>NC_090935.1:848668360-849308711 GCF_040938575.1 Ambystoma mexicanum
ATTCGCATCCTATGATACTGTAGTATCTTCAACTGGTCCCTCCCCATCCCAGTCTTGAATTCTTCCAGTGTTATAAATTTACCGTTGGGGAAAATGTCCCTAATTTTGAATTCCCCTTCTGGGTCCCACGTCTTCTGCACGTCAGGCTCATATGAGGGTGCTATGTCGTGAAAGTTCCAGAAAGGGGCTTCCAAGTAGTATAGTGTCTCTAGTTTAAGCCTATGGTAGATCTTGGACCACACATGTACTGTTGTACTGACTAAGTTGAATGAACATTCGTCTTTATGTTTTGCTGTAAAGATGATGGACCTTAAGTCGGTTTGATGTTCTGCGTGTTTCTCTATACGGATGTGTGGCGAGGTGTGCAGATCATCGTACCAGTATCTGACAAACTGAGCCTGCGCTACCAGGTAATATAGTTCGAAGTCCGGAGCTGCTATGCCCCCTTTGTTATAGGGCTCCACCATTTTTTCCCATTTCATTCGGGCTGCCCCCCCGCACCAAACAAACTCTACAACCATGGATCTTAGGTCATCGAAGAACTGTCTATCAGGCCATATAGGGATGTTAGTAAATATATATAATAGCTTTGGTAAAATAACCATTTTTAGTATGGCCACCGGGCCGATAAGCGAGATAGGGAGTTTAGCCCATAAACAGAGTTTGGTAGAGATTGTGCTTAATAATAGTTCATGATTGTCTGAGTACAGGGAGGTTTTGTCCCCCGACATGATAATTCCCAGATATCTTATTTTAGTGGGAGACAACTGCAGGCCTTGTGTGTTGTTCAGGCAATTAGTGGCAGGGGTTAGGGTAAAGATTTCAGATTTAGAGCTGTTCGTTCTGTAGCCTGAGTATTCTGCAAACTCATGTATGGTTTCCATTGCTGGGCCCAGATGTATGTCAGGTTCTCGGATATACAACAATGTGTCATCCGCGTATAGTGATATTGACTGGGTTAGGCCATCCATCTTTATACCCCTCTGTCCTTGGTGTTCCCTAATGGCTGCTGCGACTGGTTCCATTGTGAGGGCGAACAGTATGGGGGAGAATGGGAATCCCTGTCTCGTGCCCCTGCCCAACCCAAACCAGTCAGACATGGCATGGTTAGTTAGTACCCTAGCTCCCGGATTAGAGTATAGTAGCCTGACGCATTTTAGAAAGTATGGGCCTGTTCCAAATTTCTCGAGTACTGTAAACAGGTACATCCATGACACTGATTCAAAAGCCTTTTCTGCATCAAGGGATATGGCCACTGCCTGGGCTTCAGATTTTATCTAGGCCATGACTCCAAACAGTCTCCGAAGATTCAGTGCCGTTAACCTGGTGGGAATAAAGCCGCACTGATCCGGGTGTACCAGCATGGATATATTGGGTAGGAGTCTTGTGGCCAAAATGTTTGCAAATATTTTTGCATCACAATTTATTAGCGACAGGGTCCGGTAAGAGGACATCTCATTGGGCGGTCGCCTGGGCTTCAAAAGCACTGTTATTATGGCCTCTCTCATGGATGTTGGCAGGGTTCCTAGTTCTATGGCTTCCTCCCACACCGACAGCTGTACTGGGACCAGCTCCTCACTGAGCTCCTTATACAACTCGGCTCCCAGGCCGTCTGAGCCTGGCGCTTTTCCAATGGCTAATTTTATTGCTTCAGTGATCTTGTCAATCGTTAGGGGTTGGTCAAGCACTAGTTTATGCTCTATGGGCAATTTCGGGAGTGTTATGTTGTCTAGGTAATCTCTTATATCAGTGGCTGATTTCACGCCATGGTTAGTATATAGTTCTGAATAAAAACAGGTGAATTCTCTATTTATTGCCTCTTAACTGGTGGTCACTGTGCCGTCTCCTGCTAATATGCTGGAAATCGGCATATGATGTCTCTCGACCTTTAACAGGTTTGCTAAGGTGCGACCTGATCTGTTTCCTTCGCCGTAGCAGTGTGCTCTAAGTGGAGTTGCCATATATAGTAGTTCCCTGGTTGTTAGTTTATTAAACTCTTGTAGGTTGCTGTTAATGTCCGCCAGGGTTTTATCCTCATGTGTAGCTGTGTATCATGCTTCTAGCTCTCCAAAATATTTCTCCACCTCTGCCAGTTCTACCCTGACTGACTTCAACAGACCCGTGGATTTAGAAATTAGATCCCTCTCACCCATACCTTAAAGGTTTCCCATAGGGTTGTGTTCCTATCAACTGATCCCCTGTTGGTTTCAAGGAAGTGTTCCACCTCTATATGTAGCACGTCTGCTACTGCTGGGTCTTTAAGGATGTCAGGTGGCATCCTCCATCTCCTGACCGGGGGTTTTACATTCTCTAGTGTCATGTCCATAATGATATGGGAGTGATCTGAAAGGGTGCGGGGGAGTATCTCACAGTTCTTAATCTGGTTCATGAGGGATGTGGATACCAGCCAGTAATCTATACGAGACTCAGTGTCATGCACTGAGGAGTAAAACGAGTATTGTCTTTTTTGTGGGTGTAGCGTTCTCCAGGCGTCCACCATTGTCAGTTGCAATAGGATATGCTGTAACATAGCGGATGTTTTTGTGGGATTTGGGTGTTTGGTGGTGGAACGGTCTAACGTGATATCCAAGATGATGTTGAAGTCTCCCTCCCACAGTATCTGCTCATTCCCAGTGGAGCCTATTTCATGTACCACATTTGTGTAGAAATCGGGGTATCCACATTTGTTCCATATGTATTCACTAACACCATCTCTTTCCCAGCAATGCTGCCCCATACTATGACCTAGCGACCCAGAGAGTCTATTTTGCTTTTTCCAAATCGAAAGCCAGCGGAAGGGTGGATCAAGGTGAGGACACCTTGTGCCTGTGAGGAGTACTCAGTGTAATACCTATGCTGCCCCCAGCCCTTCACGAACTCAGTGTTCACCTTCCGGATGCGTACGTTTCTTGTAGTATAATCACCTGAGGGTGGTGTCTGGTGACATAGGCTTCCACCTTGCTCGACTTGGTGCGATTGTTCAGTCCACGAACATTCCATCTAAGGAGTTTTAGCTTCAGCCCCTGAGACGTTGTACTAGTGTGTGCCATGTCTGCATACCTTTATTATATCCCTTATCTCAATATTTCTTAGGAGTGTGTCATGTGCAGCGGCACAACCACAAATTTTAACTTGTAGGACCCCTTCAACTGGGTCCCGGAACCTCGCCCCCCCCCCCATTTCCATATAGCTCAACATAGCTAAGCATCCTACGGCATGCTACCCGTTAACTCTCGAAACCTTCCCCTTGGGCATTCCCTTGAACTGGTGGAACTTTCCTGAGGGTCGTCTGTTGTGGCCATCTGGCTAACCCTATCAGAGGCTCACGGCTCGATTAACAATGAACCTTTGTCCAAGCCATCCTTGTTAGTGTTCTTTTATCTTTGTAACGGAAGGCAGGTGGCATGCCCCTGTCAGTCTGCTGAGTCTCGCCTCTCCTCTCCAGGCCGTGGTCTAGCATTTTGATCGATCACCCGATCCCTGGGAGGCAGCGGGATGGAGGCTTCCACATACACCATGGCTTCTGCAGGATTCTCAATAAAGTGTGCTCTTCCACCATGTTGAATTCTCATTTTTGCTGGGAAGATGAGGGCATAGGGCACGTTGCACATCCGTAGCTGTTTCTTGACCAGTTCATAGGACCTTCTCAGTTTTGTATGTTAGCTGAGAAGTCACAGTCGGAGTAATATATCTCTGTCCCTGTAGTTAAGGAGACGTGCTATTATGGTGCGGGGTGGAGCCCCTGGCTTCGAGGTGGTGCTAGGGTACGGTGGGCCCTCTCGACGAGAAAGTGCTCCGAGGATATCTTTCAAAAGGGTTTCCACTTGTCTCTTCATGGGGCCCTTGCCAAATCTTTCTGAAACCCCAACAATCTTGATGTTATTCCTCTGTGATCTCGATTCGAGGTCTTCGCACTTGTTCTGAGTTTTATGTAGTTCTGTTTTGAGTTGGGCTATGTCGCGGCCGTGTTGTGAAATTGTGTCTTTGTTTGTACTTATACTATTCTCCGCTTCCGTGATATGTGTCCTCTCCTTCTCCACTCATGCTTTCATGGATCCAATTGTCGCCACTATGTCGTCAAACTTGACATTAACCGTCAAGAATCTGTTTTGTACCAGTGTTGCTAGGTGATCTAAAGGATCTTCCTCCTGTCTGTCGGGTGCTTGTGGCGCCACCCTGGCCGCTCCATGCAGCCGGGAACTGTCAAGGAGTCTATTGGGCCGGTCATTTTCCCTCCTGTGCCCTTCTTCTCGTTGCAGCCCATTTGTTGTGGCTTACGGTTTAAGGGTGGACTGTGGTCTCCTACGTATCAATGCCAACTGTGATATTGTCCAGCAAAAAGAGAAAAGAAAATAGGGGAGCGTTTTCTCTGTACCCTCACCTTGCTCAGGATGTTTTGCACGTTTATTGAGAGTGTATTTGCTTTTTCTGTGGTACCTAAATCCCCGGCATGTGCACCCCCCACATCTGTTAGCGTTGCTGCCTTGCTGAGTTTTTAGTGGAGTGCACCTCTGCACGCTTCTAGTGTGGTTGCAATATCGCCCCGGGGGGCTGTCTGGCTGTGCCTGCTGTGTTTAGGATATACTGAGGTTGCAGGCAGCTGTCCCACACTTAAGGGTTTTGTGTTGACCCAATTGCTGATTTTGCCTGAGTCTATGGGTGTTCAGATCACTTTGCCTCCTTGAGATCCCAGTCTTAGGTTATGGTGTCCACATGAGAGCCCCCTCAGCGACCCCCACCGCGGTTCGCGTGTCGGGTGTTATTCTCCCTCTGGTATTTCAGTGTTGGCAGAAGCTTCCCCCCGCCTTGCTCCCCTTACTTGGTGTGGGGGGTAATGTCTGCCTCCCGCACGTGCCTCTGCCTCCTGCCTGCGCTGCGTTTGGGCGCTGCAGGCAGTGTGTTGCCATGTGGGGATGTGGACATGGAGGCCAGGCCCACTTGGCGGCTGCGGTGCCTCCAGCCACGCACCCAGCGGGAGTGGCGCACAGCCCCCTCCGACATCGCCGCCGGCTCTCTTTTCCCTTCTTCTTCCTTCTACGCGGCTCCCGCCGCCGCAGTCCCTGGCTGCCCCCTCTGGTCCTGCGAGGCGCTGGTTGATGTTAATATAGCACACAAGGGTGGGACGGCCACTTGGCGTTCTTTTTTGGCCCTGGGGTGCTTCTGTCACTGTGACATCCCTCCCCCAACGCGGCCTGCTGTTTGTGTACGCCTCCCCGGCTCACAGCCGAAGTCTCGTGGAGCCGCCGGGTGGCTGCACCAAAACCTCGAGGCCGCCACAAGCCTCGGGCAAGATATCTCAGATACACGAGACAAGCTTGAATGGGCCCAGCTGGAACAGACAGTGGATGCTTTCAAAAGCACCACATTGTCACATGAATGCACAATAGACAAACAATTTTAAACTATATCAACTAATTAAACTAACTATAAAAATGAAAAAATGGCCACATACGACCCGGGGGGAGGCACCCAGGAAGGGGGAGGTACAGGGTGCACCTCGACACCCACATGCGATGATCAAAAAAACCTCCATGGGCTCAACGCCTGGATGGCCCGACCTGTGTGGGAGATAAGTCGTTGTCCGAGTCACCCTCCGGATGGAAAGCAGAAGGTGGACGTGGCAAAGTACCCATGCTTATGCGCAGCTTGCCCCTCGTCGGCAGCAAGTCTGTGGGACTGGTAAACCTGGTCCTGTGCGGCGATGACACGTAGGTCAGCATGCATCACCTCACGTGATACGTGTGCTTCCTCTTGCAAGGTAGCATGTGCAACACTGAGTTCTTCCTGCATGGCCTGGCATGACATCTGGAGCACCCCCCGGCAAGCACGTAGCTCAGCCGAGATGGTATTCTCAAGCTGCTCCAACCTCTCCACTGTCTGCTGATCTGGAACATGTTGAGCACACCCAGAGTAGTTCTGAGGGATTCATGGTCATCCCTCAGGGCCTCCCTGTGTGCCTCTGTGTGAGCAGCAAGAGCTTGATGCAGAGACACCATTTCAGCCCGGCATGCCCTGTCTGAGGCTGTCATGCCCAGCCTGAGCGAGCAGGCCGTGGACTGTGCTGCCTGCTGCTGGAGATCCACCTGACTAGCAGGGGGGAGCACCGATTGGTTCCATGCTCTGAGCGATCTTATCAATTGCTGCCCCCCGTTGTTCGGAATTTGCAACCATGGCTTGCTCGCACTCAGTATACCCTGGTGGCACACGGCCACCGCGTTGCTGGGCTTGACACCCCCGGGGCCCAAGGAGCCGCAGTCCTCGTTGGGTTGGCACCACCCACGGCTGCAGGACTACATCCCTCCATTGACGTGATGCCCCAGGCACATCAGCAACTGGTGTGGAGTGTGACCGTGCGTCCCGATCATCGTCTGGCCCCTCAGTGCAGGTGTTGTGGATTGTCCACATCAAAATCACTCACCGTCGATGAATGGACATGACGCGCATCCAACTGAATATTGTTGTCAGAGTGATCATCCGAGCTAGACCCATTGCCAGCCCTGGACACGATGGTCTGCAGCACAAGTGGGTTCTCGGGGCCTACCACCCCATGACCCCCACTTGTGCCGGGTTGCCGATATAATAGCAACCCCATGTCAGGATTGAAATCACCATCCTCTGGCTCCATTGCGTCATCATCTGTAATATTGAAAAAACAAACATGAGTAGACATGTCAGATGAACATAACGCACACACACACATAGACATCACATCGACAGCCAACACATGAAACAGACATGTCACACACAAATGAAAATCCGGCATGCATCCAGTGGCATCGATATGCAAACACATCCCAAAAACAGAAATGGATGTGTGTAAATAGTGAAGCCTACACATGTACTGAATGTAGTATATCATCTCCATCACACATCACCTCTGTCAGGCACATGTCACAGGCAGAAATGACAGATGGCAACAAAGAGATGGCACATACCATAAGCATGTCTGAACTGCCAAAAGACCACAGCTGCAAGTGAATCCAAACACACTATGACTCACGTAATATGCATGTACACATGCATCACTAAATCATCATCACCAATATTGCTTCATCCATCTGTAGCTCGGCCCGTACCGGGTGTCATGGGCCATGTAGACATAGTGAATATCCTGAGCAAAGTGAGGGCATGCAAACAGGCATGAGGGACCATAACGCCCAGTAAGGTCTGAGCTGCCGGCCATGAAGCCTCCAGAACACCCCTCAGGGCCTTATTGAGCACATTGTGCTATGAATGTGCCCTAAACCATTATTCAGTGTGTCAAATTATCACGGCCAGGCCCCACCAGTTTAGCTAAGTGTGCCTGGCGTACACATACTGCACAACAGTGCACCTTCAGGATTGTGCCAGTGGAACATAACAGGCGCAAAGATGAAATCTCACCAGCATTAACGTCAATCAACTACATATTAGTCAGTCAACAAAAAAGCTGCAGAAGACACATGTGTAAATGAACACTTTCACACACACATAACTGAGTTGCCGCAATGCTGCACTACACAACGTTGAAGCTGCTTGCATATGTACTTGTGGAAGTGTTCAAAAACACCCCTTTCCTATACACCTGTATCGTGACCAGGAACAGCAACCAATACAGCAAAGCAAGCAGCTACAATGCTGCTTGCTTTGATGTATGTGAAAGTGTACACATGCACACGTGCAGGCAGCTCCACAGTCATTACAACCCGATTGTCAGGCTACAGTCAATCTGCGGCCTATACCGGTTAGTATAGGCTGCAGATTGACATATCAACTTTGCTAAACACCCACTAGGGTGTTTCAATACTGAGTACATGTGTCACAGGATGCACCTGTGCCTGTGCCTTTCATGACAGTGAAGGGATGACAATCTGACCATACATGCCAGGTCACTTTGAGATTGCATCAGTGTGTAGGCATGTAGAATGGTGTAACATAGCTCAGAAGTGGGTTGGTACAGTGCAGAGCATGTGCACATTACCAACTAGCTTCATCAACAAGTACATTATGATGTCTAACAATAAACAAGAAGGCAGTGTCAGGGCAAGTTCAGGCATCACGTGCAATGTGCATGCAATGGGTTGCATGGATACAGGCAACCCCTCCGCTAAGTGAAAATGCAGGGAGGCATTGCATGGCAGTGAAAGGTTGACCAGATAACTGTGTATTGGCAGACAGTGTTGAGTAGCGTCAATTACATCATCTGAGTCAACTGACAACACAGCCGATGAGAATGGGACAGTAAGCAGGACACATGATGAACCCTCTGTAGTACACCCATTTGTGCAGAAGGCACTCCACCAGTTTGACTGAGTCAGGGGGCCTGTGACAGGGGGAGGCCTGTGCCCCACACAGACTATGACACCCTAAACATGTGTATTATACCAGACTGAGCCACAGTGAGTATGTAATGGATGATGAAATGCCATTAAATGTATGTCACCCTGGACACGTACTACAATGATCATCCTGCAAAGGACACATAGAGGCATGCATGTAATGCACATGGAGCATGAATGGGCTTTCATGTCCCTGCGGAGCATAAGCCATCTGCACAGTCTGAGTGAGACACCCTGCATCAAGGACAAAGGATGTACCCCACAGTATGTGTCTGGCAGGTTGGCAGGGGGAAGTGTGCATGTACACAGGAGCCTTGAACAGGCCATTGCAGTAGTCCAGCATGTTACCCACCAGTGCAATGGTGTAATAGTGGTGCAGGGGTGTGCAGGGGCAAGGGAGCATGCCTACGTGGAGTACCTGCATGCAGGCATAAGACACATTCATATCAGTCATGTGATGATATAGTCCGAGTGCTCAGTGGAAAGACACCTCAGGCTACATGCAGAAGGGCCAGTGCGCTGGAACATGGACCAGAGGGGCAGCCGGGTGACTAGCGTGTGAGTAAGGTGCAAGTGTGGTGATGAGGACAGTCCCTGTCTGCACTACATGTCCAGCATGCTGCACAGCAGACACGCATTAGTGAAGCATTGCATGACTCGCATATGAGAACCATGTACACCTAGCATGTATTGGCAGTCAAGCATAACACATCGCACAAGCAAACCAGACATGGCATGGACAAACACAGAAAAACACTCACAGGATGAGGCATCAAAATCCAGCATCCCTCCCACTCCTTGAACAATTGTGCCGGTATGAACTTCACAGCGATCAACTCGTGTGTCGTGAGTTCTTCCTCCTGAGGTGGTGGCCCACCGACATTCACCCCAGTCATGGCATAATCAGAGGCATGCTTTAGATGTTTGCACTCCTGAGCTGTGTGCACCTCATGTCCGAATGCACTAACACTCTCTGCAACATGCTTCCAGTGGTCCCAACGCTGGACAGCCGTAGTGTGACAATTTGGTCTCACTAGCATACCACGTTCGTGTTCCGACACGTATCCCACAAGGAAGTCCAGTTCCTGTTTGCCGAAAGGCTTCTTCCTCGACGTGCCAGAGGCCGGAGCCATGTGTGGGGTCCCAGCCTCTTGTGCAGGTGCAATCTTCTTCCTCTTGGGCAGTGATCCGGACCCTGACTGGCAAATGCCGCCCTGATCAGTAGGGGCAGTGACGCTTGTGGATTGAACCGAGGGTGTGGCAGGTTGAACTGGGACGGAAGTCCTGACTTGCGTCAGTGGCTGCTTGGTGCCCTTGACTGGACCCTGCGCAGCAACATCTCCTGTGCCAAGGTCATTGACCGGGACTGTCCTGGATGGTAGACTCACAGCCGGGGTAGTGTCGGCTGTATCTGCCATGCACTTGCCAACAACCGGCTGCTCGGGGCAGCAGATGCCAATACTGCCCCAGGGACATGTGCCTCGGTCAGGGCAGCCCTGTGTGCACTTACCATGTGCCTCCTGAACTCCTGGAAATCATCCTGGGACTCTTCAGGTGCCAACGCAACATGCGCTGGCTGACCCTGAGCATGGGTGGTGGTGGACAAAGCTGCACCTGCAGCTACCACTACCCTTGGGCCCGTGGCAGTGAATGAAACGGACTGCCGGGTCACATGGGCGCCACTGCCAGATGCAAGAGCTGCATCTCCCGGAACCACAGGGTAAGGTGGCATGACTGCACCAACACATGGCAGAACATCCTGACGAAGTGGCACACCCCTGCCTCTTCCCCCTCTGCAGCCACCCTGGACACCCTGGCCACGTCCCTGACCACGCCCACCACGTGGAGGACACCCAGCTGAGGTGCCCTCACCTTTCGTTGCCTCCCAACCCTGGCACAGATGTAGTAGTGCCGGCACAGATGTAGTAGTAGTGCCAATGGGAGGTGTACACAGCAATTGTCCTGGGCAATTGGAGTGAAGTGGGTGGGGTACTAGATGTTAACAGCACCCCTGTGCGCCTGCAAGGCTGTATGTGACCCCGGTGATGAAGTGACGGGTCACGCAGCGCTCAGGCACCCCAAAACTGCAGTAAAACTGTGCACGCAACCCCCGGTAGCCCACGTGTGTGGAATTAACCTCCTGCAGCATGCGGTGGCACCCAGGGACACAAAAAACACGTACGTGTGGGACACGCAGGCTACTATGACCTTGAAAATGGGTATGCGATACACAGGGGGATCCGCAGTGGGAAAAATAGTGTGCGCGACTCACCGTCTGACTAGCGTGGTAATGAAAAACACGCATAGCAAATACCCACTCCAAAAGAAGAAATACATCCTTGATCCACTGTGAAGTAGTGATGGCGCGTGAAACAACTAGACATAGCAACACACGCATCGGTCTCCACGAAAAGCACGTATAGTGAACTGCTGGCCCCACTCACCTTTAACCCGTGCCGAGGAAATCGCCCGCGTGCATCACGTCACTTACACGCTTAGGGTCTTTCCTCAAATTACACGCATTAACACACGGACATGCAGTTTTTTCACGTGCTGAATCACTATGCATCCATGGGAGGGAAATCCCTGCGCGCATTACGTCACATACGTGCTTAAGCGCTAAGGGCCTTTCCTCAAATTACACACTGACGTGCTGTTTTTTCATGTGCCAAATTACTCTGTATCAAACTGGCCACACGACAACACACAGAAGACCACACTCCTGCCCAGAAGGCCATTTTCCTGCCCCCCAGAGCTCCAAACCAACTCCCACGAGCCATCTGCTGCTGCCTGCCTGCCTGCTGGCCATGTGCTCTGCTATTTGGTGCCTGCACGTCAGCCATCTGCAGGGGCCAGTTGCTGTGACCACCCCTGCTGGAACAGAAGACTGCCGACTGCAGTTCCATCACGCCACAGCCTAGCACCAGGACCCAGTTTCCCACCCACACCTGCCTCGGGGGTTGCCATGTCGGGGAAAACACCATAAGAGACCACTGGCAACCCCCAGCCAGAGAAGCAGAGGGCTGCCAGCTTCACAGCACGCTGGTGGAGCAAGTCCTGGTGCATTATGATGCCCTCTTCAGAAGAACATGCGCCAACAAGGATGGACGGAGAAGGATCTGGATGGACATCGTGGTTGCCATCAACGCGGAGGGGGTGGTAACCCGTGACCTACCACGCGCCCGTAAGCACTGGGAGGACTTCAGGTCCACGACCCTCAGGAAGGCCCGGCACCCCTTGGAGGCAACGGATGCAGAGGGGTGCCAGGTCCGCCTTACTGACGACCAGATGAGGGTCCTAGAATGCATACACCCAGCGCTTCACCTCCAGGTCCTTGAGAGGCAGACCCGTCCGGAGTCGAGCGGTAAGTGTACATGTGTACTAATTGGACAAAGTGCATGTTGAGGTGTGGCAGGAGTGTGCATCTTGGATATGTGTCAGGAAAGGCCCATGTATGGATGTGTATGTGCAGGGACATGAGCCTGCCCCATGTGAGTCCAGTCACGTGCGATGCACATCAATGGTGTATGTGTTCCAAAGCATGATGCACAAATGCATGTGTAGACTCACACATGTTAGCATTTCTGTGTATGTAATATGCCATGGTTGGGGTGTGACACATGGATGCTGGTTCCACCTTCATGTACGTGCACGGTGTACATGTGCGTGTGTGTGTGTTTGACATGTGTGCGACCGTGATACGCCATGGATGCATGTGACAATGACATGTAGGGAGATGATTGGCAGATGTGACACAGTTGCCGGTGATTGCACTGTGACAGGTGAAGGGGATGTACAGATGCATGTCTGTCTGGTGGCGTGTGTGCATGTGTTTGGCACTCCCCGTGTTGCTTGTAACGTCAGGCTGACCTTTGGATGTTCATGCTGTTGTGTGTATGGATGCTGCTGCCTGCTGCACCATTCCTGTTAATTTGGGCATGTGTGTGGGTTCAAATGATCTGTTTGTTGGGGAGTGTGATGCCATCTGTGAAGTTTGACACTGCCACTCATGTGCAACTGTCATGTGTGAATACAACCATTGGACAGTGCCCTGATGCCTGTGTTCTGTCTCTCCCTGTCTGCAGCATCTACTGATGAAGGGGGTGGAGACAGTGCTGTAGAGCACAGCGGCAGGGATCCCACCACCAGCCGGAGACGCAAGGCCCAGCTCCCCTCCCTGGTAGTCATCTCTTCGGGGAGTGAGGAGTCTGGTGCCGCGTCCATGGCCACAGCTGCCAAGGGAAGGTCCAAGAGGCGGCGTTTGAAGGTGGACTCCTCGGCAGCAGTAGGAGCAGCTGAGCCCCCACAGGGGCCTATGGAGGAAGAACGCACAGAGGCACAGGGTGGACTTTTTCCACGTGATTTTGCTGGCACGATCGGGGTACACATATTCCGAGGGGTGCATGGGGTGTTTTCCATGTGATTTTGAGGGGGCGAGTGGGGTACGTGTATTCCGAGGGGTGCGCTGGGAGTTTTCCACACATTTTCACTGGCACAAGTGGGTTACGCATATTCCGAGGGGTGTGTGAGGAGTTTTCCATGCGTTTTGTTGGTGCAAGTGGGGTACGTGTATTCAGAGGGGTGCGCAGGGAGTTTTCCACGTGTTTTCACTGCCGCGAGCAGGGTACGCGTATTCCGAGGAGTGTGCTGGGTATTTTCCACATGATTTCGCTGGCACGAGTGGGGTACGGGTATTCAGAGGGGTGCACAGGGTGTTTTCCACGCGTTTTCGCTGGCGCGAGTGGGCTATGCATATTCCGAGGGGTGCACGGGGTGTGTTCCATGCGATTTCGCTGGTGCGAGCGGGGTACGCATATTCAGAGGGGTACGTTGGGAGTTTTCCTCGCATTTTCGCTGGCGCGAGTGGGGTACACATATTCAGAAGGGTGCGCAAGGAGTTTTCCATGCGTTTTCATGGTTGGGGGGCTGTATGCTGGTCCACATGACCTGCGCCATGTACTGGATTTGTATGATGTTTTTGGTGCACAATACGGGGTTGAGGGCGTAACTGGTGCTGCTGCAGGGTCGGAGCGCCACTCTACGCCACGGCTGATTATGGATGTTAGTATCCATGAATACGCTGTGCGCCAAAATGGCGCAGACTGCGGCACGCTCCCTCTGTGCGCCAGCCACGTGCGCCACTTCTGTGCTTAACTCTATGAATTACCCCCTAAGAGTAAAATGTTCCTTCTATATTAGCAACTCACCACTAGAGGGAGTCAAAGTGCACTTATGGTGCTTCTATCGAAAGCATTCAGTGTTTGAGTGTAAGGTGGTGCCGCTAAGCACATACTACGAGTCAAGAAAGCCAGGGTTATGATGGTGAGTGGGATTCTCCAGCCCCCCCTAATTGGTAAAACAAAGGAACCCCTGGAAGGAGTAAGTGCAGTCAGCGCCACCTATAAAGGCTGTGGCTCAGTCAACGACCAGGTACAAGCCGAATAGTGGGCTAACGTCCACCAATGGGACATTGGACCTGTGATTGGCTCTTTAACTGAACTTTTAGTTGGAATTGAATCGTCGCGGAGATAGTACCCACTAATTTGGCAGGGCTGCTGCACTACTAACTGGGCTGAAGTTTTTTTGTCTGTGTTCATAGTGGTTATTGGAGGTACAGTGGGGCTAATTGTTGTTTTGGAGGGCCTGTGGGCCTGTGGGATGCTGATCTGGCATACAAATAACTCCTAATCCCTGTATCTAACATACTGGCATTTTATTCACGATATGAATGGCAAAAAGGGAAGGTTTAGGAAGCAAGAGGAAATCTGCTAAATTACCATCCCCCTGGGCATGTTATTTGTGCAGCCAAGAGGGAACCCCACAGGTCTATTGATAAAAGAAATCAGGTCATGTCCAAAGCATGCCCTATGCTTGGGGTCACGGACCTCATTAATAAAAGGGTGAATATTAATACCAATGAACAAACACCTTTCAAAGAGAGAGGAGATAGCCCTGCTGACCCACCCACTGTGTCCCCTGAGACACCAATAAGCCAGATAGTCTTCATGGTTCCAGGGCAGCAAAGCCATCTGAAGGTTTCTGCAGGAGCAAGAGGAAAATAACACAGATTTTCCCAACCCTTTCCATTAGTATACCTAAATGTCTGCCTGCAGTTGCGAGTTCACCAAATTCAATGGCTAGCATTGACAATAATAACTCCCTGCTAAATATGTGCTTGAACTTAAAACAGGCCTCTTTATCTGGCTGTGTGCCCAATATTGAACTTCCTGCATCGCTTACTCCAACCAAGTTGTTGCTAACCCCTGATCTTGAATGAATAGTGAGCACACACCCACCAACAGAAGCAGATTCGAGCTTGGATACTTCAAAAAGCTTGATACATGATGATGCTCATTTTCATGACTCTACATTTATACCAAGATTGAATACAATTGCCGTTATGATAGGTGCAATTTGTGGGTCTTGCTTGACATTGGCAAATGAACAGCAAGCCATAAAGCCTATCCTGGCAAGGGTAGTGGATGCGATCCTGACGAAGAGTCTCGGGCACAGGTGATATTTGCGAGTAATACTAGAGGTGGATTTGGCAAAAGGGATGGTTATAGAGACATCAATGGAGCAAAGTATGATAAATACTCTGCTTTCAATTTCTGACCATTCTGTGTCATTTGTGGAGACGAATCAAATGAGGTTTATGCAGGAACTGCCAGCCATAAAAGGTCCTACTGTTTGTACCGCCCCTCTGAACAACCATTCAAAAACGCTACGGAAACGTAGACAGAGAAATAAAACAAAACAATTGCCTCAACATAAAAAGCAAGTAGTGGCGGAAGCGACTAATAACGCTTCGGCACCGGCGTCATTTCCAATATAAATAAGAATGTGACATCAATGAAGAGCAAGAGAGCCAATTCCCAGAATATTGCTGGTGAAAATAATAAGCCTAAGCGACTAGCTAGCACTCTTGATAAATGGCTACAATTTCCTGAGGAGATTGTTTCACATAGGCCAGTAACGGAAAGTGGAAATACATCTGAACAAAGAGACAAAGTTCAAGTCATCAGAGGGCAACAGACAAAACGGATATGGGTACACAATGTAGACTGACCATGATCAGCAAATATTCCCAGATGACAGCTGAGATTGTAGGGCCAAGGGCAACGTTTATACCCACTTTTGACAATGGGCTGATTCATGTTTCTACACACACTCTGGAGATAGCCAAGGACCTATCAGGCCTCACACAAGCTTTGCATGAAGATAGTCATTTTGTGCGTGCTCATTGTTATAAACAGCATTATGACAAACCAATCTAAAACTCCAGCATACTACCCACAAGGCATCTGTATTGAGGAAATCGAGCCTACCAGTGATAGTTCATTCTTGTACAGAGGAAATCTGATGCTACTGTTCCAACAAATCAAAGAGTTGTCCGCTATGACATCACAAGACATTGACGGGGTTGAATTACCCGTTTTACACAGTCAATCTTTTTGGTTGGTAATACAGTTTGTCAGGGGTATGGATACTATGGGATATTGCATGCAACTATACCATGGCCCTCTTGAGGAGGACTGATTCAAGACCCCAGTTTAAACCATGGAGGGAAACGTAGAAATTAAATCCGCTCAGCCAAATAAGAGGCTGGGCTACCAAGGTCAACAAACCAAATGGACACAGCATACACTGTCCAACAAACACTGGCCTTCTATGGTTGAAGATTCTTGGTATTTACCACTGGCCAGTCCTGAATTGGGCCTTGCCCTATCCTGGAACACAAGGGTCTTTAGATAATTTACCATACAACCAATAGTTTACTCATCGCCTGCCATGACAGACATATTTATGTTACAAGAATCCGGTTTGACAACGACCTTTTCAATGGATGGCAACCAAATATTTTTCCAAACTGCAATCAGAGATTTGACGAGGAGACATAAATGTGGCCTATGTATAGGCCTTAAACAAGGATATGAGAAAGTGGGGTACATGACTGGCACACATTGCAAAAAAGGCTTGTCAGTGGAAATCAAGTACTTCTTTGACTGTAAAGGCAGTACTTTAATACTAAATGTATAGGATCCTGCTGATGGAACATATACTACTTCATTGTTAAAATGGGTGAAAGAGGTATTGTCAACATGGAAGCTAAAGAACCCCAAAGGGATTATAATCATATCTGGTGACTATAATGAGCACTACATTAATTTGGCAAGTGACGTCAAGACAGATACTCAATGGAGGTTGCCCTTAGAACATGCCACAGAACTGATACAGAAGGGACAAAGATGGTGAGAAGTATTATTGGAATGTAACCTCATATCACTGTTACCAAACAAAAATGAAACCCTGCTGGAAGTGGTTATGTGGACTAATGGCTGTAGCACCTCAAGCCTGGCAGTATATTCCTTATGGACTCCATGCATTATTAAGTATTGAAGTATGAAATTGCATTCACTCCAGTTAGCGACCATGCAATGATGAAAACCACCTTTCATGTGCATTCACAGAATAACAAGAATGCTGAACTGGTCTTGGTCTCAGTTAATGTCCAGAGTAACAGGGGTGTGTAGTCTGAGGCAAACCTAAAAAGGGCCAATAGGTATATAGAGCATATAACTCTCTCCCAGAAGAAGTACTAAATCGCTGGCATGGTGACTTGGGGGAATTATGTGCATTAATTAAGCCTTGTCTTTACATAGCAGGGAAAATGACTGTACAAGGCAAGGGTAACCCTGGAATATTTTACTATTTGATTCATATTGAAAAGCGTTTGTTGCGTAAGAAGGTGAATGCCATAAAGAGAAATAAGAACCTGAATTTCCAAGAGCAAAACATTAAGATCAAGGTTATATCTTCCAAATACAAGAACAGTTTATGTGGCCATGAAACCATCTTTGAATCAGCCAATTGGAAAATGGTCTATGGATATATCGTACAAACTACTTACGGAAGTTCTGGTATTTATATCAGGCTTATTTAGCTACAATCTCCCCTTAGGAAATTTGTGCTCTAGCAGAAGAAACTTGGAGGGTGCATGTAAAAGGTCTCTTCTGGGATCAAACTACTGACAAAGTTAAAGCCTTGTTTGCTTATACGGGCAGCCCAGTTTGTAACATAGAAATCAGGGAAATTGTAGACATTTTGGCAAGACAAAATCGTCCAGGGTTCCTGGCCCAGATGGGCTAGCCAATGTAGTATTGAAATCCAATCCTCAATTCTGGGCTAGAGTATTGCACATAATTTAAACCAAAATATGTACAACAGGAGTGCTCACTCTGAGCTGGTTTAATTCAATATTGATTCTGATTAACAACCGTGGCTCCTGCATAGACTCTAACTATTATAGATTACTAACCATGCTAGACCCAGCAGCAACGTGTTTGCAACTATTTTGCTGCAGCTATTCAATAGATGGGTTATTGACCAACATTTGATAAAATCCCAACAGTTCGAATTTAGGAAGGGCTATTCTACCATACAGGTCATGTGGGCCTTATGCTTGTTAGCAGCGGATGTACTAAGGGGAACTGACAGCAAACACATCATATGCTTTGTCGATCATTCCACAGCATTTAATTCTGTCGACCACCACATTTTGTGGCCAAAACTAGAAAGATGGGGCATTGACAAACACTTATTGCACTTCATCAAGGCCCTACACACTGATATTGCTGTTATTGTACATCTATCGCAAGATGAGGGTGTTTACTCTTCCATGTCTAACAATAGAGGTTTAAAGCAGGGGTGCGTTCTTAATCCCCCTTTATTCAACCTCTATGTGGCAGACATGGGGAAAAAATTAAGTATGCCCTTGTCTTTCCTGCCATGTATTGGAGGGCTGGCAGTACTGTGAATTACTTATGCGGACAACACAGTTTTACTAGACTGCACTCCTCTTGGTCTACGAAAAGCCATTAACAACCTTGCCCAGAACCATCTGAAAATACACTATACTAAGACCAAGGTTATGCACATATGGCGTAAAGGTAGACATATTACAAGGTTTAGCTGGTATATGAAGGATACAAAACTGGAGCAGGTCAAAACCTATGTCTACCTTGGGCTTTCATTTTTCAGAGTTCCAACAACTTCACATTACTGCGCCTATGTCAAAGCAAAGGCTAAGCGATGATGTCTGGTGCTGAGGGGATTCATCAAGAGAGTTGGTGGAGAGTCAGTAGAGGGATTGTTGGCAGTACACTTTGGCAATTATTTACATAAACTGAAGTTTAAGTCACACGAATGAAGTTTAAGTCACAAGTATAGGTGAAATCTACTGACACACTTGAGAATAAGCAGCGCTATTATGAGTACGGTAGACAAAGCTTTGAATACCAAAAGCTGTGCAGTTACCTGATTAAGTCATGTTCTCGTACACTAAGACTCTTCATCATGTACCTGAGATTAAATAACTTGCCGGTATTAGAACATATTGGTGCCTGGCGGAACATCCTTTGGGAAAAAAGCTTATGCGAACTGTGTGCCAGATTTATAGAAACTAGTAGGCACATTCTAACAGCATCTGAGAATTCATCTGACCTTTATTCCAAAGGCTATGAGCGTTTTTGCACATGGCCTGACAGTTTCGTAACAGATCAGTTTTGGTCTATGATTGTGGTGGCAGCGTCGCTTGTGATTACTGCAGCGGCAATGCACGTATGGGAGTGTACTCAAAACAGGTTATTAATGGACGCTCTGAAATTGAAAATAAGTGCAGAGTAAATTGTACAGAATAAGTATGAGGTAAACTTGAGTCACCAATTGCTTGTAGCATACTAACTTGAAAGGGGGTTTGCAGATTTCATTCATTTGATGTACAATTGCAAATTTGTACAATCATTCTGGACAAAAATATGGATATGCATGAAAAAGATTTTTCATTTTAAAGAGTCATTTACACTTTGTAATATCATAATTGGAGCAATTGTTACCCCATACCTTAAAAAGAATGTGACTCACCATGCTTATTTAACCTATTTGTGTGTATTGCATTTCACATTATTTCTTCGAATTGGAAGGACTCTTCCAAACTGTTGTTTACTGCTTGATGGAATTTCATATGCTCTATTTACCATATTGAAAAATGTTATGCCTTTTCCTCTAACACCTTACAGAAGTTTGATAGAAAATGGAATCCTTTTATTGCTTACCTCAACAATGTTGAATAATATTACTATGACTATGACCTTCTTGCTTTCACGTATCAGCCTCATCTATCATATTGTGTTTGTTCAGTTTGTCACCTCTGTTTGTCCAACTTACATATTGATACATGAATTCTTAATTATCTTGATTTCCTTTCTTTTATGTTAGAATTTATTAACTCAAGATTAATTCTTCTATATCTGTATAAGAGATATAAGTTATGTATCTTCATGCTATATTTACATTGTGCTTGCAATTTACTGAATAAAAATGTATTAAACAGAAAGGTTGTTTTTATCTTGAATAATGTAATCCATATAGGTATTTATTAATGATGTATAATATTAATTCTTCATTTGTACATGAATCGCTGGATGTTGATTTTAATTGCATTGATGATTGTGTTGTTTTGTATCTATTGTAATGATACAAATGCAAAAGGCTTAAATAGCCATACACATGAAATAAAACCAATTTAAAATAATTATTACAAAAGTAAAATAGAAAACGTTTTATAATTCAGTATCTGGAAATTAATGTTTTGTGTTTTACTCACATCTCTAAACATTATATGCAGAGAAAAAGTCATATATTTCCTGGTAGACAGGAAGAGATTGTATTCATCTGCTGTAAATCAGTTTGCCAGATTTGGGTGACATGACTAAATATTATTTAGTAGTTTTATAGGAAAAAGCTTATATTTCTTGGTAAGCAGCAGGAGATTCTTTTCTGTGGCTATAATGTGCCAGAATTCCATGGCCAGCCACATACTAATTATTATTAAATGATCTTATATAAGTTGTCGTAGGCAGATGGATATAATATTTTACTTGCCATAGCAAACACTAGTTGCTGAGAACAAGTATTATATTTATAGGTAGGTTGGAAAATATTAATATTTATGTCTGTAATGGAGTGGTTTGTATTTCAGTTGTCATTCCAAAAACTAGTTGCATAGAAAATATCTATTGCTTTAGTTGAAAGGATGAGATTATATCAAGTGACTGTAAATCAGTGTTGCAGCGTTCAGTTGTGAGCCGAATACTAGTTAGTTGTTGGAGGGAAAACGTTCTATAATTCTTCATAGATAATAGGCAGTGGCTATAATAGGGTGTGTTACATTTTATTTGCCATAGTAAATACTTGTTGCTGAGAAAAGTTCTAAAATGTCTTGGTAGGCAGTAGGAGATTATTATCAGTGGATGTGATGGAGTAAATTGTATTGCATTTGTCATTCCTAATGATAAGCAACATGTGTGTTTAATGCATAGTTCAGCTGTAAATTGATTAAGCAAAGAAGCTAGTATTTCATTAGCAGAACATATTTTTATCTCAAATATATTCTTTAGATTGAGAAAACATAATGAAAGGGTTTCAATTTATCTTGATAATCAACGTCTTTTAATCCATTCCCATGAGGTATCCAGTAATGCTGGTCTCCTAGTTTGTTCTAGCGTAGCCAACACGTGTTTTGACTGTTATGGCCTTTTTCAAGGCAAATTATCACTAATTCGTGGGTGGTCAGGGCATAACCATAGTTTCTGTTACTCATGCGGCAGCTAAACGCTGCTAAACAGCTTCTTTGCAAATTGATTGGCACATACAACACTATATATTGCCCAAATGTTCTTTCGCATACATCACGCCTAATGATAGATGCAATGGGAAAGTCTATTTTTTCGTGGCTGGTGTGATGAAATTATATACAGTGTCTATAATTCAATGTTGTAGCTTTCAATGGCGAGACCAAATATTAGTTTATGGGAAGTTGTGAGAAAACCTCTTCTAAGTGCAAGGTGCACAGAAATCATTTGGCATTGCTTGGTAGGCAGAAGCAAATTATATTCAGTGGCTGTTATTGAGTGTGGGTCATTTTAGTTGCCATACCAAATACTATTTGCAGAGAAAAATATTTACAGTTCTTGGTTGCCAGGAGGAGATTATAATCACTGGATCCAATGGGGTGTGTTTTCTTTTCGTTGCTGTTCCAAAAACAAGTTACAGCGAAACAGTCTCACATTTCTGGTTGCTTGGAGGAGATTATATTTAATAGCTGTTAAGAAGTGGTCCAGTCGGTAGTTGAAGGGCAAAGACTCATTTATTTGCTAGCCACGAGGAAATTATATTCAATCACTATAATTGAGTATGTTGTCTTCTAATTGCCATACTAAATACTAGTTGCAGGTTGCAGAGAGACATTTTTTATATTGCTTCATAGGCAGTAGGAGGTTATATGTAGTGGTTGTTACTGGGTGTGCTGCCTTCTAGTTATCTGAAACACAGGTTTTAGGAGAGCATAATGGACACTTGCATTAATCAGCTTTAGCTACTGAATAACAGAGTTGTACAATTATGTCTAAAATACAGTGGGCCTCATTATAGGTTTGGCAGTAGCCTTGCTGGTAAAAGCGGCAGGATGATGCCAAACTTCTGAGAATTTCCGGAGCTCGCAAATGGCCAATTACTGAGGCATTCCGGTCCCGCCGGACCACGTAATTGCCCCTTCGCAGGCGCTGGAAAAAAGATGCTCCCCATTCCCACTCAGCCCCAAGGGCTGTGCTCGCAGGTGCCTTTCTGCCTACCAGGTCCGACCTGGCGGGCAGAAAGGCATCCGCGAGCACAACT
Source organism: Ambystoma mexicanum (assembly GCF_040938575.1). Lineage (NCBI taxonomy): Eukaryota > Metazoa > Chordata > Amphibia > Caudata > Ambystomatidae > Ambystoma > Ambystoma mexicanum. The sequence continues at coordinate 848,690,413 of NC_090935.1, forward strand.
CATAGTTTGCCGGTCTGGGAACTACAGTACCGGCAAGCTTACCGGTACCGTAGTTCCCAGACCGGCAAACTAATAATGAGGCCCAATATGTTACTTTTCAGATGGAGGGTTTGTAGCAGTTTATTCCATTTCATTGCCTTTATGGTAAGAAACAGATCTGCAACCAATCCTTGTTTTCCTAATCGTTTGATGGTAAGTAAAAAGCAATCTGTGACCTCAAGTGTTTGTTTTCTGGCACGATGCAGGTGTGATCTTTAAGAGAGGTTCATATTTCTTCTACCCTAGAGATCAGTATACATCAGGCAGAGCGATTGGAGAGGGTTCTCGAAACACAGAAACAGTTGGCAATGGGCCTGAGCACTGTAAAGGAAGCATCTCGGGTTCACACAAAAGGGCTATGCTACAAACACAGGAAATTAAATTTGTTTTTGTTAAAGGGGTGTAAGTGTAAAATGACAAGCTCTTACAAAGGACTCTTAAACTATGTTATATTTGCGACTTGCCAAGGCATTTCAATACCTTTCCAAAGGCACCAATTTGTGACCCTGTTGTTTTGCTAATCCTGACTTGACTGCCAAACAAAACTCACTAAGGCAGCAAACTGTGTCTTTTCAAGTCCTCCAAACCTGTGTTGAAATGGCTCAGGGTCTCTGATTGGCTTGTCAAACTGCCCTCTCGAGTCTTAACTCTTGCAACAAAACCCTTGGTAGTAGTCACAGCATGGTCTGACCTTGAGGACATCCCATGGGAATAATGTGGGCCAAGTCAAAACCTTCCAGAAAAGCTCAACTTTTCCATAGGGCACATTTTGGGAAGTCTGAGCGCCCGTACCTGTTATCTCAGTAAAATACTCCATACCATATTGTTTTATTTCGAGTTCCGTGGTTGCAGAATCATTGGTGTTGCCTGATACCTCTTTGAGAAATACCAAGAGGCCTATCTGCTCACGTATGTGGGTGGTGTGATACCCCTCCCAGTATGGAGCCTTGTTGAACTTGGAAGGCCTTGTTTCATCAGGGGGATACACACACAGGCTCACTCATGCTGCAAGTACCTCTGAGATTCACAGGTTCCTCCCTTAAACACAGAGTTGTTTAGAATTTCTGCCTCCTTTTGCACTGCCAAAATACACATTTCATACAAAAGCCATTTTTAAAACAGTGCATTCCCTAAAATACAATTTATAAGAAAAAATGTTCATGCATAATCACTTACATTTTCAGATATTTTACAAATTGCAAAAAGAGCACTGATGCCTCAATCCAATGTGTAGATGCACAATCCATGGGGAGAACATCCTCCACCTACCGCCCAGATGCAGTTAAAGCACTGCCAGTGATGCCAGATTTAGTATTCTCCCTCTTGACTGTAGGTTCAGTCAAAGCTCCCTCTGTCTCATGAAGTGCTTTCATGCCAGGAAATAATGTATTTATGTCTTTATGATATTTATATAGAGCCTTTATCCAAGGTACTGCAAAAAGGTCATGCACAACCAAAAGTCAGGTGAAAATGTGATGAGGAAAGGCAGACTGCAAAGAAATGAAATACAAGACGTTTCTGAAAATAAACAGGATTATCACAAGAACGAATATCAAGAGGAAGAGAGTTCCATAGTTTAGGAGCAAGCAATTGGAAGGAAAGGAAATGGAGCAGAAGGAAGCTAAGGAACTGAAAGAAGAAATTGAGATGAAGAACGAAGGACCCTAGGAGGGTGTGATAAATGAACAGAAGAAGACTCTGGGGCCATGGCATGAAGACATTTACATTCTACACATAAACAAAAGCATATCTAGAACTGAGTTGAATCAAAAAAGCAGACATATTTGAATAGCATTGTAGTCTAAACAATAATCTGCTTCCCGAATGAAGAAAGGAATATAACGGAAAGTGAGTGTTAGGTCGAAAACCAATATATAAAGAACAGTTGTAGTTAAGATGAGACAAAACACAGGTTTGTAATAATAATTCAGTAGAGGAAAAGGTCACAAGGTGACACATGTTTTTAATATTGTAGTGATAAAACTGGGCAAACTGAGTAATGAAACAAACGTGCTTCTGAAGAGAACATTCAGAATCAAAAATGAAACCAAGTTACGAGCACAAGGAGCTAACAGGAGGTTAAGAGGAGAATAAAGGATCTACGAACATGAAGAAATAGAAGATGATGGGAAGAATTTAATTCCTGTTTTCTTTGGGTTAAGACATACAAATCTTCAGGACATCCACCTTTTCACAGCCAGAAGGCAAGCAGACAGATGTAGTAGATGTCATCGTGAAAATGTGCCTGAAAACAATGAAAATAAATGAAAGCAGCCAGAGGTGAGGTATAAAGAGTGAAAAGAAGGGGAACAAGAACTTACCCTTGTGGAACCTCAAAAGAGAGAGGAAAAGAACAAGATGAAGTATTTTTTCCGATCACCACGAAAGAATGATAAGAGAGATGAGAAGAGAACCACAGAAGAGCCATTTCCAAATAAACGAGCATAGACTTAATGCAAAGCAACATAGGGTAAACTACTGTATCAAAAGCAGTGCTAAAATCTAACTGAATGAGTATAGAAGATAGTTTTTGATTTAGAGCATGAAGAATTGAATTGGAAAAAGAAAGAAGAGCAGGTACTGTTGAATGACCCGGGTGGAATCCAAATTGATATGAGAGGAGAAGATGATGAAGATGTAGATGAGAAGCAAGCTGAGAATGAACAATATGCAAAGTATTTGAAACAGATACAGATAACACACACCTTATTAATCAATAGGTAATGACATTTCAAGAATCTCTACTTGGTGCAGGCGAGAAAAAGCAACTGTGGCACAATAAGTCGCTAAACTATGCACAAAGAATAAAGTGTCCTGAGTTGGTGGACACATCCATGCACTGCACACCCTCTGAACTGGTTATATTACCAGTCAAGATTTGTCTGAAAAGTAGCAGATTTCATAGATCAAAATCAATCATCAAAGGATGAAATATCTCCAGTAATAGAAATTATTTTAATACATTCTATATGGTGTGTCCATTTAATTAAAATGTACAACAAAACAAGTCAATTATAACAACCAAACAGAATTTCCACAGAAAGTGCAAGAAACAAGTATATACTAAGCATGCTTGATCAATAATATTTTTACCGCCTGTCCACAGAGCCATATTTGCTGTAAGGGTAAGGCAATTAAATCATGCATGCTCTAGTTAATAGGATTCTTTGGTAGAATTGCCTGTCCATGGGAGGTACTTTTGGACATTTGGTTCAGTAATAATGGCGTGTCTGCGATTGAATGGTTTCACAAGCTCCAAAAAGTCACATTTTGTTTGTATGTGCCATATAGATATTTTTTTAGGATCGTAGTGACCAAAGAAGTTGAAGTGTCAGGTCTTTTCAAACACATATAAGTGTTAATCTTATTAAGTCTTGCTTTCACTGACGTTATCCAAGGTAGGGTGACATAAGGGTCCATGGCAACTGAAGATTTAATGAGATGAGGCATAAGTATGGGTTTATCATTCCTTTGTAGGCGTAGCCAGTAGAATAGTGGTTGTAATGTTATTCCATCATTACTATTTTTGCAGCCCAGTTCCATATGCACCCTCTGATTCGAAGCAGAATGGAGGAGCCACAGGATTTCTTTTATGAAATAATCTTCAAAAATAACAGAGTCAGCAGCAACCTAGACAAGGCAAAACAACTGAAACAGACTTACAAGAATTGGCTAATCAGTCATAAACACATAATGGTTCAAAGAGATGCCGAGCACATGATGAAAGCGCTCGCAAACAGGAACACAAGCGACTTCTGGAGCTACTTGAATAATATCTCAACCCCTCAGGGTGCAATCACAAAATCCATGATCCCAGAAGATACATGGGTAAGCCACTATGCAGGGGCCTTCAATAACAACTCAATAAAGTCCATAACAGCCCCATGTCAAAAGCAGGAATGGTCAGTTGTAATAAAGAAAGATGACATATACAACAACATTGTCCGACTGAGTACCTCAGGAGCACCTGGCCCAGACGGCCTAACCAATCAACACTTGAAACAATATCCAGACTTATGGGCAGAATTTTGTCACTCCCTGTTCAGATCAATACTACAGTCGCGAACTATACCTGCGTCTTGGAGGAGTGCCATTGTGGTACCGATCTTCAACCAGGGGGCCAGACAGACCCCAAGAACTATAGGCCGATAGCCCTGCTTGACGTTATTGGGAAAATCTTTGCAACACAGCTTCAAATCCAACTACTCAAATGGATTAAAGACTCCAAAAGATACGACCCCCGTCAAACAGGATTTGTAAAAGGAGTCGGTTGTGGGCTGAACTTGACCATCTTGAACTTCCTGAAGATGGAAGCTATTCGCCAAAACAGGAAGATATATGTTGCATTCATTGATCTGTCTAGCGCGTTCGACACTATTGATCGAGAGTTGCTATGGACAAAGTTGAAAAAATGGCTTTGCCCGGAAAACCTACTACAACCAATAAAAGAATTGCACTCTAACACAGAATTCAAAGTAAGGCTGGACTCTCGTGGAACACTGAGTCAGCCCATAAAAACAAATCAAGGTGTGAAACAAGGCTGCCCGTTGGCAGCCACACTGTTCGGCCTATTCCTGTCTGACATTGGAGAAAGCTTTGAAGCTGTTACATCATTTCCCCCAAAAATTAATGGTATGCCTGTAAGCTGGCTGTTATATGCAGATGATATTGCTATACTGGACCAAACCCCAATTGGGCTATCTAGGAAGCTTGCTGCACTAGAAGGTTACGTAAAAGAAAACAAATTGAAAATCAATCCTGCAAAGTCGGAAATAATAATCCTCCAAGACCTTACAAGAAACAACAAACGGAACCCCAAAACTACACCGAAATGGAGGCTGTGTAACAACAACTTGAGATGTGTGAAAAAGGCCAAATACTTAGGAGTCTGGTTTAACAGCAACATAAATGATGCCCCCTGGACGGAGAACATCATACAAAAATGCAAACAACTAGCATGCCAAGGGGTCATCATAAACAAAAAGTTCGGAAAATTTTCCTTACTACCAGTGTTAGCTCACTATAACCAAAAAGCCACCCCAACAATCATTTATGGCGCGGAAAGCGCCCTAGGAGCCCCTGCTATCCTGTGGCCACAGTTGGAAAACCAATACTGGAGACAAGTCCTGCAAATACAGAAAGGAATCTCGAGTGCGTGCGTCAGATATGAATTAAACCTTATCTCGCTGCAGGCATGAGTGTTATGGAACATGCTATCCATCTATCGGAAAATAATCATAGAAGACTGTACTCCACAGTTTAAGATCTTACAGGAAGCGCTCAAAGGCAACTCCGAAACCGTGCTGTGCAGATGGGCAGCTGGCTGTAAAAATCAGCTAACGCAACTTGGCACAGACCAACTCACACTGCAAAACAACCCAACCCATGTTAAGAAAAAACTATGGGAACAGGACTGGTGTCTAACAGTGGACGCGCGAAATCGTCATAAACTTTTTGATGATGCACCCACTGAAGCCAAAGACCGTAAACAGATGCTGCAATACTTGATAAAGACACCCAACGCTCGACACAGAATGACCTACATGAAATTTCGTTTAAATTTATTCAACACAAGAGTGAGTCAAGCGACAAGAGCACGAAAAGCAACAGCAATGCTTAAATGTCGCTTTTGCGATAAACAAAATGAGACTCTCAAACACCTCACACTGTATTGTGAAAGTCTAAAAGACCTTAGATCTGTTCATTTAGGAAGCCTGGTACTACAGTATGACACATTATGTGGAGAGGACTTATGGCTCAAATTCCACAATCCAAGAGAAAAAGAAATCTTTGGGTTAACAAACTTTCTACAAAAACTAGAAATACTACTCAAAGTTGGATAAGAAAGGCGACAAACAGTGGGCCCCAAGACGATGGTGTACCGGAGAAGTTGTGAGGCGAATTAGCCCCAAAGATCAGCCGATCTTCGTCGCTTGCTGACACCACGGAACTTCCCTCCACACTGTGGGCTGGTCATGAGAAATCTCTTTTCAAAAAGTTTTGTACAAACTAAATGAAATAAATAAAAAAAAATAATAATAATAATCTTCAATTACCTGGATCTAATTTGTGACTGCATATCACCACAGAGTCATTCCATAATTGGCCACTGTGGCTGCTTTACTGTAGCATACCTTTAGAATGAGATCTATTGGTTTAGACTTTGACATTCCTATAAAGCACTGAAATCCCACCCAATGCTTGTTTGAGTGATAAAGATCGTTTTTTTTTTTTTATGCGTTGGGCTGTTCAGAAATAATTGAACTGCTTGAGCATTGGAATAATATTATCGCTGCTGAGCATTGGTAGACATGTAGGTTTTTGTCTACTTTTACTGCATACCATAACAGTCAATTTTACAGTGCTCCCTTTCAGGTCTAATCCATTCATAAAGGATGTGTAATCCGTAATTAGTTTCTGAAGTGCTTGCAGGATGCAAGCAATCAAAACTATGTCGTCCAGCTAGGCCAATAGGAGCTACACTTTGCTCCCAATTCTCGGTACATCAGGAGTCGACCCTACCAAAACATCATAGAGGCCATGCATATATATAGTAAAAAGTATCAGGGCACATCTGGCACACCTTTTTCTTTTCTGCCCTGCTTTTGCAGCGAGAAAGCATAAGACACTGAAACCTGTTCTGCAGGATTTTGTTTTTCGATGCTATGAGCCAACAATGCATTATCTGCTATGAGTGGACAGGTGGGGTGGGCCGTATTGATTTTTTTGTAAACGTTCTCTGTCTCTGAGAGCATTTCTAATACGTTTTGTTGGATCCTGAACTTTGTAGTTTTGTTTTTAAGGCTTTTTTATGGGGGACATGTTAGATCCAAATTATCTTATTTTTTGTTTGTAATATTGCTGTTGGCTTATTTTTTGCTGTGTTTTTATGGTATGCTTTGTGTTACCGAAATAAACAATAAACAACTGATTACTTTCTAAAGTGTTTGCGTGGTGCATGCAATCAAAACCGTGTCGTCCACATAGGACAATAGTGCTACACTTTAGTCCCAAATTTCCATACATCAGGAGTCGAATCAAACAAAACATCATAGAGGCCATGTATATATAAAGGAAATAGTATCAGGGCCAGGACACATCCATAGTGCATCCCAGCCTCAACTGGGAACAAATCAGTACAGTGTCTATCTTTCATACTTCTCACACAAGCTTGTGTGTTTCGATGAAGGATAATTAGAAGTTTGATAATACGCTCTGGGCACCTCCTGGACCTGAGCACCTCACAAAGTTTAAATCGATTGACCTTATCAAAGGCTGTGCTCAGGTACATAAAGACAAGATAAATTGGTTCTGGTTTGATGCATAAAGAGTTACCAGTTACAAATAAGGGTCTTGTCACCAGTACCCATGCCTGGTCAGAACTCCAGCTCGGTGTCCAGTCAACTCGTCGAAAAAAAACTGGTCGACTGCAATTTGGTCGACGCAATTTGGTCGAAAACCAAATGGTCGAATTTTTTTTTATTTATATATTTATTTTTCGGGTTTTCGTTTAGTTAAAAAAGGGGTTTTTAGAGAAAAAAAGGGGGTTGGGGGGGACCCCCCCCCAAAAAAAAAAAAAGGGTTAAAATAAAAAAAAAAAAATTTCGACCATTTGGTTTTCGACCAAATTGGTTCGACCATTTGTCTGGTCGACCAATTTTTTTCGACCAAATGTCTGGCAACCCTCCAGCTCTACTGTATATAGTATACTATTCTGTTTAAACCTGCCCATAATTTTAGCAAACAGGAGATTTTGGAGCCATGGATATCTTTGGGGAATATCTTAAAAATTGGTTGCATAATTGCAGAGTGCCATGAGATGAGAATTGATTCTATGACTATTACAGTTTTGACATTTGATTGCCACTGTACATTCCTCAATGGAATATTCGATGTATGGCCAGATTCTCATCTTTGTTAGTGCTATGCACACAGATCGTTGTTCCAAGATTTGTTGTACCCAATATCAATTAATGAATACGACTTTATTTCAGCATCGGCCATTAAAGCAAAACAAAACACAATCAACATCAAAAGATAAATACATGATCCTGCCATAATGGTGCTGAAAGCATATGAAGATTCCCCAGATATGAAGCTCGTAAAATATGCACCAGACATTTATAGTGTCAAAATACATAAAAAGGACAGAATGCAAAGTGCAATATGCAGTCTTATATACAATCTAGCCCTTATGTAATACTACTGCCCCTTGCCATTGACCAAAACATTTTTCTTAAGGAACCATGCCTGTCCGATGTAAGATGCAAATGCAAAGATCACAAAGGTCGTTGGATGTACTCTTGGACAAAAGTAGAGCCTCACAGAGATGTCTGATGCTATTCTTCAACACGATTGGCCTATGGTACCTTTTATTAAGTGGCAGGTAAAGAGGACACACAAACAACAAGTCCTCGATTGATTCTGTGTTCGATATATCGGCTGGGCAGGTCTCTTGTGCTACCACCCGCCATGAGAACAATAATGAGTTCAGTATCAATATGCCCAACTGATGTTTGACATCTCGTCAGTGGTACATTTATTTTATCCAAGTATTCCTCTTTCACTAGCCTGGTTTGTATCTCGGATATTCATGTGCTTGGGTCATAGACATTAGATAATTAGAGATGGCAAGCTGTGCCCTTGCACAATAACCTTGCTGGATGAAAGATTTTGTCCTGCAATTTATGATATAGGGATTCAACCAAAAGGGGTTCAGATTGAGAGCGCTTAGTTCGGTCCTGACATGAGAGCACCACTGGATGTGACACCCACCTGGCTGTGAAGTAACATCAGTCAGAGCTTCCATGTATTTTGATAGCTCCGGCATAGACCAAAGTCCTACCACATAGTAAATGGGTCTGCTTTATGATGTATCTGCTATATGAGAATGTGCTAATTCTATGTGAAGGTCTATATTGGAAGTACTTTTCAGCATTCATAGGGATTTCTTCAGGAATGTGTTCTCAGTTACCTGTAATCTATTGCCATTTGTGTAACCCCAGATTTCAGTGCTAGAAATCGCTGCAGCCTTTGCTCGCATATTGTATAATTCTAGCAGTAGGGACCCCCCACCCCGCACCAAAGGAGTTAGCCAATTTAAGAGAAGTATTACAGTATCTATCCAATGAAATTCATGTCTTCTCCATATGGGGAAACCAGGTGCTCTTCACTGAGAAGCGAATCCCCAAGTATTTGAAAGTCTCGACCAGCTCAATATTTGTTGTACTGAAAGTCTCTATCAGGTAAGCCTCCCACTATTTAACTGTGATGTGTATTTAAACAGCAATATCCAGTGTGCGTAAAGCCCCATAAAATCGAATATCCCTTTTCTTTCTCTGTTTTTGTTCTTGTCTGCTTTGTAATTAAGATATATTTTGTCTTTCCACAACAACCTTCTTGGAGCCAGTGGTGGTGGCAGTTACTGGTGAGAGGGGGGCAAATAATAGGACACCATCGGGAGTCTGGGGTGTTCACTGGGCACTAGAGCAAATCCAAGTGGGGTGGCAGCTGACCCTCCCCTGTCTCTGCCACTGCTCAGAGCCCACTACGTTTTTCAACAGCTCTCACCAAACAAGTTGTAATTACCACTGTACTCTTGCGTCCTTATTAAAGTATTGTGTATTTTGGATCTAAATAACTAACCACACAGCACATAGACATGACGCAGTTTGTTTTCGAGAGGAGAACAGATTCTCCAGCTTGAAGAAGCCTAGTAAGTGTTCCCAAATATTTGTTGTTACCTTGTGGTAATTGGCCCCCCCAAGGTATTTCATCTGATATCCATAGTTTGCCCTGAGCTGTTAGCAACCATTGCTCTCTCATCATTCTTGTGGTTTGGATTGTCATCTATTTTTCGATGTAAATGTTTTAATAAATGATCCCTCTTTGATCTCATTATGATTTTGAAATCCTCAAAGGATTCCCATCGTACAGTACAAACAGTACAAAACGTACTGACAATGGTGGTCTTTCTAGCAATCCAATGATGTGTAAATTGGACGAGTGCATTATTGTTAGTTTAGCCATTGCCATAATTACTTATTTTCTCCAAGGGTTTAAAATAGATAGTTACCCTCAGCATTGTCATGCTTGTCTAGGAAATTGCCCCTTGAGACACCGTTTAGATGCACTCCAATCAAATATGGAGGATTCTAAAATGGCACACATTTTGGAAGTACAATTCACAGTTACCAAAAATCTGCCATAAGACAATTGTACTAACAGATTCTCATACAGGTGTGGAAAGTAATCAATGGTGCAGTGTTTACATTGTAGAAAACAACAATTGAGTATTAGTATGGCAGGTGCTCCCTGATCACCCCTTGTCAGTAGCTCATCAAACAAACGACTATACAGGGGATTATTGAGGCAACAGTCATATATTCTCTGTCAGGAGACTGTTCATAGTCAGGCATTTCATTTAATTTGACACTCTTCAGGTCAGGACTCTTCTCCCTTAGGCCGTCAAGTTAAAGCACATATGTATACGAAATTAGGGTGTGGGTCATGTCTCCAAACAGGTTAGGTTACATGAAAACATTTTGACAGTGATGATCCCCACATTCATATTTTGCAGGTTCTATGCCAGGCAACATCTCAGGATATAAATCACTCAAAGGTTCAGATAACCTGGCCACATAGGCAAGAAGTGGCCCTGGCTTAAGCTGCCCATGGATGACCCAGAAAGGTGAGTAATGTCCATAGATGGCCATGTAATTCTGTTCACAATCATAGGAATGCGGACTGCCTGCAGGTTCTTACTAGAATATTTTAAAAATAGCTTCCTTGTAGGCCCTCCCTTGGGTTAGAGTCCTGAGGAACTCTCTGGAAATTATAGAAATTTCCCCCAAACAGGTGGGCACTTCAGAGCCTCCAAAATGACGCTACTTAAATGGGGAGTACATGGCATCTGGGGTAATCCTTGCTCTTATAAATCTATAGTGTCTGAGGGTGCACATCAGTCATGACTCCTTCCAGAACTTCTGTGAGTAGAAATCAAGAAAAGAAAACCCATAAACACAGGTTTAACAGTGGAGAAAAAAAATAAACAATGGGCCTCATTACGAGGTTGGTGGTAAAACCTGCCGGTAGGCAGCGGGTCACCGCCGACACAGTAACACTGTTACCACAGCCCACCGGTGCCCCCGGGATATCATGAGGGGGGGTCAGGACGGTAGGAGTGCTGCAGGAATGGGGTCACTGAACCACCGGCACAATTGTTAACAGCGCTGCTGCTTCGGTGAAAAACAATGCCAGTAGGGGCCTGAGTTCCGGGGAGGTCAGACCTGCCGGGAGTTCTGTGCCTCTACTGGCAAACTCATAGTAAAGGGTGCTGGTACGTTGCTACCGGTACCTGTATTTCCGGACCGTCAAACTTGTAATGAGGCCCAAATGTACCGATGCTGCTTGGTAGTTGGAAATTGGGAATTGTCTTACACATGATGATGTGGACAGCTCTTTGCAGGCTTGACCTGGGATTTGCTCCCTATCTGATGTTCTATAGTCTAGCCAATGTCATTGAGAAACCTATGTGCAGCGACAGTGCTACAAAAGCCAATGCCTGTGGTGTGCCAGTATTGTAGGGGGCTACAGAAAGCACACTTTCATTCCTAAAAACTAAAACCTTTCCTCATTGTAAGATGTCAATTCACCTGGGGTGGCAAAAATCCATGGAACAGTCATGTTTATGAATATTACGGCATTAGGTCATACCGAAGCATTCGTTTTTCGTACATAGCAGTACTCCACTCCACCCAGGAAATGTTACAACACTGCTCTCTATTCTGACTGCTGCCTTCAGCTAGAAGTGCGTGAATTCATTTTGTGGTGTCAGCAACCTGGATATTGCCATGTAAGTCCACTTGCATATGTATGGTTGCTTATGGGGGCCCATTTAAAATGATGTTGGGGGGATCTCTTTTCGACAGCTGGAAAAACCCATCGCAGGCAGCTGTGTTGTGCATATATTATAATGCAGACGTTCTGATGTATGATTTCCCTGTGTTGCATAACATCATTGTTATCTATTCATATTCACTGCCACACAGCAAATAGCTGAAAGTAGGGAAAACGTGTCAGTGATAATTGAACACCGTTTAAAGAGGTCTGCCTTCGGCCAGTGATACTGCCGTGAAGTTGTGAGGTCTGATGCTTCCTTAAAGAATATTTTCATACCATCAGCACCACTTTCTGGTTATTTCTAAGGCAAAAGCTTTGTTAAAGCTATGGTGGGGAGTGAGTGAGAAATGATGATTATCGTAGCACATGATTGTTGGCCTCTGCGCTGCAGAACACAGAAAGATGCCAACTGGGAACTGAAACAGTGAAATGCCACAACTTTGAGCTTTTTGTCAGCATCACAGGGAGGCCCTAGGGTGTGCTGGCCCATTGTAATAAACAAATTAAAAGACCCTGGTGCCTAGCCTATTGTCATATATACCATACATTCCAAAACATGTTTGAAATTTCTTTTTAATTTTCATCGGTTTATATGTATGCTAACATCTGTTGTATTCTATCAAGTCAAGCATTCTATTTTTTGACATCTTCATTGTGGTTCTATGAATAAAACCTGTGATTTCCATAGTGAGAATCAAATGCTCCATGCAGGCAAGCGACCAATTCTAACAATGCATAGCTTATATCCCTACCGATAATAGCATGTCATATCCTCCCAAAGTTATGGTGATTATTATGCGATGTGGATGTGTGTATTGCTACCATTCATTCACACATGGAGTTATATTTCAGTTTCTATTGTGGAAACACACACTATCTATCCTCTGAACAGAAAAAAAGGGGTTTTAAAATATTCAGTTGACTTTTCTGCTCCACACAGTCGCTAATGTTGCCGTCAATCTGCAGCAATATGAGAGTGATAATAGAAAATCATTTTCTACTTAGAGCGGTGCCTACCCCGAAAGGCCTTCCCACCCTTCCGAGACAGGTTACACTATATTACTTGACACCCGCGTCTATTATTCATGCAGTTCTGCTGATCTTGTCTGGCTGTGATATTGGGGTTAGAAATCTGCCTGCGCCTTTATGAGTTGCTGGCCATCCCACAATATCTATTTCCTTTGGAGCCTCAGCTCTCGACCCAGTAATTTGGGGCTTTCATCACCTCAATGATAGGGCTTGGCAAACCAATGAACGCTGCTGGCTGCCTAGTGCTAACGCTGTCATAACACATTTGCTTTATGATGACTCACGCGGACGAAAACCGCATTTCCCGTGGATAAATAAGGAAAGTACTGATAAGCAATGAAATGTGTATTTTGATGATGGACATTAAGGACATGGTTTGCTTATACATTTTGGAATTAACATTTCCCTTTTCTTTTGGGATGCCCGTACATTGGTGTCCTTTTTTTGTTATCTGTTTATGTGCTGTGGCATAGAAAAGTATACAAAAATACATGATGTATATATTTAATTTTTGTGTGTGCTTCTATGGTTCAAAATCTCATGTTACACTTGACAGTGAAAAATTAAACACCCTTATTGTCCTTCACCTTACACCTCAAGACCAAGGCCCGAAGCCTGGCTTGATGATAGCAGTTATATGCAGGTAATCGTAGGGGTACCTGACCAGTAATACATATTTGCACATATATTAATTCCTCAGCACAGTTAAAAAAACATTGGCTTTCCACACATCCAGAAAACAAGGAGCTGCAATTCAAGTGAGGTGCAAAACTGCGCTAGGCTGCACTGGAAGCATGCCCAGAAAAGCTTGCCCCATGTACCATAAAGGTCATCCTTGTTATGTATAAACATTTGTATTTGTATCTTATTGTTTAACCCCTTAACTGCTGAGGGTTTTCCCTCCCACTGCAGAGCCCTTTTTTGGAGGTATGTCACATTCAATCCCTTGTAACTTTTTTTTGTTACATGAGATATCTCGGCCAAATTTGGCCTCTTTTCTTCCCACATGTAGGCAGTCATAAAGCCACCAAGGAATCCTAGTTTGCTGTATGAGGGTGAGAGAAAATATCACAAAAGAGGGCACATTTTATGTATTTTCAGAAAATGCCAATACAATGATGTACAAAGATGCCTGTGTTTTCCTTGTAAGAGCTAGGAACAAATGGTTTGCTGTTCTGAATTTGACATTTTCCAGGCTTTCAAGAACAGGTTCTGTAGAAACAAAAAAAAAACACATTTTTATAAGGTCACCATCAGTTTTGTGAGAGTCAGGCGATTTTTCCCATTTTTTCCAATAGGACATGAGTGGACGGAATGGAAGTGGAGGTTGGGAAAGCTGAAAGGGAAGACAGAAAAGCATACATTTCTGAAAAGTAGACAAAAATCCAAGTTTAGGAAGAAATCATTTGCGCAGGTCAGGCAACAAGTAAGGCAACGTCCCGGGAGGATAGCTCAGCGGCAGTGTGCATGTCTTGGAAGCAAGACGACACGAAGCAACAAAGGTTCGATCCCCGGGTCCGCGCTTAGAAACCTCTGGGTGTTTAAGCACGTTATAAATACGTAACTAAGACAAAAAAAAACACAATTACGCAACTAAGAAAAACAAACAATTCTTGTAACAGCGCCTCGATGCCTGCGGGCTGTGTGAGCGCTTTTTAAATGTAAAAAAAAAAAAAAAAAGTATGAAGTCAAAATTCCCATAGATTGGGGGTAAAATTTGAAAAATTGCAGACAAAAAGGTATGTGCTGGATATGTTTGGACCTGTACGGTAATGGCTTCTGTGAATATTGAGAAAAGCAATGCACCGCTACATTCTCCCCACTGTTCTAGTTAGGAAACCACACATTTTTCATAATGTTTGACAAAACATGCATTACCACAAGCCAAAAACTGAGTCATGCTACACATGATTTTTATGCTGATGGCCTAAACAGACATACTTAGCATTTGAAAATAAGGAAAACAAATGTGGTGAGGAATTGCAAGCATACATTTTCTGAATGAGCACAGGCAGAACTTTTGAAGGATAGGTGACTTGGGCAGGTAACAAAAGTGTACATTGCCTAAAACAGCGACTAAATGTAGGTTACTTTTGGGAAATGAAAGGGTTGTGTAACAAAGTGCAGTGGCAAATGTATGAAAACGTTATCAAAAACAAGAGAAAACAACAAAATGTCCTACCGTCCCACATTCCCACAGGTGTACCAATGAAAACCGGACCTCACATGTGTGGGTGCACCTACCTGTGGGCAAAGGGAGAAGGCTAAACAACTGGTACATCAAACACCCTGGGGATGACTGGATTTGGCTTTGTCGAAAACGCACAGATTTGGGCCTGCGGTGTTGCAGCCACCAAGGAAAACAGGGAACCCCATGCATTTTTTAAAAGAAGACACCTGTGGGAATCCAAAAAGGTTTGACTTGCACGAATCACCCTAGAATTTATTACCCACACGGCCTGGCAAAGTCAAAAATGGTGGGAAAAACACACCATTTTCAGACATTTGCCAGCAGGAAACCACTGAAATATGCTGGCAACAACACATGTCCTACCTTCCCACATTCTGACATGTTTCCCAGGTGAAAATGGTACCTCACATGTGTGGGTGCACCTACCTGGATGCAAAAGGAAAAGGCAAAACCACTGGTATTTCATAGGGTTTCGGAAGGGGACATTTTTAGGATTTTGGTCTTGTGGACAACCTACAGATTTGGGCCTGGGGTGTTGCAGCCACCAGGGAAAACAGGGAACCCCATACATTTCTGAAAAGAAGACACCCGTGGGAATCCACAGAGGTGTGACTTGCACAAATCGTTCTAGGATTTATTACCCACAAGGCCCGGATAAGTCCAAAATGTAGTGGAAAAAACACACTTTTCAGACATTTGCCACCAGGAAACCACCGAAACACGCCGGCAACTACACATGTCATACCTTCTCACCTTTCCACAAGTGTCCCAATCAAAACAGTACCTCACATGTGTGGGTGCACCTACCTCGGCGCAAAGGGAAAAGGCTAAACTACTGGTATCTCAAAGGGGTTGGGAAGAGGACATTTTTAAGATTTTGGTTTTATGGACAACCTACAGATTTGGGCCTGGGGTGTCGCAGGGAACCCCATACATTTCTGAAAAGAAGACACCTGTGGGAATTCAAAGTGGTCTGACATGCGTGAATCTCCATAGAATGTATTACCCACAAGGCCTGGCAAAGTACAATATAGGGAGAAAAACTAAATTTTCAGACATTTGCCACCTGGAAACCACTGAAAAACTCAGACAACAACACATGTCCTACCTTCACACATTCCCACATGTGTCCCAAAAAAACAGAACCTCACATATGTGCGTGCACCTACCTGGGTGGAAAAAAAAAGTGTCGACTGTCCACAAGTCCAGCTGCAGTCCCAGGAGCCCCGGCACGGTCCCCCTCCCTACCCGGAGTTAAAAGCTCTAACGCAGCACAACTAGAGCTCCACAATGGTTGGAGGTGATGTCCTCGGCCTTGGGTGCCTTTCTCCCAAGTGGGTCGACCATCCGCAAGTGCAGCGTCAGTCCCAGGGATCTCTGGCAGCGTCCCCATTCCTTCCTGGAGGGAAATTCTGTAATGTAGCACAGTCAGAGCTCAGGGATGTTTGGGGGTGATGTCCCTGGCCTTGGGCAGCTTCTCCCATTTGTGGGTTGACCATTCACAATCCCAGAAGTGCCTCCAGGGAGCACGGAAGGGTCCCAGTTCTTTCCAAGAGGGAAAAGCTGTAACATAGGTCAGCCAGAATTCCAGGATGGTCGGAGGTGATGTCTCCTGCCTTGGGCACCTGTCTCCCATCTGTGTCAACCGTCCGCAAGTCCAGCAGCAGTTCCGGGTAGCCCCGGCAAGGTCCACATTCTTCCCTAGAGGGAAAATCTGATATGCAGCCCAGTCAGAATTTCAGGCTAGTCTTGGGGATGGTCGACCTAAATAGGAGACGGCTGCCCAAGGCCAGGGACATAGCTGCCGACTACCCTGAGGTTCTGGCTGGCCTGCATTATATTTATTTATTTGCATTTGTGTCACGCACTACAGCCCACAGGCATCGAGGCACTATGATGAGCATAAGAAGACTTGATTCAGAGTTACAAGAACGTGGTCCAACAAAAAGGTAGAGCTTGGTACAAATTATTAGGTTGCACAGATACATTTGATGAAGGTTACTTAGTTGCAATACAGAGATACATACAGAAGATCAAATGATGCCCTTTCAGTTAAAGAGTCTGGTTTTAATGGCTTCCCGGAAGGCTACATGAGAGTCAATAAGCTTGATCTGGGAAGGAAGAGTGTTCCAAGAAGTGGCGGCCATGGCTGGGAAGCTGGTGTAACGCTCACCTGATTCCCGTAGAGGCGCCGGTCTTGACTGGGCGTATACCGTATCTTCAAAGGTGATGTGTAACACACGGCTGGCTCTTTGGGATGGACCTCTGTGCACTGTATGTCTGACTCGAAGGGTAAGATGTCTGCAGATAGAAAATATGGGATTAAGGAACTGGGTTATTGAATGTCTCTCTCTTCTTCCCTTTCTCTTCTCCTGTAGAACCCCAAAGGTTAACGCTCTCACCTTGGGTAAGTGAACGCTGTGCTCTCCATCTGCCTCGGGGCAGGGTGCTGTAACCTGTTTCTTCACTGGATAAGGGGAGCAGGCCTCTTGACTTCAGAGGACTGCTGTCCGTCATTTACTGCACGAACGGTAAGTTTCGAGTAATTCTAATGTCTTTAAAGTCTTTAGTAATGATGTCTCTTGTTTTGCAGGGTTCCGGCGATGGCGGATGACGGGTGGAAGTGAGTTGAAGATGGAGCCCGTGTGATGAATAGAAGCGCCTGGAAGCACGTAAGTAAGCGCTTGTTGCCTGCTTCACGATGCGCTCTAACTGTCTTTTTATTTTGCAGGTACAAGTTCGGAGCGGCTGCAGGGTGCCGGAATACCCACTGGGTTAGATGTGGAAAGGAGTAATGGCACGTGAGTATTAAAGTTCCCCAATGTCTTTAAACGCACCTTGTTTTGTCTTTCAGATGCGGGATGCAGCGCCGAAGGCCTCAGGAGCGTGCGAAGAGTTGGTAAGCTTTTGTCTTTCAGATGCCGGAATGCAGCGCGAGGCGTTGGTGACAGCCGATGGACCAGGTAAGTGAAGAGCTGTCACTGAAGACCGTAATGCTAACCTGTTCTTTCTTGTCTTTATAGGTGTTGCTGAAGACTGGATTCAGGATGGTAAGCCTTTTTCCTTAGGCCCAGGATCAGATGCAGAAGACACGATGAGCGTTCTGCTGCAGAGGATGCAGAATAACGCAAAGCAAGATTCATCCATCGGGTGTGGTTTAAATAGCCTCCTGTAGTGCTTAGGTGTCTCCTTCCACAGCCACGCCTAGGTAAGAAAAGAGTTCCTGCGTTTGAGAAGAGTTCCAGTGTTCTGAATCTAGGGAGTGGCTCCTGCCCCACCCAACAGGAAAAGTAGTTCCAAACAGAAGAGGATCAGAGGCTCAACTGGCAGGCAAGTAAGCAGCATGGTCTGCTGCAGGTAAATCCACCCAAGCATTATGAGCCCGGCGCTTCCAGCGCTGGGACTGGGCATATTTATGAGCCTGGTGCCACTGGCGCCAGGACTGGGTCCAAAAGGTCCCAATTGGGACTGGTTGGCACTCGGAACCTGGGTTATGGATCTGCTTCCAAGGGAGTTGGGAAAACCCTGACCTTTTGGAAGCAGAGATCATGACAGTACCCCCCCTCAAGGCCCCTCCCAAACCGGGCTTCTCCGGGGGTTTTGGCTTGTCAGGAAATGTTCGGTGAAATCTTTTGATTAGGCGAGGAGCGTGGACATATTCAGCAGGTTCCCAGGATCTCTCTTGGGGGCCGTAGCCTTTCCAGTCAATTAGGTAAAATAGTTTAGATTTGGAGATCTTGGAGTCCAGAATGCTTTTGACTTCAAACTCGAGTTCTCCATCAACTAGGATAGGTTTTGGAGATTTAGTTAGTCGGGTTTGAGGTTGCACGGGTTTTAATAGAGAGACGTGGAAGACCGGATGTATCTTCATGTGCGGGGGCAAGTCCAACTTGACCGCTACTGGGTTTACTATGGTAGTGATGGAATAGGGACCAAGGTATCTTGGGTTGAATGTGCGTGGCCCTTTTAGAGGTAGATATTTGGTGGATAACCAGACTTGATCCCCTACTTGATATTGAGGGGCTTCCTTCCGATGTTGATCTGCTCCTTTCTTGTATTGTTCTTTAGCCCTTTGAAGGTGAGAAACAGCTTCCTTAAAGGCTTGGGTGATTGTAGAATGCAGGTAGTCTACTGCTGGTGTTTCAAGATCTTGGAGGGGATCCAACTCCGAGGTTCGAGGGTGACTGCCGTACAAAAGAAAAAACAGGGTTTTCCCAGTTCCCGAATGGACAGAGTTATTGTAGGCATATTCGGCTATCCAAAGGATGTCTTTCCAAGTTTTTTCAGTTTGTTGCAGCATGCAGCGTAAATACTGTTCCAGAGTTTGATTGGTCCTCTCGGTTTGTCCGTCGGTCTGAGGGTGGTGACTGGTCGATAGTCTCACATCAATTTGAGCCGACCGACAGCAACTTCGCCAAAAATGAGAAATAAATTGACTACCTCGATCCGAAATTAGAACCGAAGGAAAACCGTGCAGTCGGACGATGTTTTCGAGAAATTCTCGGGCCAGAGTTGCTGCTGTTGGCAAGCCTTTGAGCGGAATGAAATGCGCCATCTTGGAGAATAAGTCCACGATTACTAGAATCGTATTGTATCCGGAGCATGGAGGTAGATCGGTGATGAAGTCCATAGAAAGCGTATGCCAAGGGCGAGGTGGGATGTCAATAGGGCGTAAGAGGCCTGCTGGTCTTTCCTTTTGACTCTTGTTTTGGGCGCATACTCCACAGGACATTATAAAGTCTCTGATATCTTTTTTCCAAGACGGCCACCAGAAGTAGCGCTTGATCTTTTCTGAGGTCTTGGCCATACCGGGATGTCCTTCCATTAAAGAATCGTGATAACAAGAGATTACTTTTTTCTGTAAATCTGTGCTGGGTAGGTATAATCGTTCTTGGAAATACAATAAGTTGTCCTTTACTGCAAAGTCCTTTCCCTGCAGATGCCAATTCTGTATGTCTGCTGGAGTTACAAGTTGCCTGGCTTTATCCTTAACTTCCTCTATGGATTCTGTGGCGATTACACCCAGAATTCTTTGTTCGGGAATGATTGGTACAGGTTTAGGGTTGATCAAGTGTTCTTCCACTCCCATCCGAGAAAGGGCATCAGCTTTACCGTTCTTTGTACCAGGTCGATAGGTAATTATGAAGTCAAACTCGGCAAAGAATAATGCCCAACGGAGTTGTCTAGAGGATTGGGCTTTTGCGGTTTTCAAATATTGCAGGTTTCGGTGATCCGTAATCACAGTAACGGTGTGTCGGGCCCCCAGCAGATAATGCCGCAAAGCCTTAAATGCAGACTTGATAGCCAGAAGTTCCTTGTCAGTAATCGTGTAATTGATTTCAGGAGGCGAGAATTTGCGGGACCAAAATGCCACGGGATGCAACTGATTGGTTACCGGGTCCTTTTGTGATAGAACTGCCCCCATGGCAAGGCTTGAAGCATCAGTTTCCACGATGTAGGGGAGTTCGGGGCGAGGGTGTTTTAAGATTGGTGCAGAGATAAATTTAGTCTTCAAATCCTGGAAAGCTTGTTCCGCCTCGGTAGACCATTCAAAACGTTTGTTTTTCTTTAACAAGGCAGTGATGGGCTGGACTATTCGAGAGAATTCGGGGATAAACCTGCGGTAAAAGTTAGCGAAGCCTAACATGCTTTGCACACCTTTTACGGAGGATGGTGATGGCCATTTGAGAACTGCATCGACCTTCTTTGAATCCATACGCACTCCGCCAGGTGATAATATGAATCCCAAGAATTCAACTTCAGTCACGTTGAAAACACATTTTTCCAACTTAGCGAAAAGTTTGTGTTGACGCAATCTTTCGAGGACCATTTTCACGTGTTTCCGATGTTCAGATTCCGATGAAGAATAAACGAGGATGTCGTCAATGTAAACAACAACACACACATCTATGAGCTCTCTGAGGACATCGTTCATAAAATATTGAAAGGCGTCCGGGGCATTGCAAAGTCCGAAGGGCATGACCTGATATTCAAATAGCCCATACTTGGTGCGGAAGGCCGTCTTCCATTCATCGCCCTCTTTTACTCGTACCAAGTGGTAAGCTCCTCTAAGATCCAGCTTTGTATATATGCATGCTTTTCTGACTTGGTCCAGGAGTTCAGGGATCAAAGGTAACGGATATCTATTCTTAACGGTGACCTGGTTCAGGGAGCGATAATCTATACAAGTTCTAAGGTCTCCTTCCTCTTTTGGAACGAAGAACAAAGCTGAAGAAGCAGGGGACTTGGAAGGACGAATAAACCCATTTGCCAGGTATTGATCCAGGTATTGTCGAAGGTGAAGGTTCTCAGGCTCGGTGAGGGCATAAATTCTACTACAAGGAGGAGTAGATCCAGGTATCAGATCTATCTGGCAGTCATAAGACCTATGAGGAGGTAGAGAGTTAGCCTGATCCTTCCGGAAAACATCTTGGTATTCTAGGTATTCGGGAGGTAACTGGGGAGTCTCTGAAGAAATTGCTGCCAGTGCAACACCAGGTGGAGGGTGACAAGTAGAGACACATTCTGGAAACTGGACCGTTCTTGCTCGCCAATCGATCAGAGGATTGTGTTTCTCTAACCAAGGTATTCCTAGAATAATCTGAAACTGAGGGGCCTTGATCACATCGAACACGATCTTCTCATGGTGTCCGTCTTGACTTACTAGCGTCACCTCTTGAGTGGTATGCGTTACTGGCCCGGAGGCTATCTCCGTACCATCCACCGTAGTAATGACGTCCTTTACAGCCTTGGGACAAAGAGTTAGATTCATCCTCAAAACCATTTCATGATCCACATAATTGCCGATGGCACCGCTGTCGACGTAAGCTTCAATTGCATGTAATCGATCCGGATTATCAGGGCTAATGAGGACCATAGGTATCACGAAATGCGAGGTCACGGAACTGGTTTTCACGCTCGGCAAGAGGACCTCTATTCTTGTCGGGCGAGGTCGTTTCCCTGCTCAGAGTTTGTAACCTTGGTAACTGCAGCTCCTACTGCCTTCTTGGCAGGTTTCACCGGACAGTCTCGAAGAAAGTGCCCTGAGTTTCCGCAATAGAGGCATAATTGCAACTGTTTTCTCCTTTCCCGCTCCTTTTGTGTTAGAGGACCTTTCAGACCCCCTATTTGCATGGGTTCCCCGGAGTCTACTCCTTTGGAAGGAGTTGGCGGTTTTGAAAATACTCGAGCATCAAACTTGGAACGATCGGCCTTCCTGTTCTGCAGTCTGTGATCTATTTGAACGACTAAGTCTATATAGTCCGAACAATCTTGTGGGGGATTCACTACTTGGGCTAACACATCTTTGAGCTCTCCACGTAGACCTCTATAAAACAGCGTAATCCTTTTGTCCTCAGGCCATTGAGTTTCCACTATCAGTCTGTTGAAAGACGCAATATAAGCCAAAAGGTCTTGATTACCTTGTCGCAACGAAAGAAGCTCATTGTCCAAGGCCTGCCCCTGTGAATGTCTTGCGAACAGTTTTTCCATACTGAGCTGAAAAGCTTGAAAATCATGGAGGACCGGATCATCTTGATTTACTAGAGGGATCGACCAGTCTGCCGCATTGCCACTAAGGTACGAAAGCACGAAAGCTACTTTAGCTTGATCAGTTGGAAAGGCTGCTGACCAGCATAAGAAATGCAACCGGCACTGATTGATAAATACTGCAAACCTCTTTGGGTCACCAGAAAATCGTTCGGGCGGAGCCAGAGGTACATTCCCAGGTAGGTTGATCTGCACTGGATTCATAGAGGATGTAGAAGGAATATTTCCCCCAGATGCGGGTAACGGGGTCTGTCCGGCTTGTGACTGTAGCAATTGTCTAGCGAGATCATCTGTTCGCTCCTTGAAAATAATCAGTTCCCTTCTTAGAGCGTTCGTTTCCTGACGGGCTGCATGCACTTCTGCCCTTAGTTCCCCAAGTAACTGGGCTAGCTGGTCGGTATCCGAGGTTTCCATAGCGCCTGGACGGGAGTTTTGTGGTAGGCTTTGCGTTCTGTAACGCTCACCTGATTCCCGTAGAGGCGCCGGTCTTGACTGGGCGTATACCGTATCTTCAAAGGTGATGTGTAACACACGGCTGGCTCTTTGGGCTGGACCTCTGTGCACTGTATGTCTGACTCGAAGGGTAAGATGTCTGCAGATAGAAAATATGGGATTAAGGAACTGGGTTATTGAATGTCTCTCTCTTCTTCCCTTTCTCTTCTCCTGTAGAACCCCAAAGGTTAACGCTCTCACCTTAGGTAAGTGAACGCTGTGCTCTCCATCTGCCTCGGGGTAGGGTGCTGTAACCAGTTTCTTCACTGGATAAGGGGAGCAGGCCTCTTGACTTCAGAGGACTGCTGTCCGTCGTTTACTGCACGAACGGTAAGTTTCGAGTAATTCTAATGTCTTTAAAAGTCTTTAGTAATGATGTCTCTTGTTTTGCAGGGTTCCGGCGATGGCGGATGACGGGTGGAAGTGAGTTGAAGATGGAGCCCGTGTGATGAATAGAAGCGCCTGGAAGCACGTAAGTAAGCGCTTGTTGCCTGCTTCACGATGCGCTCTAACTGTCTTTTTATTTTGCAGGTACAAGTTCGGAGCGGCTGCAGGGTGCCGGAATACCCACTGGGTTAGATGTGGAAAGGAGTAATGGCACGTGAGTATTAAAGTTCCCCAATGTCTTTAAAAGCACCTTGTTTTGTCTTTCAGATGCGGGATGCAGCGCCGAAGGCCTCCGGAGCGTGCAAAGAGTTGGTAAGCTTTTGTCTTTCAGATGCCGGAATGCAGTGTGAAGACCTCCGGAGCGCACGAAGAGTAGGTAAGCCTTTGTCTTTCAGATGCCGGAATGCAGCGCGAGGCGTTGGTGACAGCCGATGGACCAGGTAAGTGAAGAGCTGTCACTGAAGACCGTAATGCTAACCTGTTCTTTCTTGTCTTTATAGGTGTTGCTGAAGACTGGATTCAGGATGGTAAGCCTTTTTCCTTAGGCCCAGGATCAGATGCAGAAGACACGATGAGCGTTCTGCTGCAGAGGATGCAGAATAACGCAAAGCAAGATTCATCCATCGGGTGTGGTTTAAATAGCCTCCTGTAGTGCTTAGGTGTCTCCTTCCACAGCCACGCCTAGGTAAGAAAAGAGTTCCTGCTTTCCAGAAGAGTTCCAGTGTTCTGAATCTAGGGAGTGGCTCCTGCCCCACCCAACAGGAAAAGTAGTTCCAAACAGAAGAGGATCAGAGGCTCAACTGGCAGGCAAGTAAGCAGCATGGTCTGCTGCAGGTAAGTCCACCCAAGCATTATGAGCCCGGCGCTTCCAGCGCTGGGACTGGGCATATTTATGAGCCTGGTGCCACTGGCGCCAGGACTGGGTCCAAAAGGTCCCAATTGGGACTGGTTGGCACTCGGAACCTGGGTTATGGATCTGCTTCCAAGGGAGTTGGGAAAACCCTGACCTTTTGGAAGCAGAGATCATGACAGCTGGTGCCACCCGCACACACTCTGCTGGAATAAGGAACTGAGATTCTGTTAGCATATGCAGTTCTAGAGGGTCTGGAGGGTGTGTGTCTGATAATCCTTTGCGCTAGGTGGGGGGGAGCTAACCGTGGAGACATTTTGTGTCATGGCAAGGGTTTTAAAGACAATCCTTTCCTTGATGGGGAGCCAGTGAACCTGTCTTCTGAGATCCGAGATATGGTCCCTCCGTGAAATGCCCATTGCGGCACTTAATGCATTGTTCTGGGCTAGGTGAAGTTCAGCCATGTTCTTGCAGGAGGTCCATACAAAGAGGGCATTGCAGTAATCCAGCCTAGACCCAATAAATGCCCTAGCAATAGTGAGGCAATTCTGTTGGGAGAGGAAGGGTCTGGCAGCATTGAGTAATTTAGAGTGATAAGCGGAGGAGGATGCAATAGCATTGACCTGTCTATCCATGGTAAGGTTAGGTTCAAGACACACGCCTAGTGTCTTGATGACTTTTGAAACAGCGATGGGGATGTTATCAATAGTGAAGGAAAAACATTGCTTGTCCAGTTTACCCAGGGTGGAAGGGGAATCAATCAGAAGTTTGTTTTTCTCACTGTTGAGACATAACCAGTTATGTGCCATCCAGGATTGGATTGTTGAGTAAATGGAATAGAGGGTGTTCTGGTCTTAGAGGTAATCACCCGAGAGGGGGATGAGGACAGGAGTTTCATCTGCATAGTTGGTGTATGAGATGCCCAGGGCATCCAGGATTTTGAACAACGGCCTTGTGAAGAGGTTGTAGAGGGTAGGAGCTATGCAAGAACCCTGTGGGACCCCACATATGATGAGACTAGGGTTAGCACAAGAGGATTTAGAGAAAACCTTCATCACTCTTTCTTGTAGGAACAAAGTTATCCATGCACAGGCCCTCTGGGATAAATTGGCTGCCGAGGAGAAATGATGGCAGAGGGTCTTATGATCTACCAGATCAAAGGCAGCAGAGAGTTATAAGAGAAGGAGGAGCGCATGTTTGCTTGCGTCTCTAAGGTCATCGATTTGGTTTTTTAGGTCAAGCAGTGCCGTTTCAGTGCCATGTCGTGGCCTGAACCCGAAATGCCATAGGCCAAGAAGGTGGTTGTCTTCAAGGAATTTTTGGACTTGCAGGTAGGCTGCTTTGTCCAAAATTCTTAGCAGACAGGGAACATTGGTAATGGGCATGTAGTTCCCTGGGACCAATGGGTCCAGGGAAGGCTTCTTCCTCCGGGAAAGGATGGGGACCATGAGGAGCCTCCGTGGAACAGTCGCTGGGCTTGGGGTCATTCGACGCACATGGGAAACTGCCACCCAAGCCCATGGACATGACCCGCTACCACCCTGCTGCTCTGGCTGGGTTGCCTTACAGCTTATCTCTCTGGGAAAGGACAGGGACCCTGCCGAGGCTCCCAAGAACTGCCACTGGGATTCTAGATCAACCCACATGAGAGGCAGTTTCCCAATGCCAGTGACATCACCCCCGACCAGCCTGGAGCTCTGGCTGGGCTGCATTACAGAATTTCCCTCTGGGAAAGGATGGGGACCCTGCAGTGGCCGCTGCGACTTCCGCTGCACTTGGGATGGTCGTCACACAAATGAGACAGCCACCGAAGGCCGAGGAGATGACCCCACTACTATCCTGGAGCTCTGGCTGGCCTACGTTACAGCTTTTCCCTCCAGGAAAGGATGGGGACCCTGCCGTGACTCTGTGGGACCGCTGCTTGGCTTAGGGGCAGTCAACCCACATGGGATACGGGTGTCCAAGGCCAGAGACATCACCCCCAACCATTCTGGAGCTCTGCCTGGGCTATGTTACAGAATTTCTCTCTGGGAAGGGATGGGGACCCTGCTGGGGCTCCCTGAAACCCACACTGGGCTTTTGGATGGTCAACCCACATGAGGGACAGCTGCCCAATGTCAGGGACATCACATCCAACAATCCTGGAGTGCTGGCTGGGCTGCTTACAGCTTCCCTCTGGGGAGGCATTGGCAAACTGCTGGGGCTACCTAGTGGGAAAAAGCTGTAACACAGGCCAGCCAGAGCTCCAGGATGGTTGGGGGTGATGTCCCTGGCAGTCAGCCCTGTCTGCCAGGTGGGTCGACCATCCCAAGTGCAGCTGCGGTTCAAGGGAGCCCTGGCAGGATCCCCATCCCTCCCTGGAGGGAAAAGCTGTAATGCAGCACTGCCAGAGCTCTAGGACGGCGGGGGTAATGCCCCCAGCCTTGGGTGTCTGTCTCCAATATAAGTTGCTCATCCACAAGTCCAGTGGTGGTCCCTCGCTGGATGGAAACCCTGCAACGCATCAAGCGAGAGCTCCAGAATGGTCAGGGGTGATGTCCCCATCCTTTTTGCGTTGACCATCCTCAAGTCCAATGGCAGTCTCAGGTAGCCCCAGCAAGGTCAACATCCCTCCCCAGAGGGAAAAGCTGTAATGCAGCCCAGTCAGAGCTCCAGGATGGCTGGATATGCTGCCCCCAGCCATGGGCAACTGTCTGCAATGTGGGTCGCCCATCCACAAATTCAGCAGCAGTCCTAGGGAGCTCACGGCAGGGTCACCATCCCTTCCTGAAGGGAAAAGCTATAACGCAGTGCAGCCAGAGCTCCAATATGGTAGGGGTGATGTTCCTGTCCTTGGACGCCTTTCTCCCATGTGGGTCGACCATCACTCAACCCTGAAGCAGTACCAGGGAACCCAGACAGCGTCACCATGCCTCCCTGAAGGGAAAAACTGTGATGCAGCCAGGCCAGTGCCCCACGACGTTAAGGGATGATAGCCCCTTCCTTGGGCACCTTTCTCCCATGTGGGTCAGTAATCCCCAATTCAGCATTAGTTCCAGGGAGCCCCCGCAGGGGCTCTGTCCCTTCGCAAAGGGAAAACCTGTAATGGGACAGGGATGCCTCCAGGGCTCCCCGGGACTACCGTTGGACTTGATGGTCGACCCACATAAGGAACAGGCGCCCAAGGCTGGGGACATCGGCCCCTTATGCCCTGGAGTTCTGGCTATGCTGTGCTACAGCTCTTTCCTCTGAGGAGGGATGGGGACTCTGCTGGGGCTCACTGCGAATGACGCTAAACTTGGAGAAAGCCGACTATCAGGGGAGACAGGCGCCCAAGCACTTGGCAGCACCCCCAGATGTCACCGGGCTCTGGCTGGCCTGTGTTTCAGGGGCTCACTGGACCGCTGCTGGACTTGGGGATGGTCGACCAACATGGGAGGCAGGCACAAAAGGTTGGGGACATCACCTGTGACGATTCTAGAGTTCTGGCTTGCTTGCGTTAAATGTTTTCCCTCCAGGAAGGGGCGGGTAACTTTCTGTGGCTCACTGGGACCACTGCTGGACTTGGATGGTCAGCCATTATGGGAGACAGGCGCCAAAGGCCAGGAACATGACCCCGACCTTCCAGTGATTCTGTCTGGCCTGTGTTACATGTTTTCCCTACAGGGAGGGATGAAGACCCTGTTGGGGCTACCCAGGACTGCCGCTAAACTTGGGGACGGTCGAACAACAAGGGAGCTCTGGCTGGGCTGCCGGGGCTCACTGGGACCAGCACTGAACTTGGGAATGGTCGCCCCAACATGGCACACAGGCATCAAAGGCCAGGGACATCACCCTGACAATCCTGGAGTTCTGGCTATCCTGCGTTACAAGGTTTCCCTCCAGGGAGGGGTGGGGACCCTGCCGGGGCTCCTTGGACCGCCACTGAACTTGGGGATGGTCGACCAACAAGGGACACAGGTGCCCAAGCTGGGAGACAGCACCTCTGTCCCGCAGCTCTGGCTGGGCTACATTAGAGCTTCTCCCTCTGGGAAGGGATTGGTACCCTGCTTTGGGCTCCCAGGGACTGCTGCTGAACTCGGGGACATTCGACCAACAAAGGAGACAGGTGCCCAAGTCTGTCGGCATCTCCCCTGGTCATCCCAGTGCTCTAGCTGGCTGGCGTTATAGCTTTTCCCTCCGTGAAGGGAGGGGTACCCTGCCGGGGCTCAATGGAACCGCTGCTGGACATGCATGGGCCAGCCCTCGACACCCCTGACACCAGTGAGCATTCCACTATATGAGGAGTGTAATGTTGTTTTAATTTCCTTGGTACAAATCGGTGCATAACTGCTGCAATTTCCCCCCAAAAAGGCAAAGCAACCTTTTGCCATCTGGTTGGCATTTTCTTGGGGTGGGAGTGGTGGGCTGATTGGCCTGCCTCCCACCCCCACCCCAAGATCATATCCCTGGTGGGATAGTGGTCCTTGCTGCTTCCCTGGGATGGCAAAAGGGGGCCAGCACCCAAATGCCCCCAAGTGTGCCTGTTTGTTGTTTTATTTTGTTGTTGTGCCTTCCTTGGGGCAAATCGGTGCAAAACAGCACCCATCTCCCCTCAGAGAAGGCAAAATATATATATTGTTTTTATTTTTTTATTTTTGGTGGGGTGGAGGCTGTTTAGCCTGGTGGGGGGCCACCCCACCCAAAATCTATTCCCTGGTGGTCCAGTGGTGATTGCTGGTCGAGTATCGAATGATTCTCGACCAACAATCTCCTTGAGTAAGGACTCGTTGGAAAGGGGGGGGGTCTCCCCTTTCCAACCGCTCTCACCCAAGGAAATTGGGCTAGAACTGCCTAAGCAGCATGCAAAAGCATAGCTGTAATATTTACATGCTGAAGCCTAATGGCTTCAGCATGTTAACTTCACTTCCTGATGATGTCAGCGCACATAGTGTGCACCAATGTCATCACGCCCGACCCCAAGGCATGGAAGGGGAAGTCTTCCCCTTCCACAGCCTTGGGGCCTGGAGGATGGCTGCAACAGCAGTGGGGGCGAGCCACCCCCCGAAGGTACGCAGTGTGGAGGACAAGGTATCTCGTCCCCCTCACTTAAGGGGTTAAAGAGCAGACCTGTGCAAGAGAAGTGCAGTGCTGTACAGGGTGGGGGTAGCTAGCGCTAGCGGTTGGGCTGGTGTCTTTTATCATTAGTGCAGTGCGGTGAGTTTTAGTTTGTGCATTAGTGTACACATCCATCAGGATTAGAACTTGGTCAGGTATTGTGGAAAAAGCCATGTTGCGGACGTGGTGTGAATCCAACTGGTTGGACGATTTGCTCTGTGAGGAGCATGTGTCACCAGATATATTGCGCTTAACCACCAGGTACTCTGGTGTGCCACTCGTGACTGCTTTTTAGATGATACATGCAGTCCTGAACAGTCTCCTGGCCTGAGGGGAAGCCACTGTTGTTTGGATCAGACCGGATTGATTCAGTCAAATTGATGTACACTCCGGCATGCTGGAGTTGTTTTACAGGAACCAAGGGAAGGGTTTGGAGCCCTGTCAAGTATGTGCTGACCCATCGATGTGCTAGACCATAAGGGCCTGTGCTAAAGTCCTGCTGTGTGATGTTGGGTTTTCTTTTGAAATGGTGGAGATTTGAAGTCAACCCGTTTGAGCCTTCTTACCTGTTTGTTTCTGTAATAACTGCTGTTGATGGTGAAGCCTAAGGATTTTGCAGATTATGAGGTTTGCGGCTCAAATCTTTATACACGCATATCATGTAGCCATTATTGGACAAGTTGTTGTTTAGCAGGGGTACTGATGAGGACAAATTCATCCTTTGAGGGTTTACGCATGAGATAGGCAGTTGACATCCTGGACTGATTATGGTAAGTAATTGCAGAGACGACTGATGCCCCGTGGGTTTTGAACTCTCATGTATTATTTGAAAATCTTGAAATTGAAGTTTATAAGTATGTATTAAAATTAAAATGTCTCACACGGGAAATGTCTGTGCACTTAATTGAACATTACAGATGTAAACAACATGAATGGCAATAGAATAAACGAAAAGCAAAGTAATTATGAGCAGAAGAATTGGGCTCATTTTTCTAAGGAAACTAGTAACAAGATGTATTGAATGAATGAATGAACGAACGAACGAATGAATGAAAGAACTCAAAGAACCTTCATTAGCACTCTTCTTCTTGGTCTTGTCAAGCTTTGTGCAAATTACCATGTTACATAAAAAAATAAAAAACGAGGTGCACAGTATGAATTTAATGAGAAAAATCAAGTACACGGTTTTCGAATTAAATGGGAAAGTGCTAGTGTTTTTAATAAAGCTCCAAATCTAACAGTGATTAAGAAACACAATAGCAAAGATTTAGGGAAGGGAAAGACATAGAAAAGTCATAGAAAGTTCCAGGAAATGTGAGCGTAGCAAGAGCGCATAGAGGAGAAGGGGTGAGAGAAAGAGTTAGAAAGGAAATAAGCAGACACATGGACGAGAAGAAGGAAGAGAAGATATAAGGGCACTTTAAGGGATTTTCCTGAAAATCAATTGTGGGCCCTTGATTTGAAGGAAAGCATGTTCATGTGGATTCTGGCCACAT
This sequence comes from Ambystoma mexicanum, assembly GCF_040938575.1. Classification (NCBI taxonomy): domain Eukaryota; kingdom Metazoa; phylum Chordata; class Amphibia; order Caudata; family Ambystomatidae; genus Ambystoma; species Ambystoma mexicanum. Next base: position 848,721,422 of record NC_090935.1, read on the forward strand.
TTACATCCACAATGTGAATGTAGGATCTAAACTGCATAACTTCAGATGCGTGTGTCCTTGCATTTTGCATTCATCAATTGGATTGCCTATGACTGTGTGGAATTGGTGCAAGGGAACACGCAATGCGATGTAGAATCATGTGTTCAATGGTTCTCACAGCACCGAGGTGGGTCCTGGGAGCATAAAATACATACTAATCTACGTTATGGGTTTTGCCAGTGCATTGTGTGCACTGGTGCACGGCCCAAAGAAATGAGCAGGAAAATGTTTTGAAGGGAAGCGTCTGCATAGTTTTGAATGCTGGCAGCCAAACATGTGAGATAGACTATTAAACCTAGAGGACCTCATTACGGCCATGGCGCACCCGTAATGAAGGGTGTCGGTACGGGACCGGCACCCTTCATTACGGGATGCGCTATTACGAGGTTCCCTTGCAGGACCCGGTAAGGAAATCTGGTAAAACCAGGCGTCCTTAGCGGGTCCCGCGAGAGGACCAGGGAGCTAATAACGGGCCCGCCGGGGCTCAAATGGGAATGGGGATGGGTTTTGGGAATGGGGATGGGTTTTTCCAATGAGGATTTACCGGGTCCTCCATGGTTGGAATAGCCCGGTAAGTCCTCATTGGAGGAACCCGGTACTGGAACCCGGTATGGAAGCAGCCAGGACCTTATTAAGGGCATGGCTACCTCCATACTCGTAATGAGGCCCATAGTTTCTGAAAGCGGTTGTGTTTTTTATTGTTTTTCCTGTTGCTCTTTTAATAACAGCAAACCATTCTTTCTCTTATACTCACATGTTGTTCCAACTAAACATTCACTCTCATTCAACCTCATTCTCATTTCATCCATGGTTTTCATTGCATTTCCCCAATATTCTCAAAGATTCCTCACATGTTCGGGAAAGCCAGTGATGAAACTCTGAACTGGAATTTCCCATGTCATGTTGGGTATGCAAAGCCTACCGATGATGATCCATGTTCTCATTTCTGCTATGAGGCTTGATACTTGCAGCCTCTGACCAGTTTCTCTATGTAAAGACTGGAGGGGGTGATCTGTATTCCTGCCCTCTATATGGCAGAGTAGAAGCACAGGGCACCCCAGCCAAGGTTCTCTAAAGAGTAGCTATGGACGAGCAACCAAGGCTTAAGCTCCCAGGAGGTGATGTGGGCTGGTTCTTAAATACAGTGTAGTTCTGAAGCCCCCACAAAGGAATGTCCATATACTATTTATGTAATAACACAGTTCTTTATATAAATAAGGTTCAATATATATACACAATCAATAACACACTTTGTGCTTTGGCAAGTCTGATATGGTAAATATATACAATGTCTATGTGATACCACAGTTCACTCTTGACTCCTTTAAAATGTACCAACTGCTGTTAATGTTAAAGGATATTTGTACAGCGTACTATCACCACCGAAGTGGTCCCCTGACGCTCTGGCGGCTCTGAAAGCGGCAGAGGTGGGGACTGAGTTAGTGTGAATAAGCTGGAAAAGTGCAAGAGAGCAGCGATGTGCTGTTAGCAGCCTCAGCCCGGTGGGTCCGTTGACTGGGCTTGGGGTGTGGGTGTTTTACAGTCGGTAGTCGTCGTGTGCTGTTGTGCAGGTCTATGTGCGGATTGTTTTGTTGTTGCAGTGTAGTGAAGTTTGTGCGGATTGCTGCGTTTTAGGCTTGTGATTGTGTTTGGTTAGAATTTGAGAGGTGTATGCAGAAGGATGAAATTGTTAGTGGATTGGTTAGTTGGCATTGCTGTCCTTGCAATTATGTCTAGGTGTGATGCTTGCTATCATTCACTATTCCATCGGAGTGTGGCGCTTGCTAATTTCCATATTATATCTAGATGTGAGGCAGGATAGTGATCACGATTACATTCAAGTGTTGCACTTGTCATCATTCACAGTTTCATTTAAGTGTGGCACATGCTAACATTCACGTTTCTATCTAGATGCGATGCAGGCTAAAGTTAAGAATTCCATCTAAGTGTGGCACATGCTAACATTCACATTTCTATCTAGATGCGACGCAGGCTAAGGTTAAGAATTCCATCTAAGTGTGACGCATGCTAACATTCATATTTCTATCTAGATGCGATGCAGGCTAAGGTTCAGAATTTCATCTAAGTGTGGCGCAGGCTAACATTCACATTTCTCTCTAACTGCTGACAGTTTCAATGGCATACAAATCAAAGAGTGATGTGAATCAACAACAGACACAGTAAGAAAGACAAGTTAGGTTAAACAATGGCAGAATACTTTGTCCCACTACCATGACACAGTTCTGTGTGAGAATTCCCCACCTGGGCAACCTGTAAGTAAAATGTATCAACAAGCCCAGTCCATATATGTTTAAAATAGTCTTGTTTCCTGCTATAATGTTCTACTACCCCAATGTACCTGAGTTTAGCAGAGTTTCTTTGGCGGTTCATCGATGGATCCCTTGAGGGTGAACTCCCTTTAAAGCAGGAGCCACAGGGCATCGAGAGTCCTCAAAGAAGAGAGTTTGATGCTGCAAAGATGTCTCGATGAAGAATGTAGGCCTGTCAAGTGTCGGCGTAGGCGATCGGGATTCGACTATGGCTGGAATTTGGATCTTCACTTGTCGGCATCTCTATGGACTTCGGGTGGTGGGAAACCCACTCGCAGATTCACCTCGGTCGTTGACGACCTCGACTTTCTCCGGCAGGACAAAGCGGTTGATGGTGATGGCAAGGAAGCCCTTTGTTTAAATGTTCTTAGGCAAAGGTGTTGCATTATGGCTCCATTTGTCAAGCAGCACAATGTCAAGCTGTTCCAACTTCTGGGCAACATGACTCGACTGGCTTCCAGCGGATACAGAAATCCTGCAAACCCCAGTCAACGGCAATAGACTTTGATGGCCTCGATGTCCGGGTGCTTTACTACGAATTTCTTGTCGGACCCCGTCTCCGGTCGACAGTATTTCAGGACTGGCTTCCAGGGTGTCTCAATGGAGATCAGCTTCTGCCCGATGTTCCCTCGTAGCACGGGAGAGGTCTCCTAGCCAGGTCCTCTCTCGGATCAATCCTCGACAGACACAACAGCTTCCAGATCGGGTCGAAGGAAAGCAGCAACAATTCTTTTTCTTCCAGCTGGGCTCCAAGGATAAGCAGCTTCAGGTTTAAACTTCAGCTTCTGAACAATTCTGGTAAGTGAGAGGTTTCCACATATACTGTTCTGTCTCTCATTCACACTGCTGAGCCAAGCTCAGGCACCCAATCATTCAGAAGGACATTCATGCAGGCAGGCATCCAATCAAGCTCACAGTGCATTCAGGCCATTCACTTCCATCCAGACACGCATAACAAGGAATATGGATTGGGGCAAGCACCCAGCCTTTCAGCACACCACACTGCATTCATGCCAGTTTCGAGCAGGGCTGTCCCATTCGTTGTGTCACACACACAGATACCAGACACCCATAACATAGAATGCATATTGGTCACAGACTCCATTCACCCAGGTCCCACGACAAGGTGGTACCCACACCATACCATCACTGGGAAGGCACCAGCCAGTCTGGCCTGTACTTCCCCACAATACCATATGGATCTTCCACCCAACAGCCAGTCAGGGGAAGAGACAGAGTCAGAGCTTCCCAGGGCATTGGGAGAACAAGGTAACAAGTAATAGAAACCAAGAGGCCACATGGGCCATTGTTTCTTCCACTGATTCCTATGACAGAGCCTGGGTATCCCAAAATGGAGGATACTCAGAGCACCTGCCAATTTCAGCATGGAGCCGTCACCAGCCCAAACCCTGCTCTGCTCTGAGGGCACACACAGGTGCCCAAAAATATGCCCTAGGGGTACAGGGTTGTACCCCCACCCAGGGGTGCCACAAGGGTATCCCAAGGGTCTCTGTTCACCACAACCAACTGGACTCCTGTGCAGAAATCAACACAAAGCACACATGACAAGGGATTACAGGACAAGGACATGGAGGCCAAGTCCCTCCAATGAATTTCCAGCACCACACTCTACAAGCAGAAAAGGCAGATAAAAGCCACAAAAATCTGTTAGGAATGACAGTCATCATGTTTAACCTGGCGGCCTCCACTGCTAACCCTGCTTGCTGTCTTCAAAGAGAACAATATAGACTCACTGGATACAGGCATGGGAACCCACTGTCTGCACGCGGTTTCATGGACTCACTGTACACAGGAGTAAATGGCATGGGAACCCACTATGTGCAGTTCTATGGACTCACTGTACACAGGAGTAAATGGCATGGGAACTCACTATGTGCAGTTCTATGGACTCACTGTATACAAGATTAAAAGGCATGGGAACCCACTACGTGCAGTTCTATGGACTCACTGTATACAGGAGTGAAAGGCATGGGAGCCCCCTGTCTGGGCGCAGTTCTGTACAATTCACTTGTGAATGCATTGAATCGCCAGAATCTGGTGAGGAGGCCCAATCAGCAGACACATCTGTGGTCTGGCTCCTCCTGGCCGATTCTCCACCCTTATTAGAATTAGTACGCATGTGCAAAGACCCCAAAATAGTCCAGCACATTTCCCTGTGACATAGAACCCAACGTTCTATTCTCGCAGGATGCACCCCATTACTGCCCCCAACTCCACCTTCCTCATAGCGACCCAAGAATAACAAAAAATATATGTGCCTATACTACAATGTGTGGGCCTTCCAGGCCATAGTACCACAGTGGAACATGTTGACTGTCCTCCTGCGCAGCTCGATCATTTTCTGTCCCCGCGGAGAAGTTCTTAAAAGTTAAATAACACTAATCACCCAAAATGCATTCAAGCTTTGCTAGATTTAATTAGCCCATCCCTAAGAATGAGACCCTCTGTTTCAGATTTCTGTCTGCTTACGAGCAGTCACTATACATTTTGCTGTCGCGTTTGTTACATGCACTGGCAGAACTGTTAACGCTGTCCTCATATTCCTAATCTCATTTCCTCAAATTAAGGTAACTGGATAACAAGAGCTGGCGAGCCATAAAAGTAGATGACATGTGTGTTTGCCTTTTGGGTATTAAAAACTCGCTCACACTGAAAACTGTGGAGCAGTTATCCTCAATCCTCAGTGTATATAGCCTTTGCAATGCAATTTCTGATACTCCTAGAATGTGTTTCTTGCTTACCTGGCATTACACTTCTGAGAAATAGGGAATCCCCTGTGCGTCGGTCACACTTTTAAAGCACAACGGTATTCTGTGCAGCTGCCGTCATGTAGCATCACACACACAGACGCACGCACACGTACATTGATGTTGCTTTGCTTTCTTGGGTTTAGAGACGATTCAAACTCTAGGGCAGAAGTATGTTTTCAAAAGCAGGGTTGTTACTATTTGCAGTAAAAAAGCAGTGCAAAAATATTCAATGTTTTTTCTCACGACCAACCAGGTGAGCACCTTTCACTACACCTAGACAATGTGCCCGGTAGCCTCATTAGCCAAAATGTCAATGCTTATCTCAAAACCTAAAAAGGAAGAGTACAGCCAATCTTTAACATTATGCAAAGATGCCATGCTATGATTGTAGCTGCGTATAAGGAAACGGTGGCGCTATCGGAATAGACAGTTGCCCATTCCATGTCCGGCATGGCATCGCAGATGGCAGAGGAAGAGCTCACAGAACAAGATGAAGAGAAAGAAGGAATCGACTGGCTGGGCAAACACAGCATCCAATGAGGCCGCAGGAAATGAGCTGGTCATCGAAGAGGTGACTGACAATATAACTGCCATCTTTAGAGCAACGCCAGAGGTTATTTCCTGGATTCCTGATTGGTAGAGATGCACTGCCCAGGTGATAATTAACACGCTGCCTACCTACATTCAGTGTTAAACCAATGGCTGAGAAAAAAAATCTATTGGATTACCTACACACAGGTTGTCAGATTTTTTTTCTCCGGGCTCAAGGATACAAGGAGTGAATTTCTCTCTACGTATACAAACAGAATTCCTACACGTGACATTTGACCACATAGTGTAGTTTTGGTCAAGTAGTTAGTTAGGTATTGATCTCAGAGGTGGTCAGGTAATTCAACAGGGGAGGGTAAATTGGGCCGGGGATGTATACCCAACTTGGCGTGCCTGTCTCTAAGGAAAAATGCCTGTGCAACCTGAAATACGTAGGTTACAATGAGGGCAGTCCGCACACGGATGATCGAGCATCGCTCGTGCATGCACACCAACAAGCTGACAGCACCGCTAGTACAACATTTTTCAGCCGAAGGACATACGGCAGACACCTTCAAATGGACTATCATAGAGAGGATCACACCGCCTGCTAGAGGGGGCAACTTCAACAACATCCTCTTTAGACGAGAACAGCAATGGATTTTCAGACTGAACACCTGTTCCAAAGGCCTCAATGAAAATATCCAGTGGCACGATCTTGCTGTGCTCACATAGGTCCATCTTGGCCCTATTTTGCCGACCCCCGATTTTGTTTGTTTTTTTGGGGGTTTTTTGGATCTTTTTGACCTCTTTGATCCTTTATTGAGCCTTTTGGCCCCCTGTTTTTTGATCTTTTCTGAACTTGTTGCTCTCCTTGATCTGATACTTTTTGATGTGCCTTTCTTTATTTTGGCTATACTATTTTTTCCTTGGCCACCTCCTGGTAGCCTCCATCATCCAAGCCTTAGCCTATCAATAGACTCCTTTCACTTGGCTGCCCAATGCCCCCCCGCCTTTGGCCTCAGTCCAGCCTCCTAGCACCCCGATCCTAGCTACTGTGCCCCTCTGAGGGGCTCCACCTGTGGGCCCTAGGTGGTGCCCTGACCCCCAGAGGCGACCCCCCATTCGGGGTCCTCTGTCCTTCCTTCTTGTTGCTCTCCTTGATCTGATCCTTTGAGTTGCCTACCTTGACATTTTTTTGGTCATTTTTTTGACATTTGTTTGACATTTCTTCCTTGCCCCCCTCCTGGTAGCCTCCATCACCTAAGCCTTGACTTATCAATAAGTTCCTGCCTTACGCCCCTCCGCCTTTGGACCCAGCCAATCCTAGCCACTGAGCCAGCCTGAGGGGCTTCCGCCTGTGGGCCCTAGGTGGTGCCTCGACCCCCAGGGGCCAACCCCCTTTTGGGGTCTTCTGCCCTTCCCTCTCTTTTTTCTCCCCCTCCCTCCCCCCCTTTTACCGCCCCACACCCTTCATGCTCATCCTGTGTTTATTAACATACTCTGATGACCCTGTACAGCTCCTGCTGCTAACACACGCTCTCCCGAAGTTTCGAGAGGTGGTTGCACACATCCTTTAGCTTCAAGCACAACAAGCGGCCCATGCGCTCTCTCGCTATTTCGAGAGGCGGTTGGGCTCCCTGCATCCCTCAGCACAACACTGCATCCTACGGGCGTTGCCTTGACGGCCGCCCACGTCACACAGACGCACTGCTCGCTTGTTTTAACAGGCACTTTTTGTGTCCGTACGCGTTTGGGAGCAGTTTTACTCTCCTGAGTTCCTGAAGACGCTGATGGGTGCTCCTGCACACCAATTCCACCAGGTATGGTCCAGCTAGTGCACAGCCACACGCTGTGGCTTCATTGTCACAGTTTCTGTTGCCTTCTGGCAGACCAGTGTGCTGATCGTCCTTTTCTCTTTAACAGCACTGACTGCCTTTACCTGATCAGACCTCCTCCATTGCCCCATGAGGCCCAGATGTACCCCATTTCTGATCTGAACACACCTCACGCTTACCAGCATGATGCCACCAGGATGCGGGGACCCAGCACTTTCCCACGCTCTCCCAGTCCCTCTCACCCCTACCCCATCCCTTATGATGAGTAAAAGAGCACTGGTGACCAGCCACCTCTAATCTCCTGTATTGTATGCACCATGTTGGTTCTCCATGCCCCACTCCCTCAGAGTGGAGATACCTCCCATTTGCCGTAAGGCCTAATTGTTTGTGCCTACGCTCCCCTAATTAGCTCCTGCTTCTTTCCCTCTGTGTACCTGCAGGAGAAGTTTGATCCAGTTCAGCCACTCTGAACTCCCGGATTTAGTCCGTACATGGAATCACAGTCCTGACGAAGATGGCTGCATCCACACTAGCCATTGAAACAACTGGTCGACCCCAGAGGTCATGAGGGCTCTCATGACCCAACACAAATATCCCCAACAAGAGGAATCGGATATTGCTGCACACAATTGCTCTTACGCGCACTTATGGTGAAAGTGTGTACGCTTTTATAAGAGCCGTTTTACACCCCCAGACCCCCTGGCCTTTTTTACCTTTACCTGTTTCCAGGCTTTTCCAATTATCGAACTGTCAGTTGCTCCTTCTTATGCGACCCACAGGCAAGAATAAATTACTGAACACAGAAGAAGGAAGACACACAGTTGACCTGCTCCCAGGTCTTTACAATTACACCCAGCCAGCCACAGAATCCAATAAAAGTTCTGAACTTTGCTGTTATAAAAAACGAAATTGGATCTGCCCACAGTATCGAAGACTGTCTATAAGATTGAAGATTCAATAAAAATCTTAGCTTTTTGTGCGTTGAGTGGTCCTTCAAATCGAATACGTTGGTCACCAGTAGAATAGCCCAGTGGCAGCCCTCCATTCTATTCTCTGCAAGACAGGCGCCACCACACACGTCACCTAGGGACAGGCACTCCAGTTAAGGACAGTGTGTTTTTCCTTAGAGACAGGCACGCCGAGTTGGGTATACATCCCCGGCGGAACTTTCGCTCCCCTCTTCCCCTCCACTCTTTTTCGAGTGGTCCAGAAACCTGTTCTTTCATCTACAGTACATTTGAGTCACTTTTGTCCTACAAAACCGTTGTTTTTGTGATACCACATTCATCCTGTTAACGGTTAAAAGGATTTCAATGGCTAGCCTCTGATTTTTTGTTTTTTTGTATCTACACTAGCGTACCCTGTTTGTTGTTACATTACAGGTAATTCAACATACAGGGTGACATTTCATCGCAGCATATGAACGTCATTGCCAGTGAAACATCCTTCACAAACCGTATGCATGATGGGTGAACTTCCACTGATTCAGCACCAACAGAGAAAGACTTATATTATAAAGGCGCAGTCTTCATGTGCAGGCATTCAAAATGTATTAACCGTTACGTCTGGCGTAGACAGTGCGATCACAGCAGTTAAGGAGATTGCTAGGCTCCAATTCAGTTTCAGCCATAGATTGTACTATTGTGAGTAAAGGGATAGTGACTGCACTGTGCCGAGTTATGGCAGATATACATTTGAGAATGTCATCACCCTAAGGGTGGAGCTTGGAGAAACAAGAATCATTGTTAATTAGCATAACTGCTATTGTCTAAAGCGGTTTGCACTACAAAACCTGCAATGCATTCAGAGCTCCGTGCACATCTGGGAAACAATTAGCGTGTGAAAGCAGTGGAGAGGACAAAGGGAGGACGTCTTTGGTACAGCACAGAGAAGAAAACACTGATTCCTGCATGTATGTTTCATGGCATACGGAGCTGTGAGTGCACCTGGGAAGGTCTAGCATGCTCGCAGCGCAAAATAAAGGGAACACAGATCAAAAGGTATCGGAAACAAAGCCCTGGCAACAGGAAAGGATTTGTACAATATGGAACACTAGGGGGAAAAAAAGAAACAGGGGCACAGTGCCTGACCTGGCATACAGGAAGAGGAAAAATATATTCTCATCATGGATGCTAGAAGTCGCAATTGATGAAGAAATTAATATGGAGGCTCAATGGTTTGTGTTTTATTCCAATTCCAACCCATTTTCCATGAAGTCGGCATTGTGGGAGGAGATCTTCATGAGAGTGAATGAAAATTTGCCACTTCCAAACAATATACTGAGTAATTAAAAAAGGGGTGGTACTACCTTGGATGAAGAGTTTGCAAAAAAAGTCCTGGTGGCCAAAGACCATTCCAGTGGACCCCACGCAGGTCTCCATTCAAGCTGAATTTGACCCTGATCCAAGAAAAGATACTGCTAATCATGGCAGTAGAAAAGGTGTCAAAGGTGTGGGTATATCATTAGACATTAAAGAAATTAACTCTTCCATGTGGTATGATGGTTATCGTTCCACTAACCACCCTCTTCCATGTACTGTAGATGTGCTAATGTATGTGCATTGTGAGTTTCACTGTAACTTTCTACATGGCAGTGCGAAGAACCGGAAAACATGTGCCACTAGGCTGATGTAAGGTGACAAAGGGAGCACTTGCTGAAGATATTACCACTACAGAAGACACACAAGTCTCAGCGGTATCCAGTGATATTATTGTTGGAAATAACATTGAGGGTGACTCGATACATTTTCCCCAAATATTCTAGGACTGGATTTTGTTAATATAATTGCACCAGTCCAAAAATATGTTGTTACGGGTGATTAGTGCCTTTAAAAAAATGTTGGGATACCATTGATGCTCTTGTGCAACAAAGACGTCAGCCTGCCTGTATCTATGTACAGTACATGGAGGTTGCCATGCAAACTGAGAATCAGATTGTGAATGAGGATCATTTTCAATCTGATGAGGGCTAGATCAGGTTAAGCCCACAGAAATTACTTTTTAACTGATAGCAGCACTTACAAAACAATTACTCGGGCATAGTGATAGTGTAACAGTATATTGGAAGACCAGACTCAACGTAGGGAGTTCCGTTCCCTCCACTTGAGAGCTGACAATGTACCCTTAATTCTGGATCCAATTACCCCCTTTTAAGACTCATATAGAGCCCTATGGATCCCTCCCTTTGTGCCAACATTGAGCCAAGAACCAGGCCAATGTATAGAAAGAAAGTATAATTAGTTAAAGTATAGGTTCAATAAATCTTGTACTAACAGGGACACACACCAGTTTCTCAGAGGCACACAATTATTATTATTTTTTTTTATACATAAATGGATAACACGCATTGGTTTGGAGAACACAAATCACAATCCTTTAACCCCTCAACCTGTATCTTCATGAACACATATGCTGGGATTCACTTTTAAATAACATGTAGCCCATCAGAACCTGGCAACATGACAAGCTGCACGCTTTACTTCATGCGGATTACAATTTGAATAAAAAACTGCACTGGTCAATAAGTTAAATCAATTCACATATGCAGTGCTGTGGATTTTGGATTTTACTGCGTACTTAAGAAGGCTAGAAGTTTGGTTCAACTTGATCACATGTAAAAATGAAATTAGGCTGGCACTGCACTTTCAGCAATGCTTCACAGTTCTTACTTTAAACCACTTCTAGTATACAGTATGCTTTTCTAATCATGAGGCATTATTAAATTAAACCTTGATTGAGAAAACACTTTTTCTGCTCCAACCCCAGAACCAGACAGTCAGTTACTTTTAGCATCCCTCTACTGAAAGCCAGGGTTGAAAATGCAGACCGCCCCTTCACTTAAAGGTCCGTGTTGGGGAAGGCGGGCAGTTATAAATATGTTTTTCAGACCCCCTTCACTTAAAGACCTGTATTGGGGAAGTTCAATTCACTGGAATGCAGCAAAACAAAGCTCTTGATAGTAGCCTCCAAAGTGTGCTTGAGTAAACTAGCCCCTGAATATGCCAATTGTTGTATTGCTGGTAATACCATCGCTGTATCTAGGAAAGTTAAGACCTTGGGGGTAGTCCTTGATGAGGAACTATCCATGAGACCACATGTTTCCTACATTCCATAGATGTGTGGCCTCATCACCAAGCAATCGAGTACAGCAGAGAACCAATAGCCCAAGTAAAGACTATGGGCCTCATTACGACCCTGGCGGAGTGGGTTTACGCCAGCGTTATTCGCGGCGGACCCGTCCGCCCTACTACGAGTTTCCGTAGCGCCATGGAGCGTTTTCCGCCTAGTTTTTCCGGGCGGAGAAATCCATGGCGCTACGGGACCTTGTCGTTAATTACGCCACCGTATTTTGAGGTGGCGTAATTAACGCCTTCCCCACTCCCATTATACCCTATGGGGCAAAAATGGGAATGGGGAAGGGTAAAATGGGGGATGGGGATTTACCGCCCCGCCAAGGTCGGAATGGGGCGGAAAATCCGCCAACCCCCATGGCGCTATCGGCAGCTTTCCGCCGTGCTCCATGGTGCATTTTGCACCGCGATTTCCGCCAGGGTCGTAATGAGGGCCTATGGGTGCGCAAATGTGGTCCCAATACATCACAAGGCTGACATGGATTGCAACAACGGAGAAGCCATTGTGAATACATAGAGATATAGACTATGAATTTTGTTTTAGCAAGGAAGGAGCAGTTCCTGTTGGCGCAAGCACAAATTACAACCACACTCTTGTGATCGCTGATATGACAAAAGATACGGCCCCGGTGATGTATTACTACTGGGTTTTTTGCCAATGAGCGTACTTGCAACTCCAATCTTCATGGAGGGGCAAGCGTTCACTGGACACCCTGCACTCAGTGATACTAGTAATCCTGGAAGAACACCTGAAGGAAGAAGAAATGCCTGTCAAGGTACCAACAGCCACTCCAGCACCTAAAGAAGCAGAAAGAAACTTGTAGATCACACAAGAATTTGGTACGGCGAGGAAGAAAGAAGAGATCAAAATATGTCTCAGAAGAATCTTCTACACTGCTCAGAGGAATACCTGATGAGTATCGACCTGTTAGCTCAGCAGAGACTTTCTTTTCATCTTTTTTGGCTCCTGGGGTACAAGGAGCTGCTGTACTTTTATATCCCTGGAGGATGCTGAGAATGGGTCACTATCCCACGTCATCGAGGTGGTGCACAATCTAGGTGTTCAAATGGAGAAAGAAGGTGGAGTTCAGAACACGGATTGGCTATCGCTTGCCTTTGATTGTTTCCCGTCATGGCTGGGGGTGGCAGTAAATATACTGGTTCCTGTTATCGTATTCTTCTTGGTCCTCTTCTGCACGTTCCAATTGGGTCTCTGATTGCTGTGTTAATATAGTCCCTGATAGTGCAAAGATGATGGTATCAATTCAGGGATCTAAAACACTTTGGCCCTCATTACGACCCTGGCGGAAAGTGACTGACCGGACCGCCACAGCGTAAATAGCGTTTCCGCCATTGCACGATGGAGCAAAGTGCGGCTCATTCCGACCCATCGGGCACGAGCACAATGCCATGGCGGAAGTGCAAAGTCCGCGATGGCGGAAATGACCCCAAAACGGCCCACACCGCCGCCGTACGGCGCCCTAGGTGCAATACCGCCACCCATCTCAGCGGACACCGCAGTGAGCGCCAACCGGAAAGTACGGTGACCGTAAATATACGGAAACGGAAGTAAAAGCATGGTCCCGGAACGGGAAACATCACGCCGTACACCTATAAAACCACTAAATCCACACAACCATTAAAAATACTACCCTGAGACACATCCCAACCCGTCATCCACCCTAGTGAAACCAAGAAAAATGGGAAAAGTAGCGAAGAAAGCGTGCGACCGCAAGCGGCAGGTCCACTTCTCCCGTGAGGAACTCACCGTACTCACAGAGACCCTCCAGGAGAATGCAGCCGCCGTCTTCTCCACGCAAATGACCAGGACGGCACTTGCGAACGAGAAGGCCATATGGGCCCTGGTGGCACAGCGGGTAAGTGCGGTGGGGACCGCACCCCGCAACCCACAGCAATGCAGAAAGCGATGGGACGACCTGCGGATACGCGTCCGTAGCATACTTTCTGCCAACCGCAACATTGCCACAGCCACCGGGGGAGGATCGGAATCACCCATCAAGTTGACCCCCTGGGAAGAAATCTGTGCCTCCACCATAGGAATGGAGAGCATAGAGGGAGTCGGAGGGATGGAGAAAGGAGTGCAGACATCCGAAGAATCAGGTAGGTGGCCCAAATAAAACAATGCCAAAACCACAATGTCCAATCATGTGAAGTACCACGTGCCCACATAGTGCAACAGTAACACATGTCCAGGAGAACGTCCACATACATAGGCCTGATAGCACACTTCAAAACTCACATCAAATACATAAATAATTAAAAATCCTAAAAACACCCTCTACACATGCAGCAGGCACACCCTAACTGCAGGCTGCCAAACAACTGCACCCTCACTCCACACACAAATGAAACCACCTACAAGGCCCCGACCCAAATCACCCTCAGGTACCACCCCAATGCATGTGATACATTGCCATTCCAATACCCACAGACCCATTAATAACGCACGCCCTCCCTTACTCCACCACAGGGTCCGATCCAAACGACGTGCTCCAGGACACCCCTACCAGCACACCTGCAAAGAGGGCCAAGACCAACGGCCAAAGACCCTCCACCTCAGCTGCACGCATCAAGACACGGCAGCAGCACAAATCAAGTGGCAGCACAGAGGAGGGAACTCCAACAGGCACCCCAGCAGCCAGCATGCCCACACCACCACCACCACAGGTCCCCCCAATGGATGCCACAGTAGGCACTGCTTCTGGTGGCAGCAGCACCATAGGTGACACTGCATTAATGGCAGCATGCTCCGACACAGAAAACGGGGATGTCGAAGTCAGATCCATCCATGACCTGTCCCAATCCCCCTGTCTGTTCCATCCCGTACACCATGAGGATACCACGCAGGGGCACCCACAAGACGACGACTGGCCATCCCCCACAAGCCCTGTGGCAGGGCAACATGACGCGAACAGCCACTCTGTGACACCACCGCAAATGGCCATGGCCCAGCAGAGGCAACAGTCCCTCGACCAGTTAATCGTGCAACAGCAGCAACTGGCCACGCTCCTCAAGGACCATGCCGATGAATGTGGGGGCACCAAGGCAGACATAGAAACATCAACTGAGACACTGAGGGCAGAAATGGAGAGAACTACAGAGACACTAAGGGCACAAATGGAGAGTAGCACCGAGTGCCTGAGAGTCCAAATGGAGAGAAGCACCGAGAGCCTGAGGGGGGAACTGCATGCGACGTCCAAAGACGTATGTGCCGAACTTGCCGCAGTGCGCCGTGTGCTCACTGAGCTCTCACAAACCCTTAGGGACATGCATGGACGTGAGCAGGCAGAGACATCATCCGTTGCAAGTTCCGTCCAGGGCAGCCCCCAACGTAGATCTGGGAGGAACCTGCGCTCCACAGGCAGGGGTGCCCCTGATACCCGCAGAGGGGGCTTGCAATAGCGACTGCCCACTGACAATGAGCATCTCTGGACACTGGTGTTCGGGGGGGAGGTAGGAGGGTGGAGGGGGGGTGTTGGGCTCACTTGGGTGGCGGGTCGATAGGGTGTTTAACATGATATCACATATGCCATAAACAATGCACGATCAACCAATGAGATGTGTGGACATTGATCTTTGTGTACGAGGCCATTATAGGCGTACAGTCCATATTGTGCATGTACCATACACACACAGTGCCACGAGTCCCGTGTCCATGTATCAACCACCAGGCGTGAGTGCTAGAAGCATGCATCTATGAGATGCTGACGAATGTCACGGCCCTCCTGTGCCTCGCAGACTCCTTGAGGTGCTGCCACATCCCCACCTTCATCATGACCATCTTCAGGTGCTTGCAGTTCTGCGTCAGGGGGCATGGGCACATTTCTACGTACGCACATGTTGTGTAGCATGACACATGCCATCACCATCTTCGCAACCTTCACATAGCGGTACAGGAGTGCCCCGCCAGACCTGCTGAGGCACCGGAAACGAGTCTTCAGTAGGCCGAATGCCTGTTCTATGACTACACGGGTACGTGAGTGGGCATGGTTGTAGTCCTCCTCATGCTGGTCCCGTGGGTTCCGGACTGGTGTGAGGAGCCATCTCTTCAGTGGATATCCGGCATCACCTGTATGTGGACGATAAACGAATCATGTGGAATGCCATTGCTACGTACGCACCCCCCCCCCCTTCCTGCCAGGTCATTGCCGCATCACATACCCCACATCATCATGCATGAAATGAGACTCACCGAGTAGCCAGGATCGGTTCCCTGCGTGTCGCTCCATGTAGCGTGGTATTGTAGAGTTCCTCAAGATCATAGAATCATGGGTTGATCCAGGGAATCGGGCACAACAATGTGTAATGATCCTGTTGGAGTCACACACCATTTGTACATTCAGAGAATGAAATTGTTTCCGGTTGCGGTACTGGGCCTCCATGGCATGTGGGACGACCAATTCCACATGGGTGCAGTCGATGGCACCAATGCAACCCGGTATGCCGGCAAGTGCATGGAATCCCACTTTTGTGTTCGTAATTTCCTGCTCCGAGCGTGGTAGAGAGATGTAGTCGTCTGCGTGCTTCAGGAGGGCATCCAGCACTTGCAATAGTGTCCGTGAGAACAGTGGCTGTGAAATGCCATGCAACTGTCCGACTGTGTGCTGGTAGGTGCCTGTGGCCAGGAAGTGGAGTACAGACACCACCTTCAGTAGGGGTGGGATGGCGGTTGGGCTATCTATCATGCTGACAAGGTCAGCCTGTGTCATGTCCACAATGGCGGTTATGGTGTCCCGGTCCAAACGGTAGAGGGTGTGGATCTGCTCATCAGTGAGGTTGAACGGATGTGCTCGGAGGCGTGGGATTGCGGGCTGCCTCCGTGGTGGTAGTGGCTGTGCTGGCGGCCCTTGCTGGCCCTGCCTTGCCCTCCTCCTCCTCCTGCGTCTCCTCCGTGCGGCCGGTTGTAGTTGGTGTTCGTCTTCTTCTTGAAGTTGGAGTACCTGCAGTGCTATCAGGTCCCCCAGGGCCAACATAGCTAGTCCTGCCGGTAGCATTTCGGAGTGGTTGTGGGAGGAGACTGGGTGTGCAATTTATGTGTTTTCAGGCTGTATGGCCTCCACCTGTGGTGATTCATTCCACCTGTGCAAGCTGCTCTCCCCTTTGGGCGAGCACGTCCCGCACACAACGCTGCAATTCGACGAATGGCATCTTGCTATTACAATCATGTATTTGTACCCGATGGCAGTGTAACATTGGTTGATATGTTCATTCGGCTATGGTCCCATTGTTTCACGTACTATCTTTGCAGTCGCGAACAGACTTGTGAAGGGTCAGTGGAACGTAGTACTCGAGTAACGGTGGACCCTCATGCATCACTGTACCGAGGTTCAACGACGGGCGGGGCGTCCCATTTGTGAGTGAAGGCAGTTGCCATTTTCACACACAGCCGCACTAGATGGATTAATTTGTGATTTCAAGCGGCCACAGATGCCTTTTCGACGTGATGTTGCAAATGAGGAATTCGAAGGGCGGCGCTTTCGGTTTTCAGCTAGCGGCGAGGAGATGCCCACAGGTCTGACTGCAAATATAACGTTCTATTGTTCAATGTCCTTGGGACAGGGGCCATGGCGAGGATGCAATGATTGATATGAATAGTTTGGGATGCGCAATGGCGAAGTGGACGATGAGGCCGGACGTTCCCAAATACATGTTACTTCACAACACTGGAATTACGGGCTGGGGCACAGTGGATTTTGCAGGCTGCATAACGCACAGACTCAATGGAAATTTCACATGTTATGTGAGTATGGAAACAGGCGTTTTCATTACGGGATGAGGGAATGATGAATGGATGCATGGACAGATGAATTGATACAGAGTTTGCCATGTACAGGGCTTCTTGGAATCTGTCCGCCTCCCCTGCGCTATGTGATGCAGGGCTGCCATAGTGGGACCATCGTCTATCTGGCCTTGTTGAGCCCTCCCTGTCTCGACGCGCCTTCAGACACTTGTGTCTATGCACGTTACCAATCCCATCTGATGGATTCTGTTTTAACAGACGCATGCACAGGTACACTCGTTTGTGATGGTGTTTTCACCTCGATATAGATAGTTATGATTCGCATGTGGTTTTTGGGTGGTGATGATCCTTTGGAGTGGGCTAGCATGCATATGGCTGTGGATTTGGTGTGATCATTGAAGTGAGTAATTCAAATGAAGTTCTGATGGCCATACTATTCTTTTTCATTTCATTTGGTTGACAGGTATCTCCTCCCCTTTTGCCACTGCCATCTGTATGCCACTCCTGCAGATGGATTTTACTCCCGACACCTGCTGCTTCGTGTTAATCAGTGGAGCAGCATTACGATCTTATGGGACGATCGCCAATGGGCCACATGCCCTTACGCAGTACTAGTGGCTAGGAGCAACATTTCGGCCTTTCAGCTGGACTAGTGCCTCCCTATTGGGACGGCCCTGCGGTTCTAGGCGCTTCCATGTTGCCTTTTCGTACGAGAATGTAGCCCCTGTGTACCATGAAGGAACAGGGCGTCACACAAGAAGTAGCTGGTCATTTATTGCCGATGCAGCCCACAATGGTGAAATGTGTTTTGGAGTTCATGGCCTAATGGCTGTATGGGCTTGGTGAATTTGTTGTGCATTAAATTTCTATTCTGATATGGACCGTGTAGCGTTCTTCTTTGCAAGTGATGTGGCATATTCCTATTTGGGGAGCGATGTATTGTGAGGAGATCTGCATTGGGTTCCAGCTTCGGAGTATAGTTGCGTGGTACTGTGCTGGGCGCGTTTGCCTACGAAGCCCAGTGAGGTCAGGGATGAGGGCTGCCAATATGACTGTTTTAATGATGTCATGCTCAGGGGCGGGGGATTTGCTTTTGTGTAACAGATGCCGGTCAGCCAGGTGGATTGGTGGAATGATGTGATTTTCGGAATATTGCTGGTCACAGGTGCCTGTGTTTGCATGCGTTTCTTGGTGGGAGACTGAGGTCATGTCCATTGGGATGGCTTCTGTATTCGTGCCATCTGTGCCCTGCAGCTCCCATTGGCCCCTCTTGAGATTCATTTGTTCGTTGGCAGGCATGGATGACTAGTACATTTCACTGGTTGCATTGTGTGACTTCATTGCACCTACGGGGAGTTGTACAATGTGGCCAGGGAGCGGTGTACAGGCACTCAGTGGGGCCGTTTACGGTTGGTTCGCGATGCCGTACTTCTCACCATGGCGGAATGGTATTTTCCGCCGTGCTTGATGGCGTTAGGTGCATGTCCGCTAGGGTCAGAATTCGCGTACCGTTGCGCCATGGTGGTAATTACGGTTTGGCATGGCGCGCGCGCGCGTACTTGGTGCAGTTAGCGTTGGCGTTCACTACGGTGTCGCTAATGGCATCGTACTTTGCCGTGACGGGTCATAGTCGCACCGAGCGCTATTCGATGGCGGTATTACATTTCCGCCATCGTTTTTCGATTTCCGCCAGGGTCGTAATGAGGCCCTTTGCCATACAATAAACAGCAAAACTCAAACTAATATTTCTTGTGTTGAAGGTATGTGGGGTGGGGATGAGTTTGTTACTGTAGTAGTAAAACAAGGGGGGAATGTTGGGAAGGAGCTAGTGCCTTCCTTCATTCCCAAGCGCTTTAGAATTAGGCAAGACTTATTTTGACCATTTCTAGGAACTACAAGGGACCAGGAGGAGGAGTTAGTTATTATTTAAATGTAATGTGCAAATTACTATTACTAATACATTTGTAAATGTTGAATCCTATTTAGTTTAAAAATTTCAAAGCAGACTCTCTAGCAAAAGGAATGTGGCTTGCACAAGCAAAAATTGATTGCAGCACTCATGCAGTGTTGTGTCACTGAGGCTAAGCTTTGGCAGAGCACACAAAGTGGCTGACCAGCTGTCCGCTTTCTGTCAAAGCCCATGTATGCAAAATGGGGATTTTAATAGGCTCAATGCAGAATTATGGAAAACAAGGGCTTAAGGGGAATTACTGGACCAGATAATATATGAGGAGAATGAATGAAATAGGGAGTTCATGATGGGAAAATGTTTATATATATAATGTAGCAAAATGATGAAAAAAATGAGTTACCGTGTATTCTTGCATAGGCTTGCAATATGATAAGTAGTATGTCCTAAACAGAAATCCGACCATAAAGAGAGGAAGACTGGATCATCCCTTGTATGGAAGAAGGACGGTGTGGAGTGGAGCTATGCCCATATCCAGAGATGCCACTACAACAAGTTAAGAGTATATAAGCTCCTGTCTGGCTCAAGTCTGCAGTAGAATGGGATTGTTGAGGCACACCATTCAGGCCGCAGAGTTCTTTGCTCCTATCCTCATATCTGTAAAGAATACATTTGTTATCCTTGCAAGATAGACTCTTGGCCTTACTTCCCTAGAGGGGCGTACTTTACTCTGGTGTGAGCGTTAGGCGTACCCATATAATTAAGGGTACCCCTGGAAGTTGGACTACCCTTACAATTAACATAAGGCACCCATAGAGTGAGCTGAGTTACATCTCAATATGTATTTGCTGAATTGGAGTGTAACATAGTACGTTTAATAGTTTCCTATAAATGCAAGCCTCCATTCTATCTATAAGATTATGAAGAGGTTGTCCAATTGCTTCCAATCCATAAAGTATAGTGGGTACAATGTTTGATGACAAACATTTTGCAAAGGTAGCATAAAAAAACATACATATTAAAAAAAACCTTTATCTGTGCAAACAGCTCTTGACACAAGTGCAAACACAGAGATGTTCTTATTAAGATAACATGAACATTTCAAAAAAGGAGATTTCCAAATGGTGAGAGACACTCTTATGACAAAATGACTTAGATTTTGGGCACACAGCTAGAGGGTTACGCATAATGAATACACCTTCATTTGAATATCAGGATCCAGCAATGTAACAGGTGTGGGATCAGGCAACCAATGAGTGTTTTGTGAAATGTCTTACCCTGCTGGTCAAATATGCTAAAACTGACAGGAATATTAGCCTGAAAGGTATTGATACAATTGAAACTAAGTTGAATAATTTAACAGCTACGGAGGATGGTAATAAGTTACGACAAGCCAAAGACTCGGGTCTTGTCGCATAAGAAGATGAAATCAAATTGTGCAAACAGCGCAAATCTATTTGAGATAAAAATAGATTATGAGACTAGCCAGGGAAAGACATTCGCAAAAAGGTTTGACAATCTGCATAAAATTGCCTCCTGTGGATAAGTTAGCGACTGAATCCTCAATTGTGGCTACCAAATCATCTGAATCAGAACTCTCTTAACAGTGAACATGAGGAACCTGTGACCAAACTTAATTTTTTAGAAGAGATGCATCTCCTTTGCCTGGATGGCAAGATTCATTAGAAGGGAATGGTCCATGGGAGAGGCAAAGGTCGCAATACAGCTTCAGGAAGAAAACACAAAGAGGAAGACGTGGCAGGGGCATCAAACACAACTACTCAGGGGAGACCAAGGCACTTTGGCAGTTGAGGGAAGAACTAACATCAGCTCAGGAAATGCAAGTGATCAACTTATCGTCTCATCATGTGACCAACCATCAATCAGATCCTCTCAAATTAGGACTACATTTTTTTGTCCCGTCTTTGATTATGATTATGTCCAAACCAGACTTGATTTTGACAAATTTATCAGGAATATCAAGTTAAACAATGTTTTGTGGTAAATCCAAAGAAGGCCTCTCCAAGTGGATGACAACAAGGAACAACTGACTTGAGGATTTCTGATTTACCTACTCTGATTGATTTGGCCAATTTGTTTAATATTGGTGCTGATTAGGAGATTGTGACTATTGCTGATTTTGTTGAGGATCCAGATTGGTCATGCTCCACTTGTCTTAGATGTAAATATAGGTTTAAACCTCCTATGCCAATGGGGGTGCTTGGAGGCCTTCCATGAGTTGGTGATTGCAGACTTACACAAATTAAGACACACTACCAGAAAGGCATGTATACACAATTGAACCAGGTCCCAGCAACAAACATTAATGAAACTTCACAGTTGTCTGAAGTGGTGATAAAAGCCTTAATCAAGTGGTCCAATATCTTGCTCCAGAACAGAAGTGATTATGTTGCAGTGGCATTTCGACATTAGCAGGATCCCTTGTGTTATTGTAATTTGTCTGGTAATCACTTTTTGGAAATACATCACAATCCCACGGCATTGGTAAATAAATGGCACAAAAAGGGGACTCTTGATTCATACACTTATACATTTCTATTGTGTGGTTCTTTTGTTATTCCTACAATTTACTTTCTCTTATAGATTCACAAGTCCAAGGAAAGGCTTCCAGGCAGACCAATAGTCAATTAATCTGGGTCACTCTTTGAGCATGTGTCCAAATGTATTGATGAGACTGATCACATTTGTATCTACTTTACCATGTTTTTTAAGTGACACTAAAGACTCCTTGCAACATGTCAATGAGATTTCCTGTGAAAATGGTCTCATGCTAGCAAGACTAGATGTTTTATTGTACATGTCTATAGACCATGCAGTGGGCATTACAGCATGTAGGCATTTTCTTGGCACACATTCCCTCAACTTTCTGTCTCATACAGCAATGATTCTTGAGTTACTATCCTTTTGCTTGAACAATAATGTATTTCTTTTTTTTTAAATGCATTCTATTGTCAGGTAAGACGAACAGAAATGGTTAGTACTTTTGCGGCACCAAATTCAAATGTAACAATTGGAATCATACTGAACAGATAGTGGCGTGGTGGCTTTTTTTGACAATCCTTTTATTATATGGAAGGGGAATGAGTCTGAGTGTTTGGAGTTTGTGAACAGTCTCAATCAGAATCTGATCAATCTTCAGTTTACTGAGATCCATAGCATGTTAGTAATTGTTTTTCTTGATGTGAATGTGAAATTGGATGAAACTGGTATTCATACATATGTGCATACAAATTCCTACCAGCTCTAATATTCCCCTGCATGTTAATAGCATTCAATTTGTCAGTTGTAAGAAGAGCATCCCCTTTGGAGAATGTGTTAGGTATCATCACAATTGTTCAAACGTTGTCAAGTTTAATGAAGAATGTTTCAAGGCAGCACACAATTTTCTGGGGCGTGGTTATTCTCAAAGTTGAATTGAAAATGTGTATGAGAGAGAGTGAGGAAATTACAGAGGGATCAATTGCTTAATGATAAAAAGTTGTCTGTGTCCATTGAGAATGAAGAAGTAAGGTTTTGCTTGATCTATTGTGGTAAATTCCAACGCGTTAGGCAAATATTGCAGAAACATTGGTATGTTAGGATTTAGCGTCCCATTTACCAAGCTATCCTTGTCTTACTTTCAGGAAATCCCCTTCAGTAAAGGATAAATTGGTCTCAAGTTTCTTACCCCCCATTGATAAACAACATACTGTCAGTCCATGGTTGACTCCACACAGACCAGGCTTTTACAAATGTATGAAGTGTTAGGTATGCATTTATGCTGCTTTTAAGAGTTCTTTTGTACACCCCCTTCTAAGTGTTTTTTGCACTGTTAAGCATTGTATCACATGCAACACCACATGTGTGTTGTGTGTGTTGAGCTGGCCTTGTGATAAATGGTATATAGGCAACAGCAGATGCAAACCTAAAGTCAGGATCTTGCAGCATATTCAAGCCATCTCTGTGCTGCTGCGCCCTGCAACATGGGGCAGGAACCATTTATTTGCCCACTGATTTGACTTTGCATCTATATGCTGTTGCCGCCCTGCAACATGGGGTAGGCTTCATGTATTTTCTCATTGATTTGACTCTGCATCTGTGTGCTGCTGCCGCCCTGTAACATGGGGTAGGCACCATGTATTGGCCTATTGCTGGACATCCGCAACTGTATGTCATGCCGCCCTGCAACAGTGGGTGGGCACCATGTTCATGTCCTTGATTTCACTCTGCATCTGTGTGTTGCTGCAACCCTGCAACATGGGGTAGGCACCATGTATTTGCCTTCTGATTTGACTCTGCATCTGTGTGCTACTGCCGCCTGGCAATATGGAGGCAGGCCCAATGGTTGTGATCACCATTTACTTCTTTCTTGCACTTGGCGTATGATGTCTTACCGCTTGCTCCCATGACAATGTAAATCACCTCTTACTCTTCCTTTTCTGTAACCTGAAGCACTTACTGTAACCGTATTCTAAAGTTAAACGCGCCCAGATACCTCAGGGTTTTGTGCACTATATAAGTGTCAAATAAAATAAATAAAAAACGCCTTAAGAATTGTTGATCATTCCTAGCCTATGGCTAAACATTTTCGAGAGCATCATGGCAGCAATTTGGAAGCTTTGTCATTGTTTGGGATCAGCCAAGTACCCTCACATCCTTGTGGGGGTGACAGAATTTTGAAAAGTTTTCAATTGGAGACCAACATGATTCCAGATCTTGATACAAAACTCCTAAAGGTCACAACATTCATGAAGGTGTGTACACCTTGTTGGTATTTGATTTATGAAATGTTCAGCTATTGTGTTTTCATCCTGTTTTTATGACATTAATGGGTGTTATGTTTGTGTCTGTGCATCTTGATATTTTGACCCAGTCTTATTTATTTGAGTTTCATCAGCAGTTTGTTAAAAATAAAATATTGCCATTGAGTATTTTGTTATGGTGTTTTTATTGTTCAATCGTGTTTTCAGTGCCATGGCGTATTTGTTTGATTAGCATTAGCACTTTATTTACAATTGAGCCTGATGTCATCCATTTACATTGTAGTATACACTTTATATGAACTTGTAATGTTTGATGAGTTTTATTTGAGGATGTATATAAAGAAAGTGCTATTGCTTTTATAGTAAGATGTTTGCATTGTGACAGGTTGTTATTTGTTTGCACCACTAGGGTTCGGTGTAGATTTGTTATGTCACATGTTAGGTATTTGGTTTTGAGTGAGTTTGGCACTTTGCACTTTATTTTTTTATGAGATATGTTTCAGTATCATGTGTGTTTTCTCATGCTTTTTTTCACATTGCTCATTTGCACTTCAGGATGCATTGTGCACTTTATTTGCTCAGGTGCACAGGGCACTTTAATTTTCTATGACTCTGGCTGGGTTCTTTCCATGAGGTTTTATCATGTGCAATTATCATCAACACTGTTGGCATTTCACTTTTATAATGTTCTCATTCCATCCTGTTAGTTTTATTCATGTATATTAATGAATGTGTACACCTGCCCGGGTTTCTCATGAAACGTTGTTAAATATGCTTTATTTATTCATCCATTGCGCATTAACCTATTTGGTATCTTAATTTAATGTTATCATTTAACACATCGTTATAAATCAGAAACACATATGAAACCTTCTTTTGTTTTAGAAATTAAATGCCTAACATATGTGCTAATTTTTTGTATTATATGTGTATTAATCACATTATTCTGCTGTGACACAGCACAAAGATTGCTACTGAAAGTGGATCTTTTATAAAATACGACTAAAATTTTATTTATCTGAAACTGAAAAGGGACTTGTATTAATCAGGCTGTGAAACATGGATTTTGTTGTGTGATCAAGCAGCTTGTGGTGTGAAACGAGTTTCTGTTTTTTTTTATCAAGTTGTGAAACATGGATTTTGTTGTGTGATCAAGCAGCTTGGGGTGTGAAAAGAGTTTCTGTTTTTTTCGTTGCCATGTTGAGACCTGAATCAAATACAAATGTTGTTATTAATTTGGTTCTGGCATTCTTTGTGGTGTCTTACTTATATACAGCATTCCTTTGAGTGTGGTCCTCGCACAGTGACTGTGTCTGGGTGTTTGGTTTTGGTTTTATATTTTAAAACCTCTTAAACTTTGAGGAGCTGGCCACATTCTTGTTTCAAGGATTTGAACGATTAAACAATTGATTTCTTAGGGGATCTCAAATATTCAAAGTAGAAAGCTACACTCACTTTTTGTAAAGGGTTATTATGCTTACAACGATGATATCTCAATAGAGTTTTATTTTCTAAGTGAAGCACATCAAAGATGTTTTGCTCATGTTGATCCCCAGATTGTGGGCTCCCATATCTTTCTCACAAACCATCAATGATCGTTGTAAGCCCACTGCAGTATTGCCCATAATTATTAAGTCACCTGTATATGAAAACCAATGTCGGGAAAAAAGTTTCTAATCTTGTCCAACACAACTCCTAAATCTGAAAGACATAGGTCAAGCAGAATTGGGAGTTTGGGGGGGGGGGGCGCTATCATGCTTTAAACAACTGGCTGTCTATATTGGAACAGTGAAAGTTCTTCCTTTTCTTAACCAGATCCTAACCCCCTTATTGTTATGTAGCAGGATTTTTAGCTTGAGAAGTCCCTCCTGGATACCCAAGTTATGTAACTTTTGTCAAAGAATTTACTGATTAACCCTATTAAATACCCATGTATGGTGTAACTATCCTTTGTATGTAAGTATAGTCTGTTGCATCAAAAATTCTATATTTTCTTCTGTCAGGCTCTCTAGTTGGCACCTGAAAACACTTGTGTATAGGCGCCATACAAATGTCCAATAAATAAACAGAATACAACTATCCGTTAAGAGTAGTTTAACAGAGAGGGCTATGGGCTTCGAACTGTCCGGATTCTCACGTGGACCTTCTTTATTTATTGGGTTAACACTCAACTCAACCCAAGAAGTAAGATTAATTGATTCATGTCTAATTTGTTCATACAAGACCTCTATGATTTCTGCCCACATTGGTCAATTTGCCTCCAGGGTGAACTGTTCTAGTCCATCCAGCCCAGGACCTTTGATATTTCAGCGGCTTCTAATGGGCTCTTCAATGTACTTCTGAGTAAGCTTGCCCTCCCAATTAGCTATTGTGTGAGTGTGTTGCTACATTGTCCAAAGAGGCATACTTGTTTTTAATATACATCACCCATTTCTGTGGTGCTATAGGATTAAATTGTTTCTCTCTTAAGGGAGGCAATGTACACCAAAGTTGTGATATACTCTAATTTTTTAATATGCCCGGCATTTCGAAGGATTGAAGCATTCTATTTATGTTTTCATGCATTTTGAGCCAGTTCTTATATTTTTGTTTGCAAGCCCTCCTCATAGAGGAGGAAGGATAGCTCAGGGCCAAAGCGTTTATCATCGAAGCAAGACAGTGCGGCACAACACAAGTTTGAATCCCGATCCCATGCTTAGAAACCATTTGCTGGTAGTAAGCTTGCTATAAATTAACAATAAAATAAATAGATATTTTATCCCTCACATTGCTATGGGATTGGTCCATAGCCTCCAGATCCTTACGGAGTATCATTTTGCGCTCATCAATGTTTGGGTCACTTTTAATCCAAATTTGCTTAGGCACAACCTGAATTTGGTCGATAGCAGGTACCCTATTAGCAGTTAAAGATTTACAAATTCTGAAAATCTCATTAGATGTGTTGTCTCAGGGAAGCCCCTGCTCTTGACTTTGTTGTCTAATATGTTCTTCTGATTGTTTGTGGCAATATGATCGAGAAGAAAGGATATTGGAGGCATGCACGATATTAGAACAGTATCTAAGTTTATTCCATCGATTACACAGGCCTCTATGATGTGTCTTTGTAGATGCATAATTGCCGACCTTGTTTCATTGCAGCGTCCCCGTGATGGCATATGATTGCGTAGTAGCATAATTACAGCACCTATTTTCCGTTTCAGCCCGTGAGGAGGTATTCTTCCTACAATGTTTTGCTCTTTAGAGACTGAAACTTTGAACCAGTAATTAACTATTCATTGACACTGGAACCACTGTACCCTGTGTGGAGAGAAGTGGGGGTGGAAAGAAGTAACTTGAAATTATTCTGAATGTTTGTGATAGTGGAAGGTGAAGGTGACAGCGTATAACCATTCTCAATCTGTTTGTTAAAATGATAGCTTTTGTTGAACTGGAAGGGCACACAGAGGTTCACTTTGCCATTTGAACAGAGGGCAACCTAAAACTGTAAATTGCATTTGCTGAGTGCGGAAAGATGCATAAGCATTTCACATATATATATATATATATATATATATATATATATATATATATATATATATATATATATATATGTATATATATATATATATATATATATATATATAAATATTCAGTAAAAAACTTTGTTAAAGGGACGTTATGGTCAAGTTGCGCTACTAAAAACCTGTGAAATTCAGTAAAAAAACTTTGTTAAAGGGACGTTATAGTTAAGTTGCACTACTAAAAACCAATGAAATTCAGTAAAAAACCGTTGTTAAAGGGACGTTATGGTTAAGTTGCGCTATTAAAAACCTATGAAATTCAGTGAAAAAACTTTGTTAAAGGGACGTTATGGTTCCAAGTAAAACCGAAAAACCCTTGAAATTCGCCAGTTATGGTAAGTTAAGCAACCATAACTCGCGCCACCACCGTGCACTGCTAAGACTAACACCCACGACTTCAAAGATGACATCACAAATGTCATTGATAACATCACTGATGACATCACATGTGTATGTACTTTTCATGAAATATGTGTACAAGGGATTCTTTTTATAATGTTGCGAAAAAAGTGTCAAGGATCATTGCAATAAATATCATACCCTAATTAGTGCATTGAACGATGCATTGATATCAATAGCATTCTATTATGGGGTTCTATCTAGTATACTAAGCTAATCATGCAGAAACATAGCATTGTGTGCAGCATATAAAATGAAGGTATAATATTCATAATGTTAATATGTTGAATAATGAAATGATAATCGTTTTCTTAATAGATTTTTGTGTACTGTGAAATATGTAATAAGTAGCTAATAAAACCCATATATTACATAATTGCATTACTATAGACAAAACACAAAGAGACAAGAACACATACCAATATACATATACATAGGATAAATAGCAGCTTTGAAACAGAGCAATCATTTATTTGCATGAAAATAATGCTGTCTTTAAATCTTGTGTCTTCCCCTATGTATATGTTTCATATGATGTGACTGGACTCTAAAGGAATTACTATAAGAACCTACTTGTAGGATACGTCTACAAATAAAATACTATTTTTAGTTTCTGACTGTTACTGAAGAAAACCATGTGGCCTAGATATGTCAGCAAAAGAAAAAAGAGTAAGCCAGACATGTGATGTCATCAGTGATGTCATCAATGACATTTGTGATGTCATCTTTGATGTTGTGGGTGTTAGTCTTAGCAGTGCACGGAGGTGGCGCGAGTTATGGTTGCTTAACTTACCATAACTGGCAAATTTCAAGGGTTTTTCGGTTTTACTTGGAACCATAACGTCCCTTTAACAAAGGTTTTTAAATGAATTTCATAGGTTTTTAGTAGCGCAACTTAACCATAACGTCCCTTTAACAAAGTTTTCTGACTTAATTTCATAGGTTTTTAGTAGCGCAACTTAACCATAACGTCACTTTAACAAAGTTTTTTTACTGAATTTCATAGGTTTTTAGTAGCGCAACTTAACCATAACGTCCCTTTAACAAAGTTTTTTTACTGAATTTCATAGGTTTTAAGTAACGAAACTTAACCATAACATCCCTTTAACAAAGTTTTTTACTGAATTTCATAGGTTTTTAGTAGCGCAACTTAACCATAACATCCCTTTAACAACGATGTACTCCGGTTACTAGACCAAACAGTAAGTATACAATAATAAGGAGAACTATAGCAGCATATCACATCCATAGTATCTAATACCTTTGTTCCTTATACATTTGTTTTTCACCCAAAGTTATAAGCAAATATGAATGTGATATGCTGTGGTGGTTGTTGCCAGGGCATAGAGTCTTGGGTGCATAGCCAGCCATGCACCCAAGACTCTATGCCCTGGCAACAACCACCGCAGCATATCACATCCATAGAGTCAAACATTTCACCTATGGTCTATGGAAACTTTTAATGTCCGTGGACATTATGAGTGTTCTTAGAACACTTTCAACTTGCCAGCGAACAATACGGACAGCATTTTCAGGACACCCCCTACGAACATTTCAGAACAACGCGATAGTTCTTAGAACACTTTCAACTTGACAACAAACAATACGGACAGTGTCCTCAGAACACCCCCATTTCGTTTATTTGCGAACATTTCAGGACACCATGAGTGTTCTAAGAACACATTCAACTTGCCATCGAACAATACAAACAGCATCTTCAGGACACCCCCTACGAACATTTCAGAACAACGCGAGAGTTCTTAGAACACATTCAACTTGATAAAGAGCAATACGGACAGCGTCCTCAGGACACCCCCATTTTGTTTATTTGCAAACATTTCAGGACACCGCAAGTGTTCTTAGAACACATTCAACTTGCCAGCGAACAATACGGACTACGCCTTCAGGACACCCCCTACGAACATTCCAGGACACCGCGAGTGTTCTGAGAAACGTCTTCAGAACACCCCCATTTTGTTTATTTGCGAACATTTCAGGACACCGCAAGTGTTCTTAGAACACATTCAACTTGCCAGCCACAAACCCCGTTCATATTTGCGAACATTTCAGGACACAGCAAGTGTTCAACAACGTCTTCAGAACACCCCCATTTTGTGCATTTGCGAACATTTCAGGACACGGCGAATGTTCTTAGAACACATTAAACTTGACAGAGAACAATACGCACAGCGTCCTCAGGCCACCCCCTACGAACATTCCCTGGACACCGCGGGTGTTCTTAGAAGCGTCTTCAGAACACCACCATCTTGTTTATTTGCGAACATTTCAGGACACCGCGAGTGTTTTTAGAACACATTCAACTTGACAGAGAACAATACGGACAGCGTCCTCAGGACACCCCCATTTTGTTTATTTGCGAACATTTCAGGACACCGCGAGTGTTCTTAGAACACATTCAACTTGCCAGCCACAACCCCCCATTCATATTTGCGAACATTTTAGGACACAGCGAGTGTTCGACAACGTCTTCAGAACACCCCCATTTTGTGTATTTGCAAACATTTCAGGACACCGCGAGTGTTCTTAGAACACATTCAACTTGACAATGAACAATAAGGACAGCGTCCTCAGGACACCCCCTACGAACATTCCCCGGACACCGCGAGTGTTCTTAGAAGCATCTTCAGAACACCACCATCTTGTTTATTTGCGAACATTTCAGGACACCGCGAGTGTTCTTAGAAAACATTCAACTTGACAGAGAACAATACGGACAGCGTCCTCAGGACACCCCCATTTTGTTTATTTGCGAACATTTCAGGACACCGCGAGTGTTCTTAGTACACATTCAACTTGCTAGCCACAAACCCCATTCATATTTGTGAACATTTCAGGACACAGCGAGTGTTCGACAACATCTTCAGAACACCCCCATTTTGTGTATTTGTGATCATTTCAGGACACCGCGAGTGCTCTTAGAACATATTCAACTTGACAACGAACAATACGGACAGCGTCCTCAGGACACCCCCATTTTGTTTATTTGCGAACATTTCAGGACACTGCGAGTGTTCTTAGAACAGTTTCAGTTTGCTTGCGAACAAAACAGACACATATTGAGTCCTCAGAACACCCCCCTTTCAGTTTATTTGAACATTTCAGAAAACCCGCGATGTCCGCAGACAAATCAAACACAAAAAGAACGTCTAACACATAAAAAAACACAATTTTCATCCTATCTCATACACTCCCACCCTCCCCAAACACTCCTACACACCAACACACTCTACTAAATACAAATTTAGAACAAAGTTTCACTGCGCCGTCCGCGGACGACCGCGAATCCAAGATGGCTACTGAAAATCTGACGCGCTTCACGCTCCACGCCGTCCAATCAGCGAACACGTTGCATGTTCACGAACATCACGCAAGCCGATTGGCCAATCAGGACACTGTACGCGGAGCAAACAGGGAAGTGTGTCCGCGGACCGAACACAGATATCACTAATTTTTTTTTACCTACTTTTTGGTCATTTTAAAAAATACTACTGGACGGATTTTCACCAAATTTGCAAAAGCACGCTTTCGGGACCAAGCCGCTGCTCCTGATCCAAATTTGGTGAAAATCCGTCCAGCGGTTTGGGCTGTAGACACGAACAAAATTTTGTTCCCATTCAGTCTATGGGAAAAAAAAAAGTTTTGGGACCCCCCCTATAACTTTGCCCCCCAGGGACGAATCCTCACCAAACTTTGAAAAAAAATTCAGAGTGACCCAAATACTTTTTTGTAAAGTTTGGTGAGGATTCGTCCAGGGAGAGCGAAGTTATAAGCCGCCCAAAAAGTGCTCTTCCTGTGGAAACACCAACTTAACCAAAACTACATGGCCACTAGCGTGGCCATGTAATATATATATATATATATATATATATATATATATATATATATATATATATATATATATATATATATATATATATCAATTGAAAAACATTGTTACAGGGACGTTATGGTTACAGGTAAAACGGCAAAACCTCGGAAATCCGACAGTTATGGTAAGCTAAGCAACCATAACTCGTGCCACCACTGTGCACTGCTAAGACTAACACCCATAACATCAAAGATGACATAACAAATGTCATTGATGACATGTCTGGCTCACTCTTTTTTGTTCACTGACATATGTAGGGCAGGTGGTTTTCTTCACTGACAGTCAGGGAGTAAACATTCAAAAGGTACCATATTTGTAGACCTTACCCTTCTCAAATGTGCCTACATGTACTTTCCTAAGTGTTCAGCCACAGCATATGATACATATGCATAAGGGAAGAAGCAGGCCGGAAACACATTAATCATTTGTGGGCAAGAAGATAACCAGTTAGGTTATGAGCACTTTCTGTTAATACTGCAGCTTTTTTGCCTACTTTACTTTCCCTGTATATGGGCTTATTTGTGTGTGTTGTGATATTTATATTTTGTGTGTGGAAGTACAAATATGTAGTAAGTGAGGCGTTATTAGCTACTTATTATATGTTTCACAGTGCACAAAAGTCTGCCACTAAAGCATTCATCATTTTACTATCCAACAAAAATGTCATTATTGCACCTCTATGGTGCATGCGGCAGACAATGGCTAAGTTTCTGCATGACTTGTTTCTTATACTGGAAAGAACTTTGTACTGCAATGGTGTTTATAGCAACGCATTGTGTAATGAATAATGCATCTCATGATAGTTCTCCCAATTACCTCTGATAGTTTCCTGCCAACATTATATTGACAATTCCTTGTGGAGGCTCTTCATGAAATGTAAATGTACATGTGATGTCATCAGTGATGTCATCAATGAGATGTGTGATGTCATCTTAGATGTTATGGGTGTTAGTCTTAGCAGTGCGCAGTGGTGGCATGAGTTATGGTTAATCAGCTTACAATAACTGGTGAATTTCTGAGGTTTTTCAGTTTTACCTGTAACCATAATGTCCCTGTAACAACATTTTTCCATTGAACTTTATAGGGTTTTACTAGTGCAATTTAACCATAACGTCACTTTAACAACGTTTTTTGTCAGTGAATTTCATTGGTTTTTAGCAGGATATGTAAGTGATTTCAATCCGGCACACACCCAAGTCCCGCCCAGCATGTAGTGCGCAACTGAAACCCTTATTTATTTTGATCTATAAGTTCAATATTCTGAACGATATACCACTCGTATCACACCCTTCTCCTGGAACCCTCCTCCCACGGTCACACTGAACTATGAATCTTGCTAGTTTGCAAAGGTAAATATTTATTTATGTATTTAAGATTTAATCACAATATATTTTAATAGGTAAACAACAATCACTGATGGGGTGACAGAACACTGAATAGTATCTTTAATACACTAGGAATCAAGGAATGAGCATAAAACAAATGCAGCACAGAAAATAATACTTTTGTATTGGTTGGGTATAGATGGCACTATGGTTAGAGGTTCCCCCTGCAACACCCCTCAACCCTCAAAAGGCAATGAATAGATGTGACGAGAGGGCAGGTATTCAGGAATAGCACAAATCAAACAGACTATTAGTCTCACCTTCCCCCTTCAAACACAAGAGAAAAACGGAATTGACTTTTCGCTGTCAGATGGCTTTGAAATTGTCTTTGGAATTGACTGAGCAAAAACACCAACTGTGGTCAAAAATGCTTAAATTGTTATAAATTCCTATGGGAGCCACTTTGATCAGTTGCAAACAATCACAAGCAATGATTTAGTCAAAAGAAAACTTTTGAAATCGCAAAGTCCAAATGGGAAATAAATTAAAGCTATTTCACACGTGTTACATTTCTCAGAATGTAAAATCGCGGCAAACTTTTCCTTGCGTAATATTCGTGAAAATGGGTGAATCGCACTGTTATGAAATGCGGTTTTGGGTTCTATGGATATCTAAGGATGTTAGGTACACGGAGGAGTTATATAGGTTTTAGTGAGAGTCGTTTTTGCAAAATAGGTGCGTGAATGGAAAACAGAAATACACTTTGAAAATGACAGATGGGTTTCTTACACTATATTATGTCTATGAAAAAGAGGATTCCACACATAAATCTCCACAGTTACGTGGCCAGCGTAACCCTTCACGTGGAGGATGCTCAATTTATTTTTGGAATTTACTTGAGTTATTCAAAATCACTAATGACGTGTGATTTTATAAAACAAATGAGAGAAATCAGTGCAAGAAAGGTTCTGACAATACTATGATTCTGGATTTACACATAGGATGGGTTGAGATTGGGATAATACAATGCAGATATATTAGTGTCACTTTTCTTTCTATTAATGCTCACAGAATAAGTTATTAAATTGGATTGCCAGTTCTGGTCATAGATTGGATCTGGTCTAGGAAGAACAGCACATCAGGCACGGGATCAGATCAGCTAGGCCGGTCACTGGATTTGCACAAGATCTGCCTTTCTTGTTTGTGGGTAGTTCAATCAGCTGGATAGCAAGTTCCCCAGGCAAGCCTTGTGGTAGCAAGCCAGAGACTTTCAAGATACTAGTTCAAAAGGCCTGCTCACACCACAGCGCTTCACTGGGTTGCAAGAATAAGTTTGAGGATTAGGCCTTGCAGAAAGTCAATAGTTCTCCACTGCTTGCATGAGTCTTGGCATCTGGATCTGGAAGGATGCTAAAGCTGGATGTAGAATGCTGGATCAGAGTGCTTCGCCGGAATCAGGAAGATGAGTGAATCAGAGAGTCCCTATGTGTTATCAGCTGTCTCTATTTATCCTTTCAAATGACATCACAAAAAGGGTGTATGGGCCGGCTTAGCTAAGCGTTCCTCTGTGCACTGGGATTGCATCAAAACTTAATCTCTGCCTTGCATTTGAGTGATAGGATGAAAGCCAGATGATGTCACATTTTATGGTTTGCTTTACAGTTCTTAGAAACCGCCCTTTAGCCACTCATCTCAAAATTGAATTTTATACTAAATACACATTTCTACATTGGTCACCTTTACACAAATCACACACAAAGATTCCATATTTTATGTAGCATCTGTTCCTCAAAACCCTGCGTCTGTGGGATCTTGTCTCAACTTTCTACAGAATTTTGTCCTTTTTGCTATGAACACAATTTCTAAACTTAATGCAAATTTCCATAAATGTGTGTGTTTAACATAGGGATGTGTGTGTGTACATTTTCACAATTCTAGGGTTAATACATTTCACATAAAAACACATATATTGCCATTCCTGTCCAGAATATGTCACACAGTTCTGCCGCCTCCTAAAATGTGCAGCCAGAATTAGATTAACAACTCTGTTCTTTTTATATTTTTATATTATATTTTTCACCACTTTGAATCACAAATTATGAGTCCTTAAAAGTGGTTCTTTGTTCATGCTTAACAGCAAATGGTCGCTTGGCTCCACCCCTTTGTCTCTCCTTGGAGTCCAGGACCATCCCCCTCCTTGGGGAAGTTCCTTCTAGGAGCCAGTTACAACCCTCTCACATCTCCGTTTCCTGGGCTTAAGGGTCTGGCATTGTTCATTCTCTTTCTGTAGACAAAAGTCTGGTCTAGCGCACATTTATCCTCTCCCCGTGAGTTTCTGCTGAGAGGATGTCCCTCCCCCTGGAAGAAACCTGTTTGTCCACTTCCAAAGGGTTGCAGCTCAGCCAAGCTAATTTATTCTTAATTAAAGATCTAGGAAAAACCAAACATCTTGCATCATACATAAATACATTACTTTCTTAGCTTTAACTCTGTGGGATAAAAAGCAACTGAGATCTGTATTCTTTTTAGCCACAATCCTTTGTATGTTTACTAATCCGGCAGACTTTTTAGTTTAGATCACTTTGCAGTTTCATCAGTAACTCATCTGACAGCTGTCATTCACAGGTGGCCAGGGTACTGCACCCAGATTCTGACAGGGGCTGTCAGTTTGCAGACAGTCTAGTTTTTCTGAAGAAATGTTTTTCTCTTCACATTAGGACTTTGTATGTTCGCAATGCTTCATTTGATTACTTGAATTTTAGTGCCAAGCAAGAATTTGGATGTTGATGAATTTTGTGTTATAGTCATTTTGGAGTTTTTAGTAACAAAGCAAATGTCATTTATAGGCACATTTTGGAGTTTCATTTGCTAAATGCTGCTTCTCTATCTGCACTCTGTTTGTTGGTCTTGGAGCCCACTGGCACATTTCCTGAAGTGTGTGCTCCATCCCACCACAAATGCACTATGGGTGGCAGGTTGTGCATCCATTCTTTTGTGTGTTGCAGGATATGTTTTTGGAGGTTTTTGGCATGCACAAGCATTTTGCCGCTATGGTTGCAGTTTCTTGCACAATAAGTAGCAGGGTGATGCCGCATTGTTGGGTGTCCTGACCCACGTTTGGACTATTATGCTGCAACATTTGGTGCTGTGGGCTTAGAAAATCCAAGATGGCCGAAAAAGCCCACATTGCGCCAGAATCCAGGAAAACCGCACAGTTATTGCGCACACCAAAATGGTCGCTTGACCTACCACCCACCAGTGTGAGCGTGATGGGCCAGGAGTGACATGAGTGGAATGTGTGCCAAAGGAAAAACAGTAGTGCCTGTTAGCTCAAAAAGCGCTTTGAAATCACCATTGTTTCTCTGAAATGCAAGCTAAAAATGCCTATTTTAAACATTGCAAGATATTCAAAAATCTCAATGAACACCAGCAGACATTTGGCAGAAGGTAGACTTGTGTGCATACAAAATCTGGAAAGAGAAAGATCCTAAAATAATGTTCATAATAAAACTGGCTGAGCTGTGGATGTCAGCAGCCTAAGTTAAATTGGACTGAAAGACACAAAAATCTAAATGTTTAAAATAAATGAGTGACCTACTGTTGAGTGTCACATAGTTTGCAACTGTTAAATGTCATAGTTTTGAACTTAGAATCAGCGTTCTAGCTGCATGTGTAAAAATTGTAAGTTTGATTTGGATGAAGAAAAACTGGGAACAAAAGTGACATTTGGCTGAAGCCTGGCTTAAAGAGATTGAATTCTGCCTGACAACTACCCCCCGGCAGGAGTTGAAACTTGCTCAGCCACTCTTCCCAGGCCTGGCTGCATTCTGCTGCCCCCACCAAAAGGAGATGACACCTCCCTGATTGAATAAGGGGAGGAGCACCTAGGACTGGAGGGAAACAGAACAATGAGCCTTCCTTGGCTCAGGCAAATGTTAAATTAGGGGGGGTCGTAAATGGCTTCCTCTTTAGAGAAACGGGACGGGGCAGTGCCTCTGTGAGCAACTTGAGTTGGAGGAAGTGGACAAACCAGAAATTCCACCATGTGCTTTGGGAAACCACACCCCTCTGGGTCAGAGCATAATTTTAAAAAGATGGATAATTCATAGTACGGACTTGTCAAAATTATATAATTAATATAATTATTCTTGTGATTTTTCTGTGCACATTTTAAGAGGTGTTAGGACTCTGTACCATGTTCTGAGGCAAAACTCCATGAATTATGGAGATTGCAGACACAGGGTTCACGCTAGAAAAATGAAAATTTACTGGAATATGTGTAGAAAGGCGGTGTACATCTGTGTAATTTTTGGTAAAAATCCAATATTGGTAAACCAACTAAAAACGAAAATAAGTTGCCATTTCTGAACCCTGGCTCATAGAAATATCAGAGTTGGAATAGAGACGTACCCGAAGTAATATATGATATGTACATGTAATGTCAACCACTTGTGTATTTGGGAAATATGTTTAGTTATGACAATGATTTTCTAAGGTAAAAGCAAAGGGGAGTGTTCTTTCTTTGGAGCCATAAACATGACACCTGATGACATAGGATGACTCACTACTTTCTTCTCAAATCAGGTCAAAGAGAAATCCTTGACCTATCAAATCATGAGTGGGTTGGGCATAGAAAGTTAGCATCCACACCCATTTTCAAAAGACATAAAAAGAGCCACTGAAAGCCGGACAGGGATATTCATTTTCCAACCTTCAACTGAATTCCTGCGCAGCACGCTGACGGAGAACTCCAGAACCAGAACTCCAGAGATCCAGACTAACTCCAGAACAAAAACTCCAAAGAGCTGAACTCTTCAGCAGGCCTCAAAATCTTTTGCAAACTATTCAACCGCTGGGCTGTGCGGTTTGCTGCTTGCTAAGAGTCCTGTGTTTCAGAACAGAACCAGTACCCAGAAAGCAGTGCAGTATCCAGAATCCACTTGAACCAGACCAGCAGAACCAGAAACCCAGACCAGACAGCTGTGAATAGAACCGGTGCCTGATTGACCCGCCGAGCAGAGAGAACCACAGCTAAACTTGTTGACCAGATCCGTGACGAGGCCATTCCTTTCAAATGTATAGTGTGAGTACCCAGCTAGAACTGTGCAGAACCC
The DNA here is from genome assembly GCF_040938575.1 of Ambystoma mexicanum. NCBI lineage: Eukaryota > Metazoa > Chordata > Amphibia > Caudata > Ambystomatidae > Ambystoma > Ambystoma mexicanum. The sequence continues at coordinate 848,759,778 of NC_090935.1, forward strand.
ATCTCTTAGCTTAAAGTAATCTGATTCAAAACATTTGAACCTGTTTAGAACTGCATAATAAGAAATCGTGTGTTCCTCCTGTTGATTAAAACCTTTCAAAGCGCATCTGTCATTCCAAAACTGTAATTTAATTTCTGAAAAACTACCTTTACAAAATCGTCTGTATCTTTGGAACCATGCATCCTAGGAACGGAATTTAACTTTTATTGTAAAGCTAAGATTCTCAGCTTTCCAACAAGCTCCTTATAGCGCCTCTGTAATTGCGCTCGACGCACTCAAAAAAAAGTGCTGCGATTTGACATTTTGCTTCATTTCAACCACGTGTAGAAAGATCTGTCCTTTGCTTCCATTACTGAAATCCGTTTTCAACCTGATAATCCCTCATTAATCATTGTTAGTGTGGACCTGAACTGATTTAAAGTATCTCTCACTCACCCGGAACCTCTAGAGGGAATTAAAATCAATTTTAGCATATTTCACTCCCTTGCAAATCACCTGAAAGTCTTTCGCCTGTGTTTCAAAATCATCCCTGGTGCTATAAGCTTGCTAGGGGGGAACTGAATTTGTGCTGTACTGTGATTGTATTCCTGAAGACTGTGTGTGTTACTTCCATCTCCTTACATTGCATAGGGGGGGAGTGAATTGTCAGAGAAAAAGTGATCATATTATCTTTTGCTGAAATAATATCAAGTTTATTTCTGTACTGCCTTTTATTCATCTTTGCATCTCCTTGAAACCATAAAGCATTCTCAGCTACCTTATCCTCTATACTACTCCTAAGTAATTAAACCAGTGTGCTAGTATAACATCATCCATTGTTGATCACTGTCATATGTCTAAGTGTGATATCAAATATTAATTTATTATAAAAGTGTGATCTATATCTATTGTTTAATTTTTCAAATAAATCTTTTAAAATGCAAAACACACCTACTTCTTGGCTCAGTGAGGTCAGGAGGATTCAAAGAGAGGGGCGTTATATAAGGGTTTATCATCCAGAGTATAACTTGTCATAAAAATATATAAATAAGGGTGTCCCTTGGGCATCCCAGACGAGGCACTGACTTAGTGGGATTGCTGATTTGAAGTCACTTGACAGCATAGCACAGCAAAGTGGGTCAATACATCCCACAGATACCCTTAGTTTGTAAAGAAGAACTGTGCAACAAAGTGCAACTGCTGGCACCATGTTAATGCGGACAGCAGTCGCGGACTGTGCGTCTGTTTGCAGAGAGTGTGTGGCATCCAATCGGCTGAGGAATCAGGTGCTCTCTTACACAGTGGTACCAATCACCAAATGCAAATAACATACAACAATAGCACCATGTGAAAAAATTGGCAAGAAAAATAGAGTAGATTTGCAAATTCTGCACTTATGAAGCAAACAGGACAACGGCATAGGGAGTACACCATAACAGAGTGCAACAACAGAAGGGACGTCTTCCTTCACCAATCTTACCAAACTGCTACTGTAAAGGGGAACAAAGAACGAACTGTCAGAGTAACTACTGGAAAATGCAACTACCTCAATGGCAGTACAATGTAGTAAGGACCCTAAACTTTGTAAAATAATTGCACAGGTAACACAGTTTTCAATAGTACGGAAGCATAACTTATCTTGGTGTAATGCATCAATGGCAAGCACCTTACAGTGGTAGGAAGAACTTTTCCCTCATGACGCAAGTACTTTCTATATTAACCCCATTGGCACGCACAGTGCTGTGAATTGACACTATATAATATATATTGCTGCATGTACATCAAACATATTATCTTTTCGGTAAGACAACATATTGCAAAGGAAAGCAAGGCAGTAAAAGTGTCAACCCTTCCACAACAGCATTCGGGCATGGGAAAGGGAAGAAACTCTCTGCATAGGGAAATAAACAGTGTGGAAGTCAAAGTGGAGAATTTGCTTAACAATTGTGCTGCTTTAAAGGTTGTGTACAAGGATATGATTTGGCCAAAATAACACAGCACTGTCACACCTGCATGTGTACTCCTTCCCCATGTCGGAGCCTGCCATTCCCTCAAAAACCGTTTCATAGGACATGTTACTGTAATACATCAATCTCTTCCTTCCCTCACAACCAAATTGTGCAAATCCCCATTTCCCCACAATAAGTACTTCTGCTACCCCTTCCTTTCCAAATGGGGTGTATGCATGTGTACAAGGAAACAATAATAATGAGAATGTTGCTGACTGTTTGAGTAGTCATCTTTTTTACCTGAAATGGGGTTCTGACTCAGCAGCACACAGTCCACGTTGCAATCACTGCCATTAAGAAAAAGGTAGGTGTCCTACGGGCACTGCTGCTGTCCGGCCTATCCACAATGACAATCGAGGTACGCTGCCAGCATGCTCCGCAGGTCCGCATGTTGTCCACCACCAATCAATTAGGTTGGGCGTCCACCCATGTCCTACAGGTAGCTATGCAGATAAAAATCCCACTTGCTGTACCATATAAATACCCAGCGTCCCCATACATTGTTGGCGCATGTGTGACGCACTTTTATTCAATAGAGGAAAGGCAACAGTGTGCATAGGACACCCATGCACAGGTGCACAACGTATTCTCCCCAAAATGCATTCAGCAGACATCCGTCCCAAAGGAGAACAGTGGCGACGTCACCATGCGACCGCACCCACTCTGGGCGTGAGCCCTTATTTCGGGGACAGGAGCCAGACCCTCGAACAGCAAGAAAGTGCATGGTTGAGCAAACTACTAACTGTTTTTTGGAAAGTACAGACACACCACAATGTGCCGTTGCATATGTATGTATGGTTTGGAACAATGTAGGCCTGCTTTCCGGGTGAAAGTTGTCCACAGCAACCCTACAAAAGGGCACACCCCAGAGGTGATGTGCAATCTGTTTGCATCTTTGCTGAACAAAGTAGCAGGCCACATAGGTTTGCCCTGTAAGTAAAGGGGCACTAAATCTGATGTGCTACAGTGCATCTCCAACTAATAGCAACCATGTTAGACCGGCTGAGTACACACAGTAATGGACAAAATTATGAATGGACCTTGCTGTGACATACGCAACCGCAGCTGTGATATTTCCCATTGTCTCAATCGCATGGGTAGCTAGCGGCAAAGGGGAGTAAGTGCACGTGTGTTTCCCCAAGGACGGCGAGGTCCGTGTCCCAATGAAGCAGAAACATTCTTTCTTCCCTTTCCAGTTTCTTCATTGCAGCACATCGTCATTGCCTACTGTTAAAAGTTCCAAACACTTCCAACAATGACATTGAAGAGCTCTCCATGTAACAGTATCAGTTCTGTATAACAGTCCTCTGTGTACACACCACGCCCAGAAACGTTGTTGCACAATCCCTGTGGCTCCACAGTCCCATTTCCATCGCCGCCATCCTGAAAATCCCTGAATGTGGCTTTTGTGCTGCGTGCTAGAGTTGAGGCATAACGTGCAACAAGAGTAGGGGAAGTTTGTTATAAGTGGCGGCTCTTAAAAGAGCCTTGTTTTTAAAAAAAATGCTTCTAGAGGAACACCTTTTTTCATTTTGTATTTGATTTTGTATTTTCTTGTGCGGACATGCTTACAGTAAACTCCTCACCGCATCTTGTAGACGGGCAAACAAAATAGCATTACCAATGGACGACAACGAAATCCCATCTGGTTGGAAAAATTCTGCATTTCCACAACTAATGAGGTCATTGTTGCAGAAGAACATCCCAGCAGCAGTCAAAAAAGTATACATGCTTCTGTTGATGAGACACCTTCCAGCGCATGGCTCAGAACTACATCCATGAGCAGTTGCCCACACTCTTTGTGGTGTTATTAATGAGAACAGCACTTTGGCAGTGGGAAAAAGCCTCTTCACCAGCTTTAGCAACCTCTTTAGTCAACAGAACAAGCCTAAACAAGACATGTAACCATATGCATGCCACCATAGTGGATGACGATAACATCGCCTCTACTGAAAGTGGCCAGGTCTTTGCAAGAAAATGAGCCTGCTAGTGTACTGTCGCTTACCAGCACATCCAGTACAAATTTCTTTAGTAGATTGCAAAATGTGTGCATCCACATTCATCAACTTGCGCACCTACTACCACAAATTTAAGGTACGCCAACTTTTTCTGCACTATGTGTATTACTGTGTTATAAGTGCCTCTGTGCACGGTATCTGCCACTGAGCGGCCATTACGTTCCTTAAAAGCATACTGTTTTTTCCCATCCCCTACCATGAAGTGGCATGTTAGTGATATATGTTTGCAATGTTTTCATTGACCCATATCATACAGTGTAATATTGACACAGGAACTCCCTGCTTTGCTGCCAGCAATGATACAAAATGTTTTCCCCACTAACCCACCACCTACATAAATCGTAAAAAAAAATGGCATCAATGGCGGCATTGAATTTATCGTACCAAGGGAAAGCAACTTTCAAAAAGATCATTGTCTGCCCAACTGTACTTCTTTGTAGGCTGCACTATTACAGCAAGCTGTTTATAAATCTGCTCCCTTCTACTCTCTGCCCTCTGGAACGCATTCAGAAGAAGAGTGCGCAACTTGGGATGGTATCTCTCCTGCACTGAAATATCACCTATAGCTCCTAGTGGCTGCGAGGAATAAAATGAGAATACTCTGCATTATGCAGAAGGCCTTCTGGCCCCTGGGACCACAATACCTTCAAATCTAATTCCCTATATATATGTGTGCGCAAGCTCTTCCCTCATCCATCTCCAACTCCCTCAGAGTCATACGCTTCTGCAAAAAAACAGTTGTTCGTAGATGTGCTTTTTTGCCTGGGGGCTCCTCTGCAACAGGTTCCCTGCCTCCCTGACACTTGAGGGGAAACATCACCGGTTCCGGAAGCACCTCAAAGTCTTTCTCTTAGTGTCTGCTGTTTCTGCTCATCTCCCCGGCTAGCTGCATGATGTGAACTGAATCTGCACTACTTACCTGACGACTCTGTGATGTCGGACCCATGTGAATTTCCCTGCCAGGTGAACCCCTACACTGGCTTTCTAGCAAGCCCTGCACTTGAGGACTGTTTCCTGTTTGCCTAACAGTGCATCCACCACCTCCTGTGTACACTTATCTGTGCACTTGACACAATTTTCCTGTATTTTTACTTATTGTCATTTGTTCGTCTTCCCATGTACTGTATCTTCCCCTCCCCCCACCCATGCACTTGGGCGATCTAAGTCACACCTGCCCTACTGGGTTCTTTGTCTCTGTCTCCCCTCTGTTTGCCCTCCTTTGCCTTGTTGTGCTTTGCTAGATGTATGTGTAGGCGCATTACAAATGCTGTAGCATACAATCGCACATCATATGATATCGTACACACATTGCATGCACAACATTAGGATGCCTGACTTACTATGTGCACTACAAAGTTGCTTTTTTGTTTTCCACACTACCCCACTTACTGCACACTTTTAATAAAATATTGGGCACACGCAGCACACCTTGCATGTTACTAACTGCAAAGAAATACATACCGTTGATGCATACAGCCAGGACGCCTGCTCCTTACATTGTTCACTTCTACCATATCCTTCTGCACTTCTTTCTGCAAAGAGTCCTTCTGGCAAACTGTTTGAGTACACACCTGACCCACCAACCTTATATTCAGTGTCTTTCGCTCCACAGTTTCCTTTCCATGGCTCCCTTCCAGAAAATGGCTGGATGTGGCACGTGGAAGCATGAAAGTACAGCGTAAGCCACTATGTTTTTGTGCTAGGGAGGGAGGGGGGTGGGAGGTGTGTTGGGGGGTTTGTAGTACTGTGTCAGAAAAGAAAAGGTTTTTTTGGGGGTGTTATTTGTTCTGTTTTTGTTATGTACATGCTTGCTTTCACATTTTTTGTTTTTTTATGTCTTTCGGTGTGTTTATGTTCCCTTCTCCTCCTCACATTTGTATGCAATGAACATCAACACTTCTCTTACAGTTATACAGGACTGTATGCTATGCTTCATGCAGAGTAGCAAACAAAACAGCTTTGCCAATGGAGGTCAAAATAATTCCATTTCCTTGGACCCACTGCAAATCTTGCTCCTTAATGCTGTCATAGTAGGTGCTGAACATCCCAGCACTGCACATAAAGGAACACATGCTTCTGTTCATAAAACACCTCCCGACCTCTGGCTGTGAGAAAATTACACCCTAATGTGCAACACATAAAATTACCTACACCATGTGCTCGTGAACGAATAGCACCTCACTTTGGTTGTTCCACCAAGTGTAAAAAGCTCTCTGCACCCCTTATTCAAAGGTCACCAACCTCAGAGAGAAATATAGGCAACACAGCATGGCTGCAAGATGGTGTGCAGGCTGTCATCAAGGGCTAGGCTCTTGGGTTCATAACCAATGGCCTATGGCCCTTGGCATGTACCCAATACTGTAGGCCATACCTACAACCAGCACAACATAATGGCCTCACGAAAGGGAACATTTCCCACATACCACAATACATAAATGTAACATATGATGGGTGGTGCAAAGGCAACTCATGGCAACCACAAATAGCGCCATGTGGCTCCTTAGTGTTCAAGGTGGTGGCATAATGGGTACCATATGGTACCGGACGCATATCAGATCACTTGTGCTGTTCAACCATGTCTACAAGGTCCTGCACAACCATTTGTTCAACATCACCACCATCAGAGACATGCATACTTAAAACTGCATGTCTGCGTTCAGTGACAGGCCTATGGGCTACAAGCTTTTGCCCTACACCCAACAGTGTAGCCCTTGGCCACACCCAGCTCAACATAACAGAGTTATGCAGGTGAACAAGTGGCCAGGTACATGCAGGTCACCCCTAGCCACTTCTAAGCATACTCTACTTCACCACTTCTCCCACAGGACACACTAGAGGAGTCATCACTCCATCAGGTCCAGGCATATACTACACAGTGTAAGAATTGCAACCAATCCCCACAACCATAAAAGCAACATTGTATGCAATGATCACAAACTGCACACCGAAGTCAACATTGTAAAACTGAATTCACCCCACGGCACATATTTGGCATGCAAGGTGGCCACCCATTCATTAAAGGGCCTACAAGCTTAGCACATGCAACACACCATACTGCAGTGTACGTTGCAAGTTTCATGTGTTCTCCACTGTACTCCCGTTCTGCCATTGCTCTACCATCACTGACCGCTGGGGCCTCACCACACAAAGCACACCCTAGTACAACCCATGTTTTACTACTGATGTCTTGTGTAAGGCAGGCCCCATCTGCAAGTGCGCCTGGCAACTTTCAAACGGGCCACATTTTTACATTCATGGCTCAATGACGTTGCGTTGCCTGTGCTGAATGATATGTGATTGGCTGTGTACATTTTCCATATTGCAATTTTCTTATGCTGATCATTTCCTTTCATGATGCAATGTGGTAAAACCCTTCCTCAAGCAAGAGTCTTATAAGGGCCCAACCATAGCAAACGCAGATGGTAACATGTGGCTTCCTATTGTACAACACGGGCAATGATGTGCACCATATGGTAATGTACACATAGGAGCTCACCAAGTGCACAAAGTCCTCTGCAACCATTGTGTGCTACTCATCAACTCCAAATGCATGCACAGTAACAACTGCATTGTTGCTTTATATTATGGAGGCTATGATGAAGGTCACACTCACCGCAACATAACAGAGCCATGCAGGAGACCAGGTACGCATGTACCATTAATCACAAAGGCAATATACGCATCAGCACTTCCACCCAACCGCCACACCATAAAGCAAGCACACAAGGACACGTGTTCCACTTACCTTAATGCTGCAACATATTGCTGTCTTTGGCACTGCTACCCACTTCCAATCACAAAGCATTATAAGCATGCCAACCAAACACGACAATCGTCACAACATTGAGCCTGCTCCCAACACTCTAGTGCATGCATAAAACCAATGGTGCACACTGTACTGCAACACTTACTAATTTGTGCAATGGACACTACGCAAACACATAGAAGAAACATTTGCACCGGAACCTCTTCCATATGTACACTATTCTGTTAACTACTAAATCACAAAACTACAACACTGTTACTGTTGGGTCAACTGAGTCTCTGACCCTAAGTTGTTTTATTCAACAAGTCAACTTTTAAAATTTATCAAACAATCAATACCCCACAAAGGACACTGTGTCAGCTTCAACAAAATGTGATACAAATGTGTACAATCCAATGGAATCAGAGGGATTTAACTCATACAATACATGTTTTTTTAAGGTGGTCTTGGTTTTCCTCGTATTGCGCCATGTATAGGTTTGCCACATCTGGGTCAAAGGTGGCACCCATAATGACCGCACTTTTTTTGCTGGTATATTTGCTTTTCGAATATGAAGACATTTTCAGACATAGCAAGGCGGACACATTCCTGAGTGCTCCTAGCCCTTCTCGCTGGGGATGGAGGTGTATAATGATTCCACTTCCATATTGGCCAGGATACAGTTTGATGTTAATTCAACGGTTTGTAATATCTTGATCGCATTGGTTGTATCCTTTATGTAGGAGATCAGGAGACCTACAATTGTTTTGAAAAAATAGTCAGTGCATGAAGAGAGTGGCTCTAGCAGGGAGTCGCAGGCAGACATAGCACGGCTATTTTTGACTGGCACCCTTGAAGATATACCAATGTGATGAGATGACCGTCCACAGATCACACAGATTATGACACCAAGCCTCCATAACAAGATAGATACCCATACCACATCTGAGAGATTTGGTTCTCAAAATGTCAGTTGCCACCTTGAGCGACGGCATTCAAACAAATGAGCTACATATCCATATAAAAATTAACATCACACTTGACGGCCACATGTTTTAAGACAACGCATGCCACAGCAGAGTGCCCAGGCACTACCACAGAATTTGATAGACATTAAATGCATCAACCGTCACAATGGGCATCGATAGAAACTGACACAATATGTGTTGCCTGTTTTTTGATTTCTAGTTGGATTACATTCCAGTCAGACGACGCTTGGCAACACAGGATATTTTCCCACTTCCCTTCTACTGGATCCATGACTAAATTCATGGCATCAGGGGCTGTTTCACCTTAAGGTAATAACCGTCACACACTACTATCTTAGACCGAGCAGTGTATTGTCTCAGCCCAACAACTAGTTCTATCCATGTCCCTTTGGTTTTGTCATAGGTGGACTGGATTTTTCGCAATCAGCATTTATAGATGAGTCATGGAGAGGCAAGCACCTCCTACCATTTAAGAGAGGGCTACTTGCAAGAAATTACTGCAGCAAACAAGTACTGACTATAAGCCTCATGCCAATGGCACTATACACATTGGCATATCGTTCAGCGGAAATAAGCATCTAACAAGATTTGTTTAAATTATGTAATAAGCTCCTTGAGATCATACACTGATCTAACACAGACATCCACTGTCATTGTATTTTGACAGATACCCAATGAACATGGATAACACATCATTCTCCCATCCTGAAGAAGGCCATTTTCACACCAGCCTCAACACATAGCTCTACCTGGCCGAAACATTATAGTGTTGATTACCTCCTTTTTTGTAATGTTCAGTGTTGAATGTCACACTGTTTTTTTCTGTACTCCAGAAAGACATAATGCTCTGAATAGCACATGTTTTTATGTAAATGTATCATCGAGAATGAATAAAACATTTATTGTACGAGTCAAATCCTTCTGATGCAATTGGATTGTACACATTTGTATCACTTTTTGTTAAAACTGACAAAGTGTCCTTTGTGGGGTATTGATTCTTTGATAACTTTTAAAAATTGAATTGTTGAATAAAACAACTTAGGGTCAGAGACTCAGTTGACCCAACATTGTTATAGTTTTGTGATTGTGTATGAGTATACCAACGGACCGATATGTGTGATCTCTCACCCTGATTATTTTTGAATTTCACTATTCCATTAATACACCCAGTGGACACACTGCACGACTGGTCACTGCACCATCTCCACCCATACACCAACAACTGTAGGTTGTTCTACCAATCATCACACACATGCAACCAACATTGTGTGCACTACAGCCAAACGGCACACAATAAGCAACAATGTGGCACCTACTTTCAACCAGTGTACATCATTTTCTGTGCTATGGCTGCGACCATGCATCCAAGGGGCTATGGACTTACCTCACACAGCACACCATAGTGCACGCTGTGTTTAAATCCTCATGTATTTTGGAATGCACTCCCCTTCTGCAAATGTGCCAGCCAGCACTCATGACAGAAAGACATTGCCGCTGTAGCTCACAAGCCATAACGAAGGCTGCCTACAATTACCACACAAGATAGTTGCCTGTTGAGGTAACCGCGCCTTGGCGGAGCATGCACGGATAGCGCTGTCAGACCACTATTTTCTTGTATAATGATATATATCACGTGAAGCTCTTCTCACTCCTGCACCCTTCCCATCCCTTCGTCCCACCACCAGATGCCGTACATATGTTTTTCAGATCCTTTGCTGCCGCATTATCCTCCGACACAACATACTGCCATCATGGAATACTTTCCACACATCCCGTCACCGCATACTGCAGTGCAATCAAAGTTTTGACCGCGCTGCAAACAGGGAAATGGGACGCCGGAGTGGAGCCAGATATGACTACTTTTAGTACGTACAAGATGCCCAGCCATGCACACAATAGCTTAGAGCCTTGCCACACACACTGCAACTCTATCCTCCGATACACCATGGCAGTGTTTGACGCACAGCATGCTTCCCTCCAGCCAACCACCAGCCACGTCCACTGTTCGCCGACAGCACGTCATATCGCAGGCCAATAAGACTTTGGTCCGTGGAGCGAACAGAGAAATGGGTCCATGGAGCAGACCCAGATATCACTAATTTTTTGGGATGTACATTTCAGTCCTTTGCAACAAAAGTACTGGTCCGATTTCCAACAAACATACAAAAGCACGCTTTCTGACCCAAGCCCCTGCTACAAATTTGGTGCAAATCCGTCCAGCCATTCGGCCTGTAGGTGTGCGCAAAGTTTTTCCCCATTCAGTCTATGGAAAAAAGAACATTTTTGGGATACCCCCTATAACCCCTGCCCCCACACGACACCTCACCAAAGTTGGCAGAAAAATTCAGAGCGGCCCATATACTTTTTTTGCAAAGTTTGGTGAGGATTCGTCCAGGGGAAGCAAAGTTATAAGCCACTGAAAAAGTGCTCTTCCTATGAGTTTAGCAACTTAACCATAACTACACGGCTGCTACCGGGGGCCGTGTAATATATAGATAGATAGATAGATAGATAGATAGATAGATAGATAGATAGATAGATAGATAGATAGATAGATAGATAGATAGATAGATAGATAGATAGATAGATATTCTGCTTATCTAGTGGCTGGCTGAGAGGCTGAAGCACTTTTATTAGACCAGATGAAACCAGTTTGCTTTTATTGAGAGAAACACATGTGATGATACCCTCATAGTACACACAATATTTTTGACTCATTTGCTCTGTACCTCGTTAAAAGTGTCCTCTGCATGATAATGAATCCTTCTTTTAAGGCTGGGTCACTTATGGTGATCCAAAATACCCACCATCGACCGATGGTGTCATGTGCATGCCACCCGAAACAAAAACAGGCAAAGAAAACGTACTATGGGGTCATTACGGGTCTGGTGCTTGCAGTATCAGACTGTATTTGACAATTAATGTCAGATTCACCATCGGAGAAATGCAGATTTGTTTAAAATACCACCAGCAGTGTTCAGTGGTAATACTGCCACCTATGTTCAAGGCGGACTGTCATCCTGAAAGTCTGACTTTTATTACCCTGACATTAAGGGGGGGCTATTCATAATAGAAACAATTATTATATTTCTATCGTGTGGGGACTGCTCTTGAAAAAAGATACAACACGTTTAATATCACAGAGAGGCATATTTTAGGAATAGTAAGTATTCTGTTTCTAATGCATGGCATGCGCAAACTGAACATAGAAAAATAATTATATCTAGCGAAGTGGGGCAACACGTTAGTCGTGGCAAATATATTATTTCTAACTCAAAGCCCACTCACTCTTTAAGTTTAAATAGAAACATTGGAGCATGCCGGCTTTCATGCCAAAAATTGTCTGTGCCAAGTATATCTGTTCTTCCTATTTACAGTATACAAGGTCCCCATTCTAAAAAATTGAAACAATACATTTTCTAGCATGTGGGATCACCACACTGGATATGTCATAAAAGATCTGTAGAATGGACATATATGGATGAGAATATGCTGCACTGTTTTTGAAATTATTAGCAAGAGAGCGTCTTGCACGAAAAGTGATCGGTCATTATAGCCCTGTAGTTATGGTCAAGTTGCTCAACTCATTCGAAGAGCACTTTTTGGGGTGGCTTATAATATTGCTCCCCCTGTATGAATCCTCACAAAACCTTGCAAAAAATGTATATGGCCTCCTCTGAATGAATTTGCGAAGTTTGGTGCAGTTTCGTCAAGGTGGGCAAAGTTATACGGGGGTCTCAAAATGTGTGGAAACCTCATAGACGCAATGGAAAAAGTGTTTTGCTCATGCCTACAGCTCAAATCGCTGGATGGATTTTCACCAAATTTGAGCCAGAAACAGTGGCTTCGTCCCAAAAGTGTGTTTTTTGTAAACCTGTTGTAAATTTGTCCAGTATTTTTTTTTTAAATCGGGCAAAAAGTAGGTATAAAACAATGAGTGATATCTATCTGGGTCCGGTCCATGGACTCACTTCCTTATTGGGTCCCCTAGACCAATCAGGGGCTGGCATGTTGTCTGCAAACATCGGATGCGCCCACTGATTGGATGATGAAAAGCGTGAGGTGTGTCATATGTTTTTAAATGGTTGCAATGTTGGATTCACGGACAGAGTCGGTGTCCGCGGATAGCGTTGTGGAGAAAAAGTGTGGAAAAAATCTTTTGGGATTATTTGGAGGTGGAAAGAGGGGCTCGGATGTTTCTTTGGCTGGTGCTTCACTTTGGAGCAGCCTTCCTGCTCCTTTTATACTTGAGCTGGACTTGCTTAGTTTGGAAAACATCTCAAAACTGCTTTTGTGTTCCTGTTTTACTTAATCCCTTTCTTGCTAACTCATACCACTGCCACTGACATTGGTGGATTGGTCCCTCATAAACCTCACAAGTTCCAGGCCATATATCTATTTGACACCAGTACACCCCTCCACCCTTCAGCACTGCCCTTGCTGGTGTACCGTCTGGCAGCTGTCTACTACACCCTTGGGACTCATTTGCCCCACCAAGCAGTTAGTGGTCTCCCACTGTCTTGGTACTTTCCTTCTGGGCTTCTATGAGTAATTGGTAATACCTACTCCTCTCTCCATTCAAGCACTTCTTTTACTGCATAAAGCATATGTGCATTTACAGCATAGTGTGTAACATTTTCTTGGATACGCAAGGGAAATGCATATGGAAAATATTTGTACAACATCTTTAAGTGGCAGTCGGTATTTGGAAGTGTAATATATTCATAGGGTTATCTGTAGAGTTGTTCTAACTAATTGGTGGATATATCAGTGACTGTTTCATAGCAGGCAATGAGGGAGGGGTTCAAACAGTAAAAAGGGTACAAGGTCTGTCTCGTGCGATGTTGTGCTTGTGCAATCTGGCATATTTTAATAAAGCATGTCCTAGAGATGGGACTGAAGAGACCGCTGGTAGTCATAAAGGGCCATGGATTATGGTCCTTATTGTATGCTAGAGAAAACATTTGGTTCAGAAAATAGTTTCTGCAATTTGTTCTTTTGTCTAGTATACCATTGTCCATTATTTCCATTAGCATAGTAGAACACGGGAATGTTGGAGAATCTTATTGAGTCTAACTACTTTACTGAAAAATGTAAAGTAGATGTAGTCTATACGGTTATATTTCTTTAATTCGCTTTTTTTAACTGTGAAATGTGGTTCCTAAACAAACCTTTTTTTTGTTTTCATTTTTGCAGGAGAGGCTGTGAAGTAAGGTGGGGAGGGAAGTAAGGGAAGGGGCAGAAACCACAGCTATGGAGGGAGAGATGAACAGGAGAAGATATTGGTTGTGCATTAAATCTAAGGTGGGGCAGTGTTTCTCATACTCCTTTATTACAGCCTTGAAAGCACTTTGAAACTGCTCCCCCCTGCAGAGTGGTGTGTTGCAGTATATACAGAGTACAGTTGTCTTCAAAAGATATGGATCAACATCCTCTTTTATAGTTTCCAAGGTAGCTGGTGGGATCTTAGCCTGTGTGGTGGCAGTATTGGTTGAGGAAGATGAGGTAGAGGAATACAGCCTCTATTTCCTGAGAAAGAAAAAAAGTATTTCTCAAAGCATCCCGGTGGTTGAATTTGGTGTGGCGGCTTATGGAGGTGGTCCTGTAGGAGTATTGCCCAGGTTCTCTGTGTCTGAGTACAATGATGCACTCAGTGCATCTTGCCTTGGTAGATTTAGCCTTTGGTACACCCCCGGTGGTAAAGAACTGCCACGCCCATGATTCTCTCTGTGGGTAGTGGTAGGCATTTCCTCTACCTCATTTTCCTGGTACTCTTGATTGTTTTCTGAATCATTGTGCCTCTTCTGTTGTCTAAGCCCTCCTGATGATGGTAGTGGTGGTGCTATTGTCTCCTGTATGTGCAACATTCTATAACCTATGCCTTGCCTAAGTCTAAGCGCCCAGTTACCCTAGGGTTGGGCTGTGCTATACAAATAAACAAACTAAACTAAACTAAACTAAACTAGTGGCTCCTGCGGAGGAGGGATGCAATAGCTGATGCCATTTTTGAAGATAAATAGCAGTTCTACTAATATTCTTCCAAGCATGTGCTGTGTACTAGATTGCAATTGGATAATCAGTAAAAGTATGTGTAGGAGCTGTGCAAAGTTTCAAACTGTTCACGAAGCACGAACCCGTTTGTGAAGTCTGGATGCGTTTGAGAACACTTCATCATGCCACGCACGTGCAAGGTCACGTGACACTGTCTGGAAAGTCTGCAGTGACATCAGATGTTTGCGAACATCTGCAAACATAAAAACAATGGAAAAAGTTGCAAAAAGTGTATAGAAGTGTTAAAAATGTTGCTAAGAGTTGGGGAATGTCACAGTTTTCAGTTAAAACATTGTAGATTTATCGAAAATGCGGCCATATTGGGGCTAAGTATTATATTAGGAAGTTGCAGAAAATTAAGGTGCATTTGTAAAAATCCATGAAATTCAGTGAAACACTTTGTGAAAGGGTCATTATGGTTAAGTTGCACTAATACAAACTTATGAAATGTAGTGAAAAAACTTTGTTAAAGGGACATTATGTTTACAAGTAAAACCAACAACAAAACAGAAATTCACCAGTTATGGTAAACTAATTAACTATACCTCGTGCTACCATTGTGCACTTTTAGCACTAAACCCCAGGACATCAAGGATGACATCACAAATGTCATTAAAAGTTCCTACAAGGGGTTGTGTTCACAATGTTGGTAGCAACATGTCAAAGCTGATTAGGAGACCTTTTGTGAAGTACTTCATGTATTAAAGAACGTACTCATCTAAACAAAATATTATATTGGAGTGTTGTTGGTAATACAGGAACATAATCATACATACATGTAGGCAATAGCTGCAGCATGAACCATAGAAGTACAATACTTCTAATTTGGTAATTTTCAATAGTTGAATGCTAATTTATCACTGTTTTCAGTAATGTTAACCATGGAATACATAGCTAATAATTCAAGTCCTACTACACACTTGTGTTAGTAAAAACAATACATATGAAGACCCACAATGCACACAAATCAGAGGCATATACATGGAAACTAAAGTAAGGAAGAACGAAACAACATCACCAGAAAATGTCAATAACATTCAAGTTCATCAAATGTATACAAATTAATTGTGTGTTTGAGGCCTGCTTATTTCCCCGTCTACATGGGCACCATAAGCTTAAACTAAACCCTAAGGAAAGTACTTTAAGAACATACGACAAGTTTACCATCTTGATATATGGTACCTTTTGAATTTCAATATTCTGACTGTTACGAAAGATTTCTCTTTACTGCACCTTTCCTTCCATCTTTATGGACCCCCAGACTTTTTGCTTTTAATTTTGATGCTGACTTGCTCTTTTTCCAGTTCACTGAAACCGTAAGCTTTGCTGAACTGGGTTTTACTCATGTGTTATGTCCTCCAGGCTATCATTACTGAGGAACCTTGTGTTCCTACTTTTGGTTACTTTGTATCACTTGTGGTAAACTTTTATCATTGTATAAAGCAGCTTGCACTGCAGTACAATAGGGTACACCTTTTGTTTTGTTTTGCCCTAGACTAACATCCAGAGGATTTCTGGTTACTCTAGGTGTGCTATAACGATCAGCTGGTGGCAACAGTGAAATTTCCCCACTTTTTGGGACATTTCGTTGTAGCCTTACAATGTTTACCACATTGTGCTACTAGCTGTGGCTAGTGTCCAAACATGGCCGTGCCACGTTGGGTTTTGCTTTTCCTTTTGCCATCTTCTTCTTTAGCCTTTTTCCTGGCTTGTTGGGCCAGGAAAATCCATATAAGGACTTCCAGTGCCCGGGAAAGCAGTAGCTTTTGGTGGGCTACTTGAGGGCTGTGTTTGTTTGCTGTCAGGATGTGGGCTGGGACAGTCTGGTTCCAATCCACAAACTGGTTTCAGTGTCTCTGAGTCATATGAATGAACGTTACCGCCAGTGTCTAGTCCTGCTATTGGCTAGTGGGAGTTTTGGTTCTTTCCTGGTTTTTAGGATAAGAGGAGGATCCCTGCACCCATTCTTGAGAGATCCTAGAGAAATTTGAAGGTACCAAGACTTCTATCCAGCTATGAGACCTGCGAGGAAACTGGAGACCCGTTGTAAGGAGGCCTGGCTACCAACTTCTGCTGCTGTCCTGCAGGAGACCTGTCTTGCTGAAGATCTCTAGCAGTCTTGTGAAGGAGCTGTGACCCTGGGAGTGGAGGGAACATCTATTCCAGGCTTCTGCTCCGTACCCTGCAAAGAAGAGCCTTCGGAAGTGTCCTGGGACCATCCTGTGGCTGACCATATTCGAGGTTGGGCTACCGTGCTGCCGACGTCACTGTTCTGAGTTTCGACATGGAACTTTGGGGGTCCCTGGCATGCTCTACAAGGCTCTGTGAAATGTTGGTGTTCTAGCATCAATGGGACCTGAGATAGGGAAAGTCTGACCACAGCAGTTGAGTCCTTTTGTGTCGCAGTGCTGCAGTGACCACCATCTGAAATTGCTTACTTGACCCATGTCCAGTCCTGAGAGGAGTCCTGCATTGAGTTATGCTTCATTCTTCATTCGAGAGTCCTTGCAACAGTGAAAGATACCAACCAGAGATCAGCTAGAACCTGCAACCCCTGCAATTATCAGCTGGAAAAGCAAGCTCAGACGCTTTTCCTTTGTCCTGCCAAGTCTGGGGAAGAATCGGAGTATGAAGGTAAGTTACAGAGATTCTTACCTACCCCTACACTCCCATTATAAGGGCTTATTAATAAACTTTATTCAAAAAATATTGGTTTTGCCATTGCTTGCTTGTGCAAGACTTCTGAAAGTTGGGGCTACCTCTGTTAGCTAGTTTAACTTGTACTCTGACAATTAGAATCCTTCACTGGACCCCAGAGACCCCACCTGATTTTTTTCCTGCCTCAAAGAATCTGTGGAACTTTACCTGAAATATTGGGCAAAAAGCCCCAGTCAATTTAGGGCTGGACATTCTAAGTTAGGGATTATTCTCTGTGGAACTTAAGTGCATAATATAACTGTACCTTTTCTTTGCAGGATTTTGTCATTTATGTTATGACCTCTGTTAAGTGAATGTATATATGTAATCTATTTTGCTAGTGTTTTGTGGTAACTCTACTTGCCAGTAGTCATCTTTCTATAGTGTGATTTGGCCAATAAATAATAATTGTATTTGTATACATTCTGTCTAGGTGGAATCTGTGATTCCATTGTGTGAACTCATTGTGCACTCATTACAAGCTCACCACCTCTGAAGAATTTAGCCTAGACCGCCTATCACTGATTCCTGAACTGGTTTGTCTACAGCTCCCCAGAGTTGTCCCTGTCACAATATAGGTTGGCCTTCTGTACTTCTGTCTACCAAGCAAGAGCATAGAAAATCAGTCCTACCAATGACTGTCAGTGAACAGAAACACCTGGCCTAGATATATCAGTGAACAAAAGCAAGGAGCCTAAACATGCAATGTCATTGGTGATGTCATAATTGACATGTTTGATGTCATCTTTGATGTCCTGGGTGTTAGTTTTAGCAGTGCACAGTGGCGGTCGATTAGTTTACCATAACTGGCAAATTTCTGGGATTTTTTCGGTTTTACTTGTAACCATAACAACCCTTTAACAAAGTGTTTTCACTGAATATAAAATATACATATTTGTTATTTTGTCCCTGTACAGATCAGTAATATGGTTTGAGTCTCAAAGTTTTATTTTCACAGCTGAAAACCTATGTGTCAGCAATAATATTATTGGTATTTCTAGTGTGAGACATGCGTAGGCTAGACATTTTTATTTTATTTTTAGAAAACCTCCACACTCCACTACCGCCATGTCTTCATCCTCCTCTCTTTCTTCAACTCCTCGGTTTCCATTCACCTTCACTCTCCAGGGATCTTCAAAAGCATGTCACCTGCTCTTACAACCCACATCCAGCAATTGGGAATACTCTAGTTGTTCCTCCCACTGTTTAGGATTTTTCATGAGTGTCAGCACCTGAAACTGTCTAAGCGATGTGATTGGCTCTTGCTGATGATCCATCTGGACCGGATTGAGACTTAGTGGGCTGACAAAATATTCTAAGGTCGAGCCACCTTTCCGGAAATTGTTTCGTTAGACCCCATTTTCCCTGTGGTTACCTTGTTTGAGATGGGTCTGGTGTCTTGAAGTGTAAACAATAATGGATGGTACACTTTTCATTAAATGTGCATTCCGGAGATTGGTGATAACATTTCCAGGAATGTCCCCCTTCGGAGAACAGGATATAGCTGTCCTTAGGGATGCTCCGCTGTGTGACGGGAAGGTTGCATCCACAGCGTGAATTTCATGCCCTTTTCTTGCCAATTTCTGGACACTCGGGGGAAGTGACCATGGGATCCACATCCATCTCACCTCCAGGCCCATCATCCACTAGCTCAGGTTGGCACCTGGTTCTCTAAGTCACTATCCTGGATGTTGTCAGCACCAGGCAGGATACTTCATCACAGGTTTCATGTAAACAGGTCGGGAAATGATAAAAGAATGCAGAGGTTTATACACAAAACCAAAGTTTACCTGAGTAACTTTTAAAAAGGCATGCTTTTCATCGCAGGTTTTTGTGTGACAATGGAGTAAACGTATGCTTCTCATTTATTATCTGTGATGTCAATATGAGCATTTTTTGTTGATATATCATGTCTCTTGATCCTATCTACATTTACATATGTGATAAGCTGAATCTGTTCAATGCTTACACATGCCACCAACGGCATAGCACAAAATGAGCCCCCACCCTTTGCGAACCATGGTGACATGAAACCCCCTCTCCCCCAGCTAAGCAACAAATCAAGGGTCGCCCCACACTCTGTGCCGGCCTGGACTACCACGCCGGTGTAATACACACAATGATCATGCTGCTGCAGGGGCATGCTGCACACTGCACTAGAAGAAAGATATAAATATATGTTTTAATGCATTATAATTCACACTTTCTGAGAAACATTGGCTAAAAAGCCAGAGGGTTTTCAATTGTTTTGTAGGGTAACACTGGTCCAAATATCCAACACACGCAAGTCACCAACAGTGCACAGCAACATGAATGCTTTAATTTTATCACAGATGCTCACAAAAATATACCATACCACAGTAAGAAGCGGCTAGACTGGATGCACCCAAATGCCATTTAGTGAAGTAATTACACTTAGCAGGACTGCTTTATCAGAGATGCCCAGTGAAAATAAAAAGTCATGCCACAGTAAGAAATGACTAGACTGGCTGTACAAAATGGCAGCCACTAATAACACATACCATGCCTGTGTAGTCCGGACATGGATGACTAATATGATTTAGAGCACAACCTGTACCCCACCCCACCCCCTACAACTCCCCTCTGCCTCCCACTACCTACCTCAACCCTCAAAATCAGATCCTCAGTCCAGAATTACCTCCATGCCCTCTTTCTCTTCCCAGTACTTACGTATTAGGCAACTTGCCTCATAGATAAGTACTGGGATGAGCAAGAGTGGGACTAGTAGTAATGAAGATTACAGGTAAATAAGGCAAGCATTACCTCCACGTCTCTCTACCTCATCCGAGCACTTTTGTATGTGGCAAGGTGCTAGTAGGTCTAAGAGTAATGAGGATTACCACTAAGTAATCCAGGCATTAAACACAAGCACACACATGATCACGCAACATTCACCATGTACATACACACACACAAGCACACACCCAGCCACCCATACAATTGCATGTGTACCCTTTCACCATACACTCATACACGCACACCCAGGCAGCCACCCATACATAATGTACTCACTCATTCTACCACATTACATTATATACATATATACACACACTTAAATTCACACACACACACACACACTTATGCAAAATACGTTGGTCCGATGAACAAGGTCTCCAGCTGTCATGCACAGAGGATCTGAAGGCCTCCATGTCATGGGGTGGGGGAGACGTATGAATTAAAAAAGAAATCGTTTCTTTTTGAACTCACTCTCATAAAGAAATTATTTCCGTTACGGGACCAAACCGTAATGGAAGAAATGTCTTTATGAAGTCAGAGTGACTTCAAAAATAAACTATTTCTTTTTTAAATCTGAGGACCTCCCCATGACATGTGGTGGGAAGGGGCCCCCACAGCACAAGGGCTGCAGGGGCCCCTGCTACGCCAATGCATGCCATTCTCCTTGGCTAATTATAGGCCTCTGTTTTCAGAACCATTTCATAAAAACGTGTGTATCTTAAATGTTATATGTAGGCCTTTTTCGAAACCATATAGAAATGTTTTACATAGAGCTGTCGCAAATGCTAATTGTAAACTTGACTACATAAGAAGAAACACACATCTCTGTTGCCCAGTGAGCACTGCTCAGAAACGTCAAACGCTCTACAGTGTGTATTTCATTTATTTAGTAACTTCATCAGGAACAAAAAATGGTTCAAAACATAATTCATTGATGCTTATCTCCTATGTGTCCTACTGGGCGTGAGAGTCTGTAGGCTTTTTTTTCAGATTTCTAAATGAGATTACCCATAGCTAGACCTGCTTTTTGCTTTGCATTTCCGTCATATGGAATGTATTACCATAATTAATTTGTTCATTTTGAAGAATTTAAATATGAAGTGTATTTTGGCATGGCAATGCAAGTATTACATTAAGTTGACTAAACAACAATTCCCTCAAAACTCTGCAGAAAGAGGTCTGTGGTATTTTTTATATGCTCCAGACGATCCACATGTATTTGATCATACTGGATGAAATTGTTTGAAATAATACACTTGACTGCGTTAAAAAAAGGGTGAAGGTTTGAGTTGTATATCTTGGAACACTACAGGCTTTTACACACTAGCAATGTGAATACAATAATATTCGAATCTTGGAAACAGGAAAAAGAGGACATAGCTTTCGTGAAGAAACATGCATGTTTCTGTCTCTTCTGCCGCAGATGGTGCAGATATATGCTCAGTGCACTCGGTGGTGTCCAAGACGCCAATGCATACAGAGAGTCAATTTCAAGTCGGGGGAATAGACAGTCCACAAAGGGAAACGTAGAACAAGGAAAGACTTTTGGATCTACAGTCAATAAGTCAGACATGTACACTTGCATATCATTGAAATACGTGCAATTAGTGAATCATTGAATTAGCAACATGTGGTTTATTTAGGCATGGTGGAATATCAGGACATTGAATCACAGCATATTGGCAGAATTGCATGCTGCTATCTTCTATTTTGCAAGGCGATTCATGGAAATTAACACTTGTAGCCCTTCAAGGCGGAACAGCTGAGCATGCATACAATCTTATAGCAATAGAGGGGATGTTAGGCATGGCACCACTGACAGGCATGTTTTAATTTCAAGACTATGCGTATGTTCCCAAAAGTTGTCAACAAATATAGTCCTTACTCAGAATGTCTTTCAAATGTTTTGTGTGACTTTATGAACGGGGGCAAACATTGTACACGTCCCCATTCATTCTCCGTAGGTTCATTTTCCATGTCCCATACATCACAACTGCTGGACAGATTTATGCCAACATTTAGCACGAACCTGGTTTGGCAAAGATCGATCTAGTGCTTGTTTTAATGGCCCCAAGTGCTGCTAAAATCCCTGAGAGATATCTGGGTTCAAGCGGTACAATCTGTGGTTTCACATACCAAATTTGGGCCACTTCATTGGAACAGTAGCCTATAAGGATGTGTCCCCACTTTGTATGGTTTTGGCGGGAGTCTGGAAAAATGCACACTAGGCATAGACCAGTGGTTCGATCCAATGGCACATGGGCTCTCAAGAGAGGACTGATGGCGCCAGCACAGCAAAGGTAGTAAACACTGGTGAAGGAACAGGATGATAAGCAGATCAAATTTACTACCAGATACAGAGTGGAAAATCAAAAAACTAGTCAGTGTTTTGAACTAGCATTACCCGAACAATCAGATTTAATTGCAGCAAGCTCACCGTTCTTCTGCAGCTGAGTAAAACAGGGAATCCAAATTGCTTGCAAACAATTGCCACTCATATGCAGAAGTAGAGGATGATGGGACCAGGAAGTAATGGCCGGCGTGTGTGCGAGGAAAGGCGGGCAGCCAGTGTTAGTGTGGTGTGTGTGTTTGTGTTGGCTAGAGAGAGAGTGACTATGTGCGGACTGGAGGATGTGGTGGGGTAGAACAGGATGGTTCAGGTGAAGAGATGGGTGTTGCAGGAGTTTTCCCCTCAGGACATGTAACTGGGCTTGGTGGGAGGAGGGTGGAGGACGGAACAGGGTTTGGGGGCCCCCACTTTTGAAATGGAGAGAGAAGGGGGCGGAATTGAACAGATGGTTCTCCGCAGCGCCGAAATAGGACCAGGAAAAGCAGGCCTCTGTGAAGTCTGCCTGCGGGAATCATCATAGATCGCCATTACCCAAAGCAACAATACCAATCTGATTGTCTCTGGAGCATCTGCAGTTTTCAGTCATTCTCATGATTTAAAAGTTATTTGGTTGAGTAGCCATTTGGATAATTGCTCGACTGAGTTGCACACTTCATTGCTGAAACCTAAAGTTTTTATTTTCATGTGGGTAATTCAATTTTTGTAAATTCAGCATTATTAATATTAAGACTTTTGGCCTCATTACAATTGTTGCAGTCTGGAAACAATGTGCCGGTAATTCTGATTTTCGTCACTATTTCTGCACTGCAGCGCTACTTGAGAGAATGCCGGTAATAACGTTGCCAGTAACAGCAGATACTTTGCTACCATTGCCGGTAGCACAGGGAACTGAACCAGCAGGCACAAAAATGCCAGTGCCACCAGGAAAACCATGTCAGAAACACCAGCAACGCGGAGCAGGCAGTAACCAGGCCCAGGTGACGGGGAACAGGACACAGGTGCACCCCATTGACCCAGCTGCACACAACGAGCACAGAGACTGCTGATAAGGATTGCATCACACACACTTTCGAACACAAACATGCTGCCACTCATAGCATTAGTTATGGACTTGGAGGTGCTGCATGCAGGATTGCAGCTCTATGAACAGGACGCTCTACAGTGGCAACAAGCTGACAGATAGTCGAGGAGGAGGAGGATGAGAAGAAAAATGCAGAGCAACAAACGGCAGCAAGTTGTGCCCCAGAGGCATGCAGCTATAGCCCACACAAGGGCCACACCCTGATCCATGACACTATACCACCTTAACAGGGAGACCATCCTGGAAATAGTGGACCTCATCCAGTATGACATCCAGAGCATCATTTGCATTCGGACTGCCATACCCCACCTGTTGAAGCTGGTGTCTGTGCTGGATTTTCGTGCCACAGGCACATTTCAGCACACATTCTATGAGCTGCATGGCATCTCCCAGCCAGCATTTTCAACTGTGCTCGTGCATGTCCTGGATGCCCTCCTGCGTCATGTGTCCCAGCACATTGCTCTACCAATGACACAGGCACATGTGAGCGCCACCAAGGTCCGCTACCATGCCCTTGCGGGCATTCCTAATGTATTGGAAGCAGTGGAAGCAGTGGACTGTACATACATATAGCTAGTGGCTGCCGATGCCACAGCAGAGGTGTATCAAAACAGAAAGCTGTACCACTCTTTGATTGTGCAGGTTGTCTGTGATGCAAACCTGACAATAACACACTGCTGCACACGCTTCCCGGGATCAACCCATGACTCCATGGTCCTGCAGAATAGCATACTGCCTGGGTACTTGGCGCATTATGGCAGACAGCGCACCTGGCTATTGAGTAAAAGGATCAACACACACTCCACATTGCATGTGCACCAGGGCATGGGGGTATGTACACTGGTAAAAGTCTATGTCCCACAGGCACCATGCAAATTCAGGGACACATTCCACACGCAAGAGTGGGTGGCCACGACTGATATGTACATCATGGGTATGTACACTGGTAACAGTCTATGTCCCACAGGCACCATGCAAATTCAGGGACACATTCTACACGCAAGTGTGGGTAGCCACGACTGATATGTACATCATGAGTTAACGGTTGGACATCCCATTACAATTCTGGCACGGATGGACAGGCACATGCAATGCACCACAGGTTTCAGAGTGTATCACTGCCATGTCACAAAGCTCAGCATATCTCGACTTTGCTCCACCCATCACCAACTACCCATCCATGGTAGTTAGATCCTACACATGGCCTGACCACCATTTCCTGTCACAGGGTGCAGCCAGGTGATTGAGGCCCGCAAGAGCACAGACCCAGATGCATGTTTCACCCACCCACATCCCAACATGTATGCGCTGTCCATTCACCTCAGAAAAATGTCCCTTACTGTGTTTCATTCCATGCAGGTGATTCTGGCTACCCATTACTACAATGGCTGATGACCCCTGTTAGAGACCCTGTTAGAGACCTAAAGAGCCTCCAGGAAACAGCTTACAAATCAGTGCCTTCACCGCTCTGGTGGGGGACTGATGTACCAGCCAGTGAAAATGGGAAGATTGTCCTGGCCTGTGCCATGTTGCACAATATGTGCATTTGGTGGCACATTCCCCTGCCCCCAGACATGGACATGCCCCTGGCGGACGATGATGATGATGGAGACAAGAATGCAGCTGCAGACATGCAACAAAAACTCACTGGGGTGTCAGGGATGGGGTTGCAGTCCATCAGGAACTCATAGAGAACTACCTTTGAGCACACAGCACCTGCACACAACCCATGGCACAAACTGCATGTGATGCAGCACAACAATAAAGCACACCGCTTCACAAATTGAATGTCCAGATGTGAATTCATATGCAGAACCGTGGGTATTTTTGAATGAACAAACAACAAACATTTGGACCACCACCCCACCCCCAACTAAGTCTCCCCAACTAACCCTACCCAACTAAGCCTCCCAGATTAACCCTCCTCAACTAAGCCTCCCTGACTAACCCTCCCCAACTAAGCCTCCCCCACTAACCCTTCCCAACTAAGCCTCCCTGACTAACCCACCCCAACATCATCTGAATAAAGAAAACTAAGTAGCATCAGTGTCACTTGAAGTCTGGAACAGGCTCACGTCTGTGGCCTCTAAAACACCAGACCAGAACTTTTGTGGTGAGCCTGACAGGCGCAGGGATCGTTGCCTTGGGATACTCTACTGGGAGCTGGCAGGCATGGTGTGGTTGAGAAGGGATGTTAACCTGCCGTGTCCCTGCACTTTACTGCCACCTGCAGGGAAAGGGTGAGGGACTCAGCTAGTGCCGAGATTGCTTGATTCCCCTCCCAGACTCTCAGTGCAAGCAGGACAGTTGCATGTGAGGAGTGGCCCAGGGCACGTGCACAGTGCCGGCCGGTGTCCTGCATGCTCTCCCGCATCAGCTTGGTCTCCTCCCGCATCAACCTGGCCTCCTCCATGTGCTGATGCATGATTCAGGCCATCTCCTCATGACGTGCCTCGATGCTCCTTATGCGTGCCTCCATATCGCGGATGCTGGGTATCGGTGGTGGAGGTGGGCTGTCGTCACGACTCTGGGCTTTCCACTTGACACCAGCCTCCATTCCACAACATCCACTCATGCACTCAGCTCGGGGTATCCTCGAGGGACACATACCCTCCAGAAAAACCGCTGGGTCAGTGGCCAGAGAAAGGTGGGTTGGGCCCAGGCTTGGCGTATCTGGCATCATGTGCATCACACTTTGAGTGAATTGACTACAGCACTTCCTGTTTCCTCCAACATGGAGGAGGAATGGGCCAAGACAGAACACAGGGCTGTAGTCCTGCTTTTTGGATGTGGCTGGGTGTGGCTGCTATATAAGCCACACCCAGGCATGCTTTGCGTTACTCTGATTGATTCAGCGTGATGCTCACCGGCACAGCTCGTGAAGATACTTACCCAATCACCTCGTGCTACCCTCACCTGTTCTACTCCAGCCTCGGATGAACCACAGCTGCAGGAATACTCACACAACTCATTTTCAGACGACAGCCATCCAGCTCCAGTTATCACAGCTTCATCGAATCGACCCGGCACGGCTTCAGGATTCGCTCCACTCCAGCTACGCGACTTTGGCAGACACCTGCACAAGAAAGAAAACAGTGAGCACAGTTTAACAGAACAGCATCGCGCATATCTTAAGAACACTGTGCGATTTTACAAACATTACCTGGCGGTGATTACAGTGGTGGATCCGATCGGCATCATCAGCACTGGTCGGCAAACACTGGCAAGGCAAACAACAGGTCATTATTAACACCGTGGGCACACAGAAAGCAAAGCACGATACAGGGGTGTTACCTGTTTCGCTTCCGCCTGCATTCATTTATTCCATCATCGCGCCACCGGCAGGCCTGCAATCGAAAGAACAAAAGAGCAGTAGGAGAGCAACAAGCACATACCATTAAACATCATATTGAAGTAAGTAGGACATCGAAGACAAACAGAAGGTATGAACATTTACCGAGGAGATTCCTCACAACATAAAGACTTACCTGAATGAACATTCAACCCCTGCCGCAGCAGGACTGGGCTTGGGAGATACGAACCAGTGACGTAACTGATTCCAATGCTGAACAGAGTTAAGAGCAAGACGGTGTGCCATCCTTCCACATATATCTGGTGAGTTAACCAGCAGTTTAACCTGGGACACTAAGGGTGGCATTAGGATGGAAGCAGACATAGTCCCACACACACCTGTATTCTAACCTTGTCCCATATACGCAATCTTAGGTGCAGCACCAGCGAATCCAGGGTACAGAGGGTCCATGCTATCATTCCGCAGAGGAGAGGCTCCGGGTGCTCCTGCAGAGTAAAGATGAGCGTAACAGCTGTGGAGGTTGGAGGGGCTGAATGAGGGATGGTGGTAGGGGGTGTATTCTGGTGACCCCTCCTGCCCGGCAACGTCATTCATCGAGGTGCAAACGCAGATGGGAGGCTGGTGAGAGGGTGGCCTTCCTGTTGGCCCTCACTGCTGTGTGTCAGATGCTGCTGGCTGTGCCTCTGTTCCTGCACCAGGTGTTGCTGCAGGGGCTGCTGGCTGTGCCTCTGTGGGCACAGCAGGTGTTACTGCAGGGGCTGCTGGCTGTCCCTCCATGGGCATAGCAGATGTTGCTGCAGGGGCTGCTGGCTGTGCCTCTGAGGGCACAACAGGTGTTGCTGCAGGAGCAGGCGGAATGCTCACTGGGCTTGTGGTTTGTGTGGCCGGTGCTGGTGTGGCCTTGACAGTGGTTTTGCATGGCATGGCTCTCCTGCTCTGTGTGGATGTCCGTGAGGTGCTTGGTCGACCTTAATCACTGTCAGATGATGTGCCTGTGGGGGTATGCCATTAGTTACCTCTGGGACATTCTATGGCCTTGCAACATGCAGTACATGCAGCATGTGACATGATGCCGCTGCATGGCGTTTACGCTGATTACATTTTAAATTTGTGTGGCACCTATACTCAAGTGTTTCCAGGCACCACCAGATGAATGTTGGTGGACATATGTGGATAAACTGAATCAACAGTCATACTGGCCCTTGTGTCATTGTTAACGTGCAGATACATGGAACAATGGCGTACAGGGGAGGGAGGAGTAAGGGAGCAGGGATGGGAGGGGGAGATGTACAGGGTGCGGGGGACACAAAGGGGCTGAGCTAGTGTTGATGGGAGCCACAGGGGCAGGTGCAAGGGGTATTATAGTGGGAGGGCAATACAGTGTGAAGGATGGAGTGGACCAGATTCACTCTAGTCCAGGGAATGGTGGCCAAGGGCGAGTGCTGGTAAGGAATGCTGGGGGAGACTGGTCAAGGATGGGCTGGCCCCATGGGACTCCTGGGGACCAGGCCCCATACAGCCTTGTCTATGAGGCAAAGGGTCTTGGATTTGATCCTTGTGGTCACTGGGAGCCAGTGGAGTGATTCCGGGGCTGGAGGAAAGCCGGCCCAGGGCTTGAGGCCTAGGTTGATCCATATAGCCTAATTCTGGAATAGTTTGAGGTTGCAAAGGGAGGTAAGAGGTAGATTGAGGAAGGGGTGGGTGTTGAGGAGCCATGGTGATGGAATGGTGCACTGATGGGACGCCACAGGTGAAGAGTGAGATGGAGGTGCAGGAAGGGCGCAATTGGGGGTGTTGGTTTGACAGGTGGGCAGTCACCCATACCAAGGTCAGGTCCGTCAGGACGGCTTTGATGCGTGCATGCATGTGAGTCTGTCATGGAGGCACATGGCTCCTGCTGCATAGACGCCATATTGGAGGGTTTGTGCTTTGTTTATATGTTACTTCTCATGTCATCACTTTGTGCACATGACCTGTACTCATGTGGGCATATGTGTGTTTGGATGTTTGGGGAACCCTGGCCAACAGCCATGGTTGGTTGGCTACTGTATGGCTTGTATGTGGTTTGGTGTCACGCAGTTGGACATGTCTCCATGTGGTGTGCACTGCATTTGCATTCCCGCTGTCATATCTGCAAGCTCTTACATCAACTGAACTGTGGTCCCTCCTCCTCACCCCTCTCTCACTCTCCCTCAACATGCCTTCACTCCCCACAGACATTTCAGCATGATCATCCAGTAGGCCTTTCAAACATAATTTCAGGCAATAGTCCTCACATGTAAGCTCAGCCCTGGAATATGAAATCACACCTTCTCGCACCTTCCCACATCTGTCACACGAAAACAAGGCTTAATCTCCCCTCCCTGAGCCATTGCACCACTCATAAGTATTTCACATAGTAAAAAAAAACATGAGTCAACTCAAACACTCAGGGTTTGTGGACGTTCCAAATGGAAGCCAATGTATGCCATGAATTCAAATGCCATGCAACCCATAAATGAAAATAATACACCTCAACACTGATACTCAGAGGTCACAGAAACCCTGATGAGCACATGCCACTGATTCAACTCCCAGGCAACACTAACATGAATGGAAAAGAACCTTGAACTAGCACCTCACTGGGTTTGCTTACTATCTCACCCCCAGACACTTCCAGATGTCCTGCACTCACCCCCCACTTACTGTTGGTGTTCCCCAAGACTCAGTTCTGAGTCCACTTGTCTTCACTCTTTTTCCCTCTGCTCCTTGATCTTCTCCTATGGCTTCTCCTATCAACTCTTTGCTGATGACACTCAGATCTTCCTCTCCTTTCTCTCCTTATCTGACAAGCTATAATCAAAGATTACTGTCTCTCCACCATCAAATACTTGATAGCAGCTCACTCTTTCATGCTCAATTCCACTAAGACTGAAGTTCTCTACTTCCCATCCAAACAGGTTATCTCTTCCTCTCCCCATCTTCTATTCTTCTGTTCTCACTACCTTCCCTAATCTGTTTCTGCTCAAAACCCTGCTGTCATATTTCCCCTATCTCACAACTTCTTGCTCTTCATCTCCTAATATGTCACTGCAATCAATTTTAATCTCCTCAACATCAAAACACTAAGGCAACATCTCCTGTTCAACACTTCTAAGTAACTTATCTCTTCTTTAGTTCTCGATCTGATGACTGTTCCAGTCTACTCTGTGGCCTTCCCAACAATGCGTTTTCAACTCTTGACAAAGTCTTCAACTTTGCTGTCCTTACAATCTTTAACCTTCCCTGCTTCACCTACAGCTCGCTAGCCCATTGTCAGTTAGGCTGGTTATTTATGAGACAGAGGACAAAGTATAAACTCATTATCATCATCTTCAAAGCTATACATGGACGTGCCCCAACCTACATATTGTACAATCTCACTCCCGAATCTCCCCCTCTCTCTGTTCGATCCTCCTCGACTCACCTCCTTGCCAACTCCCAGGCCCCTTGTGCTCCATCTCATTTCCACCCTCTTCCTCTCCTCACTCCATTAGAATGCTTGTCTTCTACTTCTGCACTACAGCCATTCCATCTCTATTTAAATCCAACCTCCTATATCTCCTCCTTTCTGAAGAACCACTTGCATAGCATTCTACGCCACCACATATCCCTGTTTTCCTGTCCCCCTACCACACAACAACCCCACTGCACCTATCTCTCTCCATTTCATCCTAAACATAACACTTCCTCCACTATTTCATTTCTATTTCATGCTCTACTGTCCTTGTCCTTGGTTTATGTTTCTATCTCCCCTGCAACATCGGGTTGTATATCCACATCATCTCTAAATCAATGTTAAAAGGTTTGTGAGCATGTCTCTGCCCCAAAAGTATTGGCTTGCATGTAAATGCAATTAAATAAATAAATAAATAAATAAATACATTTAGCAGTAAAACAATACAATAACATTAGATATTAAGGAATAGTTTAGGCCTATAGCTGACTGCACTGTGTCAACTAGTCATGTTTCAGATTATTTTTAGTAGCTGATTATCTATATCACTGATGAAAACCTGAGATGTCATTATCATTGGAAGGTGGTGTCCAAGATACGGTTTCTTTTGGAACATAACTTGCACAATCTGAATGACACAAGGCCTAGAGAGATGGTTATCGTGTCCTCCCTTTATTCCCCCCCCTTGTCTTGTCACACCTAGAAACACTTGTGTACAGAACCGTTATAAATGCCACATCATATCAAATAGCACATCATATCATATCATAATTTCTGGGATTATGTTGTTTTGCCTTGCATTCATAATTTCACTTTAGTAAGCTTTTTCCTCAATTGTGTGTGATTTTTCAAATGACATATGGTGGAATACCCATGGTGCACATTGGCTTTACCTATGGCAATGCCAAGTGCAAACTTATTTCTGGCACTTGGGTTATGCCTCAGGCACATCCATGCATCCCATTACACACACTGGTCATGGTATAAAGCTCTGTCTAGTGAACACTATGCTTGCAACATGGCCACAGGCTATTCACCGGGGTCCTCCAAGAGCCCCTTATTCCTCAATGTGCATGGCCTTTGGCCATTCTTAATGGACACTTTGCTCAATTCAGGACCATCAGTCATGGAACCGGTACAACCTATCACCTTCTTTCCAATAATGATGTCCACTGGGCATGGTCTATAGCCTTTCTAATTGGAAACTGTGCTCAAAATATAGATGGTCTCCAGCGATGCCCTGTTCTTCATCAGATCCACAATTTGGCAAACAGGTATGGTATGCTGTCCTGCACACTAGACACCGTGCCTGGGACATGCTGCTCATACACGCCAAAGATGCTCTAAGAAACCTCATATGGTACCTGCAGCCATGCCCAGTGTACAATGTAGCTGTCATCCCACATGCCACACAATCGGGGCACTGGCCATAACTGGTTTATTGTGCCACCAGCAAAGTCAATGGGCCCCACTCATGTTTCAGATACGTTTCGAGGTCCAACAGCCACCAGTGGCCCATGAGCCCTGTCCAAGAGCTACAGTGTTCCCCTTGTAACACAATGCGGGTAAAGTGGCAAATAGCCACAGGCCATTTGTACAGTGGCCACTTCAGGTGGTGTGGGGGACCGGGGTATTTCTGAATACCATGCACTTGTTAAAAAGGCTACAACCCATGGTTGCAACAATGTACCAAGCAAAGAGGCCACTTTGATGAGTTGGTGGACCACTGGCTTCTGATCACACTCTGATATTTATGAAGGTCAGTCTGGGGGAAAAAGGTTTATGGGGGTCAAAATAAAAAAGTTACCATTTAATTTCCCTTAGTGAAATATTGCATTAATGTACTGCAAAAACCACTAAGTGGAATAATATCAAACTTGCATGAGACTTAGGCACGTTCAATGTTCCCAGAGCATGGCTGAAGGCCCTCGCCAGACACAGTATACTGTAAACTGACCACAGCCACAGACCATGTCAGCATCCACTGTGGATGAGGTTGCTGTGCCCATGGCATGGCCTGCAGCCCCATGCTCAGTGTCTACTATGGGTTTGTTTCTATGCTCGGGACATCAGGCTCAGTGTTGAATGAGCATGGTTACAGGGCATTCCCACTATACTCTGTGGTTGGGTTCAATGTGCAGTGGGCATGATTGAAGTCTGGAGCAGACAGGAGGGTCAAATGGGGCATTTTCGGGAGCCTTTGCCATGGAGAAAATCAAAAGCAAAAGGGAGGACCCAATAAGGCACTTTGAGGTAGTTGGGGCATGAGGGACCCAGACAGGTGTGACGGTCACATTGCTGCAACAAGTGACTCGGTCATACTTGAGGCATGGCTAAAGGCAATGCCTGGGGCAAAGTGACCATTGGGTATGACCATGCCTAGGACCGAATCTGTGGATTGGGTGTGCCAGGGACATGACGAATGGTCAGTCAGCAGGAAAAGCTGGCCATATCAGCTGGATTGTGGGTGACCCGCAAAGGGTTACCAGGCACCCCAGCCACATGTAGTACACATTCCTGGGCAAAGTGGCCATGACATGTGGTCTGGGTAGCTTAAATCTAGTGAAAGTCAATGCCTAGTACAAGGGACACAGAGGCTCCAGCCATATCCATAGTACATTGCTGGTCCCTGAGCTTTAAGCCAGGTCTGATACACATATAGAGCGTGCAGACACAGTAGGTGGCCTATGGACCACCACTTGCCCACAGGACAGGGACATGGTCTGCTGGTATCATGTTGCCCTGTTGTGCATGCCATGTAGCTAGTAAAGCTATGCTATGTTATGTTATGCAATGTTAATGGGATTTATACCATGCACCACGGCCATTTGGTCTCCTGGCACTCAAGTGAATCTAGAAAAATGAGGAAAGGTGTGTTTGTTAAAGGGGGGAGAGGGACAGCACACAAGTGCTTTTGCTGCTGTGTTGGTTGTTTAAGTTTGGAAAAAGCAGTCACTGTGTGTGGGATTGAGTGGTATGGATCGGTGGGTGTGCTTGAGTCTGTATGGGAGGGTCTTTGTGCCCTTAGCATCAGGGTGCATTGACCATTTTATGATTGTGTGAGTTATTGGAGGAGAAGTCGAGTTGTGCTGTTTGGTCGGTGTGGGTCTTGTGGTTGCTGTGTGTTGCTGACATAGATAGTGAGTATGTGATGTGTTTGCAGTAGTGGATGGTTTAAATAGGATTAGTGGGGGAAGGTGTGACCTTTGTACCGTGATATAGGGAATATGGCAATTTTCTTTTCTTTTGGGGGTTATCTTCCGCCCTTTCTTGCACTTTATATCCTACTGAGGGTCAAAATTAATTACTTCTGTAGTGCTACAATAGGCCATAGTTTGGTTAGTTTTCACATAAGGGTTCTTGGAGACAGCACAACAATCCAAGGGCAAAATGTTAACACGACAATCAATCAGTTGGCTGTTGCAAGTCTATCCAATCTGGTTGCCCCTCACAGTATCACCAGACCTGGCTCAGGTCCATGGGAACATATTCCCGACTCTGAAAAGCGTCAAGTGGGACTGTGAACATATTTCTGAGCATTCAGATATTCCTTACAGACGTGGGTATAGTTTTGCCCAGGTTTAAAGCAAACAGCTCCACACATTTAAGCAAACAAGCGAGATTACGTTTTTGGGGACAGGATATCAGCTTCTCGGAAACGTTTGCCACACATTCATACATTCAACCAGCAATTAAGGCTGTAGTTGAGGGAAAACGTAGTCTTATGAGAAATTAAATGAGAAGCATCTGTCTTTGGCTATCCTCTATAACACTGCCCCCTTGACAGACTATTGAAACAGTGAGGTCTGTATTTTTTCCTGTAAAGTTGTGTGTGGTTTCATAAAACAGCAGCTATTCCTACGGGGAGTCCAAGTTAAACTTAACTATAAGTGTGCTATTGTTCAATGTATAATGCACACATATCAATAGTCAGTTATGGTTATGTTGGAACCCCCCGGCCTCCCCGCCAACCCCCCAGGCCCCTTAGGAAGAACAGTTTCTGAGAGTCATATAACTTTGGTGCTGAATGAAACAATATGCAGCAAACTTTACATTTCTTTGGGAATTGTCATGCAGTTCCATCCAGAAGGGGCAAAGATATGGGGTGGGTCCCAAAATGGGGGTCATTTTATAATGAGTTGGAGCATAAAATGAAAGCATTAAAAGCTAGGAAACCAAAGGATGAGATTGCGTACCACAGAAAACTGTATTAACAGACGCCAGTCTTCAGTAATAAAAGGAATTTTGAAAATAGGTGGAACCAGCACATATCCATCGAAAGACACACAACTATTCTGGCAGTTTGTGCTGGCCGAGGAATTGATAGTTTCCTCCCCCAAACGATCACCAATCCAAGAGTATGTTTGGTTTACCCTTTTTGAGGACATGTATAAGTGCAATTACCCTGCCAATTAACGTCTATTCATATCCTCAAATGTGTGGGAGTACCTCGGCTTACAGGACAACTATCCTTTTTGGAGAGTGAAGTTGAGGCAGCTATGCATTTCCAAAAGTCTGGAAAAGCCACTGGCCCAGACCAAATCCCAGTACAGATTTTCAAATGCAGACCCAATATATGGATCCCTGTTTTAACCGAAATGTTTATTAATATCAGTGTAGGTCTTTGTTTCTCTCAAATTGCAACTGACCACCTCGACCCAGGAATATATTGGAATGTGTTATTGGGTCGCATATAGTAGTGGGCAATCAACGCTAATATCTTAGTAGATGTACAGGCTGATATTAGAAAGGGTTATCAACAATTGACCACGTTTTGAGATAGCTGTTATTAATAGAAACATGTATGATTTTATAAGCCAAGCGTTTATATTTTGTTTTCATGGATGTGAGGACAGCCTTTAACAGTGTCCCTCAGATTCTTCCGTGGAAAGACAGCCTCCTCCACTGATAGCAGCTGTTTACATGTATTATGATGGGAATACCGCCAATGTTAGATTTGGTTTTGAGGGAGCCTACAAGCAAACTTCCCAGCGGAGCAGCAGGTTAGACAGGGGTGCGTGCTAACCCCCTTTTCATTTCTATATAAAATCACTTGCAGAAGATATAAATAACATGGTAACAGACCCACCATTTATTGGAGGCAATAATAATAATATCAGTTTTTATATAGTGTTAGCTCACCCAAGGGCATAAAAGCACTTTAATTGCAATTGGTTATTTATAACGCACTTAATACCCAGAGGTTTCTAAGCGCGGACCCGGGGACCGAACCTGTGTTCCTCTGTGTTGTCTTGTTTCCAAGGAGAGCGTGTTGCCCCTGAGCTATCCTCCTGTTAACAGTTGATATCATTACCCACAATGTGGTACTCAATTTATTGACCTCGAAAGGATGAAAGACTGAGCTGGCCCCGCCAGGTTTCAAGCCCGTTTCAGCGGGCTACACATAGATGTCAAAAACGACAGCTCAGCTCGCTGTGCTATCTGATGTATAATCTGAGGTTTAATCTCTAAAACACCATCTGGGCTACACACACACCTAGATGTTTTTAAATAGCATTGTGAGGAAAAGGAGTTGTGTATTAATGTTAAAAATACAAATATATGTACTGTAGTAGAAGGAAAAACAGTGTAATATCATAATTTTTCTATCCTCTTCACAATTAGAAAAAAGTATCTTTCTTTGACTATCTGGACTTCTGGATTTCTGAATAGGGAAACTGGAATGCCCATATAGATAAGAGTGCCGTGATTCTGGCAAAACACGTGTTGGGGGTAACTACGAGATTCTGCAAAAGATGGCTGTGCAATTGTGGCCTGCCTTCAGAGGCGTTGCTAGGGGGGGATCAGGGGGCTATAGCCCCTGGTCTTTTGGTTGTAGCCCCGGATACAATCTCAGGACCTACAACCAAAAGGTTAGCTAGCCCCCAGTCCTGGCAGTTCTGACATTAGCGCAGCCCCAGGTCTTTTCCAGACCTAGCAACACCCCTGCCTGCCTGGCAGTTTATTGTTCCCAAGCAACGTCAGCTGCTTTATATGGGGCAGGCATTTGGGGAATTACTTGTTTACACCCTTTAGAAACAGCAGAAAATACAATCCTAAAGTCTCTGCTAGCCCTCCCTGTGAGCACACTGAACAATGCAGATTGGAACTTGGCATAAGAGGCGTAGGGTTTAAGGCAAGATTCAAACCCCTCTTATGTTGGTCCGAGCTATGGAGCTCGCGTAGTTTCGCATCTTACAGGGAGGATATGGAAGAGGTTAGCAGTTCCCCCGGGTCTGTGTCGCTCCAAGGGTTTGCATATATCCGCAAAACAAGTGTAGTGCTGGACCTGGCTGATCTGTGGGATGAGCCTGGTAATATTAGAAAATCAACCTTGGGTCAGATAAAGCACCAGTATGATGACTATTTTTTCACTAATATCATGAAGAAATCACTGACATATAACGATAATGATGTGTTATTTATATAGCGCCTTAATCCAAAGCACTGTACAGAGCACATATTTACATACAATATCACCCAACCGAAATTGGTACTCATTTATCGACCTCAGAAGGATGAAAGGTTGAGTTGGCCTTGACAGGATTCGAACATGTGACCTTCAGATCACGCTCAGATCGCAGCAGCGAGCATTGAACCCGCTGAGCTATCTTACCGGCTTCATATGTAACCCTACAGCGATATCTATTTACGAAAAATAGCCTCGGCCTAGAGAAATATTTGGAAGGGATGGAAAACGTTATGGCTATTAATTTGTTCATGAAGATGAGATTGAGGATTATGCCTCTGGCCAAACATACCCCGAAGTGGGACGAAGTGGAATAAATAGGCTACAAAAACCCCTGCTGTAGGATTTGTCCTATTGCTAACAAGGACTTAATACACTTCCTTTTACTTTGCCCAGCCTATAATTTACTGAGGAGATCCTTTCTCACTCCATTATTCCGTAGTTCTAATATTAATTCGGCCAAAGAGGCCATCACGTTTTTTCTGTAGTGATAATAACGATGCGAAAACGTCAAAAGTAATTCCCTACATTTGTAAATCTTGGCTCATAAGAGCTAAGAAGGAGATGAGTCCTATCCATGTATAAATGGAATTTTGGAATTCAGAGGCATGGTATGACAGATTTTAGAACTTTCTAATTCATTTTAGCCTGTGCATCTTTTTATGGGTGTGCTCAAACATTGTGATAACACTTTAAATTGTTGTGATATTATCCATGTGTGCCATGTCAACAGTTCGTTGGATCAAACACATTTCGACCTGTACACGTCTAAGTATGTATTTGTACATATTGTATGAGTTCTTCTGATTGTTTTTATGTGTTTTGCTTTAATGGCTAAAGCCGATAATAAAGCTGTTGAACCCACATCATTTTGCCGCTGACACAGGGGTAAGGAGGCACGTGGAGCAGTGATAACATCTCTGCCTTGCTTTCCCCCTCCGTCTTGTGTGAGTACTTTGTTTTATGCCTTCATCATATATTTATGCAGGCGTAAAAAAAATGGATTCTTATGGTATCCGTCTCGCATTAGCCTCTGCTAATTAGCATGTGGATTCCACAGGAATCTATTAGTAAACACTGACTGCAAAGCACAATTGCCAGGCAACGTCTACTTTTTTGTGCAGCGGATACTACAAGTAAAGAATAAGGGCGGTTGTGCCTTATTTTATTCTTAACTTTTGCACTTCGCCTTTCAAACGTTGAACATTGCATGCCCAGCACATAAGTGCAAACAACGGGGGTCCCCTGCATACAATTATTATTTTCTTTTTTTCAAAAGGACCCAGACAGTGAGTTTCCCATGCAAATTATTAGATGAAAACATTTGTTCTCCCCGATTCCAAAAAACTGTGAATGAGTAGTCACGTGTATGCGAATTTTCCATGTGCTGCTTTTCTAGGATTGGTGAAAAGCTAGCCATTATTATTATTATTATTATTATTATTAGTAGTAGTAGTAGTAGTAGTAGTAGTAGTAGTATTATTAGTATTATTATTATTATTATTTTAAATGTAACCAAATCCTATTATTTATCTTTTGAAATGTTTTACCTATCAGCAGACCCACATGGACATTTTTGGAAACCTAACTAGCCATTTTGGTCCCACCAAACCCTGCTTTTGTCAGTTCTATTAGCAAATGCAGTCTCCAGCAATAGCTTTTTTCACCAACCCATCAACGACGCAACAGGAGACAGCAAAGGGAGACAAAGCAGTACCAGATAGAAAAGGTGAAAGTGTCACTCTAATCCCATGGGAGAGCAACATTGGCAACACTTTTGGCAAGGCATATGTAATTTTGTTTCCTTCTTATATTATATTTTTGCCATTGTGTTTTTGTCACTGTACTTGAGGAACAGTATTTCAACCGGCACTCTGC
Organism: Ambystoma mexicanum; assembly: GCF_040938575.1. Taxonomy (NCBI): domain Eukaryota; kingdom Metazoa; phylum Chordata; class Amphibia; order Caudata; family Ambystomatidae; genus Ambystoma; species Ambystoma mexicanum. Next base: position 848,798,589 of record NC_090935.1, read on the forward strand.
CTTCTTCGCCAAACATGCACTCAGACGATGATCACTTTATCGAGGAGGTGGTGATTGACTGCTTCTTGCCTGACGTTCTGCCACCGCAGACTGAGGGTTGTTTCTTTCAGTTTGCCACCATTGTTGTCATGTAGCTTTGTCCCTCAGCAGACCAGACAGGAGTTGCAGATTAGATTCCAAGGCTTCAATGACTATATTTACCATTTATAGAGGTTTCACCTACCTTTAATTTCAAGCTGATACAAAGAGACCTCAAACAGCATCCCGACACTGTGAAGCTCAATTGCTACTCAGAGAACACAAATTCATATCTTGTGCTAAACATATGACTGACATGCTCATTCATCCTGCATGCACACAACATTCTACAAAGATGCACAGATTGACAGCAGGAAGAGGAACAGCATACCATGCATTAAGTAAATGGACCCATGATGACATCGGGCCTCATTACGAGTTGGGCGCAAAGGGATTACCGGCACCGGTGTCTTTATCCCTTTCCGCCCTATTCCGAGTTCCCTTAGCGGGTCCCTTCCTTAACGCCTAGTTTGACCAGGCGTTAAGGACGGGACCCGTTAAGGGACTTTAGAGCTAATAACGGTACCGCAAATTGCTGTAACGTTATTAGCTACTTCCCCATTCCCATTGAGCCCTATGGGGGCTGAAATGGGAATGGGGAATAGTTTTTTTCAATGGTGATTTACCGGTCCCTCCAAGGTCAGAATGGACTGGTAAGTCCCCGTTGAACCAGGGTGGACTCGGTACGGGCATGGGAAGTAGTCATGGCGCAAATAGCACCATGACTACTTCCATACTCGGAATGAGACCCATCGTTTCGTATATTAGAAAAGAAGAAACGCATTTACAGGGGCCTCAATTCACCAAAATTCCAGGGGTAGCCGACTTGACATCACTCATCTGATGATGACCTCACAGAATGCAGCATCACACAACTTGTTCGGCTGATGATATCACAGGAAGTAACACAATAGTCCCACAGTAGGCGAGAGCTACCAGTGTTTTATTACCTTGTTTGCGCTGTTTGTTTCCTTTTATGCTCCTAACCATGGGGGTTGGGGTTGCGGTTATTTCTAAATCAGAATCAGATTTCATCCGGTTACCACTTATTCATGATGTAGCTATGGAAGCTATTCTGGTATGCTTTTCGGTCTCTGCCTCCTATTTCTTTCACTTTCTGACCCTATACCAACCTATACCAATCTTTTGCAGACCTTTTTTGAAACTTGTTGCCTTACTTCAGGTTAAATATAGCAACCTTATAGTGGTTCGGTACCTGAATATTAGATGTAACCTGCCACATGTCCCGCGACTGCAGCAGATTTTTAAAGCTTTTCTCAATCTGTGTCTTAGTCAGTCCGTACATGAACTCACACATCAGCAAGGGGGTATTCTAGATCTTATATTCTCATCAGGCTCATGCCGTTTGTTTGCTCCTGTTAAACAGGTCCTGTGGTCCAATCATTGTATCATTCCATTTACTTCTTTTGGTGCTTTTTACCTAGACACCTTCCACCCTACTGTTATACCTAAGAGGAATTGGTGGTCTGTGGATCCGGCGCAGCTGGTGTCGTTGGTAAGGTCCAATTGCCCTACTGACACACCTAAGGAATTGAATGTCCTATTCCATGCACTTTTGGTTGCGGCTAACTAACTGGCTCTGCTTAAACCCACTCACATGCATAAGCGCCCTTCTCAGCCATGGTTCTATAATGAACTCAGGTTGGCCAGATTAGAGCTACATTAAGTAGAACGCAAATGGTGCGTGTCCTATGGCTCTATGGAAACAATGACCTATCCTGCTTGCTCTAAACGTTCCCATTTAGCCATCCATCTGGCCAAATTGTATTTCTTACCCATAGGGTCACAACTGGTCTTAATTGCATCAAGGAGCTTTTTGCTGCTGTGAAATCTGTTCATTCCTCGGTTCAGTTTCTTTCCTCAATAGCCCCCTCAGAGTTACATGGTGACGCCATGGCTATGTTTTTTCAGACTAAGATTGGGGCTATTCGAGATCAGATTCTTCAGGAGCGTTATGTGTTTCCTCAGACAGCTTATTTGTCTTGTCAGGAAACTGGAAACCAGTTAGTCAAATTTTCCAGTGTTTTCTGTTCATGCTTTTTTTTCAGCAGTCTGTCAGCATAATTCTGCAGCTCCTTCGGACCCTATTCCACTCAAGGATATGATGGACATGATGCCGGGCATAATATCTTTGGTTACACAAACGGTTAACCTTTCTTGCTAATCGGGTATGTAAGGAATTCATGGTGGCAACATTAAAGACAGACACAAGTGATCACAGTCCAAGGGTGTTTATTAAACTGTATATGCGGGTTGGAAATGTGCCTAATCAAACCTAAATCTAAGATGGGAGCAATCTACGACCATCAAATAATAATAAGGCAGTCCTAGTGGTGTCATGTCAAATAAAAGGGCCTATACTAAGAAAAATCTATTGCCAAACCTTTTGCTAAAAACAAGCAAAGAGTGTGCGATAGGATTCACAGGAAAGAAAGAAGTGTTCACAAATAATAAGTCTGGATACTGTAGTCAGGGTCTCCCTTCCCCATGTTTTGAGCACGGGACAAGGCGGGACTCCGGAGCAAAGCATACGCTTGAGCTTTCCCAGCACAAAACTACAGTTTAATTCTCAGGTATCAGGACCTTCAGTGGTTAAATCTCTTTTCTACAAAAAGTCTCTTACCTCTAAGGACCTGATGTGTTCCAAATATAATAAAAAAAGTTTCTTTCTGCTTGGGTAATGTGTTTTCACCCTTGGATGCCCCTCTTCTGGGCTCAGACCCTCCTTCTCGAATATTAGCCTCCCTCTGTTGGGTTCACCAGGGCTTCAACACAATCTCATCTGTGAGATTCACAAATCTTAATGACTTTTTAAACAGTTCACTGTGGACATCCTTCTGCCAGGTTCACTCTTGTCAACACACTATTTATCAGGACTTTTGGCTTGCCCCCTCTTTATCAGCATCCCTCTGTCGGGTTCACTCTTGCCAACTTTGTCAATCACACAATTCCTTGAACAGTTCTTATGATGCAGGATTCACTTCCCTTAGCTTCACAATCATCTGTCGGTCAAAGACTTTCTACTGTACAGATGATTTTACTAGACTACTGTATGACCACTGTAACCGCTTTCTCACATTTCCCAAGGCCTTCTGGTAACAGTAATTTCAACAACAGTGTAATCACCCAGAGTTTCCTGAGTGAGCACACACATGGTGGCTGACTTATCTATAGCTGGTTTTCCCCTTTCGCATCTACAGTTCTTTGCACTTATTGCAATTAGCCACTTGCTACTTTTGTTCAGCACAGTTTGGTTTCTTATCGGCTCTCACCTAGACTCACTAGCGACGATTAACCACTTGGCTTTTCTTGTCTCTGGAGTCAAGACTGGCACCACAGTGGCAAGCAACTCTCCCCAGCTTGCTTATAAGTGGAGGATGGCCCTGTGTACCATTGACATCTGCTGCAACAAATGCTGTATATTGTTTGCGGTCTTACGATTCCTTCCGTAGAGATTTCAGGGGTCTTAGTCGGAAAGGGCAAGGTCGCTTCTCTCCTGTCACCTGCTCGTTTGCGCTGTCTTCCTCCTCCTCTTCAACTGCCATGCTGAGTTAGCTCTCTCCTCGTGCGGCCTGCCTTGCTTGTGTTGTGCGACATCTTTTATCCCTGTGGGGAAGGGAAAGGGCCATAAGGTGTGTGTGATTCTGGACAATTGCCTGACTTTGCCTAACTCTTGTTGTGGGACATGTTAGGTAAATGGCTCTGGTGTTTGTCTGTCGTCTTTCATGGTGTGCGAAAGTGTTTGGCCCTCATTCCGAGTTTGGAGGTAAGTACCATCCCTTACCGGCATGGCGCAAGTAGCATGTCCGAGCTGGCAGTAGCCCGCTAAAAGCGCACTATTACGAGTTCGCGGGCACAAGCTTTGCGCCATGCCAGTAAGGGACCTAGCGCCATGCCGCAAAAGGGCCCGAAAAACCTCCTACTGGCATGAATCGCACCGTAGACAACACTACTGTCATAGACCAACGCAACATTAGCGGTGACTGTAAATAGCGGTCACCGTTATTTATGGTCACTGTTAAATTGAGGAACCGGAAATAGCGTCATCGCAGAGGAACGGGAAGGAGCACGGCGGCCATCTTTAAAAACACAATCTATTGCCATCCTCACCGCACAGGACCCCTGGCACACTGGTGACTGACCGGAAAATGCCTACAACCACCCAGGAATGCCCAAAGCACCAAAGAAGGGAGTTGCCCGCCTCCGAAATGAGCGGTTCAGCCCAGATGAGCTGCAAATGCTCGTAGATACCCTACATTAGCATGCTGGGACTGTTTTTAGCAGCAACATGTGGAAGGAGGCGGTGCCGAAAAAAAGAAATCTGGGCATTAGTATGCCAGAAGGTGAGCGCAGTGGGCAACACCCCCCGCACCATAAAGGATTGCCGCAAAAGGTGGGATGACCTGCGGCTGAGGGTGCAGAGCATCCTTTCTGCAAACCGAAACCAGGCCTTGGAGACCGGGGGAGGACCAAGTTCACCAATAAAACTCATGCTGTGCGGGCATGATAGGGGCCGAATTCAATGAAGGGGCCAGAGAAATGGAGTGTGGAGCCACGTCATCCGCCGATGGAGGTGAGTGTCCAAAGTAAATACTGCTAAGGCAAATGTGATAAAAGTCACTGTTAATGTCTGGCCAAAGAGTCACTCCATGGTCGGCCACATCCCCCCCCCTGTAAATCATGCCAAAGCAAGTTAGACCCAAGGCAGTGCCAGGTGCAAAGCCGTAACGTACATGACACATACCACACAAAGTTGTTAATTCCATGAGGCACACAGGGTAGTTGATGTAAACAGTGTGCATGTTAGACAGCACAGTACCTGGCCAACATGAGTGACACTGACATATGAATGCATTTACCACCCATGTATGGAATGACGTGCCGTTCCCTACACAAATGCTGATTACACACAATTGTCTGAATGTGCTATCATAGCCATGTATGAATGTTGGCTATCCAAACATCACTCATGCCGTCCCTCTCTTCCACCCCCACAGGCAGTGAGCATGACAGTGAGGAGCAGGACAGCACTGTCCCAGCACATCCAGGAGCCAACGCAGGGGCAGCTGCGTCCCAGCGACAAAGACAACACTGGGACGTACACCACCAGCACCAGCAAGGCCCGTGGAGGGTGCACCACCCCCACCCCTCCCTGCACTGCCTGCAGACACCTGCCCAACGCCACAGTCCGAAGAGTCCAGTGTGGCTGGGGAGGTGGCAGCCATGGCCCCCCTCGAAGTTGAGGACAGCCCCAATGAAATCTGGGGAACAACTGGGGACAACACTGTGGAAGTCGTGCACACCCCTGAAGATTTTGAAAACCCCCAGGTATCCTTCAGTGACTCTGGTGAGAATGACACACTGGAGCAGTCTGGCCAAGGACAGACACAGGGACATGGCAGTCCCGTGTACAGTCCCATTGAGGAAGCGCCGGCAGGACATGTCAGCCCGATCCCCAGCAGGGCCACAGCTTCATCCGCCGGTGCACAGCGGGCTGACCAGCTCTCTGCCCTGATAACGGAATTTGTGCAGGACAATCGCCAGGCCAGGGAGGAGTGGCGTGCTGATTTGAGGGCACTAGGCCAGTCCTTAACGGAAAACACTAATCGCCTCTGCGAGGTGCTCAGCTGCATAGTTGATGCTTTGGAGGGTGCTCATCCTGGACAACAGCCTCAGCATGAGGACACACCTTCCACGAGCAACTCTACCCAGACCAGCCTGCTCCGCCTGTCGCTCCGTGCGCAGTGCCGATGGGACATGCCTCCCCCTGGCTCCGGGAGCGCAGAGTGACTATACTGGCAGCCACATGTGGGCTACGTGGACCCTATGGGACTAGTGTGGGGTTGTTGTGGTGGGAGGGGGAGGGGGTGAGGGTGTGTGGGGGTGTTGCGGGGGGAGGGGGAGTGGGGTGAGTGTGTGTGGGGGAGTTGTGGGGGGAGGGGGAAGGGGGTGAGGGTGTGTGGGGGAGTTATGGGGGAGGGAGAGGGAGAGGGAGGGTGGTGGAGAGTTTGTTTTTCATGTTGACATTTTCACTTTTAATACACTGGTTGTGTTACAAAAAAATAACCAGAGTGGACATTCATCATTGCGCATGTGTCATTTAATCTTGCACAGTGCATAGTGTACATGTATCCCCACACCCAGTGCCCTATGTCCTATAATTATGTCACCCTCTGCTGACTTGTGTGTCAGAAATATTGTGCAATCAATGACTGTCGCACGGCACGTCCTTCCTCTGCATCGGCACCGTGATGATATCCTGCCACATCTTCCTCCTCCCCTTCATCATCATCAGGTGGTAGCAGTTCCGTGTCAGGGGGCAGGGGCACGTTCCGACGACGGATGCACATATTGTGCAGCATTACACATGCCATGGTGATCTTGGCCCCCTTCTCATGGATGTAGAGGAGTGCCCCACCACACCGGCTGAGGCAGCGAAATCGTGCCTTCAACAGGCCAAAGGTCTGCTCTATCACCCCACGTGTACGGGTATGGGAACGATTGTAGTCCTCCTTGTGCATGTTCTGTGGGTTTCGGACAGGGGTCATGAGCCACGGCTTCAAGGGATAGCCACCATCACCTGCATGAGAGTGGAATGAAGGTAAGTGTTCGCACATTCATGTAGGACAACTGTACTAGTCTCACATGGAAGCAGGTCATTTGTGCCCACATGCACATGTCCCTGGATGCATTGACCCCATTTCTGGCCCCGCTATGTGTCCTGTGCAATGGAATAATGGTGTGGGTTGCATCTTCAAGGTGGGCCATGGTGTGCACTGACATCTTGTTGCATGTGCATCGTATATGCATACAGCAGTGTTGGTGTAAAATCAGTGATGAGTAGTGTTCTGTGGAATTTGGTAGTAGGGAGCGTTGGCTGTAGTCAGTTCTATATTGGACATTCTGCACTGATCAGTTCCATGGTGACATGCAGCACTCCTATGGGTGTGCCGAACCAGTGACACACTGTGGTATCCCTGGTTGACTCAGTTCAATGCACGGCCAGGGATGACTGTCCTGTGTGGTGATATGCTGGAGACAGCAACATAGTGCATATGCAGTGCATAGTGCAGGATGACCTTACGGTGTGTGAGGGCCGCTGATGAGTGTTGCATGTGTTGTGGGATGTGATCTGGTTACCTGTTAGTCATGTAGTGATAGGTGTCGGCCCTACTTCATCACTATGGAATTTGGTTGTCATGTACCATTTCAGTTGCTTTGGGGCACCGTGTTTGGTCATGTGCACATCGTGCACTGATGTCAACATTCCCACCCAGGTGAAGTATGCATCCCATCCCATTCCCACCCAGGTGGAGTATGCACCACCCCATTCCCACCCAGGTGGAGTATGCATCCCCCCCCATTCCCACCGAGGTGGAGTATGCATCCCCCTATTCCCACCCAGGTGGAGTATGCATCCCCCCATTCCCACCCAGGTGGAGTATGCATCCCCCCATTCACACACGGTTGGAGTATGTAGCCACCCACCTCACAGCCGTGATGCACTGCCATGGCCCAGTCAGGCAACTCACCAAGCAGCCAGACACATTGTCCAGCATGTCGCTCCATGTAGCGTGGTAGCTTGGAGTTCCACAGTACCAAAGAGTCATGAGTTGATCCTGAATATCGGGCACAGCAATGTGTGATGATCTTGCTGGCATTGCATACCATCTGCACATTGATGGAGTGGTATTGCTTGCGGTTGCGATACACCACCTCCATGGCATGCAGGACCACCAAGTCCATGTGGGTACAGTCGAGGGCACCTACACAATTTGGCATGCCTGCCAGTGCATAAAAGGCAACTTTTATATCAAATATCTCCTGGGGAGTCCGTGGTAGGGATATGTAGTCCCTTGGGTGCTTGAGGAGGTCATCCAGCACTTAGTTCAGTATCTAGGAAAATAAGGGCTGTGATATGCTATGCATGTGCCCCACTGTGTGGTGGTAGGTGCCTGTGGCAAGGAAGTGGAGCACAGACACTACCTTCAGTAGAGGGGGGATGGCGGTGCGTATTTCTATAAGGCTCACTATGTCATTGTGTATCAGGTCCACTATGGTGGTGATGGTGTTACAGTCAAGCTGGTACAGGGTGTGGATCTGCTCAGGTGTTAGGTTGAGGGGGGCAGCTCTGATGTGAGGGATTGGGGGATGCTGGCATGGTAACGGTGGCTGCACTGGTGGGGCAAGATGGGCCTGTCTCATCCTCCTTCTCCTCCGATGTCTCCTCTGTTGTGGCGGCTGTTGTTGCTGTTGTTGAGGCTTTGCAAGCAAGGCCTCCAGCTCCAGTAATGCTACTACTATTGGTATCATCTTGGTGTGGGAGGGGGTGTGGGTGTGCTCTTTTTTTACTGGCGCTGACTCCATTGCCTCCACCTGTGCTGATTGAGTGCACCTGTGGCTCTTGGAAACACTGCTCGGGGTTCTTAACGCCTGGTCGGCGATGCCGGTATTTACACCATGCCGGTATGCACTTTTTCGGCCTTCAGGAGTCCGTTATTTGCATGTCTGCATCACTTGTGATCTTCTCCGGTTTACGGCATGCCGCTAATGGCGGCATGGTGTGTCGCGTGCGCGCACCCTGACCGCTATTTATGGCATTGTACTTTACGGTGCCGTAAATAGCAGTCTGGTTGGTCAGAATAGCCCGTAGAGGTAAGCGATGCCGGTAATCCTTTACCGGTATCATTTTTCCCTTACCTCCAACCTCAGAATGACCCCCTTTGTGTCGGAAAAGGTGTCACAACTTTCACTGTCACGACTATCCCGACCTGCTTGTGGGCTCACCTGTGAATACTTGGAGTGTTCCTTCTTTGTTGACTCAGTCTGCCTGCGTTTCTTGGAAGTGCGGGTCTCGTGGAGGTAAGGACGGGCTTCTTCCAACACCACTTCGTAGTAGGAAGCCCAAGAATGAAAAGGTGCAGCGTTCCAAGGATAACCGTGAAACAGGAAGTCCAGGAAGGAGGGACCGCGGAAGGCTGTAAGGCGCAGCCGAACAGTCCAGGATGGATGCACAGGATGCAATCACTAGGAAAAATATTCCAAGGTAGGAGAGCTCTAGGAACAGCAACCGGAACACAGAACTGCGAGCGTTGACACACGTCGTACCGCAGGGGCGCGGCACCTATCTAGCAGAGTAGTACTACCCAGGAACTAGACCGCAGATCCGAGAATGGCATTCACCATGTTGGGGGTACGTGAGGTCATTCTGGTAAATTGCTGTTGTTTTGCTCTCCCAATGTGCACAGAAAATTCATCATCAGTACATGTGTAGAGCAAAGAAAAATAATTTGAACGCAGGTAGGCGAAGCAATAACTCACAGCCAAATACACAGTTAGTGAAATAATGAGCACTTATACGGCTATTTATACATAGCTTGGAAGCAACAAGTGATAACACAGAAATAAATCACAGAAAAGACAGAGAATTCAAAAGAAAATACATCACCGTGGGCGTAACTGAATCCCTCATCTTGCCAGAAGCGGCTGGAAGACCCCGGTTACAGCCAGGCCGAGCGCACAACAGCCCACAGGTATGTCGGACAAAGGCATCCCCCTTCCGACTGAGGTCTTTGTGCTTATCTCGTCTGACCGCTGAGGGGTTACGCATATATGCACCACTCAAACAGGGGTGGCAATTTCTAAAACCTTCTAGCAATGCGCTTGCGCATTGATAAGTGACCGTTGGTTGCCAGCTGGGTCAACCGACAGTAACCTCAAGAAGCATAGCGCTTCCCTCCTCTCCTAAGAACAAATACCACAGAAAACAGTTCCATAACTCATAGCAAGACATAACAAAACCAGCTTTCCCAGCAGAATATCCTTGACTGGCTGCATACCAGGTTTGGAAAGCATGTTTTTTCAGCAAAGCAAATTCAGCTCTCAGCAAAGTAAGTACAGCTTTTCACTGAGGCATACTCCATTATGGCTCTGAGTGCCCCCAGAATGCACTGCGCACCAGCGGCATGTTTTAGCTCAAGCATAACAGCTGTACAGACCAGGATGTCCAGAGGGGGCAGTAGTGAGGTTTCATGACAGTGTACCCCCTCCAAAGCCTCAATCCCCCTGGCTTGTCAGGATGTAGCCAATGGAATTGCTGGACCAATCTTGGGGCATTGAGGTTGGAGTCTGGTTCCCAGGTAGAATCACTTGGCGTATATCCCTTCCATTCAACCAAGTACTGTAAGCGTCCGCTTCTGTATCTAGAATCACAGATCCGGGAGACTTCATATTCGACCTGACCCTGGACCAGCAGAGGAGGAGGGAGAGGAGTATATTTGGTGGATTGATGATAGACTTTTAACAAGGAGGTATGGAAGACAGGATGAATCTTGTTCCACGTTGTAGGTAGATGTAGTTGATAGGCTACAGTGTTGATGATCTTGGATACAATAAAGGGTCCGTAGTATCGGGGTGCCAGCTTGTTTAGTCTCAAATGTCTTTGTAAATCCCGGGAGGACAACCAAACCATGTCCCCAACAGTATAAGATGGGGCAGAACATATTTTGGCATCTGCATACCTCTTTACGTCATCCCAGCCCTTGGATATATGGTTTTTTGCCTCCTGATGGTTTGAAACTAATTGTGAAGTCCAGGAATCATCAGAGGGAACAGGACTTGGTGAAGGCAACACAGAAGCAAGCACTGAGGGATGAAAATCTTGGTTACAGAAAAAGGGACTAGATTGTATTGCTGAATGTTCAGAATTGTTGTAGGCAAATTCAGCAACCGGCATCAAAACAGACCAGTCGTCCTCTACCTTGGTGGCGAAACATCGCAGATATTGTTCAAGGGTTTGATTGACTCTTTCGGCAATACCATTGGTCTGGGGATGGTACCCCGATGGTAGGGCGCATTGAATTCCTAATGCCTTACAGAGGTGTTTCCAAAACCTCGAGATGTATTGGGGTCCATGGTCAGAGATGATCTTAGATGAGAGCCCATGTAGATGAAAAATGTTTTTCACAAAAATGCCAGCCATCCCAGGGGCAGAAGGTAATTTCACTAACGGTGTAAAATGGGCCATATGAGAAAACAGATCAATGGTTACCATTATGACCGTATGTCCCCTGGAGGGGGGTAGATCTACCATGAAATCCATTGCTATGGCTTCAAAGTGTCGAGAAGGAGGATCTTGTTAGAGGAGCAGTCCTTCTGGTTTTGTGCTATCTGTTTTGTTTTGGTTACATATAGTACATGCCTGGATATATGCTTGAACATCCTTAGCCATTTTAGGACACCAGAAGTTTCTTTGGATGGAAAGAAGGGCACAACTGACTCCACGATGTCCAGAGTGGGAAGTATCATGGCACAGATGTATTATCCATTCCCTCAGTGTCTGGGTAGGAATCACTAGTTAGGAACCTCAGAAAAGGAAGCCATCTTTATATTTCAGGGCCCACAAATTGCGATTCTGGAAATCCTTCTATAGGTCTGAGGTTGTGTTTTCACTCTTAATAGTATCCAGGATGTCACTAGACTCGGCGATGAACACGGTGTTGGTAAACATCTTGGGTAGGTCATGAAAATCTTGTGTTGGATAGTCAAGACGTCTGGATAAGGCATCTGCAATGGCATTCGAGGTTCCTGGAATGTGTAGGATTTGGAACTGGTATTGAGCAACAAAGAAGGCCCATCGTGCTTGTCGACTATTTCTGCACTCCATGGACTGGAGGACTTGTAGATTTCTGTCATCTGTCCGCACCTGCACTGGCTGAGTTGCTCCCAGGAAGAGATTAAAGGCTTGGCAAATGGGTAGTAGTTCCTTTTCCAGGACTGAATAGTGTGTCTCACAAGGAAGCAAGGTTCAGGACAGATAAGCCACAGGATGTTCAAGACCATCGTCTACTTCTTGTTTTAAAACCGCACCAATAGCATATTCTGAGGCATCTGTTTCCACCAAAAATGGTTTTGAAATGTCAGGTTGTATCAGAATGGGTCCTTGAGTGAACATCTCTTTCAGTCTTTGAAAAGTGGTTTCTTGAGATGAAGTCCATAGAAAGGGAACATTCTTTTTGAGTGAAGATACAATTGGTTGAACAATAGCTGAAAAAGAGTATATGAATTTCCTGTAGAAATTCGCAAGGCCCAGGAAGGATTGTATTTGTTTAACGGATCATTGAACTGGCAAGGAAGTGATAGCTTCAATCTTCTTTGGATCCATAGCCACCCCTTGAGGGTTCAAGACAAATCCAAGGTAACGTACCGTAGAGACATGAAATATGTACTTTTCGGGTTTGGCTAGCAAGTGATGTTCCCTTAGTCTTTGTAAAACAGCAGAGAATTGTTCTTGATGTTGTATTGGGTCGCTGGAATATACCAGGATGTCATCCAGATATACGATTACAAAGAGGAACCACATGTCTGAGAAAACCCTATCCATAAAACGTTGGAAAACAGCTTGGGCATTGGTAGACCAAAAGGCATAACCAGATACTTGAAGTGCCCAAAGGGTGTTCGGAAGGCAGTCTTCCATTCGTCACCCTCTTTTATTCGGACCAAATGGTAGGCTCCTCTCAAGTCCAACTTGGTGAATATCATGGCGCCTCAAAGTGCTTCCAGGATGTCTGATATCAATGGCAAGGGGTATCTGTGTTTCCGGATACATTGATTTAGACCCCTATAGTCCAAACAGGGTTGTAGTTCCTTGGTGTCTTTCTTGGGTAGAAAAAACAGAGAAGCCCCCACAGGGGACTTGGATGGGTAGATACTATTGTTAGCAAGGTTGGTATCCAAGTAGTCTTGTAGGGCCCTTTTTACGGGTTCTGATAGGATAAACCTCCTGCCGAAGGGAATTATTGCATTCTCCTCAGTATCAATGGCACAGTCTTCAGGTCTATGTGGAGGCAGAGCTTGTACAATAGCTGAGGAGAAAACATCAGAGAACTGCTGATAGATGTCTGGTACTTGATTGTCATTGGAAATGGTAAGAGAATGATTAGCTTCTTTGCTTTCCATGGATATAACTGGTCTGATGTCTTGTGTAAGGCAATGTGATAAACAAAACTCTGAGCACAGAAACAAGGAACCGGCGATCCAATTAATGTACGGATTATGTTTCCTTAACCATGGCATGCCCTGGACCACTGGATAGTGAGCAGCTTTTATGATGTCAAACCGTATAGTTTCTTGATGGTTGTGGACGGAAAGTAGAATGTCCATGGTTTGTTGGGTGATGGGTCCAGAAGACAAGGTGGAGCCATTTATATTCCTTTGACTGTCTGTATGAAATCCTTGGATTCTCTTGGAAAGTTGTGCTTTTATGCCCACTCGTCATCCATAAACATACCCATAGCTCCAGATTCTACCAAGGCTAAAACTGAATGTGGTGCTCTGATAGAAGGGGTCAGGGTAACCTGAAGTACCACCAGGTTACATCTCAATGATGGATCTAGGATTTGAGGGGTGGAGCGGTCTTTGGTCTCCCGAAGCTGGGCTCCATACAGGATTGGGAGCTGGCATGTCCCAAACATCTTGGAGGTGCTATGGGACAGTTCCTGACTAAGTGTTTGTCCGAAGCACAATACATGCATACACCAGTGTCAAATCTGCGGTTTCTTTTCTTGGTCTGACAAAGGGCCTCTCATAGACCCCAGTTGCAAAGGTTCTGGCTCAGCAGGAGAGTTTTCCCTGGAAGTAGGAGCGAATGGAGATATCTTGGAAGGAGAGCTTCATGTTTTTTTCTTTTCCACCTTTCTCTCTTGTATTCGGAAATCAATGTGCAAGGATGAATCCATAAGAGCCTGGAATGATCCAGGATGTGCTATCCTGGCCAGCTCGTCCTTCATTTCTTTGTTCAGGCCACGACGGAACAAAGTAAAGCATGCCTCTGCAGACCAGTCAGCTTCTTTGCCGAGCTGCTTAAATCGGGTAACATAGGATAACATATCTTGGGAACCTTGTTGGAATTCCAGCAATTTTTCTTGAGCCTGGGTGGTCAAACATCTCCTTAAAGGCTTTAATGAACCCATCATAATTGTCCAGTAAAGAATCTCCTGAGGAAACCAGTGGTGTAGCCCAGGCTAGGGCACTGCCAGTAAAAAGGGCTTTGACAAATCCCACCTTGGTTCTGGTGGTGGAAAAGTAATATGGCTTAAAGGTGAAGTGAACCAGACATGAATCTAGAAAGGAGCATTTTAGGGGAACCATCATATTTATCCACTACACCACCTGTTGAGGCGCTGTCCTGATTTGCAGAATCCCGGGATAGAACCAATTGTTTGAGGGCTGCGTTTTCCGCTTTAAGGTTTTGTACCTCTGTAGATAGCAAGAGCATTCCTTGCAAAAGATCCTGTACAGTAGGATCCATCTCTGGCCTCTTGTCAAGTAGGTGGCGTGTCAAACTGTCACAACTTTCACTGTCACGACTATCACTACCTGCTTGTGGGCTCACCTGTGAAGACTTGGAGTGTTTCTTCTTTGTTGACTCTGTCTGCCTGCGTTTCTTGGAAGTGCGGGTCTCGTGGAGGTAAGGACGGGCTTCTTCCGACGCCACTTCATCGGTGGTGATTCAGATGTCCACAATGTAGACAGTGTTCCCAGGAAGAAGAGGAAATGGTCAGAGTAACAGCGTAAATTCAAGGATGGATGCGCCCAGGGAGGAATAGGAGTGGTCTGGAGGCTTCGCCGTATTAGGAAGCCCAGGAATGAAGAGGTGCAGCGATCCGAGGATAACCGCGAAACAGGAAGTCCAGGAAGGAGGGACCATGGAAGGATGAAAGGCACGGCCGTGGTCGAACATTCCAGGATGATGCACAGGATGGAATCATTAGGAAAGAGTTTCCAAGGTAGGAGAGCACTAGGAACAGCAACCGGAACTCGGAACTGTGAGCATTGACGTGCACCATACCACAGGGGCGGGGCGCTTATCTAGCTGAGTAGTACTACCCAGGAACTAGACCGCAGATCCCAGAGCAGCGTCTGTCATGTGTCAGTTTGGGTGTAACGTGGTTTCATGACAAAAGGGGGGTAGAGTGTTTGAGTATCCTATGGGGTAGGATGGGGCAAAGGTGTTATAAGAAGTGGGATACCGCATCGCACCTGTCAGTGTCCCACTTCCACTCTCCAATCCAGATGATCCTCCCTCACTGGTTCACCCCCAGGAACTGGATCCAATATCGATGGCCGTGTCCAGGCCACCTGGATGAGAAATTCCTCCGGGACTAGTCAGGGAGACACCTTCAGTTTTCTCACAGGTTCGATTCCTAAAGTACCTAGGTAAGCCACTGTGATCCCCTTGTTGAAAATGCTGTCACTGGATGAGGCTGATTGTCTAATTTTCATCCTATCTCTCTTCTTCCTTTCCCTATGAAACTTAGATTTCTCCTCTTCTTTCTTCCTTTATTAAGTCCTACTCTCTGTTGGACCCCATCCAGTCATGGTGTCGGGGGGAAATTCTGCCGGGGTTGGCCGGGCCGTCCGCAGACCTCCGGGCAGGGAGGCCCCAACTCCTCCCGTATATCCCAAAAGAGATAGAGTATGAGACACACACAAGAAGCAAGGTGACTCTGCTGTTTATTAGACAAAATGGCAGGGATGGGTCAAGGAGCGTACGCGTCCGTCCTGACACACACACAATGGTGGGGCTCGCAGGCCCTTTTTACCTTAGTATGACGCGCTAGTTGCGTCACTTGGAAAGTTTAGCAAAAAACCTATCTCCACTCTGGATTGGTTACTCGAGGGGTAGGGTTAGTATAGCGCACATATAGAGAACGGTGTTAGTGGCTGAGGGTTAGTCAGGTCGTATACCTGGGCTGTCCCTTAAATTTGATACATGAAAATTGTTACATGAGGACCTCTGAGGATTGGTCAATGTGAATGGCGTTAGTGATAAGAACCCCATGTTCTAATTGGTCCGCTCGCGAGCCTCCCAGTCTGGGATTATCGCTGTTCCCAGCTCGCGGTGCACCTGTCATTTGCAACAATGTTTTAATATGGGTAGGTGTAAACAATGTGAGGATTTATTCCTATGTTGGGAGGTCGAATACTCCCACTGCTGCAGATGTCCAATGAGTCTTTTAATTGTATCTGCCTGTGTCTTGAAACGTGGGATTCAGGCGTCTCCTTCCTCCTGGGCTTGGCATCTTGTCAGGTTTGGCTTTGTCACGTGAGGTGGGACCGTGTTTGAGGCAAAATTCAACACAATTAATATTGTTTTTCCTACTGTGTGCCTGGTTTATCTTGCAGGTGCGACCTTGGCGTTGGCTTGCAGTGTGCGAGATTGCAACATCGTGCCCTTGGCGGTGTGCTTTCGCCGGGCTCATTTTGCAGGGTCAGCAACCCAGTTCTTGCTCATTCAATGTTCATGGAAGTTTTTGCTTGCGGCCTACTTGGGCCTGGTGCATAGGTGGAACCGCTTGATGCAGGGCGCTTTAGGTTACGGTATCATATTGCTTTATCCTCAGTACCGTGTCCCCGTTGTATTCTTCATTATGGTACATGGATCTTAGAAGGAGCGTCAGCAAGCCTTTTTATATAAGTTCATGATGCGTCTTGCGTTTCTGCATTTTGAGAGCCTATGTGGAAAATAATAAAGATGCACGTCTGTGAGTATGTCTGTCGCCTACGTCATAGCACTGAATATATTCTTCGTGTGGATTAGTGTGGGAGTGTCCGGTGTGCATGTTTGCACAGGTGTGCTGACCGTTGGCTAGGTCGTCATGGCATCTCTAACGACGTGTAGGTTTAGTCGAGTTGATCCGTGCTGCAGGTGTCGGCATGGACAGGGCGGGCTGCTGGGCAGGTAGATGGACACATCCGTATGTTCCTGTACCAGGGTATTTGGTCGTCTGGTAGATAGGCAAACTCCTCTCGTGGCGGGTGTCTAGGCCGTGATCCTCTAGGCCAGGCGCGAGAGGGGAAGGGCGGGAGCCTGTTCTTCCATTCTCCCACTTCAATCCCCCCTCTGGTCGACTTGTCGAACACAAACATATCCTTTTCTTTATCTCCTCTTACTCTCCATATTTTAGTTATTCCTCCCAAATGTCCATAGTGGTTAACATGGTCTTCAAATGACGAATGCATATATTCACAGGTTCCTCCAGGAGTGCAGTATACCCATTTCCCTATGTAGCTCCTTGGGTTTCTTGGGTTTTTGAGCTTTACAGATGGTGGGTCCAGGTGGTTGGTGATGATCTGGTTGCGCAACTTCTCTCTCTCTTTTATGATTGTGCCTGTGTGTTGGCCGTCATCTGTTGGCATCAAAAGGTGTATACCAACCATTTCGATCATCTTGTCTGTGGTGCGTGCCTTCCGGGCCTTCCAAAATCTTATTATGATCAGTGCAGCTCCAGCCAAAATAGTACATCCCACTATAATCTTCAGTCCATCTGACAGCCAAGATGGCATCCATGACCATAATATTGAAAACGAGCTCTCATCCTTTTTCACACCTTTACTTTCATCCATCATTTTTGAGTGCATCTGGGCCAATTGTGATACAGCTTCCGTGAGTGTACCATTGTCAGCATCGTTAGCAGGAATGAATGTGCAGCATGATTGTCCTATCTTCGCGCAAACTCCTCCTTCCATTGCTGTGAGGAGGTCCAGTAAGTATCTGTTCTGTAGTGCAACCATTCTTACTGCTTGCAACTCCTCTTTTATTGCGTTGAATCCATTTACTGTAGAGTTAATTGTCATCATTAGTTCCCACCTAGTTATCTGGAGCCATTTTGCGTTTGCGTAAGCTTGCAGTCCAGGATGTATTATTGAGGAGAAGAACATAGCTGCTCTGCTGAATAGTCTGTGTTCCGGTGGTATTGAGGTCAGTGCTGTTTCCGACCTTCCCCACAGGTAATTTCCTGTCAGAGGTTCTCCTTGTCTTTTCCTTCTGTTGAGGACAGTGTTGTTGCCATTGCGTCTGTTCTCGGGCCCTTTCCGAGGCTGTGCAGATCTCTTCTTCCTTTTGTTTCCTTCATCCATCTTTGGGAAATTCGCCACATTCACATGCTTCTGGGGTACCACTAGTGATGGTACATTAACGTGTACTATAGTTCATACACCATTCCACAAAGGGGGCAGTGTGTGATGCGCCTTGTCTCCACAGGCCCAGTAATGGTCCATTACTACTGCTGTTCCTGCTCCCCCCTCAGGTAACTCCATCACGCTTTCACAGTTGGTATTGTATCCTACATCCACCTCTCCTTTATGTTGGTAGCATACCTTAGGCGCAGTTAAAGGCAGTATTGTTATTGGGTCTTCATCCTTCTCCATCCACGTGAGCATGGGTACATACTTGATCCAAGTCATCCAACATCTATGGTTATGTCCATCAATAGTTGAAATATTTTCTCTTGTTACCATGTTGCTGCCAACCACTCCTATGTCCCATTTGTTGTCCATGTGCACCTTCCCTGTTATTATCATCAGTGGTCTTTCCCAACATCCGTTTATACCAGGGACCTCAGTGGCGTACCAATCACATGGTAGGTACTGCAGTGTTACCTTCTTTGTTTCTCCTTTTTCAGGACCACTTGTTATGTATTTGAATCCTTCAGCATGTAAACTGCTCTTGTGGTAACTCAAATAAGTCTTTTGGAAGTTGTTTTCATATGTGTATGTATCTTGTGTTTTCCACACCAGATGCACCACTGTCCCTTGAAATCTTCCTTTCGTCTGGAACAGTGCCAGGTATATTATACATCGTGCTGTTTTTCCATCTATCTCCGTAGCAACAAATGTTCGAGAAGCGCTCATGGCGTATGGGATTAATGAGCAAACGTAGCAGCTGTCTTCTGTTGTCTGCTTGCCTATTTTGGTCATGTGTTGGTACCACATGTTGTTAGAGACGTGTGCTGAATCTTGTACATAGTTGTCAATGCCTTTATTATCTGAGTATGTGCTGCGTTTAACTCTATTTTCCTGGTGTGGGGTTTTACTAGTACCACCTGACATAACACCTGTTGCAGCTGGGGGTGGGGGTATATTAGGTTTGGGTACAGCAATAATATCAATAGCATAGCTGTACTGCCATACAGAGGCAGCCAAGAACCTGGTGATCATTAAAATCCCTGTCAATTTTATTACAAATGCTAATTTCACCGGCATTTTGCTCTTACCTTGCTGCAGTCCGGCAGCTTATTCTTGCGACGTTACAGTTGCCCACCTGAAAATTCTTAATATGCTCGTTATTAAGGTTAGTTATTGTTATTAAGCTCTCCCTATCAAGTAGTCATTCAGTGCCCAGGCGAAGAGCTGTTCCCACGCCAATCTAAGCGATCTATCTCTTAGGGCAGGCAAGTATGGTTGGAGGTGGGGCATTGAATGTTCTATGGCCAAGAGGAATGCTGTGTAGTAGACACGTACCCTCCTTCCTTTCAGGTACGTTGGCCGTTTTATTTCATATACAAATTGGTGTGACAATTCTTCCAGGTAATTATCGTCTGAGGGTACCATCTACTCCTGGGCATTGAATTAATTAGTTATCTACTTTCTTAACAGTACAATAATACGCTTTACCTGCACGTACGAGAGAAAAGAAAGAGAACATTCAGGTGTTTACATGTGTATATGTGCAAAAACAGTGTCCGTCAGTTCAATTGTTACTACGGTGGGCAGGGGGTCAATGGGCAGAGGGTTTGGGGTTCAGCTGGCGGAAGTCTCTTTACCCTTTGATCGTGTAACCATGGGGGTGGCGGTATGGGGATCACCCCTTTCTTTTCTAATAGTTGTCTCTGGGGAATCTGGGGGGTGGCAGGGTATAGGGACACTTAGGCCGTTAGTTGTGGTAGAAGTCTCTTCCTCTGTTGGTGACACTGTCGTTGTTCTTCCAGTGGCCCTGTCTGTGGCGCTGGGGCGGGTCTGGAGTTTGTAGATCTTTACGTCGTGTAGGTGGTTCCAGGCACGTTTTTCCTGTAGTTTTACTGCTCTCGTTGATACCTCCTCTACCAGATGGGGGCCAGTGAATCGTGGACTGTTCCACTTTCTGTTGAAATTGCGAAGTAGTACGTGGTCACCTTTAGCAACTTTGCACAGTCTTTCCTTTTCCAATTCTTTATCCACGTCTTCTTGTTGATTGCTGTTAGACCCGCCCCGCTTGCGCTCGAGCTGTTGAGACACAAACACTACACTAGTAATCAAAGAAGACACATATTGGTACATTTCATCACCAAGAACACTCGCAGTACTCTCGTGGTCGGTAAATGCTCTCGATGTTGGCGTTAGGGGAAGGCGCATTTGACGTCCGGTAACCACCTCGTGAGGGGTGAGGTGGTGGTCGGACCCTGGTCTATTCCTTAGCTCAAATAGGGCTAATGGAAGGCAATACAACCAACTCTTCTTTGTTGTTTGCTGTATCTTTGCAATTGCCTTCTTTAGTAGGCCATTCAGGCATTCACATATACCGTTGGCCTGTGGGTGGTATGCGCATGCAAATTTATGCTTGATGTTCAGCAAGGATGTAATGTGCTGGAACATTTCGTTTGCGAAATGTGGGCCATTGTCTAACCTTAATACCTCACACAATCCCCACCTGGGGAAGACCTCCCTCACTAGGAATTTAGCTGCTCTAAATGCATCTGGGTGTGAACAGGGCCCTGCTTCAATCCATCTTGAAAATGGGCATACTACAATCATATACCTATTTCCTTGACATACGTTGATCATATCAACATAGTCAATATGGAGATGCCGGAACGGTCCCTCTGGCCGGGGTATAGTACCTCTTATCACCAGTGTGGCCGGCCGTAAACTGTTGACATGTGAGACAATTGCTGATAAAATTTGACACATGAGAATTTAACTCGGGGCAGAACCAGTCTTCCCTAATTCGTGCTGCAATTACTTCCTTGCCGGTGTGGGCTGGGTAATGTAGTTGGCTCAGGGCGGTGTTCAAAAGTGCCAATGGTATTACAACCTTTCCAGTGTCACCCTGGCGCCATAGTGCGTCGGTTGGTGACATTGTGCATCCTCTTTTTACCCATATTTCTTTTTCGGCCATTGGTGCGGCCGCTTGTAGCTCCATAATCTGTGTGGGTGGGAGATGGGTGTACCCTTCTCTTATCAACATCTCCTTAGCCATTCCCCTCCCTCTCCCTGTCTGTGACTCTGGGGGGTTCCATATCTCACCAAAGTATGCAGCATACTTTGCATGTGCGTCTGCTGCTGCATTTCCTTTTGAGATGTGGTCTTCACCATTGGTGTGTGCGGTGCATTTGACCAAAGCTAATTCTTGGGGGTCATTTATTGCTTCAATTAGTTCAGCCAATAGGAGGGCATGTTGCACTGGAGTGCCATCAGCTCTCCTAAACCCTCTTCTTCTCCATTTTGACACCCCTGAGTGGACAGTGGATGTAACATACGCGCTGTCGGAGTATATGGTCACTCGTTTGTCAAAGCTTTCCCTCAACGCCAAGATCAGTGCAATCAATTCTGCTGCTTGAGCAGAATAATGCTGTGGTAATTGTACACATTTCATTGCCACACACACCGGTACCTCCATCATTTTTACCACTGCTGCCCCAGTCCTCCTTATACCATCCCTCTGGTCGATAGTTGATGACCCATCAATGAACAGGAGCTCACCTCCCTCTAGTGCGTTTTCTTCAACCTTTCTAGTACATACATTTCAGTTATTTGCGTACAATCGTGGGCATAATCTCCTTCCTCAAGTACTTCTGCTAGGAACCTTGCAGGGTTGACTGTGCTACATCTAACAATTGATAGTTCAGCTCTGGATAGGATGATCTCATAACCTGATGCCCTCTGCGTGGTTAGGGTGGACTTAGGTTTATTCAATATTGCAAATAGTGCATGTTCCACAAACAGTGTAGTTGGGCACCCCATGGTTATTGCTGATGCTTTTTCTACCTCAAAAGCAGCTGCGGCGAGACCTTGTTCGCAAGGGAAATGACCTAACATCACAGGATCTAAGTGGCCACTGTAAAATGCTACTGGTTTGTAGCCCAGGCTTGTTTTTTGAGCCAACACTGCTTTCATTACTGCTGAGTCGCAATGTGAAAATATAAAAAATTGTCGCTCATAGTCTGGGGATGCCAGTACCGGAGCAGTTGATATCGCATCTTTCAATTCATCAAAAGCCTCTTTCGTTTCCATCGTCCACCCCAGCTTTTTCTCCCCTTTATTAGCTTCCTTTAACGCCTCAAGCAGGGGTCCTATGTATGAACTGTAATCAAATACCCATGCTCTACAGTAGTTGCACAGCCCCAGGAACTGCTGCAGTTCCCTCACTGTTTGTGGTACTGGAGTGTTTGAAATGGCCTGTGCTCTTTGTGGTGCAATCTTTCTTCCATGTTGGGATATGAGCTGACCAATGTAAAGTACCTGTTCTTGACAGTACTGTAGCTTTTCCATGTCTACCTTGTAACCTCTCTCAGCCAATATTGTCAACATCTTTAATGAGTCCTTTCTGCATGTTCTTTCGTCTGTACTGCAAATTATTATGTCATCCACATACTGCAACACTGTGCTTTCCACTTCAATGTTACCCAAATCCATCTGTATTACTCTGTTGAAAATTGAGGGTGATTCGCAATACCCTTGTGGCAATCTGGTGTGTTTCCACTTTGTGTTTCTGTACGTGAAGCTTGTCAGATCTTGTGAGTCTGGGTGCAATGGTATTGAGAAAAAAGCATTTTTAAGGTCGATCACTGTAAATGGTGATGCTTCTGCTGGAATGCCACACAATATTGTGGCCGGGTTTGCTGCTATGGGATATTCTGCTTCTACTATGTTGTTCAAGGGCCTGAGGTCCTGTATGAAGGGCCAAGACCCCCCTTTGGCCTTGCGCACTGGGTATACAGCCGTGTTACATGGTGATTCTGAGGGGACCAATATGCCATTATTTATAAGGGCCGTTATGGTTTCATATATGCCCTCATCTGCCTCTTTTAATAGTGGGTACTGTTTCACTCTGGGGAGTATTGCGCCTTTTTTCAGTTTTATCCTTACTCCCCCTATACTTTTTATGCACCCCACGTCATAGGGGCTAGTAGTCCACAATGATGTGGGTACCTTTGTCATATCCTCCTTAAAGAAGGGGACTGGGGTGCATGCGGGTGCCTCAAGTGCCATTGCAATTTTCTGTGCTACTTGTTTGTACGCCACTCTTAGCCATATTTCCAAACTCATCATAAACACCATTTCACCTTCCTCCTTTTCTTCTGAGAACAGCTCCTCATCTGACACCTGGGTGAGCCTACATCCTTCTGCTAGTGCTAACACTGCCCTCCATGCTCTTCCTTCTCTGTCTTGGGCATGTACAGCAATGTAATCAGCTGTTGCTATAATGCTCTCAATGTCCACTGGAACCACCTTTCCTTCTGGTTCATTAACTGGTGTTTCTGGTCTGAACAGATAGGCTGCTGGCCTCCTCCAGATTTTTCCTTCTATCCCTGGCATCCATGCAAATGCCATGTCTGTCCCGTATTGGAAGAGTTCGCCATCTACTGGCTCCGCCCTAATCGCTGTCTGTTCGCAGTATGATTGCATAATTTGTCGTGCTGTGAGCATGTTAATCCCTGGAGTAGAGCAAATTATGCCATCCTCAGTAAAGGAGATAGTCATATTCAACCTGTTCATTATGTCTCTCCCCAGTATATTTACTGGTGAGGCACTATAATATAGAAGTGGAACTGACAGGTCATAATCTCCTATAGATAAGGGAATGTTATCAGTAAACGGAACCAACCCTCTAGCCCCAGAGAATCCTTGGGTGTTCATGGCCTCGCCTGACATCTTAAATTTACCTTCCCTTATGCAAGACCGGGTCGCCCCGGTGTCAACAAGGAATGATAATTTTTTGTCACCTATCGTTACCTCTATGCGTGGTTCCTCCGCACTATTAGGCGTTACTGACAGGATGGGACACACCAAGGCCGTCTGTGGGCTGTCCTATTGAGGGTACAACGATTGGCCATTTCCTGTGTAAGGGTTGTGTCCCAGGACCGTCACCCTACCGAGTTGTGTTTGTTGTACTTGGGGTTGTTGTGTTATCGCTATCTGTTGTTGTGGCAGTGAATGTGTCTGTGGCTGTTGTTGTGTTATTAGTTGTTGCTGTTCATTTCCCTGTTGCAACGTCTGCTGTTGCTGTATGCCCTGCTGTTCCTGTGAGGGCCTTGGTTGTCCCTGTTCACTCCATGATGGTGTTCCTGGTCTAACTCTACATGTGCGTGACATGTGCCCTAATAATCCACAACTCCAACACACCAGTGGTTCCCTACTCTGCCATGGAAAGCTCCCTGTGTTGTTCTGGTATACTGGTTGCCCTGTGGGGTAGGAATTTCTAAGTCCTCCCACCTGCTGTTGGGTGTTATATCCGTATCCTCTCCCTCTCATAATTCCTCCTCTCCCCCTGTTATAATTATAATACCCAGCTCCTGGCATTGGGTATCCTCCTCCCATGTTGGTCGTGTATGGTTGGAGTGGCGGCACCTGTTGTGTTATAGTCTGTGAAGGTGGTATTTGGGAGGAATCTTGTGCAGCCACTACTTGTGTGGGGCTTTGGGTCATTGTTGTAGGCGTAGTTATTAGTGCCCCTTCCATTGTGTATTTAGTAAGCTTTTTCTGTACTAGTTTAGCCTCTTCCGTTTTCCTGTCCTCTTCCTTTTGTTTCATTTTTCCTTGCCATGTCCTGCAATGATGCACTATAGTCAGTTGTATTTCTGGCCATGCTTTTGCTTCCATTCCCACTACTTTCTTTAGTTGTTTCTGAACTCCTTTTGGGAGCCCTTGTACTAGTATATGATAAAATATTGCTGGTGTTTTGTCCCATTGTTCTCTAGTTTCCATGCGCCATTTCTCTTGGATTTCCTGGTTATAATCAACAGGATCTTCGTTCTCACGCATCTTGCGGGAGGTAATTGCTCCTATGTCTGATGTGTCTGGGTACTGTACCCTCAGTGCCTGCAATAGTGCATGTCTGCAGTTTGCGAATTGTGCCCCATCATGCGATGTGTTTGTTATTGTTACCCCAGGGAATCCCGCTCTCTTCCAAATCTCATCCGCTGCATCCCCTAATATCGATATTAAAAGGCCCTTTACATCTCCTACTGCCAGTTTCTGTCCTGCGGTGTGTTTTTCCATTTCATATATCCACTTACCCGCACCTCCACTTAATGATGGGAGCCTGCATTTTATATTTTCTTTGTCTGTATGCTTCCAAGGGACATACTGTGGTCTAACCCCTCCCCTCTCCAGAAGTGGCATTAGGTTATGTCTCGTTTTACCCTTTGTGTTCCATAAAATCGAGTCCTCACACCCTTCCTCTTCTTCCCTTTCTTCTACATCGTCAATTTCATCCGCATTTCCCCTGCTCGTAACTCTTTCTTCTCCATCTTTTCCCCTTCTTCCATCATTTCCTGTATTTAATGTGGGCATGTGTATTCGTCTTTCCTGCCTGCGTCTAGGGTGGTCCCTAAGCCGACATGCATAGGGTGTCTGTTCGTCTGTGAAGGGCGCAAGTTTTATTGTGCGTAACGAGCGTGAGGTGGTTGAGCATGTAGAGTGCGATGGGAGAGGGCGTGATGGGGACGGTGCGGCCTCATGTGTCTGTCTTTCCACTAATTCCTTGCTCTCCCTCCTCACTTTTCTCCAGCTCATCCTTTCTCCTACGGATCCATGGTGAGTCTGTGTTGGTCCGGGTGATGTATAGTTTATCTAGGCTTTCCCTTTCACTGTTTCTTCCTTCCTTCTCCACTCCTTCTTCTTCCTCACTACAAAAGTCAGTCATAAACGGCACCCCCCACTCGGTCTTTTTCCCCTTGATTGTTACTGTTTGTAAGTCTATTAGGTCCAGTTCTCCTTTTTCTCCTTTATCAACCGCTCCCCTTTGCGCTGATGTTGTTGCTACTTTTGTGTTTCTATATACATCCCCCCATACTTCACTCTCCCTTCTCCTATCTTCTCTTTCTCCTTCATTTCGCTCCTCCATCTCCCTACCATTTTCCTCCGTTTTTCCTTTTTAATTCCTCCATTACTTCACTACTCATCTGTTCCAGTATTCTTTCATCCTCTTTCTTCCTTTCCCATTTCACCCTTTCCCTTTCTAATATGCTCTCTATCACCCTCCCTTCTTCGTATTTCTTAGTCGTTTCCGATAGTAATCTCCTCTTCCACATTGCCATTTCTCTTTCTTTCTCTTCTTCTTCTCTTTTCTTTTCTCGCAGCACTGCTCTTGATACCCTTTCTGCTGCTGCTTTTACCCTTTCAGCTTCTCTCCTTTGCTCCTCAGTTCGTTCCCTTATTTTTTCCAATTCGTTCTTACCTTCTTTCCTTTTCCTCACTCTCTCTCTTTCCTCCCTCTCGAGCTGTTTGATCAATTCATTCTGCTCATCCCTTAACTCTGCTAGTCGTTCCTCCAAAATCTCTTCCTTTTGTCGTAACAGCTCTTCCCCCCTCATTTCACTCTCCCTGGTATTATCCTCGTCTGTTTTCCTTACTACCTCCTTCTCTTCTCCTGTTAATGAACCTCGCAATTTTAATAGTATCTGTGCAGCTACCCAATCATCATTTCCTATTTCCACAGTTTGTTCTTCTCCAGTCCTCCCCTCCCCTGCTGGCATCTTCCTACGAGCCACATATGGTGGAGGGCTGTATGCCGGGTTCGAGTACCCCTCAGCCGCCCTTAACTGACCTCTTCCTATTTCTCCTAACTCCCTTAAAGGGTACAACCCCCCTCCCTCTGTTTTCACTCCCTTTGCTAGGGGTATATCGTTGCTCGGTTCCTTTTTTATTTCATTTGATGTATTATTCTTTTCTCCTCCCTCTTGTCCGTTCCCCGTGTTCTTTTGCTCTTCACTCCCCTTTTTCCCATCCTCTCCGTCCTCCTTAATCTCTTTTTCTTCCGGTATTTCCCCCACAGTGAACATTCCATTTGGTCCTGGTCGGGACCCTTGGAACATCCTCCATAATTTAAACACCTCCACGAGGTTTGCCAACTTCTTCCCTTTGTATGTATTATGCAGATGGTTTAATAGTGAATGTTGGGCATATGGATCAAAGCTACCGTTGGGCGGCCACGGTGTTATCATTTTGTTGTCCGTCCCCTGGGTCCATTCTATGCTATGCTTAATCAGTTTCTCCCTATGGGGTGACAGTGTGGTACATATGTGTTGTAGTGGGGTAGTGAGGGTGTTCCCCCACCCTCCCGATCCTGTCCCGTCTGACATAGTAGCACTCCACTTGTTACCCTTCCCCTACCTGGTAGCGGTTATCTCACTAGCAGTTTACAATATACAGCCTTATATCGTTACCTGGCCCCGTAAGTTTGGGGACTTGCGATAGTCCGCTTAAGGAAAATTATAAAAATATAGTATTTACATTTGTATATTTTCTTCTGTCTTTCTTCCTTTACACAACACCCTTACGGCCCCCTGCGGCCGAGGCGCACGTAGCCCCCTGCGGCTGCGTACCCCTTGTGACGTTCTTATACAGTCGTCCTATTTCACTTGCTCCTCCTCCTTCTTCTACACTTGCCGTGGTCGGCGGTCTCCGTGCGCAGCCACGTCCCCCGTTTCACCTTTCCCCGATCAACTCATTACCGTTTATCTCCGTTTCCACTTCCTTACCACAGTTCTCTTCCCCACCACTCTCAGAAAGAAAGATGCCTTGTGCTCGGGATATCCTATGAAAGCCCTACTGGTGACGTCACCGATCTCTTCGAGCTACTGGTAAGTTCTTCATATATACTTTAAGTTCAAAATACACTTGCAATCTACCCCCATTAACCTCACAGCTGTCTTCCTGTCACTCCTGGAACAAGGTAATCAATAATATAATCGGACTGCACACGCTGCGTCGCCTCGCGTGTGATACGCCCCTCGACAGGAGGGCTTAACCAGCCAATTATCTTCCGTATTGGGCAACTAACTAGCTACCGCCTACAGGGAAACGTCATCTACCTATCGAGTTTCTTGCTCGAACAATAGGGATCCTCATCTACTCATTGATCAATAAATGCCAAATCGTAGGAAACCACACACACACACACCCTAACAGGTAGTCGCGACCTAGGCCAATCAGTGTCTACGAGCGGCCGCACGTGATGTTTTCGTGCTCCACCCCCCTCTCTCACGTAATGTAACCGACTGCTCTCGCACTCGTTCGGCTACCATTCTTTCCATTGCCAACACAAAATTGTCAAACCTTCGCCGCGCACCAGTGCAACACCTCCCACCTCCCGTATTTAATTCCTCCCCCCTCCCTCACAATTTCACATTGCTTGTTGTGCGTGGCATGCTCACCAAGTTCTCTTGATGCGGGGCCGCTCGACTGCGTGCACCGCTCCAAGCGGCTCGCCACCTCCCCTCGTCTGGACCACGTCTGGACACTCGCCAACCGCGGGTGGGATACTTCTCAACCGGCTCCCGAGTGCCAATATCCGGATTGCGCTGTCCGGTCTTCTCGCAGCTCCGCGATGGTCCTGTAGACCTCAGAAGGGGGCAACGGCAGAGGGGGCCGCGCCGCCGGGCCTGCTCGCAACGCGATTACCTGGAAAAAGTAAAAATAAAAAAGCAGATCTTAAACAGATCTCAGCAGAGCCTCCAACTTGTCGGGGGGAAATTCTGCCGAGGTCGGCCGGGCCGTCCGCAGATCTCTGGGCAGGGAGGCCCCAACTCCTCCCGTATATCCCAAAAGAGATAGAGTATGAGACACACGCAAGAAGCAAGGTGACTCTGCTGTTTATTAGACAAAACGGCAGGGATGGGTCAAGGAGCGTACGCGTCCGTCCTGACACACACACAATCGTGGGGCTCGCGCGCCCTTTTTACCTTAGTATGACGCGCTACTTGCGTCACTTGGAAAGTTTAGCAAAAAACCTATCTCCACTCTGGATTGGTTACTCGAGTGGTAGGGTTAGTATAGCGCACATATAGAGAACGGTATTAGTGGCTGAGGGTTTGTCAGGTGGTATACCTGGGCTGTCCCTTAAATTTGATACATGAAAATTGTTACATGAGGACCTCTGAGGATTGGTCAATGTGAATGGCGTCAGTGATAAGAACCCCATGTTCTAATTGGTCCGCTCGCGAGCCTCCCAGTCTGGGACTATCGCTGTTCCCAGCTCGCGGTGCACCTGTCATTTGCAACAATGTTTTAATATGGGTAGGTGTGAACAATGTGAGGATTTATTCATATGTTGGGAGGTTGAATACTCCCACTGCTGCAGATGTCCAATGAGTCTTTTAATTGTATCTGCCTGTGTCTTGAAACGTGGGATTCAGGCGTCTCCTTCCTCCTGGGCTTGGCATCTTGTCAGGTTTGGCTTTGTCACGTGAGGTGGGACCGTGTTTGAGGCAAAATTCAACACAATTAATATTGTTTTTCCTACTGTGTGCCTGGTTTATCTTGCAGGTGTGACCTTGGCGTTGGCTTGCAGCGTGCGAGATTGCAACATCGTGCCCTTGGCGTGTGCTTTCGCCGGGCTCATTTTGCAGGGTCAGCAACCCAGTTCTTGCTCATTCAATGTTCATGGAAGTTTTTGCTTGCGGCCTACTTGGGCCTGGTGCATAGGTGGAACCGCTTGATGCAGGGCGTTTTAGGTTACGGTATCATATTGCTTTATCCTCAGTATCGTGTCCCCGTTGTATTCTTCATTATGGTACATGGCTCTTAGAAGGAGCGTCAGCAAGCCTTTTTATATAAGTTCATGATGCGTCTTGCGTTTCTGCATTTTGAGAGCCTATGTGGAAAATAATAAAGATGCACGTCCGTGAGTATGTCTGTCGCATACGTCATAGCACTGAATATATTCTTCGTGTGGATTGGTGTGGGAGTGTCCGGTGTGCATGTTTGCACAGGTGTGCTGACCGTTGGCTAGGTCGTCATGGCATCTCTAACGAAGTGTAGGTTTAGTCGAGTTGATCCGTGCCGCAGGTGTCGGCATGGACAGGGCGGGCTGCTGGGCAGGTAGATGGACACATCCGTATGCTCCTGTACCAGGGTATTTGGTCATCTGGTAGATAGGCAAACTCCTCTCGCGGCGGGTGTCTAGGCCGTGATCCTCTAGGCCAGGCGCGAGAGGGGAAGGGTGGGAGCCTGTTCTTCCATTCTCCCACTTCAATGGTTTTAGCCGGGAAGGCATATCAAGAGTGTCTGGTCTATGTTGTGGAAGATATAGCCAGGCTGGTTGATGGAGGCGGTGTTGGAGCCCTAATAGTGTTTGATCTGTCAGCGGCTTTCGACACACCATGGGACATCCCATTCTTCTGTACTACCTGGCTTCCCCCAACCTCTCTGGTACTGTCCTGGCCTGGTTCACTTCTTTCCTGATGGATAGGGGCCAATCTCTATCTTGTCCCTTTTTGCATCTTCCTCTGTCCCTCTTTCCTGTGGTGTTTCTCAGGGTTCTGCTTTGTCCCCATTGTTGTTTAACATTCATATTCAGCCTTTGATTGGGCTCCTCTGCTCCTATGACTTCAGGTGCTACTCTTATGCGAATGACGCACAGATCCTGGTGCATTTAGATCTTGTCAGAATGGAAGTGTCATCTTGTTTGCGTGGCTGCCTGGGGGCTGTGAAGGAATGGGTGGGCCACAATTGGCTTAAACTAAATGGGGACAAAACTGATTTATTGGTGGCGGGGGCTTCTTCTTCCTCCTGCTCCGATTTCTGGTGTTCTTCCGTCTGGCTTTCGGCACTGGGTGAGTTTCCTATTCCAGTGACAGTGTCAAAAAATATTTGGGTCTACTTGTCATCCCTTTCTATGGCCGTGCAGGTTACTGCGATTTGTTAATCCATGCACTTCCAATTGAAGGTACTGCATAAGGTTCTGACTTTTGTCCCCACGCCATTGTGTCCTGCAGTTGTTTCGTCTTTGGTGACTAGTCTCTTGCATTATTATAATGTGATCTATCTGGCTCTGCCTAAGGGCCTTATTCATTGTCTTCAGCTGCTACAGCTCGGGTAGCGATGGCCGTCTCTTATGGCTCCCACATCAGCCCAGTCCTTAGAGCACTCATTTGGCTCCCAGTTGAAAAACGCATTTTCTTTAAATATCTTTGCCTTGTTCACCGGGCCGTTATAAGGTTGGGGCTGTTTTCCTTCAGAAAATGTTTGTGCCATATGTTCCTATTGGGTCCCTTCAGTCTGCTAATGATAGTTTGGTGGTGCTCCCTAAGTTTCAACTGAGCAGAGTCAGTGGCCAGGCCTTCTCTGTGGCTGCTCGTAGCTGTGGAATGCCCTCCCAGTTGGTCTAAGATGTACTAGCAATCACCTGCATTTTTGTCGTCTTTTGAAAACTCTTCTATTTTAGCCTGGGTGGCTACTGCCTGCTGGTTGCATTCCTTGCACCAAGATGCCCTGTTATGTATGTGTGTGATATAAATGCCACTGACATAACTTAAGAAGATGGCCTTTATAAAGTAACAAATGAAAAGCTGGCTACCTTAATATGTCATTGGTGGGGTTGATGATGTATGAGGGTTACATTCAGCAAAAGTTGATCAAGCCGCACAGCACTTCCTTCATATGCAAGCACCACCATAAATTGCCTGTTACAGACTCACAGAACATGCATAGTCATCATATGCATGCTGCAAGGAGCACCACATATAAATATGCTCTCATACTATGCTGTGTGTAGCCTCATATATGTGGCAAATAATCTCTAATGCCAATTATAACCTCACATACCAGGTGTAGTCGTAATATGTTTAAAATTTCCAGGTAATACCATAAAATACCTAGTGAAATCACAAATCTTAAATGACCTACGACTTCTATTTTATGTCAGTTAATGTCTCACTTTTTTGCCACATCCAGTCACTATACCTAAGGTACAGTTTCTCTTGTCCAGGTTGGATTTTCATAGATATGTTGTAATTTCAACTGTTGAAGCAATTCCATCCTATACCATATAAGGCCTTGTATGTCCCTAATAGCCATAAGTAATTCACAGAAGCTCAAGTCCAAGTGATTCATCAATGCTAGTTAGTGCTTCATATATGTGTCAGTCACCATTAGTATGGGACAGCTTTACATGCCAATGTGTATGCCAATGTGTATCCTTCTTTTAGCAAGTGCAGCCACAAATGCACCAGTAATGCGCCAGTAATGACGTTTAATGACATTCAATAACTCATATGAATGACATAGTCATGATATGTAAGGTTTGGCCTTGCATCTTCAAGTGCTGCCATTATGGTCCATCTTCCCTTGCCATCTCTCTTACATCAAAGGTCCTCTTAAACCCCATTTAGGCACCACCATGTGAATCACAGAGCTCAGGGACACATGTAGAAATGAAGTAAAGCACAGAGTAATTTCAAAGTACTTAAACTGCAAGCCTTTCACATAATGTGGGGCAAATATGGCCCCAACACAAAAGGAAACTGCATCTGGCTTATTGTGCCCTAAAAGTGCAGAAATACTTTCTTTTAATTTGAAAGCACACTGTTGACTGGCAGACAGAAACACCAGCATGTCCATTTCAACATTGACAAATAGCTCAACAGGGTTGTCAGAAAAAGGAAAAACAAAATTATATGGGCCCTGTATTCAAGTGACTAGGCCAATGAGTCTGAATACAATTTACTATATCAGGGCTGCAAGGAGAGATGTGTGAATTCTGCAACTTGGAAGGAAATGAACACATGGGAAATTAAACTTGAATTGAAAGAAGTAAATTCAAGCCTCATGGGTCATCTTACGATACAGGACAGGAACATGATCAGACTTCAACATCAGTCATGGATAACCTCCAGTAATCATACCTCTATTTCCCACTACTTGCATGGATTCCAGCCTCTGTCTCTTTCCCTGGTTTCCTCCCCCCTCCCAGGCAACGTTAATTCTCCCGCAAATATTTGAGCAGTTCCTGCTCAGATGATTTCAGACAGGTCTCTGCCATTCCCATTGTTCATCTCCTTTTAAACGACACTCAGAAAATATCTAAATTATCCGGTACCAGCTTTTTAGCTCTTGATCTGGATTGTACATCTACTGTCCTCCCCTTTACTCTTATTGGTCCCTTTTAGTTACTAGGCTCCATTCCTGGGAGTTTATGATGCCACCCCCCTTGAATTATCTTTCTGAACAATTTTACAGTTGCAGCTAAAATCTGCAACATGGCAATATTTTTCAATTTACAAGTTAGCATAATTATGTGCTATAATTCCCCGAATCACTGCTTTGTGACATTTTCTGGGAACCTAAACAAATGGAAGAAAAGGAACACTATCAAAAGCAGCCAGCTTGGTCAGTATTTGTCAGTCATGGGCAGAGTATGAACGAAGATAACCGCTTTCAGAGACCGTTTAGAGACCCCAATTAAGGAGACTTGGATAAGGAAGGCAGTCATTGGGGCAGCTAGCCAGATAGGAGCAGCAGACCATTTGATACCTGGATCAAGGATAGTGTCAAATAAGAAGTAAGTACAACAGAGAAGAGAAAATATAGAAGGATTAGGGTTAATAATGAGAGAGCTAATAGAGAAGCAGGATTCCAGCTATGCAAGTGCTATAAGGGGCACCACCTGAAATTAAGAGAGAGAGAGAAAGAGCAGGATAGAGAGATAGAGATAGAGAGAGAGAGAGAGAGAGAGAGAGAGAGAGAGAGGGAGAGAGAGAGAGAGAAAGTGAGGGGGGTTGGGGGGTGGGGGGTGTACTGGCTTAGCAAGTGAAGGAATTATTACCATACTAGAATTAAAGTAGAGAGACATCAGATCATAAAGTGATATTGTTGGGAAGGTGATAGAGGAAGAGAGGGTGGCACTGAAAGAAGAGGTGGAAGAGAGCATGTTTGCAAGACTAATAGTAATAAATAACAGCTAGAGGGAAACTGGTGTTGGAAGAGGAAAACAGAACAAGATCATCCAAACGTAGTGCGTGATTGGACTCAAAAAGGGAGTAGACCATGTCAGGGGAGAAGAAAAAAATTGATGAGCAATGGAGGTGGCTAAAATGTGAACATCTGAGACAGAAAACAGATGGAAGATGTACGACAACCAAGATAGTAAGGTTTTGGTTGTCCATGTGGGTCCAGGAGAGAGTCAAGGAGCAGAATATAGTGACTCTACACTGGGAAGTAGGAAGATAGAATAGGAAGAGTTGGCAGAAGGAAGTTAGGTGCTGGAGACACTATCAAGGGAAGGAGTGTGTTTCCAAGATAAGGGCTATGCTTCTATATCTTCTATATCAAATCACATCAGGTTCAGTGAGACCTCCTGGCAAGCACAATCCTGGTACTAGATGAACTTGTTCACATGCATTTGGGTTCTCTAAATCCACATTACCACCAGTTTCACTCATTTGAAAAACCCTGATGTACAAACTGTGAAACAGCCTAGGGGGCAAAATCTGGACAAATTACCAAATCACAAGTTAGACAGAAAGCTTTGGGCCATCTGAAGAGTACTGCCCAGGGACAATGCAAGAAGAGAGGAATCAAACTACCCTCCATACAGGTACACAGGAGAGAAGGAGGCAACACAACTCAGAATAATTATGTAAGATATGTGTGTTTTCATGGACGATTCTTTTGTTATCTTTTAGGGTTATATGATACCACAGGGTTTAGAATATTAGAGACAGACACGTTGGAATTGTTATCCAGCACTTTACTTTTGTCCACTCTAATTATCGTGACAACCTTAGTTGCATTTGACAAATAACATGACACTTTATTTTATAAACACAATTGTGAATCCATACTTGACAACCACATTTTTCTTTGCCTCTAATTCTTGCAGCATGTTCCTTTTTTTCAAATTGAAAATGCCGACCATATTGGAGAATCTCACAGTCAATTGGG
Source organism: Ambystoma mexicanum (assembly GCF_040938575.1). Classification (NCBI taxonomy): domain Eukaryota; kingdom Metazoa; phylum Chordata; class Amphibia; order Caudata; family Ambystomatidae; genus Ambystoma; species Ambystoma mexicanum. The sequence continues at coordinate 848,833,392 of NC_090935.1, forward strand.
GGCTCTTAGTTTTCAGTGTTGTTGTTTAAGATAATTTCTCCTTGCTTCTTTCTTGACCCTATATTTCCAAAACGATATATGCTTATTGGGCACTAGCTATTGCTATACTGTGAAGAGAACAGGAAAGACATTACATTGAATTATGTAATGCACACCTTTTTGACATCAGAGTGTATTCCATAGTGACCAGTGATAGTACGGACACCTGAACGTACCAGATAACTAAGGCATTCCCTGAAATCTACTCAGTCTACACTCACTACCATAACATCAAGCCTTTCTCCTTGTGAATTATTGAGGGTTCCAGTACATTCTATGCAAAGGGAGAAAGGTGCTCTTCTTACATAAATATTTTTGAAAGGTCCGTACTATGTACAGTTATTGTACAATACATGTTGTTTCAGTGAGGATGTAAAATTTGATAATGATAACCTCATGTTCATCCTTATAAGGGTATAGCTCAAAGCCAACCACATATGCAATTGAACCATGTGCTAAACTAAGGTCTAAATTAGTATTATGTGGCAGAATTACTCTGAAGTGAAGGCAACATATCAATACTGCCTCTAAGCCTATTTCTTAAGTAGTTTAAGAAATATAATGGCTTTCTGGTACAAGGATACATCATCTCATGTTCTTCTAAATGAGCCCTACATTTGATTTGCAGATTAGCCTACTTTTCACTTTGGTGCATGTTAGGCACAAACCTGTGCAGTTCCCTTAGGGAGCACTGCAAAAGATTTAGGACTACAGGTGTTAGCAGTAAACCCACTTGGTAGCAGTCTGTACCACCCAGATTTACCTGGTAGCTGTGGCTGAGCAGTCAGACGTCCCTCAAGAAGAGTTAGGCAGTATGCAAAGTATACACAATAGGCACTCAGATACAATAATACAAACAAACACTGACCAGAGCTTTGGTATCAAAGTATATAATTATTTATTTAAAAACACACTGTTTGAAACACTCCAGCACTCTTATTGTAAAACACTCTAAACACAGTTACTATTATAATATATACAACCCTTATTCCTTATCAGATAACTCTTAGTAAAACACCACTTATTTTCATACAGAGGTGAGCGCTTAACTATAGATGGCACTCCAATAAGTTTGTGAAAAAGGGAGTGAAAAAGACAGAATATGGAAAGGTACACCACTCTAAGATTTAGGAACACTATTAGCAAGGCAGAAGAGCAAAAGTCACTTGTGAGCCAAAGTCCATAGGCTGGGCCCACTCTTAGAGAGAGCAGAGCACAAATGCGCCCAAGATCACACAGTTACTCTAGGCTTGGAAGGTCTTGCAGAGAGTTCGAAAAAAAGTTTAGAGAGGCTTAGAAAAGTTTAGCCAGGGTGTCCCAGGCTAACCCAGGTTCGAAAGCCGGGGGCTAAATCTACCCCGTACAGTCGGTGGCAAGGGAAGCCAGGCGGGACACGGTACCTTAATTGGGAAGGATCCTCCAGCGGTGGCAGTTGTTCCTGGCAGTGGGTGCAAGTCTCGTCGTCGTCCAGGGGAAGAGAAGATCTCGACTTGGAGGAAAGATGAAGGTCGTTGCACTACCAGGGAAGAAACCAGCCACAGAGTTTTCCGGTTAAAGGTAGTACCCTTTAATTCGTGGTCGTGGTAAAACGTGGTATCCCGGTTGCCGGGGTGCTTGGCACAGGCAAGGCGGCCACAAGATACGTTGGGAAGGTGAAAAGACGGTGAAACTGGTTATCCCCACCAGTCAAAGGAAGAAGACTCTCCGGCGGGAGATCTCCTCTGTCGTTGGGAAAAGTGGTGAGACGGTCCAGCAGGGCTCCACCGGTGGTGTCGTCGTGGCAGGTCGGCTCAGCTTCTCCCTCGTTGGATTCTTAGGTCCTGTGGCGACTTCTGAAGTTCCAGTCCCCAAAGCCCTGCTTTTATGCAGAAAACCCCCATTCACTCAGCCTAGCTGTCACTCAAACATGCTAAGTGGTGAGCCGGCCGGCTCACCACTTGGGACAATCAGGACGGAGTGCGACTTGAGTTGCCTAGGCAACTCAGTCCAGGGTGCCTAAATCCCCCTTCACCCCTCCTAAGTACCCCAGACAGAGTGGCACCACTTTGGAGGGCTTCTGTGGAGAAGCCCGCCAAAAAGTGGAACAAAGGGCTCGACTTGGGTTGGAGTCACAGAAGAGAACACAAACGCCATTTTAGAACCGAGTTTTGGCAAAAAATACCAATCGGAGAATTAATATTAATTAAATAAACCGGCGGTATGTTCGAGGCTATCATAATTAAATAAATAAAGATAGTAGCCTCGAACAATGGGAAAATCCCATAGAGAAACATTTGCGGTTGAATATAAAAAGTAGTATCCACTGCCACCAGCCAAAACTCGATCAAGGGGGACGGAGACGTGCCCCCTCGACTAACAGACCCCGGGGCAATTGAATTGCCCCAGCCAGCACGTCCACAATATGATCGTTTGTACTGGTCCTGTTCGGAATTCAAGACTAGTAAAGTCAATGGTGACTTTACATGCCCTGTGAGACAGTAGTCAGTCCCAGGGTATGGAGTCTATACTGGGGGGTCACTATGACACCCCTGTGTTACTGAGGGTGCTGTGTAACACACATCACAAAAACACATGAAGCCCTATGGGGTAAATGACCCCATAGCCCATTAAACACATTTAGAGTCAAAGAAACACACTCAAATCATGCCCAAGAGTGAGGGTAAAAGAGTCTCACTCTTGGCAGGAGAAAAAAATAAACCCCAAAAATCCAGCAAAGCTGCTGGGGGACTCACTAGGTTAGGAAATTCAGCCTAAACAGAGAATTCTCCCTAACAGTGCACACTTGCATTTGATTTTTGCACAGACTTTCAAAATTAACATTAAGCAGACTGATTTCACATTTTGTTTAGTCAAGTGATCCAAACTGCTGTAACTTCTAAATACATATTGGCAATATGCCTAGTTTTTAAAGTTGTCATAGCATTCTCAAAATGAATGCCAATTCTGACATCTTTGAGTGTCTGAGAATAAAGGAACTCAAGTAATTTATATATATTATCAATAATCCCCCTGCATTGGAATTTTAACAAAAGGTGTGGATTTACAATACTGCCGTGAGTGCCAGAGAAACTTTGGATGTTAACATTTTAAAAATATAGCTGGCTTTTGATTTGAAACAACTGAGGGAGCTCCCCAAATCAAATGACATTAACACATAAGATTAACATTCTCATATTGTATTTCTTTTGAGAGTTGATGATGAATACCCATTTGTTCCTCATTTTGTTAAAGTATACGGGCTGCTACATCTACCTAAGCTTAGTTTGCATGTTTCTGTGCATGCTTTACTTCATTCATTGGTATTTCAGTATAGTTTTCTATAAGTAGTCTTTATATTTGACCTTGGTTTCCTGCACTAGATGCCTGATTCACTTCAGAAGACTCTTTTGGCTGCTATCAGTTCTTCCAGTTGAGTTTCATCTTCAAACATTTAATAATATATGTGTTGCGGTTTTCAGAGTCAAGGCTAAACGATGGTGCTTCAAAAGCATCCTGGGGTTTAATGGATTCAACGCAAATGTCCTCCTCTCTTCGCCAAGGTTTGAGCAATAGCAGAGGATCAGGTCATTTGACTAAACAATCTCTATAATCTATAAAGCAACCCCTTTTTCCCCATAAATTGATATATTTCTCATTGATGTGCAGTACTAAGTCTTGTACAAATGCAGGTGTTTAAAAGCCAGACTTCTGTTTGAGTAATATGTGTCAATACGTTTGCTTTTTAAAATGGCTGCACCATTTTGATTTGTTACTATCAGAAACTCCATTTCATGACATGATCAAGGTACATTGTTTGAAAAGCAGATGGACCAAAACAAAGCCAAATAAGGTTGTTTAATCCAGTGTGTAATGCTGTTACAGTTAAACAGTCAGTCCTCATTCTATGTGTGGCAGCATTACAGTCATTTGTCAAAGAGTCAATAATTGTATTGCAATAAGTGATGCACTTAAAATCCTGCCTCTCTTGATAGTGTGGGTGTTGTTTGGGGACTGGCCAATATCACTGTGTCTGACATTGCACATGGAACTATTAAATTATGTCAAACACCAACATCAATTCTTAGATTGATAGATAATAGAATATGTGCTGATTTGTGTGATATTCTATCAGGTTATGCTCAAGTGCATTACTCAACAAGAAATGCTTATCACAGATAAAAAGAAACCGTTTTGAAAGGAGATTTGTTTGTTTTTTCACACATGTTTTTGAAGTGATTAGTGTGCACCTCTTTGTTGTTTGTATAATCTGATGTATTATCAATACAATTATACAACATATGTTTCAAAATGTATGCTTTCTCAAGGGCATTCTAACATATGACTAGGAATTATCATACACAAACCATCCTCTTCCACTTGCCTCAATTGATTCTGACTGAGATAGGAATGTACTCACTGATCAATCGTGATCTCTAACTAATGTAAGTTTTGCGGAGCATTTCACCTTCCATACGCCACTAGTTTATTCATGACACATCTAGATGGCATATTGTGGTCATTCAGTGTACTTGAACAATATGAATAAAACAATAATTACTTTGTCAGGCCAAAGCTTCCCACAATTACTCGATACAATGCTTCTCTAGTTTTCCATTGTCATCAGAGTAACATCAACTAATCATGTGCTTGCTTTCCCAAGCCTTATGTAGTGGCATTCATATGGTTTTCATAGTATTTATGAGGAACCACTGAAGTGAACTTTCAGAAGAGTTGGTAGTGGATAAGCAAACCATTTGACAAAAAAAGTGGCTCTCTGATACAAATATAAAATTGCAGCTAAATATGAAAAATTCTCATCTGGTATGAAGAGAGTCATGAAATAACAAAATAAGTAAAAACATTGTTACTTTAAAGAAATTATTATTTAAGCAATAGGCCTCAAGCAGCGGGGGCATTACTGAGTCAGCGAATGCCCTAGGGTATTACAAGACTCAGTAATGCCCCTGCTGCAAGGGGCATATTGCTTTTAGTACCCTGGCTCGCAAGACCAGGGTACTAATAGCATTCTTTTCTGTTCCGGAACAGAAAAGAAAAAAAATGAAAAATAAATAAATGTCCAATGAAATGGCCACTGGAAAAGGGGAAACAGAGTCCTTTCTCCATTTCCGTGGCAGCCATCGGGAGCCTGTGGCTGGGAACAGAATTGTTCCCAGCGCGTTTGCTCCCGATAAAAAAGAAGAAATTGGCAGGTAAGTGGGGTTGGGAGGGCTTTTAGGAGGGAGGGAAAAAAAAACACTTAATTGAATCCCCGGCGGGGGACAAAGGTGGCCTGCAGCCGTGTGGAGGCTCGGAGCGGGGATGGCCCCACTTTGAACCTCCTCATTGGCTGAGGGGATGCCACGCCCCTGCCATAGACAAAGCAGTGGAATCCGAGGGATTCCTGGCAGGCTAATGCCCCAGCGAGGGCCAGTCAGAATGGTTCTTCCATTCTGATTCTCCCTCGCCAGGTACTAATATATTTTAAATCATAATTTCAGGACAGTTCCCTAATTACTATGTATTATGAAAAGTGTAAAGCGATCAGGAAATTATTACAAAATGAATCAAATTGAAAAAACATCAAATGAAACAATATTGTTAGCAGATTTCAATAATCCGTTTGGTGGGATTGCAAGCTGACAAAGAAAAACAGATAGATTTGTAACTATTTTTTACCAACAATGGCACAAAACACTTAGACATTTGAAATTGTTGTAAACAAAAGGCATACAATTTTACACTTGTTAATTACCCCAGGTTATTTAGTTAAGTGGTCGACATATGTTGCGATGGACAGTCCTCAATCTAACTCTGTTTGTCTATAGTCTTCTTCATGGAGAAATGGTGTGATACGTTTAACTGGAACAATTTCTTCACAGTCCTGCATTAATGTATACCTTGATTGATATACCCAGCTACAACTCCTGGTTGTTTGTAAATGAATATATACTTTGATATATACCAAATCTGGATGTGTGAGCATGTATGACTGTGCACTCATTAGGATTTAACTTGTTTTTGGTACCTGCTGTTTGTTGCAAGTTTCTTTACTGTTTCCTTCAGGATGCAATTGTCCGAATATGCATTCGGAACAATTTCCTTAGTGCATTTTTTAAAAAGTTCTGCACATATTTGATACAGGGCTACAATAAATTAAATAAAACAGATATCTGTCTACAATGGAGACACCTGATAATTGTAGACTAACGAAAATATTTCAGGAATTAAACCAAAAATTATTTAAAATGTTACTGGGCAAGTATTCATTAATATTCACTAGAACTATCGAAAGGGACAAAAGGTGGCAGGGTTGCTCTTATAAACAAGGACACCCTTGTCATCGGTGAGATAGCCTCCACCTCCTCCCAAACTGTCAGTTGCTCTCAGTCAAGTTTTCACTGGCACCCACCTCTACAATCACTCTGCACATTCTGTACCAGCTGTCTGACCCCCGACTACATTCAAAGATGACCTCACACAACTTCCCCTGAGCAATCTCAAACCCAACTCCAAAGCTATTGCTCTAGGGGACTTCAATCTCAGCTATGCTGACCCCGCATCAGTCAGAGATGCTTTATCCCTTGCCAGCATCACCTCGCCCTCAACTTCTCACAAAAAATACTTAAGCCCGCACACGCTCTAGGATGTCAGTGTACTAGACCATAATTGCAATACCACTGTCCTCTCCAAAACACCCTGCAAATGGTCTGATCACCTCCTCAATACATTCACTATCCAAAACTTTGACCAGCCTCTCCCCCATCCCATCCACCCCCCCCCCCAGTCATATCCTGCTGCACCTGCAACCTCTCCAATGACCTTCTCCTGCCATTGTTTGGAAACCTGCTTCCCCAACATACTGGATGTTCACAGTCTAGTCAATGAGTACAAACATCCCTAAGCTCAGCCATCGATGCACTCGGCCCACAAAAAATGCACCCCAACAAGCCACACGCTCCAACTCCTGATTTACCCCTTAGCTACACACCTTGCATTCTGAAAATCATTCTAGTGCACGCATCTGGCACGTATGCCTATCAGCAGCAAAAAGATCTTGCTTCACAGCACTCTCCAGAACATACAAAAAAGCCATCCAAATGGCTAAAGTGTCTGCATACAGTAGTTGCATTGCTAATGCCAACTCTAACTCCAGTGAGCTAATTGCTATCCTACGGGAACTAGAATCCCCAGTCTCACCTCTATCCACGGTCAACAAGAATGGGTCCTGGTGCAACGACATCCAGAATGTTCTGCTGAACAAAACTGCCTTATTGCAGAGCAAAACCCAATTTAAACTGATCACCATCAGTGCTGCCTCCCAGACCCCATCATCCTGACACCCCTCCCAGAGCCCCTCCCTCTATTCAACTTCCACCCAGTCTCTGTGTCAGAAGTCACTGACATCCTAAAGGGCCTTAAACCCTCCAGAGGCAAAGCAGACATTTGTCCTGCACCGTTCATCAATGGCCACAGAAGAGAATCAGAACTTCTTGACCTCAAGAACTAGCTTGACAATGCCAAAAACTCAGGGAATGTGTCCCACCTCATGCTTTTGTCCAAAGCCTTAGACTTGGTTGACCACTCCATCCCTGCCACATCTGACCACTGCTACCTCTTTTTCTCCAGATGCCACCAAGTGGGTTGCTTCGTTCCTGGCCGACCACACCACAAGAGTCTTTGCCAACAATCACTCCTCCTCCCCTACATCTATCACTTGCAGAGTACCTCAAGGATCCTGCATCTCCCTACGCACTACAATGTCTATACCAAACCCCTCTTTGACCTCCTTGACTCACTCAATATCAAGCACACAAACTACACTAACAACAAAGAGATCATATCGCCCTCACTGGGGATCACCACCTTGACTCCCAAAAAATCAACTCAATCTCCAAAACTTTTCAAGCCTGAACTCCTCCTCATAGACAAGCCTGCACACCTCACCAAACTCAGTCCAGGCTATCAGCTGTTCACCATTGACAACCATCACATCCACATCTCTCCGGCTGTCAAGACGCTCGGCTTCCATCTAGATGCCACTCTCACCTTGTCGCACCATGTCAATGCCATTGCCTCTTCTGCCTCATACGTGCCAAGTTAATGCAAAATCAACCATTTTTATCCACTGACAATTGCCTCAACATTGCCATGGCCATCATCAGCTCTAAGTAGGATTACTGCAATGCCCTCCCTGAAGGCTCCTTGGAGCAAAATATAAACAAATTGCAATAATAATAATAATAATAATAATAATAATAATATTATTATTATTATTATTATTATTATTATTATTATTATTATTATTATTATTATTATTTTTATCATCATTGCTATTTATTGAGCATGGACCTAGCTTTGAGAAGCAACAGAGCGCTTTAAAGAGGTATACAACAATACAAATACATAACAGAGCACTTTACAGAGGTATACACCAGTACAGATGCATAACAGAGCGCTTTTCAGAGGTAACGAAAAAACAGATCTACAGAGGGGGTAGGATACAGAGGGGCACAGAGCAAGGGTACAGCTGTATTGGGTGGAGGGATTGAGAGGTATGGGTGGTGTCTTGTGAGTCAGGTGGCGCAAGGGGTGATGTGGTGACCTAGATGTTGAGGAGGAGAGACTCCTTGAGTTCTTTTGTGAAATGTAGGAGTGTGGGGGCAAGTCTGATGCTGACGGGGAGGAGGTTCCATAGTCTTGGGGCATTGGCAGAGAAGACTTGTTTTCTGGTACTTTCTTTTTTGCAGTGGCAGATTTCAAGTCAGCACATGTCCTGGCTTTTGGTGGTCCATTGTCCGCCAGAGATGCTGAGTTTCTCTGTGAGGTAGATGGGTGATTTGGAGTTTCTCTGTGAGGTAGATGGGGGATTTCAGAACGACTGCCTCATAGATTATGCAGCAAGACTTCAAGATGATTTGTCCATGCAGTGGGAGCCAGTGAAGGCCAATGAGTGCTGGGGTGATGTGGTTGTATCTGCATAGATCCTTGATGAGGTATGCAGCTGTGTGTAGGACACTACTCAGGGGCACAAAGGAAGAGTGTTAGGGAAGGTTTCCTAAAGTCCACTTGAGGTAAGACTTCATAAAACTATCCCAATGGTATACAGGTCCCAAACCTAGAATCAGTCTGTACAACTCATGGAACCTTGGTAGAGTGGCAGAGCAGTCAGGCTTATCATAAAAGAAGGATGTGAGCTGTAGGTAAATTCACTGAGCCCAGTTAGTAAAGTAGGTCAAAGAAACACAACAATACATTTATATCAAATATATTACTGGGCCTGCGGTAGGAGCCCAGTAGTTATGGTTAAGTTGCTAAACCCATAAGGAGCACTTTCTGGGCGGCTTATAACTTTGCCCCCCCAGACAAACTCTTACTAAACTTTGCAAAAAAAGTAAATGGCCCGCTCTGAATTTTTCTTGCCAAGTTTGGTGAGGTTTCACAAAGGGGGGGGCAAGTTTATAAAACTATAAGATCCACTTGCATATGCTTTAAATTTGCAAAGGAAAAGAGTCTTTAGGGATCCTTAAGTAGGGAAGAAGAGCAGCAACTAGGAAGGCACCAGGTGGGTGGGGTGTTATTCTTAGCAGTGCACATTAGTAGCGTGAGTTGTGTTTGCTTATCTTACCATAACTGTACATTTCTGGGTTTTTCAGTTTTACATGTAACCATAATATGGATAGGTTGTTATTAGCGCAAAGTAACTATAAAGTCCCTTTAACAAAGTTTTTGCACTGAATTCGCTAGGTTTTTATTAGGGCAACTGAACAATAACATCCCTTTAACAAAGATTTTTCATTGATTTTGATAGGTTTTTATAAGTGCAACTTAATCATAATGTCCCTTTAACAACGTTTTTTTCATTGAATTTGATAGGTTTTTATTAGTGCAACTTAATCAAAATGTCCCTTTAACAAAGTTTTTTCATTGAATATTTATTATAGTTATACATGGAACATCTTAAAATATTTAGATCATTAAACCAATACTTATAATATTACTTATAGATACTTTTCAAAGATCACTTCCTAATTTATAGTTGCTTGTGGTTATAATTGTTACAGCTTTTGACACTAATGACAGTTCTACCGTATTATCGGTAATACTGAGTGCACAGACAAAGATATACAGTAATTGCATTTAGTTAGCAAAACCATATAGGATAAAGTCTTTTGGCAAGGAAAACATTTTGTTAGTCAAACAGTAGCCAAGCGTAATTTTCTAGTTATGTGGCAAACTAACGCTTTTAAAGTCTGATCCCTAAATCTATGAAGAAGTCAGTTTGGATAGGGCTCAAAGTCTTACGAAGCAGCAGAACAGCAAACGTTCCTGTGGATACTTTCAGTCTCTATTTACAGCTGCTAGAATATTAATTCAATGGTGGCGACCCTGTTGAAGGATTCGCAAAAGGGACACAACCTGACAGCTTGGGTCAGATGTAAGAGTGGACACCCTGGACACCTCTTCATGCACTTCAACACTCTCAAGCGACATCTCATTTTAAGATAAGCAATACCTTTTCACTCCACAGTACCGTAGGTTGGACTAAATGTTTGTGAATAGATTCTCCTATGTGCAGCAGCGATCAACTCGGTCTCTGGATGCCTTGGTCTGGTGACATAAGGCAGGACAGTGAATGGGTGGTCTCAGCATCAGACTTGAGAAAGGACCTCTGGCATGGATTTTTTCTACTTATCTGGTCAGTCTGTGTTTTGGCTCCTTTTCTGCAGCACCATAAAAGGGCACGGTTTGCCTAGTCAATCTTCTTTGATTCCTGGAGTCCTGCACTCTGGTGAGGGGACTTGGATGAGTTGGATTGCATCTCTAAAGGTTTATCTGGAGCTCAGCAAATACTTGGATGGATTTGGCTGTTCAAAGATGATGTTCTTCTAGTTGGTCCGAGTTCTCCTGGTATCTGTGGTCTGCAGCTCTGGAGAGGCACAGCACCTCCGGAGATGACTCAGATTGTAGTTGTTGGGTCACACCAGTCAAAGGGAAGGAGTCATCCTCTTTGGAGGCATTGCTGGTAATTTTCTTCGGTTACATCAATTTCCAGTGGTTGACTTGCCTTTCATGTGAGGAATATCACCTTTTATTTAGTTTCAGTACACACTCCTCAGCAATCTCTCTCAGTAGTTTACAAAAAGTGGTGGGTTGCTGTCCTATCAGGACAGCCAGATCTCCAGTGAGAGCTGGTACAATTCAGGCACTCAGGCGGACAAAGGGAAGTGGAGTGAAAAACTCATCCCCCACTTCTTAACTGCCCAGACACACTGCAGCCTAGGCGGGTACACCCATGGGTTACCACCAAAAGCAAAACACACACACAGACCTAATGCCAATTATAACCTCACATACCAGGTGTAGTCGTAATATGTTTAAAATTTCCAGGTAATACCATAAAATACCTAGTGAAATCACAAATCTTAAATGACCTACGACTTCTATTTTATGTCAGTTAATGTCTCACTTTTTTGCCACATCCAGTCACTATACCTAAGGTACAGTTTCTCTTGTCCAGGTTGGATTTTCATAGATATGTTGTAATTTCAACTGTTGAAGCAATTCCATCCTATACCATATAAGGCCTTGTATGTCCCTAATAGCCATAAGTAATTCACAGAAGCTCAAGTCCAAGTGATTCATCAATGCTAGTTAGTGCTTCATATATGTGTCAGTCACCATTAGTATGGGACAGCTTTACATGCCAATGTGTATGCCAATGTGTATCCTTCTTTTAGCAAGTGCAGCCACAAATGCACCAGTAATGCGCCAGTAATGACGTTTAATGACATTCAATAACTCATATGAATGACATAGTCATGATATGTAAGGTTTGGCCTTGCATCTTCAAGTGCTGCCATTATGGTCCATCTTCCCTTGCCATCTCTCTTACATCAAAGGTCCTCTTAAACCCCATTTAGGCACCACCATGTGAATCACAGAGCTCAGGGACACATGTAGAAATGAAGTAAAGCACAGAGTAATTTCAAAGTACTTAAACTGCAAGCCTTTCACATAATGTGGGGCAAATATGGCCCCAACACAAAACGAAACTGCATCTGGCTTATTGTGCCCTAAAAGTGCAGAAATACTTTCTTTTAATTTGAAAGCACACTGTTGACTGGCAGACAGAAACACCAGCATGTCCATTTCAACATTGACAAATAGCTCAACAGGGTTGTCAGAAAAAGGAAAAACAAAATTATATGGGCCCTGTATTCAAGTGACTAGGCCAATGAGTCTGAATACAATTTACTATATCAGGGCTGCAAGGAGAGATGTGTGAATTCTGCAACTTGGAAGGAAATGAACACATGGGAAATTAAACTTGAATTGAAAGAAGTAAATTCAAGCCTCATGGGTCATCTTACGATACAGGACAGGAACATGATCAGACTTCAACATCAGTCATGGATAACCTCCAGTAATCATACCTCTATTTCCCACTACTTGCATGGATTCCAGCCTCTGTCTCTTTCCCTGGTTTCCTCCCCCCTCCCAGGCAACGTTAATTCTCCCGCAAATATTTGAGCAGTTCCTGCTCAGATGATTTCAGACAGGTCTCTGCCATTCCCATTGTTCATCTCCTTTTAAACGACACTCAGAAAATATCTAAATTATCCGGTACCAGCTTTTTAGCTCTTGATCTGGATTGTACATCTACTGTCCTCCCCTTTACTCTTATTGGTCCCTTTTAGTTACTAGGCTCCATTCCTGGGAGTTTATGATGCCACCCCCCTTGAATTATCTTTCTGAACAATTTTACAGTTGCAGCTAAAATCTGCAACATGGCAATATTTTTCAATTTACAAGTTAGCATAATTATGTGCTATAATTCCCCGAATCACTGCTTTGTGACATTTTCTGGGAACCTAAACAAATGGAAGAAAAGGAACACTATCAAAAGCAGCCAGCTTGGTCAGTATTTGTCAGTCATGGGCAGAGTATGAACGAAGATAACCGCTTTCAGAGACCGTTTAGAGACCCCAATTAAGGAGACTTGGATAAGGAAGGCAGTCATTGGGGCAGCTAGCCAGATAGGAGCAGCAGACCATTTGATACCTGGATCAAGGATAGTGTCAAATAAGAAGTAAGTACAACAGAGAAGAGAAAATATAGAAGGATTAGGGTTAATAATGAGAGAGCTAATAGAGAAGCAGGATTCCAGCTATGCAAGTGCTATAAGGGGCACCACCTGAAATTAAGAGAGAGAGAGAAAGAGCAGGATAGAGAGATAGAGATAGAGAGAGAGAGAGAGAGAGAGAGAGAGAGAGAGAGAGAGGGAGAGAGAGAGAGAGAAAGTGAGGGGGGTTGGGGGGTGGGGGGTGTACTGGCTTAGCAAGTGAAGGAATTATTACCATACTAGAATTAAAGTAGAGAGACATCAGATCATAAAGTGATATTGTTGGGAAGGTGATAGAGGAAGAGAGGGTGGCACTGAAAGAAGAGGTGGAAGAGAGCATGTTTGCAAGACTAATAGTAATAAATAACAGCTAGAGGGAAACTGGTGTTGGAAGAGGAAAACAGAACAAGATCATCCAAACGTAGTGCGTGATTGGACTCAAAAAGGGAGTAGACCATGTCAGGGGAGAAGAAAAAAATTGATGAGCAATGGAGGTGGCTAAAATGTGAACATCTGAGACAGAAAACAGATGGAAGATGTACGACAACCAAGATAGTAAGGTTTTGGTTGTCCATGTGGGTCCAGGAGAGAGTCAAGGAGCAGAATATAGTGACTCTACACTGGGAAGTAGGAAGATAGAATAGGAAGAGTTGGCAGAAGGAAGTTAGGTGCTGGAGACACTATCAAGGGAAGGAGTGTGTTTCCAAGATAAGGGCTATGCTTCTATATCTTCTATATCAAATCACATCAGGTTCAGTGAGACCTCCTGGCAAGCACAATCCTGGTACTAGATGAACTTGTTCACATGCATTTGGGTTCTCTAAATCCACATTACCACCAGTTTCACTCATTTGAAAAACCCTGATGTACAAACTGTGAAACAGCCTAGGGGGCAAAATCTGGACAAATTACCAAATCACAAGTTAGACAGAAAGCTTTGGGCCATCTGAAGAGTACTGCCCAGGGACAATGCAAGAAGAGAGGAATCAAACTACCCTCCATACAGGTACACAGGAGAGAAGGAGGCAACACAACTCAGAATAATTATGTAAGATATGTGTGTTTTCATGGACGATTCTTTTGTTATCTTTTAGGGTTATATGATACCACAGGGTTTAGAATATTAGAGACAGACACGTTGGAATTGTTATCCAGCACTTTACTTTTGTCCACTCTAATTATCGTGACAACCTTAGTTGCATTTGACAAATAACATGACACTTTATTTTATAAACACAATTGTGAATCCATACTTGACAACCACATTTTTCTTTGCCTCTAATTCTTGCAGCATGTTCCTTTTTTTCAAATTGAAAATGCCGACCATATTGGAGAATCTCACAGTCAATTGGGGGCTCTTAGTTTTCAGTGTTGTTGTTTAAGATAATTTCTCCTTGCTTCTTTCTTGACCCTATATTTCCAAAACGATATATGCTTATTGGGCACTAGCTATTGCTATACTGTGAAGAGAACAGGAAAGACATTACATTGAATTATGTAATGCACACCTTTTTGACATCAGAGTGTATTCCATAGTGACCAGTGATAGTACGGACACCTGAACGTACCAGATAACTAAGGCATTCCCTGAAATCTACTCAGTCTACACTCACTACCATAACATCAAGCCTTTCTCCTTGTGAATTATTGAGGGTTCCAGTACATTCTATGCAAAGGGAGAAAGGTGCTCTTCTTACATAAATATTTTTGAAAGGTCCGTACTATGTACAGTTATTGTACAATACATGTTGTTTCAGTGAGGATGTAAAATTTGATAATGATAACCTCATGTTCATCCTTATAAGGGTATAGCTCAAAGCCAACCACATATGCAATTGAACCATGTGCTAAACTAAGGTCTAAATTAGTATTATGTGGCAGAATTACTCTGAAGTGAAGGCAACATATCAATACTGCCTCTAAGCCTATTTCTTAAGTAGTTTAAGAAATATAATGGCTTTCTGGTACAAGGATACATCATCTCATGTTCTTCTAAATGAGCCCTACATTTGATTTGCAGATTAGCCTACTTTTCACTTTGGTGCATGTTAGGCACAAACCTGTGCAGTTCCCTTAGGGAGCACTGCAAAAGATTTAGGACTACAGGTGTTAGCAGTAAACCCACTTGGTAGCAGTCTGTACCACCCAGATTTACCTGGTAGCTGTGGCTGAGCAGTCAGACGTCCCTCAAGAAGAGTTAGGCAGTATGCAAAGTATACACAATAGGCACTCAGATACAATAATACAAACAAACACTGACCAGAGCTTTGGTATCAAAGTATATAATTATTTATTTAAAAACACACTGTTTGAAACACTCCAGCACTCTTATTGTAAAACACTCTAAACACAGTTACTATTATAATATATACAACCCTTATTCCTTATCAGATAACTCTTAGTAAAACACCACTTATTTTCATACAGAGGTGAGCGCTTAACTATAGATGGCACTCCAATAAGTTTGTGAAAAAGGGAGTGAAAAAGACAGAATATGGAAAGGTACACCACTCTAAGATTTAGGAACACTATTAGCAAGGCAGAAGAGCAAAAGTCACTTGTGAGCCAAAGTCCATAGGCTGGGCCCACTCTTAGAGAGAGCAGAGCACAAATGCGCCCAAGATCACACAGTTACTCTAGGCTTGGAAGGTCTTGCAGAGAGTTCGAAAAAAAGTTTAGAGAGGCTTAGAAAAGTTTAGCCAGGGTGTCCCAGGCTAACCCAGGTTCGAAAGCCGGGGGCTAAATCTACCCCGTACAGTCGGTGGCAAGGGAAGCCAGGCGGGACACGGTACCTTAATTGGGAAGGATCCTCCAGCGGTGGCAGTTGTTCCTGGCAGTGGGTGCAAGTCTCGTCGTCGTCCAGGGGAAGAGAAGATCTCGACTTGGAGGAAAGATGAAGGTCGTTGCACTACCAGGGAAGAAACCAGCCACAGAGTTTTCCGGTTAAAGGTAGTACCCTTTAATTCGTGGTCGTGGTAAAACGTGGTATCCCGGTTGCCGGGGTGCTTGGCACAGGCAAGGCGGCCACAAGATACGTTGGGAAGGTGAAAAGACGGTGAAACTGGTTATCCCCACCAGTCAAAGGAAGAAGACTCTCCGGCGGGAGATCTCCTCTGTCGTTGGGAAAAGTGGTGAGACGGTCCAGCAGGGCTCCACCGGTGGTGTCGTCGTGGCAGGTCGGCTCAGCTTCTCCCTCGTTGGATTCTTAGGTCCTGTGGCGACTTCTGAAGTTCCAGTCCCCAAAGCCCTGCTTTTATGCAGAAAACCCCCATTCACTCAGCCTAGCTGTCACTCAAACATGCTAAGTGGTGAGCCGGCCGGCTCACCACTTGGGACAATCAGGACGGAGTGCGACTTGAGTTGCCTAGGCAACTCAGTCCAGGGTGCCTAAATCCCCCTTCACCCCTCCTAAGTACCCCAGACAGAGTGGCACCACTTTGGAGGGCTTCTGTGGAGAAGCCCGCCAAAAAGTGGAACAAAGGGCTCGACTTGGGTTGGAGTCACAGAAGAGAACACAAACGCCATTTTAGAACCGAGTTTTGGCAAAAAATACCAATCGGAGAATTAATATTAATTAAATAAACCGGCGGTATGTTCGAGGCTATCATAATTAAATAAATAAAGATAGTAGCCTCGAACAATGGGAAAATCCCATAGAGAAACATTTGCGGTTGAATATAAAAAGTAGTATCCACTGCCACCAGCCAAAACTCGATCAAGGGGGACGGAGACGTGCCCCCTCGACTAACAGACCCCGGGGCAATTGAATTGCCCCAGCCAGCACGTCCACAATATGATCGTTTGTACTGGTCCTGTTCGGAATTCAAGACTAGTAAAGTCAATGGTGACTTTACATGCCCTGTGAGACAGTAGTCAGTCCCAGGGTATGGAGTCTATACTGGGGGGTCACTATGACACCCCTGTGTTACTGAGGGTGCTGTGTAACACACATCACAAAAACACATGAAGCCCTATGGGGTAAATGACCCCATAGCCCATTAAACACATTTAGAGTCAAAGAAACACACTCAAATCATGCCCAAGAGTGAGGGTAAAAGAGTCTCACTCTTGGCAGGAGAAAAAAATAAACCCCAAAAATCCAGCAAAGCTGCTGGGGGACTCACTAGGTTAGGAAATTCAGCCTAAACAGAGAATTCTCCCTAACAGTGCACACTTGCATTTGATTTTTGCACAGACTTTCAAAATTAACATTAAGCAGACTGATTTCACATTTTGTTTAGTCAAGTGATCCAAACTGCTGTAACTTCTAAATACATATTGGCAATATGCCTAGTTTTTAAAGTTGTCATAGCATTCTCAAAATGAATGCCAATTCTGACATCTTTGAGTGTCTGAGAATAAAGGAACTCAAGTAATTTATATATATTATCAATAATCCCCCTGCATTGGAATTTTAACAAAAGGTGTGGATTTACAATACTGCCGTGAGTGCCAGAGAAACTTTGGATGTTAACATTTTAAAAATATAGCTGGCTTTTGATTTGAAACAACTGAGGGAGCTCCCCAAATCAAATGACATTAACACATAAGATTAACATTCTCATATTGTATTTCTTTTGAGAGTTGATGATGAATACCCATTTGTTCCTCATTTTGTTAAAGTATACGGGCTGCTACATCTACCTAAGCTTAGTTTGCATGTTTCTGTGCATGCTTTACTTCATTCATTGGTATTTCAGTATAGTTTTCTATAAGTAGTCTTTATATTTGACCTTGGTTTCCTGCACTAGATGCCTGATTCACTTCAGAAGACTCTTTTGGCTGCTATCAGTTCTTCCAGTTGAGTTTCATCTTCAAACATTTAATAATATATGTGTTGCGGTTTTCAGAGTCAAGGCTAAACTATGGTGCTTCAAAAGCATCCTGGGGTTTAATGGATTCAACGCAAATGTCCTCCTCTCTTCGCCAAGGTTTGAGCAATAGCAGAGGATCAGGTCATTTGACTAAACAATCTCTATAATCTATAAAGCAACCCCTTTTTCCCCATAAATTGATATATTTCTCATTGATGTGCAGTACTAAGTCTTGTACAAATGCAGGTGTTTAAAAGCCAGACTTCTGTTTGAGTAATATGTGTCAATACGTTTGCTTTTTAAAATGGCTGCACCATTTTGATTTGTTACTATCAGAAACTCCATTTCATGACATGATCAAGGTACATTGTTTGAAAAGCAGATGGACCAAAACAAAGCCAAATAAGGTTGTTTAATCCAGTGTGTAATGCTGTTACAGTTAAACAGTCAGTCCTCATTCTATGTGTGGCAGCATTACAGTCATTTGTCAAAGAGTCAATAATTGTATTGCAATAAGTGATGCACTTAAAATCCTGCCTCTCTTGATAGTGTGGGTGTTGTTTGGGGACTGGCCAATATCACTGTGTCTGACATTGCACATGGAACTATTAAATTATGTCAAACACCAACATCAATTCTTAGATTGATAGATAATAGAATATGTGCTGATTTGTGTGATATTCTATCAGGTTATGCTCAAGTGCATTACTCAACAAGAAATGCTTATCACAGATAAAAAGAAACCGTTTTGAAAGGAGATTTGTTTGTTTTTTCACACATGTTTTTGAAGTGATTAGTGTGCACCTCTTTGTTGTTTGTATAATCTGATGTATTATCAATACAATTATACAACATATGTTTCAAAATGTATGCTTTCTCAAGGGCATTCTAACATATGACTAGGAATTATCATACACAAACCATCCTCTTCCACTTGCCTCAATTGATTCTGACTGAGATAGGAATGTACTCACTGATCAATCGTGATCTCTAACTAATGTAAGTTTTGCGGAGCATTTCACCTTCCATACGCCACTAGTTTATTCATGACACATCTAGATGGCATATTGTGGTCATTCAGTGTACTTGAACAATATGAATAAAACAATAATTACTTTGTCAGGCCAAAGCTTCCCACAATTACTCGATACAATGCTTCTCTAGTTTTCCATTGTCATCAGAGTAACATCAACTAATCATGTGCTTGCTTTCCCAAGCCTTATGTAGTGGCATTCATATGGTTTTCATAGTATTTATGAGGAACCACTGAAGTGAACTTTCAGAAGAGTTGGTAGTGGATAAGCAAACCATTTGACAAAAAAAGTGGCTCTCTGATACAAATATAAAATTGCAGCTAAATATGAAAAATTCTCATCTGGTATGAAGAGAGTCATGAAATAACAAAATAAGTAAAAACATTGTTACTTTAAAGAAATTATTATTTAAGCAATAGGCCTCAAGCAGCGGGGGCATTACTGAGTCAGCGAATGCCCTAGGGTATTACAAGACTCAGTAATGCCCCTGCTGCAAGGGGCATATTGCTTTTAGTACCCTGGCTCGCAAGACCAGGGTACTAATAGCATTCTTTTCTGTTCCGGAACAGAAAAGAAAAAAAATGAAAAATAAATAAATGTCCAATGAAATGGCCACTGGAAAAGGGGAAACAGAGTCCTTTCTCCATTTCCGTGGCAGCCATCGGGAGCCTGTGGCTGGGAACAGAATTGTTCCCAGCGCGTTTGCTCCCGATAAAAAAGAAGAAATTGGCAGGTAAGTGGGGTTGGGAGGGCTTTTAGGAGGGAGGGAAAAAAAAACACTTAATTGAATCCCCGGCGGGGGACAAAGGTGGCCTGCAGCCGTGTGGAGGCTCGGAGCGGGGATGGCCCCACTTTGAACCTCCTCATTGGCTGAGGGGATGCCACGCCCCTGCCATAGACAAAGCAGTGGAATCCGAGGGATTCCTGGCAGGCTAATGCCCCAGCGAGGGCCAGTCAGAATGGTTCTTCCATTCTGATTCTCCCTCGCCAGGTACTAATATATTTTAAATCATAATTTCAGGACAGTTCCCTAATTACTATGTATTATGAAAAGTGTAAAGCGATCAGGAAATTATTACAAAATGAATCAAATTGAAAAAACATCAAATGAAACAATATTGTTAGCAGATTTCAATAATCCGTTTGGTGGGATTGCAAGCTGACAAAGAAAAACAGATAGATTTGTAACTATTTTTTACCAACAATGGCACAAAACACTTAGACATTTGAAATTGTTGTAAACAAAAGGCATACAATTTTACACTTGTTAATTACCCCAGGTTATTTAGTTAAGTGGTCGACATATGTTGCGATGGACAGTCCTCAATCTAACTCTGTTTGTCTATAGTCTTCTTCATGGAGAAATGGTGTGATACGTTTAACTGGAACAATTTCTTCACAGTCCTGCATTAATGTATACCTTGATTGATATACCCAGCTACAACTCCTGGTTGTTTGTAAATGAATATATACTTTGATATATACCAAATCTGGATGTGTGAGCATGTATGACTGTGCACTCATTAGGATTTAACTTGTTTTTGGTACCTGCTGTTTGTTGCAAGTTTCTTTACTGTTTCCTTCAGGATGCAATTGTCCGAATATGCATTCGGAACAATTTCCTTAGTGCATTTTTTAAAAAGTTCTGCACATATTTGATACAGGGCTACAATAAATTAAATAAAACAGATATCTGTCTACAATGGAGACACCTGATAATTGTAGACTAACGAAAATATTTCAGGAATTAAACCAAAAATTATTTAAAATGTTACTGGGCAAGTATTCATTAATATTCACTAGAACTATCGAAAGGGACAAAAGGTGGCAGGGTTGCTCTTATAAACAAGGACACCCTTGTCATCGGTGAGATAGCCTCCACCTCCTCCCAAACTGTCAGTTGCTCTCAGTCAAGTTTTCACTGGCACCCACCTCTACAATCACTCTGCACATTCTGTACCAGCTGTCTGACCCCCGACTACATTCAAAGATGACCTCACACAACTTCCCCTGAGCAATCTCAAACCCAACTCCAAAGCTATTGCTCTAGGGGACTTCAATCTCAGCTATGCTGACCCCGCATCAGTCAGAGATGCTTTATCCCTTGCCAGCATCACCTCGCCCTCAACTTCTCACAAAAAATACTTAAGCCCGCACACGCTCTAGGATGTCAGTGTACTAGACCATAATTGCAATACCACTGTCCTCTCCAAAACACCCTGCAAATGGTCTGATCACCTCCTCAATACATTCACTATCCAAAACCTTGACCAGCCTCTCCCCCATCCCATCCACCCCCCCCCCCAGTCATATCCTGCTGCACCTGCAACCTCTCCAATGACCTTCTCCTGCCATTGTTTGGAAACCTGCTTCCCCAACATACTGGATGTTCACAGTCTAGTCAATGAGTACAAACATCCCTAAGCTCAGCCATCGATGCACTCGGCCCACAAAAAATGCACCCCAACAAGCCACACGCTCCAACTCCTGATTTACCCCTTAGCTACACACCTTGCATTCTGAAAATCATTCTAGTGCACGCATCTGGCACGTATGCCTATCAGCAGCAAAAAGATCTTGCTTCACAGCACTCTCCAGAACATACAAAAAAGCCATCCAAATGGCTAAAGTGTCTGCATACAGTAGTTGCATTGCTAATGCCAACTCTAACTCCAGTGAGCTAATTGCTATCCTACGGGAACTAGAATCCCCAGTCTCACCTCTATCCACGGTCAACAAGAATGGGTCCTGGTGCAACGACATCCAGAATGTTCTGCTGAACAAAACTGCCTTATTGCAGAGCAAAACCCAATTTAAACTGATCACCATCAGTGCTGCCTCCCAGACCCCATCATCCTGACACCCCTCCCAGAGCCCCTCCCTCTATTCAACTTCCACCCAGTCTCTGTGTCAGAAGTCACTGACATCCTAAAGGGCCTTAAACCCTCCAGAGGCAAAGCAGACATTTGTCCTGCACCGTTCATCAATGGCCACAGAAGAGAATCAGAACTTCTTGACCTCAAGAACTAGCTTGACAATGCCAAAAACTCAGGGAATGTGTCCCACCTCATGCTTTTGTCCAAAGCCTTAGACTTGGTTGACCACTCCATCCCTGCCACATCTGACCACTGCTACCTCTTTTTCTCCAGATGCCACCAAGTGGGTTGCTTCGTTCCTGGCCGACCACACCACAAGAGTCTTTGCCAACAATCACTCCTCCTCCCCTACATCTATCACTTGCAGAGTACCTCAAGGATCCTGCATCTCCCTACGCACTACAATGTCTATACCAAACCCCTCTTTGACCTCCTTGACTCACTCAATATCAAGCACACAAACTACACTAACAACAAAGAGATCATATCGCCCTCACTGGGGATCACCACCTTGACTCCCAAAAAATCAACTCAATCTCCAAAACTTTTCAAGCCTGAACTCCTCCTCATAGACAAGCCTGCACACCTCACCAAACTCAGTCCAGGCTATCAGCTGTTCACCATTGACAACCATCACATCCACATCTCTCCGGCTGTCAAGACGCTCGGCTTCCATCTAGATGCCACTCTCACCTTGTCGCACCATGTCAATGCCATTGCCTCTTCTGCCTCATACGTGCCAAGTTAATGCAAAATCAACCATTTTTATCCACTGACAATTGCCTCAACATTGCCATGGCCATCATCAGCTCTAAGTAGGATTACTGCAATGCCCTCCCTGAAGGCTCCTTGGAGCAAAATATAAACAAATTGCAATAATAATAATAATAATAATAATAATAATAATAATAATATTATTATTATTATTATTATTATTATTATTATTATTATTATTATTATTATTATTATTATTATTATTTTTATCATCATTGCTATTTATTGAGCATGGACCTAGCTTTGAGAAGCAACAGAGCGCTTTAAAGAGGTATACAACAATACAAATACATAACAGAGCACTTTACAGAGGTATACACCAGTACAGATGCATAACAGAGCGCTTTTCAGAGGTAACGAAAAAACAGATCTACAGAGGGGGTAGGATACAGAGGGGCACAGAGCAAGGGTACAGCTGTATTGGGTGGAGGGATTGAGAGGTATGGGTGGTGTCTTGTGAGTCAGGTGGCGCAAGGGGTGATGTGGTGACCTAGATGTTGAGGAGGAGAGACTCCTTGAGTTCTTTTGTGAAATGTAGGAGTGTGGGGGCAAGTCTGATGCTGACGGGGAGGAGGTTCCATAGTCTTGGGGCATTGGCAGAGAAGACTTGTTTTCTGGTACTTTCTTTTTTGCAGTGGCAGATTTCAAGTCAGCACATGTCCTGGCTTTTGGTGGTCCATTGTCCGCCAGAGATGCTGAGTTTCTCTGTGAGGTAGATGGGTGATTTGGAGTTTCTCTGTGAGGTAGATGGGGGATTTCAGAACGACTGCCTCATAGATTATGCAGCAAGACTTCAAGATGATTTGTCCATGCAGTGGGAGCCAGTGAAGGCCAATGAGTGCTGGGGTGATGTGGTTGTATCTGCATAGATCCTTGATGAGGTATGCAGCTGTGTGTAGGACACTACTCAGGGGCACAAAGGAAGAGTGTTAGGGAAGGTTTCCTAAAGTCCACTTGAGGTAAGACTTCATAAAACTATCCCAATGGTATACAGGTCCCAAACCTAGAATCAGTCTGTACAACTCATGGAACCTTGGTAGAGTGGCAGAGCAGTCAGGCTTATCATAAAAGAAGGATGTGAGCTGTAGGTAAATTCACTGAGCCCAGTTAGTAAAGTAGGTCAAAGAAACACAACAATACATTTATATCAAATATATTACTGGGCCTGCGGTAGGAGCCCAGTAGTTATGGTTAAGTTGCTAAACCCATAAGGAGCACTTTCTGGGCGGCTTATAACTTTGCCCCCCCAGACAAACTCTTACTAAACTTTGCAAAAAAAGTAAATGGCCCGCTCTGAATTTTTCTTGCCAAGTTTGGTGAGGTTTCACAAAGGGGGGGGCAAGTTTATAAAACTATAAGATCCACTTGCATATGCTTTAAATTTGCAAAGGAAAAGAGTCTTTAGGGATCCTTAAGTAGGGAAGAAGAGCAGCAACTAGGAAGGCACCAGGTGGGTGGGGTGTTATTCTTAGCAGTGCACATTAGTAGCGTGAGTTGTGTTTGCTTATCTTACCATAACTGTACATTTCTGGGTTTTTCAGTTTTACATGTAACCATAATATGGATAGGTTGTTATTAGCGCAAAGTAACTATAAAGTCCCTTTAACAAAGTTTTTGCACTGAATTCGCTAGGTTTTTATTAGGGCAACTGAACAATAACATCCCTTTAACAAAGATTTTTCATTGATTTTGATAGGTTTTTATAAGTGCAACTTAATCATAATGTCCCTTTAACAACGTTTTTTTCATTGAATTTGATAGGTTTTTATTAGTGCAACTTAATCAAAATGTCCCTTTAACAAAGTTTTTTCATTGAATATTTATTATAGTTATACATGGAACATCTTAAAATATTTAGATCATTAAACCAATACTTATAATATTACTTATAGATACTTTTCAAAGATCACTTCCTAATTTATAGTTGCTTGTGGTTATAATTGTTACAGCTTTTGACACTAATGACAGTTCTACCGTATTATCGGTAATACTGAGTGCACAGACAAAGATATACAGTAATTGCATTTAGTTAGCAAAACCATATAGGATAAAGTCTTTTGGCAAGGAAAACATTTTGTTAGTCAAACAGTAGCCAAGCGTAATTTTCTAGTTATGTGGCAAACTAACGCTTTTAAAGTCTGATCCCTAAATCTATGAAGAAGTCAGTTTGGATAGGGCTCAAAGTCTTACGAAGCAGCAGAACAGCAAACGTTCCTGTGGATACTTTCAGTCTCTATTTACAGCTGCTAGAATATTAATTCAATGGTGGCGACCCTGTTGAAGGATTCGCAAAAGGGACACAACCTGACAGCTTGGGTCAGATGTAAGAGTGGACACCCTGGACACCTCTTCATGCACTTCAACACTCTCAAGCGACATCTCATTTTAAGATAAGCAATACCTTTTCACTCCACAGTACCGTAGGTTGGACTAAATGTTTGTGAATAGATTCTCCTATGTGCAGCAGCGATCAACTCGGTCTCTGGATGCCTTGGTCTGGTGACATAAGGCAGGACAGTGAATGGGTGGTCTCAGCATCAGACTTGGGAAAGGACCTCTGGCATGGATTTTTTCTACTTATCTGGTCAGTCTGTGTTTTGGCTCCTTTTCTGCAGCACCATAAAAGGGCACGGTTTGCCTAGTCAATCTTCTTTGATTCCTGGAGTCCTGCACTCTGGTGAGGGGACTTGGATGAGTTGGATTGCATCTCTAAAGGTTTATCTGGAGCTCAGCAAATACTTGGATGGATTTGGCTGTTCAAAGATGATGTTCTTCTAGTTGGTCCGAGTTCTCCTGGTATCTGTGGTCTGCAGCTCTGGAGAGGCACAGCACCTCCGGAGATAACTCAGATTGTAGTTGTTGGGTCACACCAGTCAAAGGGAAGGAGTCATCCTCTTTGGAGGCATTGCTGGTAATTTTCTTCGGTTACATCAATTTCCAGTGGTTGACTTGCCTTTCATGTGAGGAATATCACCTTTTATTTAGTTTCAGTACACACTCCTCAGCAATCTCTCTCAGTAGTTTACAAAAAGTGGTGGGTTGCTGTCCTATCAGGACAGCCAGATCTCCAGTGAGAGCTGGTACAATTCAGGCACTCAGGCGGACAAAGGGAAGTGGAGTGAAAAACTCATCCCCCACTTCTTAACTGCCCAGACACACTGCAGCCTAGGCGGGTACACCCATGGGTTACCACCAAAAGCAAAACACACACACAGACCTCTCCCTCCAGGAATGGTATAGGAAGGGCTAAGAAATGAGAACCTTGCTAGAAATGGTGAAAAAAGAAAGGAGCCACCATGCTAGAAAATAGATTACCCTATTGTGCACAAGACTGTGAATACAGTCTGTGGTACAAAATAGCACAATAGTTGATAGAACACATTGACTGACACCAGCCACCACTAGAAGGTTGTCTATCTTATGTCACATGAATAGACAGAAAGAGGGGTACTAGGTATCCCCTTACCGCTCTACATAAGGTGGTGTGTGGTTCTCTCATAGTATCACATTTT
The DNA here is from genome assembly GCF_040938575.1 of Ambystoma mexicanum. Lineage (NCBI taxonomy): Eukaryota > Metazoa > Chordata > Amphibia > Caudata > Ambystomatidae > Ambystoma > Ambystoma mexicanum. Next base: position 848,859,543 of record NC_090935.1, read on the forward strand.
AGGAGGGATACAAAGTATTTCTTTATCCTTAAGAACTGTAGTTACTCAAGGATAAATAAATAATATCAAAGGAGAACCCAAAGGGTTCCCAGCAACACTGCCCATAAGGGGTGTGCGCTGCAAAAGTTAAACACAGATATCTTTAAAGAGATATGGTGGAAAGTAGACTCTGTAGTAAAGGTAAAACACAGAGAACAGAGTTCCAAAAGTCAGAGCAAATAAGAATAAATGAGTGGAAAAAGGCTCTACTCATTTAGGATAGAAGAAAAAGGTCCAGCAGTTCAGCAAAATGTGCTGGTGGTCCCAGTAGGATGAAGCAAAACAATGATAAACCTTCCTAACAAGGATGACAGGAGACCTTTGAGGGGTGCATTGCCCCTGTCCAGGTGAGATAGGATCAGTGCTTGACTAGTGGATCAAAATCTGTCCGGACGGAGGAAGGGCGTTACTTTCCTCAGGAGGGAGAGCTGATACTGAGCTGTCTGAGCTTTCTTAGCTATGTGTGTCTTGAATGAGAGGTTTTTTGTTGGTGTGGAACCCGAGGGACTTGGTGCAGGAGGTGAGCTTGTATGTGAAGCACTTGCAGTTCATGGTTGGTAGCCAGATCTGCATGTCTGGGTGTTCGATATTGTTGGTGAGGAGTCGGAATTTGAGGGGTTGAGCTTCAAGTATGCACTGGACATCCAAGACTGGATCAGCAAAAGGCAAGTTTTGAGCCTATGGATGTCCTTGTTGGAGTCGATCTTGGGATATGGTTCTGTGTCATTGGTGTATTGGTGGATAAGGATGTTGTGTGTAGCTAAGAGGGCTACAAGTGGCTCCATCTTTAGACTGAATATTACTGGGAAGAGGATGGAAACCTGGTGGACTCCACAGAGGACAGGTAGCACTGATGATATAGAGGAGTCCATCTGAACAAACTCCTTGCGGTTGGTGAAGTGAGACTTGATATCTAGGATATTGGCTATGTCCTATTGGATATAGACTATTGGAATAAGAAATCTCAGGGTTATTTTTCAGGACTGCTTCCATCTTTTTATGTTATTGCGTGACTGGACCCTCCACCCGATAAGGGTAGAGAGGGCTGTTTAAGGCTCTTTTTTTCCTCCACCGGTAAAATATCTGCCAAATGTTTTCCATCCCTTGAGCTTTCTGGTGGGTCTGTTTCCACTATCTCCTGAAAAGTGTCAATGTCCTTTGTGTTACTAATCTGTCTTCCCTTCCCTTCTGGTTTCTCTGGGTGATCACTCCAAACAAGGTCAAAGGAGAGGGGGATTAATGAGCGTCCAGTTTGTTGGTAAGCAAATGTGGTTTTAAACCTTTTTCCCTCAAAAAATGTCTGCCCAGTTGTGACCTTCTGGATGGTGGTGAATGACAACTGAGAAGGGTTCACTAGTTTTTTTTTTCCAGCTTCTCCTGCACTTTGGTTGGATGAGAAGGTGGAAGGGGATTTAAATCAAGGGGGCAACATATGGCAGTCTTATACTCTCCCTCATTTAAATAGGAGACTGGTACTGTGGTGGGTGATAATCCAGAAGATATAATTCTATGATCTCCGTAGTTCCCTCGAATGGGAGTGTCGGGGTGGTTATCCTGGGGTCGGCTGAGCCGTCCGCGGACCTCCGGGCTGGGAGGCCCCAACTCCTCCTGTGCTTCCCAAAAATGAGTATGAGACACACACAAGGAGCAAGGCGGTTCTGCTGATTATTATAACAACGGCAGGGATGGGTCTAGGATCGTAAATTGGTGGGGCTCGCAGGCCCTTTTTACCGCTGTATGATGCGCTACTTGCGTCACCTGGGAAAGTTAGTGAAAAAAACCTATTACCACTTCGGATTGGTTCCTCGAGTGGTAGGGTTAGTATAGTATACATATAGAGAACCATATTAGTGGTTAAGGATGAGTCAGGTGGTAAACTTGGGCTGTCCCTTCTATTAGATACTTGAAAATTGTTACACAAAGACCCCTAATGATTGGCTAATGTTAGTGGTGTCAGTGATGAGTGAAATCATGTTCTGATTGGTCCTCCCGCGAGCCCCCAAGTCTGGGACCATCATCGTTCCCAGCTCGTGGTGTACCTGTCACTAGCAACAATGTGTAACTATGTGTTTGTGCAGACAATGTGTGGGTTTGCTCATAGGCCTGAGAGCAGGTCATTCCCATCGCTGTAGGTGTCCATCTTGTCATTTCACTGTTGCAGCATGTGTCCCAGCCGTGGGACCCAGGCTACTTCTTTCTCACGAGTCTGGCACCTTGTCAGGTCGGCTTGGTCACGTGTGGAGAGACTGTAGCTGGGGCGGAATTCTGCACATTTAAAGTTGTATTTTTCTTCAGTGCGCTTGGCTATGCTTACCGGTGAGACCTTGGCGCCGGCTGGTAGCATACGAGTTGCAACATCGCGCCCTTGGCTATGAGCTCTCGCTGGGCTCGTTCTGCGTGATCAGCACTTGTACTCTTGCTCATGCAGTGTTCATGGCGGTTCTTGCTTGCGGCTTACTTGGGCCTAGTTCATGGGTGGGGATGTATAATGCACGCCGCCTATGTTGCGGTTTGACATGGCCTCATAAGCAATATTATGTCTTAATTATGTTCTCATCAGGATGCGAGAGGTGGGAGAAGTGTCAGCAAGCGTATGCACGAGTGCCTCAGGCGTCTTGCGTTTCTGCATTATTATAAAGGGGCCTATGTGAAAAATAATAAAGATGCGCGTCAGTGGGTGTATCCGTCACCTACGTCATAGCACTGAATATATTGTTCGTGTAGGCTGGTGCATGAGTGACCAGTGTGCATGGTGGCACGTGTCTTCTTGGCAGTTGGCTAGGTCGTTGTGGCATCTCTAACGATGTGGGTGCTCGTTGTTAATGTCTTAGTCGAGTTCATCCATGCCTCTGGTGTCGGCTTGAGGGGGACAGGCTGGTGGGCATATCCATATGTTCTTGAACCAGGGTATTTTGTCATCTGGTAGATAGGCGAACTCATCTCGTGGTGGATGCCTGGGCCGCGATCCTCTAGGTCATGGTCACGAGGAGATTGGGGGGAGCTTTTTCTCCCATTCTCCCACTTCAGTCCCCCCTCTGGTCGACTTGTGGACCACAAACATAACCCTTTTCTTTATCTCCTCTTACTCTCCATATTTTAGTTATTCCGCCCAAGTGTCCATAGTGGTTGACATGGTCTTCAAATGACCAGTACATATAAACACAGCTCCCTCCCGGTTTGCAGTATACCCATCTTCCAACATAGCTCCTCGGGTTTCTTGGGTTCTCCAGCTTTACAGATGGTTGGTCTAAGTTATTGGTGATGATCTGTTTGCACAGTTTCTCTCTTTCCTTTATTATCACGTCGGTGTGCTGGACATCATCAGTTGGCATCAATGGGTGCATGCCAACCATTTCGATCATTTCGTCTGTAGTGCGTGCCTTCCTGGCCTTCCAGAACTTTATTACAATCAACACTGCTGCAGCCAATATTATGCATCCAACTATTACCTTCAGCCCGTCTGACAGCCATGATGGCATCCATGACCATAACAATGAAAACCAGCTATTATCATTCTTTACTCCTTTACTTTCTTCCATCATTTTGGAGTGCATCTGGGCCAGTTGTGATACTGCTTCAGTAAGTGTTCCATTATCTGCATCGTTAGCAGGAATAAATGTGCAGCATGATTGTCCTATTTTTGCACAAACTCCTCCTTCCATTGCTGTGAGAAGATCCAGTAGGTATCTGTTCTGCAGTGCTACCATTCTTACCTCTCGCAGCTCCTCTTGTATGGCATTGAATCAGTTTACTGTTGAATTAATCGTCATCATTAGTTCCCACCGGGTGATCTGGAGCCATTTCGCATTCGCATATGCTTGTAGTCCTGGGTGTATTATTGACGAGAAGAACATTGCAGCCCTGCTGAATAATCTATGTTCTGGTGGAATGGAAGTGAGTGCTGTTTCCGACCTTCCCCACAGGTAGTTTCCTGTCAGGGGTTCTCCTTGCCTCTTTATTCTTGTTTTGATGTTACTGTTGTTGTTGTTCTCTCCCTCTTGTGATTGTACAGACCTCCTCTTCCTCTTGTTTCCTTAATCCATTTTGGGGAAATTGGCCATGTTCACATGTTTTTGGGGCACCACTAATGATGGTACATTGATGTGTACCATTGTGCATATACCATTCCACAAAGGAGGCAAGGTGTGGTATGCCTTATCTCTGCAGGCCCAATAGTGATCCATTATTACTGCCTTTCCAGCACCCCCCTCTGGTAGTTCTAACACGCTTCCGCAGTTGGTGTTATATCCCACCTCCACATCTCCTTAGTGTTGGTAGCATAACTTGGGTGCAGTGTGCGGTAGTATGCTTATTGGGTCTTCATCCTTCTCCACCCATGTCAGCATGGGTACATATTTGCCCCATGTCGTCCAGCATCTGTCGTCGTGTTCCTGTATGGTGGTAATATTTTCTCTGGTTATCATGTTGCTACCAACCACTCATATTCCCCATTCATTGTTCATGTATACCTTCCCTGTTATTGTTATCAGTGGCCTTTCCCAACATCCCTGCATACCAGGAACTTCAGTGGCGTACCAATCACATGGCAGGTATTGTAGCGTTACCTTCTTCGTTTCTCCTTTATCAGGGCCACTCGTCATGTATCTGAATGCCTCAGCATGTAAGCTGCTCTTATGGTAGCTCAAATATGACTTGAGGAAATTGTTTTCGTATGGGTATGTGTCCCTTGTCTCCCACTGCATTCTCACCACCATTCCTTGAAATCGTCCTCTTGTTTGAAATAGTGCCAGATATACTATACATTGCACTGTCTTTTCCTGTATTTCTGTGGCGACGAAAGTCCTTGAAGCGCTCATGGCGTATGGGATCAATGAGCACACATAACAGCTATCTTCTGTTGTCTGCTTACCAATTTGGGTCATGTGCTGGTACCACATGTTTCTTGAGACGTGTGCTGAATCTGTTATATAATTATCGATACCTTTGTTGTCAGTATATGTGCTGCGTTTAAGTCTACTTCCCCTATCCTTAGGGTTGCTAGTAACACCTGACGTTATACCTATTACAGCCATGGGAGGGGGCATGTTAGTTTCGGGTGCAGCCATAATATTTATAGCATAACTTTTCTGCCATACAGAGGCAGCCAACAGACCAGTGATAACCAATACTCCTATCATTTTTATTACAAGAGCTAGTCTCACCGGCATTTTGCTCTTACCTTGCTGCAGTCCGGCAGCTTATTCTCGCGACATTAAATGTGCCCGCCTGAAAATCCTCAACATGCTTGTTATTATTGTTAGTTGTTGTTATTAAGCTCTCCCTATCAAGTAATCGTTCAGTGCCCAGGCGAAGAGCTGTTCCCACGCTAATCTTGGAGATCTATCTCTTAGATCTTAGAGCCAGTAAGTGCTTGTGAAGATGGGGAAATAATTGTTCTATGGCCAAATCAAATGCGGTGTAATATACACGTACCCTTCTTCTTTTTAGGTACTTTGGCCTTCTTATATGATATACAAATTGGTGTGATAGGGCTTCAGGGGTATTGTCATCCATGGGCAGCATCTACTCCTGGGCAGAGCACACTGTTAGTTACTTTATTTTCTAAACAGTACAATTGTATACGGTACCTGCATGTGTGAGAGAAAAAATAGAGAAAACATACAAGTGTTTTATATGTGTGCAATATCCAAGTTTGTTATACAACGTCCTTCAATCGGTGGTGGCCTTGGAGGGGAGGGGGCTAGGGCAGGGAAGTTTGTTTATTTTGTGATCTCGTGACCATGGGATGGTCTGTGGGCAGGCGTCCAATGTCTATGGTAGTGGTTGCGTCTGGAGAATCTGGGGGGTGATCAAGTGTGGTGACACTATTGTCCTCAGCTGTGGTCGATGTATCCTTCTCTGTAGCCGATGCTGTTGATGTTGCTGTTCTTCCAATGGCCCTGTCTTTAACGCTAGGGCGGGTCTGGAGTTTGTAGATCTTTACGTCGTGTAAGTAATTCCAGGAGCGCTTATCCTGCAATTTCACCGCTCTGGGAGCCACCTCTTCTACCAAGTGAGGGCCGGTAAAGCGTGGGCCGTTCCACTTTCTATTAAAGTTGCGGAGTAGCACATGGTCACCTTTAGCAATAGTGCATAGTCCTTCCTTTCCCAGTTCCTTGCTGGTGTCTTCTTGTTGAGAACTCTTCGACGCGCCCCGCGTGCACTCGAGCTGTTGACATACAAAGGTGACACTAGTAATCAAAGAAGACACATATTGATAGATTTTGTCACCAAGAACAGTTGCAGTGTTTTCCTAGTCCGTGAATGCTCTTGATGTTGACGTTAGAGGAAGGCGCATTTGACGTCCTGTCACCACCTCGTGGGGAGTGAGGTGGTGATCAGACCCTGGCCTATTCCTTAGCTCAAACCGAGCCAGCGGAAGGCAGTAGTTGTTTGCTGTATTTTTGCGATCTCTTCTTTCAATAGGCCGTTCAGGCATTCACGTACACTGTTGGCCTGCGGGTGGTATGCACATGCAAATTTATGTTTAATACCCAGCAAGGATGTGATGTGTTGAAACATTTCATTAGCAAAGTGTGGGCCGTTATCCGACCGCAGCACTTCGCAAACACCCCACCTGGGGAAGACCTCTCTCACTAAAAATGTAGCTGCTCTGAACTCATCCCCGTGTGAGCAGGGTCCGGCCTCGATCCACCTGGAGAATGGACATACCACTACAATCATATACCTATGTCCTTGACATACATTGATCATATCAACATAGTCAATATGAAGGTGTAGGAAGGGTCCCTCGGGCCGGGGTATAGTACCTTTTATCACTTGCAGCGTGTGACCGGCCGTAAACTGTTGGCATGTGAGGCAGTTGCTGATGAAACTGGTGACATGAGAATTTAACTCGGGGCAGAACCAATCTTCCCTAATTCGTGCTGCAATCACTTTCTTTCCTGTGTGTGCTGGATGATGGAGCTGGGTCAGGGCGGTGTTCAACAATGCCAATGGCATGACCACTTTTCCGGTGTTATTTTGACGCCACAGTGCGTCTGTTGGGGACATCGTACATCCTCTTTCTACCCATAGTTCCTTTTCTGTGATTGTGCGGCTGCCTGTAATTCCATTATCTGTGTTGCGGGGAGATGAGTGTACCCTTCTTTCATCATCATCTGTTTTGCCATTCCCCTCCCTCTCCCTCTCTCTGATTCTGGGGGGTTCCATATTTCACCAAAGTATGCCGCATGCTTGGCATGTGTGTCTGCTGTTTCATTCCCTTTCGAGATATGGTCGTCTCCATTAGTGTGTGCCGGGCATTTAACCAAGCTATCTCTTGGGGATCATTAATTACTTCAATTAATTCTGCTAGTAAGAGAGCATGTTGCACTGGGGTGCCATCAGCTCTTCTAAACCCTCTTCTCTGCCATTTTATCAGCCCCGAGTGGACGGTTGATGTGACATATGCGCTATCAGTATATATGGTAACTCTTTTGTTAACACTTTCCTTCAACGCCAAAATCAGCACAACCAATTCCGCTGCTTGAGCCGAATAATGCTGTGGTAACTGCACTCATTTCACCGGGACATACATCAAATCTTCTGTCATTTTTACAACTGCTGCCCCAGTTCTCCTTATCCCATCACGTTGGTCTATTGTTGACAAACCATCAATGTACAAAATTTCCCCTCCTTTAGGTGCATCCTCCTCAACTTTTCTAGTGCATGAGTACGTTTCAATAGACGGTGTGCAATCGTGAGCATAGTCACCTTCCTCAATAACTTCCGCTATAAATCTGGCTGGGTTAACTATTATGCATCTTACAATTGACAATTCGGGTCTAGATAAGATGATCTCATAACCTGATGCCCTCTTTGTGGTTAGTGTAGACTTAGGCTTATTCAATATTGCAAACAGTGCATGCTCCACAAATAGTGTGGTGGGGAACCCTTTTGTAATCGATGATGATTTCTCCACTGCAAATGCAGCTGCAGCGAGACCCTGTTCGCAAGAGAAATGTCCTAGCATAACAGGGTCCAAGTGACCGCTGTAGAACGCTATTGGCTTGTGTTCCATGCTGGTTTTCTGAGTCAATACTGCTTTCATTACAGCTGAGTCGCAATGTGAAAAGATGAAGAATTGCCGCTCATAATCTGGGGTGGCTAGTACAGGAGCTGTGGATATGGCATGCTTCAACTCATCAAACGCCTCCTTCATTGCTCTTGTCCATCCCAATGTTTTGTCCCATTTGTGTGCTTCTCTCAATGCCTCAAGTAGGGGTCCTATGTATGAACTGTAGTCAAAAACCCATGCTCTACAGTAGTTGCATAAGCCCAGGAACTGCTGCAGTTCCCTCGCTGTTTGTGGTTGTGGCGTGTTGGATATGGCTTGTGCTCTTTGTGGTGCAATCTTTCTTCCGTGCTGGGATATTAGTTGACCAATGTATAGTACCTGTTCCTGACAGTACTGTAACTTTTCCTTGTCTACCTTGTACTCCTTTTCAGCCAACACTGTCAGCATTTTTATTGAGTCCTCCCTGCAACTCTTCTCAATTGTGCTGCAAATTATTATATTGTCAACATATTGCAGCACCGTACTTTCCAATTCAATGTTCACCAAATCCATCTGTATTACTCTGTTGAAAATTGAGGGTGACTCACAGTATCCTTGTGGTAACCTGGTGTGTTTCCAATTAGTGTTCCTGTATGTGAAGCTTGTCAAGTCTTGTGAATCTGGGTGCAGAGGTATTGAGAAAAAGGCATTTTTGAGGTCAATCACGGTGAACCGTGATGCCTCTGCCAGAATTCCACATAGTATTGTGGCTGGGTTTGCTGCTATGGGGTATTCTGCCTCTACAATGTTATTCAAGGGCCTGAGGTCCTGGATGAAACGCCAAGACCCTCCTTTAGCCTTGCGCACTGGGTACACGGCCGTGTTACATGGTGATTCTGATGGTACCAATATGCCATTATTTATCAGGGCTGTTATGGTTTCGTATATACCCTCATCTGCCTCTTTTGATAGAGGGTATTGCTTCACTCTAGGTAGTATTGCACCCTTTTTCAGCTTTATTTTTACTCCTCCGATACTCTTTATGCAGCCCACACCATAGGGACTGGTGGTCCACAGTGATGCTGGAACCTTAGCCATATCTTCCTCGTAGAATGGTACTGGGGTGGATGCAGGTACCTCGAGCGCCATGGCCATTTTCTGCGCCACTTGCTTGAATGTCACTCTTAGCCAGATATCTACACTCATCATAAATACCATCTCTCCTTCTTCCCTGTCTTCTGAAAAGAGCTCTTCATCGGACACCTGGGTGAGCCTGCATCCCTCAGCCAGGGCTATCACTGCCCTCCATGTTCTCCCTTCCCTGTCTTGTGCATGTACTGCGATGTAATCAGCAGTTGCTATGATACTCTCGATGCTCACCGAAATCACCTTCCCTTCTGGTTCACTGGCTGGTGTCTCAGGCCTGAACAAATATGCTGCTGGCCTCCTCCAAATCTTTCCTTCTATTCCTGGCATCCATGCAAATGCCATGCCTGTTCCGTACTGGAACAGTTCGCCATCCACCGGCTCAGCTCGAGCTACTGTCTGGCCACAGTACGCTTGTAGTATTTGTCGTGCAGTAAGCATGTTTATCGCTGGTGTGGAGCAAATTATGCCATTCTCCGTGAAGGAGATTGTCATATTTAACCTGCTCATTATGTCCCTCCCAAGTATGTTCACTGGCGACTCCCTTGAGTACAGGAGAGGGACAGACATGTCATAATCTCCTATAGATAAGGAGATGTTATCAGTAAAGCGAACCAACCCCCTAGCCCCAGAATATCCTTAGGTGTTCATGGCCTCACCTGACATTTTAAATCTACCCTCCCTTATGCAAGACCTAGTTGCCCTAGTGTCAACAAGGAATGATAATTTTTTGTCACCTATCGTTACCTCAATGTGTGGTTCCTCCGCACTATTAGGTGTTATTGACAGGATGGGACACACCAAGGACGTCTGTGGGCTGTCCTATTGTGGGTACAGTGACTGACCACTTCCTGTGTAAGGGTTGTGTCCCAAGATAGTCACCCTTCCCAACTGTGTTTGTGTAGCTGTGTATCGGTGGGGGTTAACTTATGGTCCTGTATTTGAGTGAGCTGTTGCACTGGTTGTACTTGGTGTTGTTGTGTTATTGCCACCTGTTGCTGTGGTAGTGAGTATGTCTGCAACTGTTGTTGTGTTGCTAATTGCTGCTGTGTGCTGCTATGTCGTGTTCCCTGTGGTTGTTGGTAACCCTGCTGCTCCCTCATAGGCCCTTGTGGTCCTTGTTCCCCCCATGCTGGTGGGGAGGGTCTCATTCTACACGTACGCGACATGTGTCCTAACATCCCACAAACCCAACATACAGGTGGTTCCCTGGTCTGCCATGGGAAACTTCCTGCATTATCTTGGTACCCTGGTTGCCCATTGGGGTAGAAACTCCGAAATCCTCCCCCTTGCTGTTGTGCAGGTTTGCCATATCCCCTCCCTCTCATCATTTCTCCCCTTCCCCTGATGTTGTTATAATATCCATTTCCCGGTAGCATATACCCTCCTCCCATGTTAGCCGTGTATGGTGGGGGTGGTGGCATCTGTTGTGTTATAAATCGTGGTGGTTGTGGTAGTAGTGCTATTTTTAGTTGTGAGGGATCCTGTGCAGCCACTACTTGCGTGGGGTTTGGTGTCATTGTTGTTGGTGTAGTTATTAGTGCTCCTTCCATGGTATACTTAGTCAGTTTTTTCTGCACTCATTTTGCCTCTTCCGCTTTTCTATCTTCTTCCTTTTGTTTCATCTTTTCTTGCCACATCCTACAATGGTGTACTATTGTTAATTGTATTTCGGCCAGGCCTTAGCTTCCATCCCCACTATCTTCTTCAATTGTTTTTGTACTGCCTCCGGAAGCCCTTGTACTAGTATGTGGTAAAAGATTGCCGGTGTCTTGTCCCATTGCTCTCTAGTTTCCATGCGCCACTTCTCCTGAATCTCCTGGATATAATCAACAGGATCTTCGTTCTCGCGCATCTTGCGTGATGTAATTGCTCCTATATCTGAGTTGTCTGGATACTGTATCCTCAGAGCTTGCCATAATGCATGCCTGCAGTTCGCAAATGGCGCCCCGTCATGTGATGTGTTCGTTATTGTAACCCTGGGGAATCCCGCCCTCTTCCAGAAGTCATCTGCCGCATCCCCTAATATTGATATAAATAGACCCTTCACGTCTCCTACTGCTAGTTTCTGTCCTGCAGTGTGCTTTTCGATCTCGTATATCCATTTTCCCGCTCCTCCACTTAGTGATGTGGTCTAACCCCCCCTCTCCAATAGCGGCATTAGATTGTGCCCCATCTGTCCCCCCAATTGTCGCAGGGTGGAGTCCGTATACCCCTCCTCTTCCTCTGTGTCAACTAGATCATCTGCCATGTCCATATTACCTCTGCTTGTTGTAGCTTCTCCTTCATTTCTCCCCCTTCTCTTATTGCTTTCTTTAATTAATGCAGGTGTGTGTGTCCGTTCTTCCTGCCTGCGTCCCGGGAGATCTCTAAGCCTGCCAGCGTATGGGGTGTGTTCAGGAGCGGGTGTGGGTGGGCATGTTGGGCGGAATGATGCAGGTGTGACTGCATGTGTTTGCCCTCCCGCCACTTCTCGTTCTTTCTCCTCATTTGCCTCCACTTCTTCCTTCTTTCTGCATGCCCATGGTGATTCCCGGTTGGTGCGTGTGATGTACAATTTGTCTAAGCTTTCCCTACCGTCGCTTCTTCCTTCTCCCCCCATTCCCTCTTCTTCTTCGCTGCAGAATTGCTCCTGTAGCGACAAGCCCCAATCTGTCCTTTTCCCCCTAATCATCACTGTTTTTAAGTCTATTAAATCCATTCCTTCCTGTTCTCCTTTACCAATTGCTCCCCTTTGCGCTAATGTTGTGGATACTTCTGCATCCTTACGTACATATTTTCTTACCCCACTCCCCCCTTTCCTCTCCCTTCTTTCCTCTTCCCTCTTCTCCACTATTTCACCACCTGCTCTCTTTTCTTTTTCAATTCCTCCATCACCTCATTACTTACCTTCTCTAATATCCTTTCTTCCTCTCTCCTCCTTTCCCATTTCTCTATCTCCCTTTCTAATATACTTTCTGTTACTCTACCTTCTTCGTATTTCCTGGTGCTCTCAGAGAGTATTTTCTTCTTCCATAGTTCCATTTCCTTTTCTTTTTCTTCTTCCTCTCTTTTCCTGTCACGCTGTGCTGCTCTCGATACCCTTTCTGCTATCACCTTCATTCTCTCAGCTTCCCTCTTCCTTTCCTCAGTTTGCTCCTTCATTCTTTCTAACTCATCCCTACTTTCCTTCCTTTCCCTCCTACTTCCACGTTCCTTTTTCTCGAGCTGTTTGATCAGCGCATTTCGCTCATTCCTTAATTTGGCCAATAGTTCCTCCAACATCTCCTCCTCTTCTTGTGACAGTTCCCCTTCTCTCGTGTTACCTTCCTCCTCTCTTATTCCAGTGCTACCCTCGTCGTCCTTGTTAATTCTCCGTACTACCTCCTTTTCTTCTCCTGTTAATGTCCCTCGCAGTTTTAACAGCACCTGTGCTGCTACCCACTTGTTGTGTCCTATATTTGGGATATGTTCTTCGCTGTTCTTCTCTTCCCTTGCACGCACCTTCGTACAAGTTGGGCCTACCATGCTTGTCACCTCCCCCCCCCCCGGGTAGCTACCTGTGGCTGTATATGGTGGTGGGCTGTACGTGGGGTTCGAATATCGCTCAGTTGCCGTTAGTTGTTGCCTTGCTGCCTCTCGTAGTTCCATTACAGGATATAACCCCCCCTTTTCCTTCTTCACTACTTTCGCTAGGGGCATGTCGTCGGTCCCTTCCTTCTTTACATCTACTTCACTTACAGTGCCAGGCTTTTTGTCCCCCTTTCTGTCTCTTCCCGTGCACTGTGCACTCCCAATCTCCCTTTCCCCGTTTCCCTCTTCCTCCTTAATGTTCTTCCCCTCCTTTGTTTCCTCGCTCCCCTTTACTTACGCCGTCGCTTCCATAGTGAACATCCCAGTTGGCCCTAGTCGGGACCCCTGGAACATCCTCCATAAGTTAAACACCTCCACGTGATGCGCCAACTTCTTCCCTTTGTATGTGTTATGTATGTGTGTCAGTAGTGAGTGTTGGATGTACGGGTCGAAACTGCCGTTAGGCGGCCAGGGTGTCATCTTTTTGTTGTCTGTCCCTTGTGTCCATTCTATGCTGCATTTGATCAGTTTTTCCCTATGGGGTGGGGTGATAGTGTTTTACAAATATGCTGGAGGGGGGTAGTCAGGGTATTCCCCCACCCTCCCAATTCTAACCTGTATGACATGGTTACACTGTGTTTTTAGCTCCCTTCAGTACAGTTGTCGTTACCTGGCCCCGTAGTTTGGGGACTTCCGACCGTCCGCTAAAAGAAAAACAGCCAAATATAACAATTGCAAATATACAGTCTTTTCCTGTGTTTGTTTTCTTCCTTAATACCGTTACGGCCCCCTGCGGCCAAGGCGCACGAAGCCCTCTGTGGCTGCGTGCCCTGTGTGACATGCTTATACAGCCGTTCCACTTTGTCTCCTCCCCTCCTCCTTCCACCTCACTTAGCGTGGCCGGCGTTCTCCGTGCGCGGTCACTTCCCCCTTTCCACCTGTCCCGTATTTGGGGTGGTTGGCGGTCTCCGTTCGCACCCCCCCTTTACCTCCGTTTCACTGCCCCCGTCCTCTGTTTACTTCCCCACCACCCTTCAACAACGCTGTGTGGTCAAGGTGTCCTATGAAGGTGTCCTACGGGTGACATCACCAACCTCTTTCAACAACTACCGGTAAGATCTTTTACACTTCAAGAGAGCCTGCAACAAGTTTTAACTGCTTGTCCCTGTTATCCCCACAGCTGTCCTCTTGTTACGCCCGGAACAAGGTAACCAACAATACACTCGTATAATCGGACTGCGCACACTGCGTCGCTTCGCGTGCGATACGCCCCTCGCCGGGAGGGCTTAACCAGCCAATTATCTTCTGTACTTGGCAACAATCTAGCTACCTCCTACAGGAAAACATCATCTATCTATCTATCGAGTTTAACTGCTCGATCAATAGGGATCCTCATCTACTCATTGATCGAAAACGCCGATTCGTAGGAAAGCCACACACACATGCACACACCCTTTATAGGTGGCCACGACCTAGGCCAATCAGTGTCTACGAGCAACTTCTGGCTCCACCCACTCTTCTTCCGTGACGTGGTAGCATGCGGCTTTCGCGCCTGTCCCGTTACCACTCACTTCTCTGTCAACACTGATTAATCAAATCTTCGCCGCACACCTTAGTAATACCTCCCGCCGCCCTTATTGCAACTCCTCCCCCCTCCCTCACAATCTCACATTGCTTGTTGGGTGTGATATACTCACCAAGTTCTCACCAATTTCCCTCCGTGCACCCCTCCAAGCGGATCGCCACCTCCCCTCGTTTGGACCACATCTGGACACTCGCCAACCGCGGGCGGGATACTTCTCAACCGGCTCCCGAGGGCCAATATCCGGATTGCGCTGTCCGCTCTTCTCGCAGTTCCGCGATGGTCCTGTAGTCCTCAAAAAGGGGGCAGTGGCAGAAGGGGCCGCGCCGCTGGGCCTCCTCGCAATGAGAGGCCTTGGAAAAATAAAAATGAAAAGGTAGATCTTAAACAGATCTCAGCAGTGCCTCCAACTTGTCCGGGCTGGGAGGCCCCAACTCCTCCCGTGCTTCCCAAAAATTAGTATGAGACACACACAAGGAGCAAGGCGGTTCTGCTGTTTATTATAACAATGGCAGGGATGGGTTTAGGATCGTACACGTCAGTCCAGACTCTCAAAATTGGTGGGGCTCGCAGGCCCTTTTTACCGCAGTATGACGCGCTACTTGCGTCACCTGGGAAAGTTAGCGAAAAAAACCTATTACCACTTCGGATTGGTTCCTCGAGTGGTAGGGTTAGGATAGTATACATATAGAGAACCATATTAGTGGTTAAGGATGAGTCAGGTGGTATACTTGGGCTGTCCCTTCTATTAGATATTTGAAAATTGTTACATATAGAGAACCATATTAGTGGTTAAGGATGAGTCAGGTGGTATACTTGGGCTGTCCCTTCTATTAGATATTTGAAAATTGTTACACGAAGACCCCTAATGATTGGCTAATGTTAGTGGCGTCAGTGATGAGTGAAATCATGTTCTGATTGGTCCTCCCGCGAGCCCCCAAGTCTGGGACCATCATCGTTCCCAGCTCGCGGTTTACCTTTCACTAGCAACAATGTGTAACTATGTGTTTGTGCAGACATTGTGTGGGTTTGCTCATAGGCCTGAGAGCAGGCCATTCCCATCGCCGTATGTGTGCATCTTGTCATTTCACTGTTGCAGCCTGTGTCACAGCCGTGGGACCCAGGTGACTTCTTTCTCGTGGGTCTGGCACCTTGTCAGGTCGGCTTGGTCACGTGTGGAGAGACCGTAGCTGGGGCGGAATTCTGCACATTTAAAGTTGTATTTTGCTTCTATGTGCTTGGCTTTGCTTACAGGTGTGACCTTGGCGCCGGCTGGTAGCATACGAGTTGCAACATCGCGCCCTTGGCTATGAGCTCTCGCTGGGCTCGTTCTGCATGATCAGCACTTGTACTCTTGCTCACGCAGTGTTCATGGCGGTTCTTGCTTGCGGCCTACTTGGGCCTAGTTCATGGGTGGGGATGTATAATGCACGGCACCTATGTTGCAGTTTGACATGGCCTCATAAGCAATATTATGTCTTCATTATGTACTAATCACGATGCGAGAGGTGGGAGAAGCATCAGCAAGCGTATACATGAGTGCTTCAGGCATCTTGCGTTTCTGCATTACTATAAAGGGGCCTATGTGAAAAATAATAAAGATGCGCGTCAGTGGGTGTATCCGTCACCTACGTCATAGCACTGAATATATTCTTTGTGTAGGCTGGTGCGTGAGTGACCAGTGTGCATGGTGGCATGTGTGTTCTTGGCAGTTGGCTAGGTCGTTGTGGCATCTCTAATGATGTGGGTGCTCGTTGTTAATGTCTTAGTCAAGTTCATCCATGCCGCAGGTGTCGGCTTGACTGGGACAGGCTGGTGGGCATATCCTTTTGTTCTTGAACCAGGGTATTTTGTCATCTGGTAGATAGGCGAACTCATCTCGTGGTGGATGCCTGGGCCGCGATCCTCTAGGCCATGGTCGCGAGGAGATTGGGGGGAGCTTTTTCTCCCATTCTCCCACTTCAGGAGGAATGAAAAAGGACTCAATGGGCCTCATTCCGAGTTATTCCGGTAAGTATCGGAATTTTCCGGCATGGCGCAAAGTCCAACACCGTGCTGGTTGTAGGTCGAAAATTATGACCCATTGCGAGCTCTCGGACACGCGCTTTCTGCCATGCTGGAAAAGGACCGCGCGACCTGCCGCAAAACCCCCCAAAAAACCCCTACCGGCATGCAGCGACACGTAAAGTACAACACCGCCCTGTAAGCAAGTATAACGGTGACCATAAATTACGTTGACTGTAATTTACGTTGACCGTAAATTACGGTAACTGAAAAAAAAAGGAACCGGAAATTACGACATCGCACAGGAACGGGAAGGAGAGCGGCGGCCATCTTTAAAAACACAGCAGCCCTGTGAGGGAAACAAAGTTGGGAACCGGATCAGCCACCGCAGGACATGCCGAAAGCACAAAAAGGGCGGCGGATCGCATCCGCAAGCAGAGATTCTGCCCCGATGAACTCCAGGCCATGGTAGACCACCTGGCAGAGCATGCTGATGTAGTCTTCAGTGGTGACATGCAGAGGGAATCGACCCTCCGCAAGAAGACCATCTGGGCGGAACTGGCACACAGGGTGAGCGCTGTTGGCAACACCCCCCGCAACCCCTGGGACTGCTGCAAGCGGTGGGACGACCTGCGGTTGCGGGTGCGGGGCCTCCTATCCAGCATCCGCAGCCAGGCCCTGCAGATGGGAGGTGGGCCAAGCACTGCAGTACAACTCGAGCCCTAGGAGGAGACCTGTGCGGAGCTCATTGGCACGGAATCCATTGAGGGCGTGGGGACCATGGAGTGCGGGGGAACGACTTCTGGAGAAGGAGGTGAGTGTCGACAGTGTACACTGCCAATGTCCATTGCATGATGTAAACTGACCCAGGTGCCATCGAAGGCACCCTCTCGTGTTGCCCTCCTCCCATCCAACAAATGCTGAGGCAAGTGCCGCCTAATGCTGGGCCAAGTTTGAGTACATAACGCACATCTACCATAGTGCATTGACTTGCACAGGCCATCATGCACATTGTCCAGCGTGGTAGGCATAGTAGCAGCCAAAATGTACATGAACAGGGCACAATTAATCACTCCCAGACATGTGTATATGTCATCACCATGCACATGTACCACTGCTATAGCTACCCCCCAAACAGAACAAAGCGTAAATGACCGAAATGTCCATGCAACCATGTATGCAAATAGGACATTGCACATACACTAATGTTGTCCCTCTCTCCTACTCCCACAGGCACAGACCATGACAGCACAGAGCCCCAAGGAAGCCGCCCAAGCACCTCTGCGGGTACTGGCAGGGCCAGGCCGAAGCCAGCAGCCAAAAAGACCACCCCCCAGCCTACTGAAAGGCCACTTGAAGCTGGCAGACCAGCAACCCACCCAGCATCGGCGGCAGAAACTGTGCAAACCCCTAGCTCAGCACAATCGAGCGTCTCAGGGGAGGCTGCTGCTACCGCACTGGATGAGTGGGAGCCCAGCCCGCCACCCATTCAGGGGCCCATGTTGGAGGACAACCAGGACAGCATGCACATGCCGGAGCCATGCCCCGTGACCCTTGCGTCATGCAGTGACTCCGGGGATGCACAATCACCTGTGCACAGTGTTGAACTTGACCCGCAGGGGTATGACGTCGTTCCCCCAAGTCCACCCATACCACCCCCTACAGGGCATGCTGGTGCCAGGGGATCCTCAGATGGTCCCCCATCCCATGACCAGCACCAAGTGCGCCAGTTGAGCGATCGCATTGATAACTATTGAGGATAATCGCCAGGCCCGGGCTGAACTACATCAGGAACTAAATCAAACGCGGCAGTCCCTCACTGACTGCACAGCCAGATTGTGCGACTCCCTGACGGACAACACGACCCGGCTATGCCATGTCCTGAATCGCATTGCAAATGCCCTTGAGGCAGGCCAAAACAATACCGAGGAGGGCACATCCGCGACAAGTGAGGCCACGCAACGCACCCTGGAGAGACGCACTCGGCGTTCCTTGCGTCACCGGGATTTGCCTCCCCCTGACAAGGGGGACAAGAGACATTAGCCATTCGCCAATCCTGCCACATGTGTGCCCCAGACCCTGCATGGGACGACTGCACTGGATTTGGGGGGGAGGTGGGAGGTGGGTGATGGTTTGTTCTGGAGTTGGGGGGGAGGGGGGAGGAGGGTGATGGTTTGTTCTGGAGTTGGGGGGAGGGGGGAGGTGGGTGATGGTTTGCTCTGGAGTTGGGGGGGATCGGGGAGGTGGGTGATGGTTTGTTGTGGAGTTGGGGGGGAGGGGGCATGGACAGTTGCTGATGGAAGCACTATTTTGTTTTCCTTTTTTATCACAATACACAATTGGTGTTGCAAAGTTCAAACGTTGTGGACATTCATCATTGCACATTTGTTCATTGACTACTGCCACAGCATGGTGTACATGTATGCACAAATCCGTTGCCCTGTGTGCCCATGTCATGACACCCTCTACTGACTTGTGTCCTGGAGACCTTGTCCACTGTAAGTACAGAGCATTACATGGCCCTCAAGTGCACAGCCTCAATGGACCTTTGTTGGCACTTCACCCTCCGCCTTCACCGCATCGTCCTGTGGTTGTAACAGTACCATGTCAGGGGTGATAGCCGCTCATGTAGGGATGCACTTTTTGTCCATATGCACATATGGCATGGGCCCATTTGACACAAAATATCATTGGAGGGTCAGCCACCAGTCCTGGTTTGTCGGCACATATGTGCACCACACAAGCCTGGTGACTGCTTCATCTACAAGCATGCACGTGTATGGCCATAGTCTGGTTGCCCCATAGCCCTGTTCAGAGGGTTCATGACAGGGGTCATGTGGCTTGCTGTCAAGGGACAGCCAATAACAGCTGCATGTGTCGCCAAATGAGGTTGGTGTGTGGACTGTCATGGTGGAGGACAGTACTCGGATGTAATGGCAAGGTTTCTATGATGGCCATCTGGACATGTCCATGGATGTATTGGGCACGGTCAGGGACACAAATATGTGTACGATGAAATGTAATGCAGTGGGGTGTTGTCTCTACATGATGGTCCGTGAACGATGGTGTGGGCATCTTGAGGTACATGTTCCTTTGTTGCATGTGTCAGGAATGGCACTCTGTCAAGAGTGGCACAGGGTACCCAGGTAGGATTTGGGTGGCTGTGCTGAGGTGAGGTAGCAGATAAGCACACACAGCAGGAAGTTCAACAAGAAAGAAGAGTAGGAAACAGTAGCTGTGAGCCAAAAGGGGCAAAAGATACAAAGGTACAAACAAACTGGATTCCCTCTTGGGGTGTATGCCGAAATGGGAAAGAGTGTTCCACGAATCATAGGAAAATCCAGCCTTCTGCACTGATTGCTATAACAGAGGCCCATGCTGTATGCTCATGGCTGGGAACAACAGCAGTGGGTGTCTGTAACACTGAAAACGGGACAAGGGAAGGGGCAGAGGTTGCCTGCCGGAAACCAACAGGCAAGCTCTGTACAAAGGGATTACATAAAACACATGAGAAGACAAGAACAGATATATCCAGCTAAAAGGAAGTCAATGAGCAATCTAGCAGAAGGAAATGAAGGAAAGGCAGTTAGACTGAAATAGATAACCTAAGGTGGAGTACAGCGGACTCAAGGAAGAGAACAAGGAGCAGCAGTCAGGAAAACAGAAGGCTGCAAAGTAGGAAACAGGTCTGCAGTCAAGAGTGGCAATAGGTGCAGGCAAACTGTATTGGACTGCGGAGGACTGTAGTAGGCTGAAAGGCAGGGAGTAGAGAAGAACAGGACAGAGAGAGATTAGTAGTAGGCAACAGACAGAGAGCCCAAAAGAATGGGGCCACTAGGTTGGGAGCCCAGAGGAGCAGGGCTGTAGGCAGCAAAGAGGTGCAGGCTGCAAGGCGGGAAGCCCAGAGGACAAGGGCTGTAGGTAGAAGGCAGCGGAGCGTGATCGGCTGCAAGGCAGGGAGCCCGGAAAGGGCACTGGAACAAAACAGAATAAAGCAGCAACAGGAACAGCATACAAAGTAAAGGGTCAAGGCAAACAGAAGCGGGGAGAACTAAAGAAGCAAGACACTGTGCTCCTGCAGGCAACTGCTTATATACAGCCCTGCCCTGTTCTGAGGCAGGCTAATTGACAGCACCTGTAGCAGCACACCTGAAGTCAATCTGCCTCCTCCCTCTCTGGTCCTGAGCAGGTGGAAGCAGCACTGGCCGCTAGGGCTTCTGGGGATTGTGGTCCCAATAACGATGAATGAGAATAGCCAGGAATTGAGGACTGCAGCCAGGTGCATTATGGTAAATGTAGTTAATTGAATAAAATAAGAAGGAACCAAAGTTGAGCAAATGGAAATAAAAGACCAAGGCGTGAAAAGGAGTTGTTCAAGGAGTATTAGGAGGATAAATGAGTACCAAGTAGTCCATGATGGTTGCAAATGCGTGCGCCAGCGGCGCGGGCATGACAGCATGCTGCTGCCCTGGCGTCGGATCATTGTGGTGCTGTGTACTGTGTTCATTCTTATTTTGGTGTGATGGCTGTAGTCTGTGGAGCATGGTATTCATCCTGCTCTGATCCATTCTATGGTGATTCCCAACACTCCTATGGGGGTGCCATGCCGGTGACATGTTATCGTACCCCTGCTGCCCTCGTGAATTCCACTCCCAGGGATGGGTCTCCAAAGTGGTGCAAGGCTGGGGGATGCCACATTGTGCATGTGCAGTGTGTCCTCCGATATGCACTTACGGTTGTGGTGTCTGCCAATGAGTGGTGCTGGTGTAGTGTGCTTAGCCCTTGTCAGTTGGTGAAGATGTAGTGTGATGTGGGTGCCTTGTTCTGGCAAAGTGGGAATCTGTTCACATGTGCCGTTGCACTGGTTCTGTGGCAGGTTTGTTGTTGGGGTGAACACCGTACAATGGCTTCATCGTTTCAACGCAGTTGGTTCATGCGGTCTCCCATCCCGTGGCACCAGTGCACTTGCATGACACAGTCAGACGACTCAACAGCCAGCCAGACAGGTCGTCCAGGTGCATTATGGTAAATGTAGTTAATTGAATAAAATAAGAAGGAACCAAAGTTGAGCAAATGGAAATAAAAGACCAAGGCGTGAAAAGGAGTTGTTCAAGGAGTATTAGGAGGATAAATGAGTACCAAGTAGTCCATGATGGTTTCAAATGCGTGCGCCAGCGGCACGGGCATGACAGCATGCTGCTGTCCTGGCGTCAGATCATTGTGGTGCTGTGTACAGTGTTCATTCTTATTTTGGTGTGATGGCTGTAGTCTGTGGAGCATGGTATTCATCCTGCTCTGATCCATTCTATGGTGATTCCCAACACTCCTATGGGGGTGCCATGCCGGTGACATGTTATCGTACCCCTGCTGCCCTTGTGAATTCCACTCCCAGGGATGGGTCTCCAATGTGGTGCAAGGCTGGGGGATGCCACATTGTGCATGTGCAGTGTGTCCTCCGATATGCACTTACGGTTGTGGTGTCTGCCAATGAATGGGGCTGGTGTAGTGTGCTTAGCCCTTGTCAGTTGGTGAAGATGTAGTGTGATGTGGGTGCCTTGTTCTGGCAAAGTGGGAATCTGTTCACATGTGACGTTGCACTGGTTCTGTGGCAGGTTTGTTGTTGGGGTGAACACCGTACAATGGCTTCATCATTTCAACGCACCCATCCCGTGGCACCAGTGCACTTGCATGACACAGTCAGACGACTCAACAGCCAGCCAGACAGGTCTTCCTGCATGTTTGGCCCTGTTGCGCGGTGGCGTGGTGATCAGCTGGCCCTTTGAGTGATGTGTAGTTGTTTGGTGTCGGGCCCACCCATGTGTGCGGTTCTTGGTAGCGTTGCATTCCATCTGCACGTAGGGGGAGTGGTATTGTTTGCAGTTGCTGTCCGCAACGTGCATGCCAAGCTGGTCCACATACGAACTATGGGTGCTGTCAGGGGCACCATTGTCATTTGGCATGCCTCCATTTGCATTAGGTCCAGCTTTACTGTTGTGTATCTCATGGGTGGTCCATGTTGGGGATTGGTGGACCCTTGTGTGCTTGGGGAGGTGTAACGTCGTTTGTATATGTGGCTGCATGAAGGACGGTTGTGACATGCCACTGTGTGCTGGTGGGTGCCTTTGGCATGGGTGTGGGGCACAGGCAACACCATTACTTGTGCCGGGTTGGCACTGTACATTTGTATAGTGCTCGCTTTTCTTGTGTCTGTGGCGCAATATGGTGGTGACGGTGTCACAGTCTAGGTGGCCAGGGGTGTCTACCTGGTAGGACTTCTCCTAGAGCGGCTGGACATGCTGCGTGTGCATGGGGGCTGCTGGGGTGGTAACGGAGGCTGCACTGGTGCTGCATGCAGGTCCTGTCTCCCCCCTCCTTCTATTCCGTGTGTCTCCTCAGTGGGGGGGCGTGGTGTTGTTGTAGGGGTTTGTGTGGTTGTGGCCTTGCTTGTTCGATTGGTGTCGTCTTGGCGTGGGAGGGGGGTGGTGTGTGGGTGTGTTCCTTTTCTGCTGTGGCAGACTCCTGGCCTCTGTCTGTGGTGCATGTGTGCACCTGTGGCTCTGGGTGCCACTGCTCAGGGTTTTTTACTCCTTCTCTGAGATGCCTGTATGTACTCCATGCCGGTAAGGTACTTTACGGCCTTGAGGAGGCCGTAATTTACGTGTGCTCCTTACTTGGAATCAGCTCCGGTTTACGCCATGCCGTTAATTTCGCCATGGTGGGGTGCGTGCGCGACCCAGGAACGTAAATTACGGCATTGTAATTTACGGTGGCGTAATTTACGGTCTGTGGGATTGGAATGGCATGGAGTGGAAAACCATTCCGGTAAATCATTACCGGCATGGTTTGGACCTTACCTCCATGCTCGGAATGACCCCCAATGACTTGGGGAGATAATAGGTGTCTCCCTTCAACTCTTAGTTTGAATGTTTCAGAGCTATTTGCACAATTAATGATGTTCTCACTTTTATCGTCCTCCTTATGCTTAACAGAGACCCCACTTGGTTGGGATGACTGTGAGGTAGGGGATTGGTAAATCTCTGGATTTTCGTACCCGCTCTCTGGCAAGAGGTCTCTCTGAACTCTGGAATTGTAATATCTTACTTATCCCAAAGGACTAACCTCTTCCTGCTGACTTATATGATTGTCTGGGACTAGTTCTGTCTCCAATACAGTTTGAGTTAAAAATATAGATATAGGATGGCTCTGGGTTGGTGATGGTTTTCTCTTGGTCCTGTTGTCATGGGTTTACCTATAAAATCTCTTAGACTAATTGGCTCATTACAAGTTTGCCAGTATCCTGGTGTTAAATCCATCAGGATACCGGCAAACTGCATTACTGTTACCGGCACTAAGTCCGGTGGAATGTACATGGTGGAGTTTGCTGGTATTACAGGTGCCGGTATTACCAGTGCCTGTTATACCAGTGTTTTTGTTGCCGGTAAGGTGGCGGAACAACCTCAAGCTTTTGGCTGGAGGCCATTCCGGGCAACCCACCAGCAAGCGTGTAGATTGCTGGTGCAGTAACGTGCCGGAAAACATTAATGCAGACATGTTAATTCTGCACCGGACAACCTGTAATGAGCCCGTCTCCCCTCTGAATCTTAACAGGGTTGTATGCGAAATTCAAAAGGATGACTTTTAGACAAAAAGTCTCACAGACACAGATCTTTTTATTTCAACTGCTGCAGCCAATTATTGAAACCGGTCCATCTTCACACAACAAAAAATCACTCTCCCAACACACTTTTACTAATACAAACACCCAAAAAGAAAACTGTCCAACCAAAAACTTGCCATCCAATGGACTGTAAATGCCCCACACCAAACACTTCCATATATGCAACTGTTACCAAAACACAATAATAAAACCACATTTATTTACACAATGGTGTAGACCCTTCCTTTGACTCCTACACTCGAGATGAGGGCATTCAAACGTTCTCAAGTCCCCTACTCTAGAACAGAAGGATACCTGGTGCTTTCCACTAAGGACCATCATTTCAACTACAGCAATGTCTTTCCTCATTAAAAAGGAGTTACCCACATCAATTCTTCACCTTTTTACTATTAATGATGACGTCATCTTACCCCGCATGTGGGGGGGAGCTTCACTGCACCATTAATCAAAACTCATGCACTCTTTTGCAACATTGCCTTCCCTCGTCTTTTAGGGGCTTTGCCTTCTTTCTCTATTCACTCCTACTATAACCAATAACAACAAAAATAGGCCAACCCATGTTTTTTCCTGCAAGAATGCACTCACATTCTAGGCATTCTTCCGAGGTCTTCAGATGCTGCAGCCCCTTCAATTGCCTGCTCCAGGGATCAGGCATGCCTTCAGAGAAACACAGCTCTTGCAAACCTCCTTGAGATGTGTACCTCAACCGGTCGCTGCAGGTAGGTGGCACAACCCAGGATGTGTGGTGGGGGTCCTGGAAATCACATTTGGGTCACCAAATATGTAAGGTAGGAATTAAAACTGATCGATGAAAAACAATCCAAGGGGTCAATGAAGAGTGCACATTTTGAAAGAAAAACATGTTTATATTACATGCAAATATGGCCGAGAGAATCAGTCAGCTCCTTAGAACTGAACAACTGAAATCTCGCTTGACACGCTGATTTTAGGTAACACGTTTTATAGCAGAAAACACAAAATCTATGTATGCAACATATACCAAATACAGATAGATTCCACATTTCCACATTTGAAACATCACCTCTGTTTTACTACCCCATTGGTCAGTGGCGTATCCATACCCATCTGACTGCAGCCCCCCATGAATGACCTAATTGTGCAGTCAGCAGAAGAAAACTTTGTTTGGATTGCCCAATTTACATTTAGGTAACTTGCAAAACTGGACTTTTCTTATTGTTCATGTGAGAAGCCGGGAATGAGACATGGGCACTGAGAACTATGATTTTTGTTGTGGTTATTACCCTTTATTCAAAACAATAATGGGTTGGAAGATGCCTCACTATTCCTACTCTAGGAGGTATTTCACTACCTCAAACAAAACTAAGGGTCTGTCCAGTGTCAAGATATCCAAAGTAAAATATCCTGTTTCTGAAATCCTATCCTAGCCCTCACATTCTAAAAGTAAATCTAAGGTGCTAAGGGTAATGTCTTTGACCTTGAAAGTGCACAAATGCTCAAGTTCAAAAGAACGGTGTAACTTTAACACAAATGTTCTCAATGGATAGGGTTCACAGTTCCAGAGAATAGCTCCCTTCCTTTGGTTTCCCTTCACCAATATAACAGTTCAATAAGACAATCAAAAGTTTTTTATAGCCCAAGAGAATTGCTCCCTCCTCTTGGCTTTCACTCCACTCTGAGGGAAATGTCTCCCTTCGCCAGGTCTCTTCAAACCATTCTAGATTTTAAGGGCACCAGTCTTCCATGGGATTTTTTGATCAACAAACAACTTGGATGAAAAAATATATGTGAGTCACAGCCTCTCAGGCACCTGTTATACTCCCCGGCCAGGCCCTTTTCCACATTCTATGCAATTTGATTCACAAGCTAGTCTTTTCCGGGTATAATTTTCCTGCCAGGCTTTTCTCATGTGGTTCACTTTATACACTTGCAAACTTAACGGTGCCTGTATACTCTCCTGCCAGGGCTTTCTCGTGCAGTTCACTTTATAAACTTGCAAACTTGACCTTTTGTAATATCGGGTTTCAAATCCCTTTACATTCACTTCACTGGCTCTTGTCTTATCTTCATAGCATTGCCAAAGTGCCCCAGTGTCCCAGCTTCCAGTCTCAGGCCTCACTGTTCTTTTATGATGTTCTCCGGTCCTCTCGCACTGAACGTGAAGCATTTTTCCAGTGTCCTGTCTCTGCTTTACAGGCCCACTGGTATCGCATAGCAGCGTTCACATTGTTTACATCTCTCGCTCTGCTCTTGGGCTTTTCTCTGTGTTTGGGTCATGATGGTGCTGCTTCTCAGTTCCTGTGGCTGTCAGAAAGACTTCCCTTCTCTTCCTGTTATGGTCCCAGCATGACAAGCCCGCTGCAGCAGTCCTTCTCCTTTTGGCATCACCTCGATCCCGCAGGCTCCATGGTCTTCTCTGCGGCTCGGCAGTCCCTTGGTCAGCACTGAGAGGAAAAAGCTTCCCCAGACAATGTCTCCTTTCTCCATGATAGTCAGAGTTTCTAAATGTCCCAGCACCTATCATACGCTAACAACCACTAGAGCACGACCTGGGCTTCTCAGCTTTACCAAACCTTAATGCTCCATTCAGCTTCCTCGCCCCAATATTTCTATGTACATGGGAATGATAGTCAGTCCATGGCATTCTATTCATAGAATATTGATAAATATCCTCAGTAGATTTTATGGATGTTGAAGGGGAGGGTCACAGTATGCCATAAAAGCATGTGCAATGGAGGGGATCTCCCTATAAGAGAAAGGGGTTATGTGTTTTCATCTGATGATGTGGGGTCATCCCTTGAGGTTTGCCTCCCCCCATGTGGTCCTCACTCATATAGTTGCCCTCAGTGTCAGAATCAGCCAGTGGTGTCTGTTCCCTAGACACATGGGAGGCTTCCATTGGTAAAGGTGTGATGAAATCAGATTGTCAATGTAAAAACAATTTCAGATAATTTGTGATATGCAAGCGCTCAAACAGACCTAATCATGAGCTCAGTGTGAACACGGGGGTCAATACCCTGTGCCAACAAAATGACACAATACTGCTTTCCCACAAGACCAGACAACTTGGCAACCTCAAATGGCTCTTTGATCTTGCAGATGCACCTTTTGGCAACACCTTTTGAGACTGCCATCTTAAAACATGTTGCTTTCCTAGCATGAACCCTTCCCTATCTCTCTGGGGAAAAGGGTGATTTTATTAAAAAATAAAAAAGCTCAGGCACTGCTCCTGGGGATGAATTTCTCTGATGCATTTGCTCTATTCAGTGTGTCTGCTTCTTCACAATGACGGCAGTATACCCCCAACCTATTCCCCTGCCTTGGTAATGCCTGAATCCTAGGTATGTTTTCTCAGTAAGATTTGTCCTTCACAGCTGCTGCACTGATCTAATCGTCAGGAACAAAACTGATATAATGTACTCTGTTCACACCTCCTGTGGACTTTTCTTCGTCTAGTACCATTAGTTACCATAAGTGCGGGCACTCACCTTCCTCCAAGGACCTTGGCTGCCTGAACACTGGCTGTAGGAAACATGAATAAACTATAATCAAATGAACAAAATAGACGCTCCAAGATGTGACCTAATACTCTTATTGGCAGAAGCTGCAACCTCTAACTGGGTCTAATTCAAAATGGCGGAACTGTTGCTAACGTGGCTGCAGCCAACAGGCCTTATGTTACTTAACAAATCAGCATCTATCCTATTTAATGTTTTTCTTGTGTGGCACCCTAGCCACCCTTTCATCAGTCACCAAAATATTATATTCTGTGTTCTCCTAAATACAAACAACATGCAAATTCATTCACTAATGCTAGCTATACAGCCCTAAAAAATATCTTAGACCTCAACTATAAGTATAATGAGCAATATTGTTGCTACTCCTCCTTTCACCATGTGCTGCTCTCTAAAGTGTGTTAAAGCTAACTACAAATAGCATGTGTGCAGAAATGCTAAACCAAACGCCACAAATGCTGACACTGGCTGACCAGCTCTCTATGCTAATGTAGATTACCCCTGCTATCTGCGCAGGGAGTATTAATTCTATTAAAGACTAAGGAGGCGAGCATTATGCTTCATCTTCTTTTATTACTACTCCTCAGCAGTTCAACAACATATATAAAACCATGGAAAGTACTCAACAAACTTTTCCATTTTTTTTTTTTTTTTCAACTACAACCCCCATGAGTCCCTGTAGTCTGTGCTCATTCCACCAGTCCTGATCTCCTTCCTGTACTTAGACTCCTCCTCTGCTTTTACTCGCTCTGATATTCACTCCTGTCCATTAACTGATCCTCGTCAACGGTGCGAAGAATCTTCATGACTTTAACTCAACTGCCGGTGCGCTCCTGGCTTCCTGATGGTCTCTTCTACAACCCTGTCTTCAGTTATTCTTCTGCTCTTCTCCTATGAAGACACAATAATAAATCTTAGGGTGGTGCGTATGTACTGTACTCTCGCATATACATTTCTCAACAATTTACACAGTACATCAATCGGGCGGGAATTTAATGCTCGCCTCCTTAGTCTTTAATAGAATTAATACTCCCTGCGCAGATAGCAGGGGTAATCTACATTCTATGACAAGACAGGAGGCGAGCATTATGCTTGTTCAAAGCTTCCCCAATACTGTACCAGCCAAACCCTCTGCTGGCTTGAAGTAAAACTCTTTAAATGTACGATCGCTCGCCCAATCCGCTGCTCTCATTATTTCACTCAAAGGCACTCCTGCTCTCGCGGCTGACGAAGCCATCGCCCCTCTTACCGAATGCGCTCCATACGTGTTCACATTCACACCTGCTGCGCACATGATCTCTTTGACCCATCTGGCTATGGTGGCCGATGCCACAGCGTGGTAAGGTTTCCTACGCGCTATTAACAACTGAGTAGTGCTAGCTGCTCTGTTCTCTGCTGTTCTGCTCTCATACTCTTTAATACATCGAGCTACGCACCATTTCGAATTGTCCGGAAAATAAGGGTAGTGGACTGCGAAGGTGCCTGTCTTAGTCCTCCTGACTATGGAGAATGTAACTCCCTCCGGCCCAAAGACTCGTCTGTTAATCTCTAATGCCTTAACGTCTGATACTCGTTTACATGAGATCAGACACAATAACATAGCTAATTTACCTGATAGCTGTTTGAGAGAAAGGTATCTATCTGCTGGCCAGTCCGATAGTACTCGCAGCACTGTCGCCACGTCCCATGTAGTACTATACTTAGGCTCTGGTGGCGCTCTAAATCTCGCTCCTCTGATGAGCCTCACTACTGCGGGATGCTCCCCTGCCGGTACTCCCTCAATTGACATATGTCCCGCTGATATGGCCGACCTGTACACTCCTATCGTACGGAAAGCTTTCCCGTTCTGCAATAGCTGTGCTAGAAAATTTAGGATCTCCACTACAGGTGCTGAAACGGGATGAACACTTCTGTTCTTGCACCAACTCGTCCATTTTGCCCAAGCAGCGTCGTAGCTCCTCCTAGTGGAAGGAGCCCAGGATTCAGCGATAAGCTGCGCAGCCTGCTCCGAAATTCCTGGCAGAGCCCAGCGTCTCCTGATATCCTGCACGCGACTAACGGGAGTGTCCCTCTCACTCTCAGAGGATGACACGACCCAACTGGGTCCGTGAGCAGTCGCTCTCCTTCGGGAAGGACTCTGGGAATGTCTGCTGCTAGCTCCATTAACGTCGGGAACCACACTTGAGACTTCCACAAGGGTGCTACTAATACTAGTTCTGCCCTCTCCCTCCGACACTTCGCTAGAACTCTGCTCAGCATCGCGAAGGGGGGAAAAGCGTAATGTGGACCTCCTGTCCACTCTTGCAGAAATGCATCCGTCCCTAGAGCTCCCGGATCTAGCCTCCAGCTGTAATATAAGCTCGTCTGCGCGTTGAGCCGGGAGGCGAACAGGTCCGTATGCAACGGACCCCACTTCCTGTCCAGCCTCCGAAATACCTCTGGATCCAGTCTCCAATCGCTGGAATCCGTCAGGTAACGGGAGTTCCAATCCGCTACTACATTCAGTGAACCCGGCAGATACTCTGCCGTTACTGACGTCTCTGACTGAAGGCAAAAGTGCCATAAGTCTTTCGCTAACTCCGCCAGCATCCTGGACCTCGTGCCGCCTAAGTGGTTTATGTACCTTACTGCCGAGATGTTGTCCATCTTCAGCAGCACACAAGACTTCACTCTCTCTTTCGTGAAAGCCTTGATCGCGAACGATCCCGCTAGGAGTTCCAGACAGTTTATGTGAAGCTGGAGCTCCTCTTCGCTCCACTTGCCTCCGGTCTGTAGGCTCCCGCATCTTGCTCCCCAGCCCTGCCGGCTGGCGTCTGACTCTATGATCAGATCTGGCTTGTCTCCGAATATGGCACGCCCATTCCAGGCGTCCATATTCTTTAACCACCACTCTAGCTCCATAATGGAGTCTTGATCTAGAGGTACCTGTTGGTGATATTTCAGACCCTGTTGAAGATGTCTTATCTTCAGCCTCTGCAGTGCTCGGTAGTGCAGAGGCCCAGGGAATATGGCCTGAATGGATGCTGCTAATAGCCCGACTATCCTCGCCAATGTCCTGAGGGATATTAGCCTTTTCTCTAGGCATATTCTGATCTCTCTCTTTATGTCTCTCATCTTCCGCGCTGGCAGCTCTAGGGTCGCTTTCTTTGTGTCTAGCACAAAACCTAGGAAGTCTAATCTCTGCTCTGGCGTGGTATCCGATTTCTCCATATTCACTAGGAATCCTAGCGATATCAGAAGGTCCTGTACCCATCTCGTCTGATATAGCAGCACCTCCCGATTTTCTGCTAGCAGCAGGAGGTCGTCTAAATAGATGATCAGCCTGACGCCCTTCTCTCTGATCGCCGCTGCTACGGGTTTCATTAGCTTTGTAAATGCCCACGGAGCCGAAGCCAGTCCGAACGGCATCGTCTTGAATTGCCAGAACTGTTTGTGCCAGCGGAAAGCTAAGTAAGGTCTGTACTCCTCGAGTACCGGAACCGTGAGATAAGCATCCTTCAGATCTAAACGCGTCAGCCAGTCTCCTTCTCTTAGGGAGTCTCTGAGCTGATGTATGCCCTCCATCTTGAAGTGGCGGTATACGATCCATCCGTTCAGCTCCTTGAGATTTATAACTGGACGCACCTTCTCTTTTCTGTGCACTAGGAACATATTGCTTACGAATTTGGGCTCCCTCGCGCATCTCTCTATCGCCTGTTTGAGCGCTAGCTGCGCGATCTCGCCGTCTAGCCATGCTTGTTCCGCTTGCGCTAGTCTCTGGCTCTGTGGCCTGTGCCGCTGAATTGGGGTTTCTATGAAATCTAGCTGCAGCCCTCTGACGGTCTGCAATATCCAGGAATCGCTTGAAATCCTGCGCCAATTTTCTAAAAACATGCGCGTTCTCCCACCTACTGGGGGATACTGAATCGCTCTCACCTGGCGTAAATCCTTGGCCTCGGCCTGAACCTCTAAATCCGCGACCTCTCGGGAATCTTCCTCTGGACGGGAAGAAGGTATCCTGGCTCTTGTTCTCCCAGTATTGTGCTCTGGGATTATGGGGTCTTCTTCCTCCTCGACTGCGACCGGCTGCGCGACCCCGACCGCGGCCGGTCCCTCCAAAAACTCTACTCGGAAAGATTTTGCGGATTGATGCTTGGGCCTTCTCCAGGGAGGCGTATGTTCCGACGAATCGGCCCATCTCCTTCCCAAAGGTCTCTCCGAATAGAAGGCCTTGAGCCCCTTCTCCCGCTTCATACGATGATAGATCGCTGAGTTTTGAATCAATCTTGAGTAGTAGCCCCTTTCTCCTCTCCGAGGCTATGGCGCAATTTGCATTTCCGAGCAGACAGACTGCTCTCTGCGCCCATCCGGCGAGAGCCTCCGTGTCCACTGCTTCCCCAGTGTCCCTGGACCTCTCTGCGAGGTCCATTATCTTTGCCAGTGGCCCTGACAGGTCTAAGACCTTCTCCTGGCAGCTTTTCCAGGATCTATCGATCCCTTTGCGGGGATCCTTATTCGTCTTTGACACGAAGGTCAGCATTTTCGGGTCGAGTTCGGGAGCCTCTGCTACCTTGCCCGGGAGATCCGGTCTCGGACACTCTGCACGCAGCCGTTGTCTCACTTCCTTGTCTAATGGCTTGCGCAGCCTAGCCGCCATGTACTGAGCTACTCGGGGGGATGGCTGCCACTCGGTGGACCTTGGATTCCTGATGCTGTCCGGGTCAAACATATCCTCTTGATTATCAGTCAAGTGTTTCTCTTTCCGAGCTCTCTTGCCCCCACTGGGCTGGACCCAGTCTTCCTCGGTCTCCTCGTCTCCTTGCGAGGTCTGATCCTCTCCCTGCTCATCCTCCGAGCCTGGGTCATCTCCAGTATTGTCCTCCCCTGGAGCGGGGGTCATGAGGTCTGGCACCGCCTGTCGTCGCAGATAAGCTTCCTTCAGCTTTGCGAACGCATCAGGCACCTCTGGGGCCTCATCTTCTGCCCCGTCCCAAGAGCCCCGGGGGTCGACAGAGGTTTTCCTCTTAAGGGCTAACTTACTCCCCTTGTGTCCCTCTATCAAGGGATCTGTGGGCGTGCGCTTGCGGTCCGTGGTGCTGTCCTCGGGCTGCGAAAGCATAGCTTCCAACGTCTCCAGCCTTTCTTGAAGGGGCCTGACGCCCTCCGCCACTGCATCAATGAGGGAGCTCCCTAGCACTTTTTTGAAGCTGGCAGCGAGGTCATGTGACTGCTCCTCCTCGCTCCACTCAAATTCTGACATTTTTTTTTTTTTTTTTTGTTTTTTGACAGTGCTGTGTGCCAAATTACCTGGATCAGGTGTCTTAGCACGCCCACTGCTCCCTCCTGATGGTATGGAGACAGTAGGGTCACCTACTTGTAATCTCCTATGTTTTTTTCTTTTTTTTTTTTTTTTTTTCTTGTGGCTGCACCTTGCTTGTCCACAGCTCAGTGGCTCTTGAGAGGTATTCTCTCTTTCAAACACGTGAGCTGCCGTGAGTTGCCTTCTGAGGCACGGAGCTCTCGAGCGATCTGCTCGCTATGTCCTGGCGCTTCCCTTGTTCAGGGGAATCTCATCAACTATCGGCGTCTTCCACGCCGTGTGGTCGCTGGGTTCGTAGCCGTCGCAGAATGTACTGCGCGGCACGTCCTTGATAGGCTCCTCCCCCCCGTGGGTGGGGGCTGCTATGGGAGCGTCGCTCTTCGCGCCTGCGGTAGCTCCGCCCACCCGCGGGTGGGTGCTACCCCTGCGAGAGCCGTCTGGCGGCCTCGTATAATTCGCGAGCGCCGGCTCCTCCTACCCGAGGGTGGGGGCCGGCTCGCGCGTGTCCCGCGGCCTCCGCCGCGTAGTTCGCGAGGCCTGACTAAGCCCCTGCGGTGTCGGGTATGCGACACGGGGCCGTCCGCCTCGCGAACCGCCTCTACTGAACCTCTAACTTTCCTGACTCGGCTGCCCGCGTATACGCGCGCTCCCCACGAAGAAACTCGCCTATGCGAGCTATCAATAGACTATTCCTTTACAAAAATTTTTTTTTTTTTTTTTTCGGTTCTTTTGCATAAACAACAATCTCTTATATACTCCAGTCGTGTCTCCACTCATTTGCCAGTAATCACCCACTCTCACACAGGCATTTTACCCCAGTCTTACAGAGAGTGGAGAAAAGGTACTTATCTGCTTGAAGAGCAGTAAAAGAAGAGGAGGAGTCTAAGTACAGGAAGGAGATCAGGACTGGTGGAATGAGCACAGACTACAGGGACTCATGGGGGTTGTAGTTGAAAAAAAAAAAAAAAAATGGAAAAGTTTGTTGAGTACTTTCCATGGTTTTATATATGTTGTTGAACTGCTGAGGAGTAGTAATAAAAGAAGATGAAGCATAATGCTCGCCTCCTGTCTTGTCATAGAATAGAATGTAAACAGTCTAAACCTCCTTCCATGTTTGGGACGTTGCATCTGCATACCAACAGGGAGGGTGACAGATCTGGATGTATTGAGTGGAAAAGGCCCAGCACCTTGTCATAGGCCACACAAATATGTTGATTGCAGGGACTGGGTCTTCAAAGGGGAGCATGGATACACCGGGTCTAGGATGGACAAAGGTGCCTAGAGTGAAGACCCCTTTGAGTTGCACATGGTATTCATCAACATGTGTATACACACCCAACCACCACCATTCCAAGCTAATGAGCCATGTGAGAATTGCCTTTGATAAGGGATGGGGGATGGATCTGGTCATAGTGATCGTTAAAGGCCTGGCACCTTGTAGAAGGAGTAAAAATCTACTATGGTCATGCATTAAGTGTTGTTGCTGCTGACCACTTAAAAATCTATTGTGGCCTTGCACTATGCGTTGTTCTGCACAAAAATTGATTGCATAATTATGAAATTGTGTATGAATTGTTATATTTGTTATACGTTTTTATCTTGTAATTGTTGATGAGGTGTATGAGCTTTTGGATGGATGTAGTATGAATGCGGGTAAATGTGTGTATGATTTAATAGGATGAATTTTATCAAACTGTTTTGTTTTTAAATATTCCTGCTATGTAAAATAAAAATTGCTACAGTGCAGATTAATTTGTGACTAAATTCACAAAGAAAAAAAATGTATTGGGTATAATAAAATCCTTAATACGACCTCCCTTTCTGAGAATTATTTCCTCTGGATTTTCTTTCTGAGATGAACCTTGTCGAAGGAGGACACAGAGATTTGTTGATTGCAGATACATGTTCTTTGAAGGGGTGTACAGAATGGTACATTTACTATTTGGCTGAATACCAAATAGTTGACCTAAGTATTCACCCGGGCCCTAATAGTGAGCCGAATAGTATTAACTGTCTATTGATGGTTGCAGGTGTAAAATGATGCGAGTATCTAGGCATGAGAAGGCAGTGCATAACAAGCAAAAACTGTTGGTTTTGCCAGTGCTTGTTTTAACAGAACTTCATTGAAGGACATGCATAGTGTTTATACATAGATGATAGCTGCAACTAAGCTTTAGAAGGGAAGTTTTAGTATTGCTGGCTTTCATTGCCTAATAAGAAGTTTGGTCGGGAAGTGGGATTGTGTGCGAGTTTTCAGTTGAAAATGTTCCATCAAAGCTCCAATTACCTAAATATTACTTAAAGTTTCTTTCAATAGTAGTATTACAGTTGTAAATCTCGTTTTTGAGTTTGGAGTGGAAGAGAAACGAGACAGAAGCCAGGTAGAGGTTTTGTATTGAGGAGAGTTGGCAGGGAAGTGGTGGGAAACCACGGTATGAAGGCGGTTCATATTGCCTTTATTTCACACTTTGACCACTGTCTGTAGGGCAGTCCATCTGAAGGTATTGTTGTTTAGAAGGCAGGCAACAGTGCACTGCATCCAGGTTTTAACCCGAACACCCTTGCATGGCAGTTAAACATTGATCCTGTTTGCTGCATTTCAATGGAAGGTTGGCCTGTCACCTTCAGATATTGTTGGGGCTTGTTGAGCTCAAACGTCTCAGTGCCTGACCATAAGCAATTCATTCCACCCATGCTAGGCATACATTCCGATGTAGCATCCATGCTACCTACTCCCCGCCTAGTGCCAGCCAATAGGGACCCTTCATAGTCAGCCACTGGAGTAAACACTGCAAGTGGTGGGTCGCTTGTAACAAAGATTGATACTTTCAACACTTGTCCAGGTGTTGTCTGACGTATCGGTGTGGTAGGGGGCGTGATTTATCTGGCAAACTGTGGACAACAAAGAGGAAAGGGGGTGAAGATGGCTGGAGGTATAAATGCCGGTGAGAAAGGGGTTAAAGGCCTGCACCTGAACACCTCCCTGCAGGTCAGAATACTTATCAGTCAAAGACCCCACTTCACATGAGTGCCTACCCCCTTACATGACCTTTAAAATCAGATTATCTCCTGGACACAGAACCACAAATAGCACTCCGAAAGATGCACCCAGATAATTGCACCTCTACCTTAACGCTTTGTTTATCGGGGATGCCGCTGCTGAGAGGTAGATCTTGTAGGTAATGAGCTATCAATCTCAATGAATCAAAGTGCTTAGTATGACAATATGGCCACTCTTTCCGGCTGCTGACAGTGACTTCTCTCACTGTTACACAGGGCTGACTGCTGGGCTCATGTTTCATTTTCACCAAAGAGGAAAAGAGACATTTTATGCTGCAGCTTTTTCACCTCTAATGAAGATTAGCAAGTGGCAAAATACTTGCAACCAGTGCGAGAACGAGCGGTCTTCATTTGAAAATCAAAATCTCTGAGATTGCTGGGATCTACTTGTGGGGCCACATCCATATTCCAAACAAGGGGTTCAG
The DNA here is from genome assembly GCF_040938575.1 of Ambystoma mexicanum. NCBI lineage: Eukaryota > Metazoa > Chordata > Amphibia > Caudata > Ambystomatidae > Ambystoma > Ambystoma mexicanum. The sequence goes on from NC_090935.1 coordinate 848,895,821, forward strand.
ATAGAGGTGGCATAGCAGAGATTGCAGAGATGGTCTAAAGGGGAGGGGGCATTGAACTTGTTTTGGAGGTGATAAGTAGTAGGGGAGTAACTTCGGCTTTGAGTAAGGATTCCAGTATGTATTCGGCCAAGGCTGAATAGCTGGTTTTCGGCTGAAAATGTGGCTGAATACTTACTCGAAGCCGAAGTTCGGTACACCCCTAACAGAGGCACCGGGTCTGGAAGGGCCAAGTGTCAATAGACACAAAAACGCATAGCGTTGTACATTCACTTACACTTTGGTGTACCTGTTGGCCAAAAACACAACCCAAACAAAAATGCATGGACAAACTGATAATCGTGCAGTGACAAGGGAGAAGTGTTTGGATAGATTATGATCAAATGTGATCAATATTGATAACATAATCAGGGCAGTCCCATTCACATTTGTTGATCTTGCCGGAATAGCATACCATGTTTATTAGTAGACTTGGTTGTGTAGGTGGCTTGGAAAACACGTTCATTCACTTGTCAACATGTGACTTCATTATTTTTATTTCCTACGACTGTGAAAGTGTAAGGATTGTTAAGAATTAATAAAAGACTTGTGTATCCCTGAATGCAATTGAATGAAATTAGGATAACTTGAAACAAAAAAGTAACATCTGAAGAATCAATCCCCCTTATAATGTGTGTTTTGTTGTATGTGTTTGGGTACATATGTGAACAACTTTAAAGTTGTTAGTAAAACTAAAATCTTGAAATTAAGCAAACCAACTGGAAATAATTAGAAAGTAAATAATTCCAAGTTATTAGTGATATATCTTTTTTATCAAAATTAACATATTTTAATAAAAGTTGCATTTTTGAAAAAAAGTTTGATGGTATATTCAAACTGCAAATGATACTGATCTGGTAGTCATACTGTCTGAAAATCCAGTGTATTGTCCTGAGGGGCTGGGAAATTGTTCATGGATAGCATGAACAACACAGACATGTATGACATGTCGAATGCGGAATCCCAGTCCTCCATGTATCTAGCAGATAAACACTCAATAGGCCACAAGCCTGTACCATCTGTGCAAAAGATAGAAAATTGTTTTGTTGAACGAATCAAATATTTGTATTTATCTTGTTTGGCATATCTTTGAAAAAAGAAGGCATAGATAGGAAGTCAAAAACATAATTTGTGAGTAAAGGAGTAACAGTACAATAATTAAAAATGATATTATAAACATGTATATGCGCTTTTAAAAAGAGCAAGATAGGAAGATAATTTGGTCATAGTTTGTAATTGACACAAATTATTGTTTTGACTCTCAAAATAGAAGATTGAATCGTTTAGCATGAAAAAGGACAATAAAGTGTTCACTATATCAAAATGTATACAGTGAGTGAATCCGTGATATCACAATGGCCTTGTAGAAAAACATAAAAGGGTATAGTGCAAGGTGTGCACATCAACAGATATACACAACACTTACTCATTTCTAAGAACACAAAGGCAAACTTGCAACAAGTTTGTGTATCCGCACCATCAGCTTTCTCTACATGTATCTTGTAAGGCAGGATGCTCTGAAGTCTTGCTGCTGGGTCACCCATCATGGTGGATTTTCTTCTTCGACTATGTAGGGCAAGCAGCCTGAATTCTTCAACAGCAAGTGTTCTCCAAGAAAGTTGGCATTACTTCACATTGATGTCACGTACACCAAGTAGACATTTCTTTCATGCAATAGGGATAAGAATCCTGTGAGCGATCGTCACCACTTTCACTCTATTCACCATCTTTTCAGTGACATTCTCTCTCATGCATTTCCTCTTTGGTATACTCAAGCTCATAACGGAAGGATTTAATTGATGCCAAGGGAAATTCAACAGTGGGAGAAAAAATAAATATTTAGTAATTTAAATAAAAAAATTCATTGATGTTTTATTTTTAAATGGGCATGTTTAAGAAAAATAAGAAAGAAGACACAAACATGATATAAAATCCCATAGTGCAAACACAACCGGCAGCTGTAAAGTTCTCATTGCCCCATAAAAAAAAGAAACTGTTCTAAGACTACAATTTATATCTGGTTTAGATAAGACTTGTGTCACTTATGCAATAATCATTGAAAGGCAAAGTACTTGTAGAGAAAAATCATTAAAGCAAGTGTAAGTACATATTTCTGTTCTATTCATCATAGATGTTAAGTAGCTGAACAGAGCAAAAAGGAGTCCTGGAGGCAATGAATTAAATAGTCGGACATGAAGTCAGTAGAAACTCCAATGGTGTCTGATCGGAAAGGGTTTGTTGATATTTATAGAGCAACAAGGAGTCTTGCAATTTCCATGGAGACACGTCAATAGATTGCACACAGGGAACATTTGACTGAGACGTTCACTGGCATGGTAACAAGGGGCATACGCTTAAAGTTAGCACCTGCTGATGTCAGCTTGACGGTATCTGTTATAATTTACTGCTGCTACGCCAGTTCAACATAGGGTGATTGATCCAGAGATAATCTTATCACACAATGGCTGTCTCTGATCTTTGCGGTTTGCATGCCTAAATGTTAGAAGATCAAAGGTTAGATGTACGGGAAAATAATGTGATTGATCGTTATATGTTCAAAAATACATACCCTATCCATTGGGCCATTACAAGTCCTGTGATTAGGTAAGTGGTTTTAGAGAGTAATAAAGGGCACTTTAATTAATTTCCTTTCTGGTGTTTGTACCTTGTCCACTTTCTCAGGGCTCCTTCCCGTCTCTCCATATTTGTTCAATGTACATATCTGGACCATACTGCAGACCTTTTCCAAATGTGGTCTACTGTATAATCTGTACACAGATGACAAATGGCAGTACATAAGAGCCAAGGATACAAGTGATGATTGCACAACTCTTTTGTGTTGGCAAGATGAGACAGTATGTTGAATGTTCCATAGTGGGCTCCAACTCAATTCGAAAAGAATAAAGGTCAATCTTTTTGACCCAAGGCATGGGCCCAATAATCAGATTCTCCTTCATGCCACAACAAAGGTCTTTCTACCACCTTTGCCAAGAAACTAAAACATCTGGGAATTCTCTGGCAAGAAGACCTCAGATCACTCACCTAAACTGGAGATGTGGTAAAAGCTCCTTTTATAAACTCTGGCTGCATTGCTGCATCCTCCCTTTTCTTCCCAAGGAAGATGATGTGGTAATTGTAGGATCTTTGATAAACTTGAAACTATATAATGCTAATTGCTTGCATACTGGAAATGCATCCAATGCCTTCGGCGAGCTCCCAAAGCTGCCGTCTGAGTTGCCTGTGGCCTTTTACAAAGTGTATCAGTTTCTTTGTCTAAGTAGCCTTTTCTTTGACACCCGGTGCATGACAGATTTTCCTTTAAAGTGCCTTTTTAGGTTTTTAAATGCCTACATGTACTATGCCAAATGTATGAAGATGTGTCTCTGTGAACCTCCCCAAGCTCTTCAATCTGGGCATCTTCTCTTCTTGGAAATTAATCCAAGCAGATACGAATCTAGAGATGGTCAAAGATTAATGGCTTATGCAACTCAACATTGGAACATCTTACCTCGGACCATTTGCAAGTTAGATTTTCATCTCCCCTTTCAAAAATCCCTGACAACCTATATTGTATACAGTTTAATTCTTCAGTGTGTATTTTCTTTCTTGCTGACTCTGCCCAGACACAGTTAAGGATGCTTGGTTCTCGTGCGCTATCCATTTCCAAATCAAAATAAATTCTAGAATCGTGAGGGGTGTAGAGGTACACACATCTCATGCAGATAGATCATCTTGAGCTGAATTCTCAAATAGGGGAGAGGAGGGAAAAGGCAATCAATGCTTTCATTTTCCTCAGCAGTATGGAGATAGGCAGACCCATAAGTAAGGGCCAGTGTTAGGTATTATCCCTACCTGTAATCTGCCCATGCAGAGACAACCAGAAGTGGAAACATCATTATTGAGTAAAGGACAGTATTTTCCACAAAGGTCAACTTTTACCCTTTCTTTGTAAACTATGACTCCCGAGATTGCTCATTTTAAATGCTGTGTATGGTAGGGGATTAATATATTTGAAGTATGCAAATATGTTACGCATCAAATTAGTTTTGAAACCGCATTCCTTTTTTTGTGTATTTATTCGATTTTTACTACCTCTATGCCTTTCATATGCAAAATAGGTGATACGAAAAAATATTGAAACTTGAAGACTTGTCTTGTATAATACTACAACAATGGTTAGTAACACTTGATAGCAAATTCCTTTACATCAACAGCCCCCCAAAGAGAAGCCTTAGAATGCATTTTCTCTAAGAAGATTATGAAGCTCTCATGATGTTCCCAGTGAGTTCATACAGGATTGGGCAGAGCTGGTCATGGCAAAGATATATTTAATATTTATATCACAACTCCTAGGAAAACATCAGGTGATCTGTATGGTAAAGGTTTGCCCACAGCTTTGCTAATATTTATGTGCCATGATTTGAGTCAGATGTTATCTATTCTGATATAAATAAATCAGATGCAGTTGTGGTACAACTTTATTGATGACATGTTTGTAAATTTGGATGGTGCTAAATTAGAATTACAGCATATTGGGCTGAACACATGTAACCCAAATTCGAGATTAGCCATTACTTCAAATATTTAAACAACTGCATTCATGGAACTGCTAATTATAGTTCGGGAAGGTAGCCTAGCAGTGAACGTATTGTCAGAACAACCAACAAAAAACATTTTATCTAGTGGTTTCACCCACGTAGCCAATGGGGAAATCTATTGCATGGCCAATTTGGCAGTGTTGTTAAGACATGTTGTAATATCAGATATGCTTTAATAATATCCCATGGGTCTCTTGAATAAGCTTACATCCTGTTGCTTTTCACACACGTTTACCAACCATGCAATTTAATGTGAACGTTTTCTGGACACAGCACATTTATTCTAAAGAAAGCAGAGAACAATTACCTCAAATTGTTTCTACATATTGTAAAATGAGAACACAGATTTGCTCATTAGGAAAGAGTAATTGGCAACTACTAGCCAACATGGATAAAACATTGAGCTAAGTTATTTTCATATTTAAGATCACATGTTAGATCACTCTTTGGTTAAAGCTTACTGGGAGTTAAAGGAAGTCATGTTAACCATTATGTGGGGTCTAGCAAAAACTGATGGTCACTTTAAAGTGGCCCATGTGTGTCCTGTAATTTAATAACTGACCATTAAAAGACCAGAGCACAGAAAGGGCATTTAACATGAGTAGTTGGCCAGTACCAAATGTTTTGCCTGGCAAAGGCGTCATTATTACCCTGCTCACTCTGAGAAAAAATGACAGTAAAGATGGCCATCATGAAAATTTCAGATGGACATGCCAGGGGATTCCTTCTTTCATTTCCATGGTGGGCTGGATTGTATGGCAGATGAGCAGCTGGCACAGGTAGGTGTAACATGTTGCATGGTATAGAGAATTAAAGCAGTCACAACCGCAGACAATAGAGGAGTGGGAGAATGCAATTGTATTTGAAAGAGACACTGTTGCTTTATTAATCCAACCCTGCACTGGTGGCTCCTGGATAGAACACATCAAAACGCCATGTTCATGTGAGAGAATGATGTGGGATGCTAGATACGGCAAGATTCTCTTTTGGGATATTAATATTTCAATGTAACATTGTTACAAGAGTAAGGCACGGTTATCTGCACACATGTTTGGGCCTGTGAACACTAAGAGGGTAATTCATAGAATTTAGCGCACAAGTGGCGCACGTGGCTGGCGCACAGTGTGCGCATGCGAATCTCTGCGCCAGCCGCGTGCGCTAAAATCCATTTCCGCGCACAGCGTATTCATGGATTTCAGCTACCAAAACCAGCCGTGGCGCACAGTGGCGCGGCGACCCTGCAGCAGCGCCAGTTACGCCCCCAAGAACACCCCTTGCGCAGGGAAAAGCCATCGAAATTCCCAATCCAGCGCAAAGGTCTGCGCTAACCCTGCACCAGTATACATGGCCGTTACACAGCACACAGCAAGTGGGGAACGTGTATTACTGGGGTGTGCGGGAAGTTTCACACGCGATTGGCCCTGTGCGAGTGGGGTACATGTATTACTGGGGTTCACGGGAAGTTTCACACGCGATTGGCCCTGTGCGAGTAGGGTACGTGTATTACTGGGGTTCGCGGGAAGTTTCACACGCGATTGGCCCTGTGCGAGTGGGGTACGTGTATTACTGGGGTTCGTGGGACGTTTCACACGCGATTGGCCCTGTGCGAGTGGGGTATGTGTATTACTGGGGTTCGCGGGAAGTTTCACACGTGATTGGCCCTGTGCGATTGGAGTACGTGTATAACTGCGGTTCGTGGGAAGTTTAACACGCGATTAGCCCTGTGCGAGTGGGGTACGTGTATTACTGGGGTTCGCAGGAAGTTTCACACGCGATTGGCCCTGTGCGAGTGGGTACGTGTATTACTGGGGTTCGAGGGAAGTTTCACACGCGATTGGCCCTGTGCGAGTGAGGTACGTTTATTACTGGGATTTGTGGGAAGTTTCACACGCGATTGGCCCTGTGCGAGTGGGGTACGTGTATTACTGGGGTTCGCGGGAAGTTTCACACGCGATTGGCCCTGTGCGAGTGGGTACGTGTATTACTGGGGTTCGCGGGAAGTTTCACACATGATTGGCCCTGTGCGAGTGGGGTACGTGCATCACTGGGGTTCGCGGGCAGTTTCACACGCGATTGGCCCTGTGCGAGTGGGGTACGTGTATTACTGGGGTTCGCGGGAAGTTTCACACACGATTGGCCCTGGGCGAGTGGGGTACGTGCATCACTGGGGTTCACGGGAAGTTTCACATGCGATTGGCCCTGTGCGAGTGGGGTACGTATATTACTGGGGTTCGCGGGAAGTTTCACACGCGATTGGCCCTGTGCGAGTGGGGTACGTGTATTACGGGGATTTGCGGGAAGTTTGACACACGATTTCGCTCTCAGAGCGGGTACGTGTATCTAGTGGGGTGCACGGGGAGTCCCACACGTGAATTGGCAGTGTGGGTCCTCCCAGGTGTGCCCTCCACCCCATCCATGGCCCCTGCAGGCAACCCACAACACAGGGGACTACCCTGCACCCCTGGGCAAGCCCCCCAGCCAGCATACATGTCACTGCCCACTAGTGATCACCAACTCATGTCCCCAGCACCCCCACCCCCCAGCAGTGAGGGGCACCTGTCAGCAGGCCCCCACTCATGTCCCCCTGCACCCCCACCCCCCAGCAGTGAGGGGCACCTGCCAGCAGGCCCTCGCTCATGTCCCCCTGTACCCCCACCCCCTAGCAGTGAGGGGCACCTGCCAGCACGCCCCCACTCATGTCCCCCTGCACCCCCACCCCCAAGCAGTGATAGGCACCTGCCAGCAGGCCCCCACTAATGTCCCCCTGCACCCCCACCCCCAGCAGTCAGGGGCACCTGCCAGTAGGCCCCCACTCATGTCCCACTGATGTCCCCCTGCACCCCCACCCTCCAGCAGTGAGGGGCACCTGCCAGCAGGCCCCCACTCATGTCCCCCTGCACCCCCACCCCCCAGCAGTGAGGGGCACCTGCCAGCAGGCCCCCACTCATGTCCCACTCATGTCCCCCTGCACCCTCACCCCCCAGCAGTGAGGGGCCCCTGACAGCAGGCCCTCGCTCATGTCCCCCTGTACCCTCACACCCTAGCAGTGAGGGGCACCTGCCAGCACGCCCCCACTCATGTCCCCCCCTACACAAAATAAAGAAGCACAATCATGGGCCACTTCTACACCAAAAAACCACATCACACCACCCCATTCTTGAGACGCAATGATTTCCCAATCCACCCCACACTGACATGTCTATCTCAAGACACAAACCAAATGTCAACTATGTACATCAACACATGTCTGTCACACAGATACACTGGTTGGCATTGATTGTGTAAACACACATTTTCACATGCATCAACCCATGCATCAACCCAATGAGCGAATCCCACACATGGAAATAAAATATGAATATGTATTATGTACAAAAATAAATAAATGAAATTAAATCATACAAAAATAGCAAACATGAAATGAAAAGCATGTGCAAAAGATGAGTGAATGAAAATTATAACCAATCCAAAAAAAATTGAAAGAAAAACAGTCCAAACTCTCCCTCCACCAACGCAAATCCAAAGGAAAGGTTAAAAAAAAAAATCCATTGCTTCATGTTCATAATGAAAAAAATAAATTCAAATTATTCCATAGTCCAACTATTTCAATCAGTCAGACATGTTTATTCGAATTTTTAAAAAAAAATCATCAAACAATCAATTGATAAACAAATACATACAATCCATAATAATTTACAATTCCTAAAAATTAGTCTTTGTGAGGTTAAAATAAAACATGCAGATAAAATTGAGCAATAGCAAGTTCACATTCATTAATTCGTAAAATCCCAACTATTTACAATACATCGTCCCCAAAAAAATCCATTACTCCATGTCCACAATGAAAAAAAATATTCTAATTAATCCATGATCAAACTATTCACAATTCATTGTCCAAAAGAAAAATCCATGAATCCATGTGCAAAATCCAAAAAATAAATCAAATCAATCCATTGTTCAACTAGGTAAAGGGTCCATGAGCCCAACCAAACAAATGAAACCTACCTAAGAAACTACATAAAAAATAAAACTATATACAAATGTGTGTGGCATTGTCCATTGACCACAAATAAAAGGAAAAGGAAAAGGAAACCTAACTCGAAAAACTATTTACAATGGCAGCGGGCTAGTCTGACGGCTCACTTCCCGATTTCCCGGGCTAGGGCATCATCAAACTCCTGCTCGATGTCCCGGAGGTGGTCCTCTTCCATGGCCCAGAGGGTTCGCAGGGACGATGACATGTGGACCTCCAGGTCCCTGCAAATTGCCACGAGGCACTTGCCCCGCCTCAGAGCCCTACGCATGGAGTTCTCCGCCCTGACCATTGTGAGCCGTGTCTCTTCTGCCCGCTGCCACTCCTCATCTATAGCATGGCCTAACTGCTGCCACACGGAAGACACTTCCAGTCCTGGGTCCTCCTGCCCTCTGGCCGATGCCTGCCCCTCCGATGTTGAAGGCCCCGAGCCATCATGGCTTCTACCTTTTTGCTGCTGCTGTTGTGCCTCTGCCTGGGCCCTGGCTCTTGCTGCCTGCACATCCTCCTCCGGCTGGGGTGCAGTTGTTGAGGTGGCCACCCCTGATGGACGCCCGACTCACGACTGTGGCAGGGATGTGTCCTCCACCAGCCTGGCCGCAGGGTCAGAGGCAGCTCCACAGGGTACCCAGGTGATACATGGGTAGGAAGATGACATGAAGGACGACTAGCACTCAGGGGGTTCAGGTGAGGAGGGGGTCGGAACAAGGTCCAGCAAACGGAGGAATCCGGCCCTGGTGACCTGTCCCAGTAGGTCAACGTGGTCAACAAGCTATTCGAGATGACGTGCAGTCTCCTCATGAAAAGACTGTAGGTCACCTCGCATGGCCCGTTGACACAACGCCACCCCACCCTGGACAGGCTCAACCCGGTCATGGATAGCCACCTCTGCAGGGAGAGGAAGTTCAGTTGTTGTAAGTGGATCCCCTCTCTGAAAACGGGTCTGGGCGTAGCCATCCCTGCTGGTGCGGGATGATGAAGTCACAGGATCGGGGTCAGGATTACACACAGGCATCTCCGCGGTGGCCTGTGCTGCCTCCTGTCCCTGCCCCTGCACTGCAGGACTAGCACCAGTGTGAAAACGGGTCTGGACGTAGGCTTCCCTGCTAGTGCGGGATGATTCAGTCACAGGATTGGGGACAGGATTACACACAGGCACCTCCGTGGTGGCCTGTGCTGCCTCCTGTCCCTGCCCCTGCACTGCACCACTAGCACCGGTGGAAACCCCACCTCCAGACCACGTGTCTGTCCCTTGCAGGACTCCTCCTCCACCAAACCCCCCACCAACCTGGATGACTCCGTGCCATCTTCCTCCGTCGGACCCTGTGGGGTCTCAGCTGCCCCTACTGCTGCCGAGGAGTCCAACTCTGACCTCCGCCTCTTGGACCTACCCTCGGCAGCTGCGGCCTGGGACGCGGCACTGGACCCCTCACTCCCTGACGAGATGACAACCTGGGAGGGGAGCCGGGCCTTGCGTCTCCGGCTGGCTGTGCACAGCACCCTCTCCGCCCTCTTCATCAGTTGACGCTGCAGACAGGGAGAGATAGGACACAGGCATCAGGGCACTGTACAATGGCCTGATACACGCATGACAGTTGCACATGAGTGGCAGTGTCAAACTTCAGACATGGCATCACAACCCCCAACACACATGTCATTTCAACTCACACGCATGAGCAATTCCACAGCCATATCACAACAGCCAGCATCATCCATACACATACAACAGCATGAGCATCCAAAGGTGAGCCAGACATCACATGAAACACAGGGAGTGCAGTAGACATGCACACACGCCACCACACTTACATGCATGTCTACATCTCCTCCAACTGTTGCAGTGATGAGATCGCCATACATGTGAGATCTGCCATTCAGCCTTCTACATATCAGTGTCACATGCATCCATGTTGCATCACAGTTGCACACTTGTCAAATACACACAGATGTACATGTACACAGTGCAGATACATGCATTAGGAACCACCATCCATGCCACAACCATACCAATGTACATACACAGAAATTCAAACATGTGTGCTCCCACACCTGCATTTGTCCAGTATGCTTACCAACACATACTCCATCAATGTGTCTCACACCTGAGAGGACACACATGTAGCAGCCTCAAGCCCATGTTCATACACATCCCTACATGGCCCTACAAAAACACATGTGCAACCTGCACACTACTGGCACACCACGACACGCACAGCGTCCAATCACCATGCATGTACACTTAGCGCTCGACTCCAGACGGGTTTGCCTCTCAAGGATCTGGACATAGAGCGCTGGGCATATGCCTTCCAGGACCCTCATTTGATGGTCCGACAGCTGGCCCCGGCTTGTTGAGGGTCCTGGACCTGAAGTCCTCCCAGCGCTTCTTGAAATGATGTAACTTGCGGACTGTCACCCCCTCCGCGTTGATGGCAGTCACGATGTCCATCCAGATCCTGGTCCATCCTTCATTGTCGGCGCGGGAACTTCCAAAGAGGGCATCATTCTGCCCCAGGACTTGCTCCACCAGGACACCAACTTCCTTGGCACTGAAGCTGGTGGCAATCTGCCTCTCTGGCTGGGGGTTGCCAGTGCTGCCAGATGGTGTTGTGCTGGACATGGCAACTCCAGAGGCAGGAGTGGGTGGGCAACAGGGTCCTGGGGCTGGGCTGTGGAGTGATGGAATCCCAGTCGGAAGTCTTCGGTTCCAGCAGGGGTGGTCACAGCAACTGCACCCCTGGTTGACGTGCAGGCAGCAAATGGCAGGACACGTGGGCAGCAGGCAGTCAGGCAGCAGCAGATTGCAGGTGGGAGCGTGCTCGGGGCTCTGGGGGGCAGTAATTCGGCCTTGTGGGCAGGAGCGTGGTCTTCTGTGTGTTTTCACGTGGCCAGCTTGATACGAAGTGATTTGGCACGTGAAAAAATTGCATGTCAGCGTGTAATTGGAGGAAAGGCCCCTAGCACGTAAGCATGTCAGCACACGTACGCATTTTAATTGGACCAAAGGGCCTTAGCTCATAAGCGCTTCTCTGATGTTATGCGCGCGGGCGTTTCCCTCGTGACATGGGCATAGTGGTTCAGCGCACGTGAAAAAGCTGCACGTCTGCGTGTGAATGCGTGTAATCCAAGGAAAGGGCCTATGCGCGTAAGTGATGTGACGCATGCGGGCGTTTCCCTGAGCACGGGTTAAAGGTGAGCGGGGGCAGCAGTTCGCTGTACGTGCTTTTCATGGAGACCGACGTGTGTAGCTGCTTCGTGTTGTTTCGCGTGCCATCACATCTTCACAGTGATCGAGGACGTATCTCTTCTTTTGGCGGGGGTATTGGCTACGCGTGCTTTTCAGTATCACGCTAGTCAGACGGTGAGTCACGCATGATATTTTTCCCACTGCGTGTGCTCCTGTGTATCACACCCGTTTTCGAGGTCATAGTAGCCTGCGTGTCCCACGCGTACGTGTTTTTAGTATTACTGTGTGCCACTGCGTACTGCGGGAGGTTGATTCCACGCACGTAGGCTGCAGGGCTGCGTGCACGGTTCTACTGCAGTTTTGAGGTGACTGAGCATAGCGTGACCCGTCACTACATCACCGGGGTCACATACAGTCTTGCAGGTGCAGGGGGACTGTTAACATCTTGCATTCCACCCCCTTCACCCCAATTACCCAGGTAAATTGTGGTGTAGACCTCCGATTGGCACTACTCCATCTGTGCTGGCACTACTCCATCTGTGCCATGGTTGGGAGGCCACCAAAGGTGGGGGCGCCTCAGCTGGGCGTACTCCTCATGGCAGGCGTGGTCAGGGACGTGGCTGGGGTGACCAGGGAGTCAGGGTGTCCAGGGTGGCCGCAGAGGGGGAAGAGGCAGGGGTGCGCCACTTGAGCACAATGTTGTGCCATGTGTCGGTGCAGTCATGCCACCACCCTCTGTGGTTCTGGGAGATGCAGCTTCTGCATCTGGCACTGGCGCCCGTCTGACCCGGCAGTCCATTTCATCGACTGCCACGGGCCCAAGGGTAGTGGTAGCTGCAGGGGCAGCGTTGGACACCACCACCCAGGCTCAGGGTCTGCCAGCGCAGGCTGCGTTGGCAATTGAAGAGCCCCTGGAAGATTTCCAACAGGACCGGAGGGAAACTGTAGGGGCACACAGGGCTGCCCTGACCAAGACACATGTACCTGGGGCAGTAATGTCATCTGCTGCCCCGAACAGCCGGGTGTTGGCAAGTGCAGGGGCAGATGCAGCCAACAACACCCCCTTTGTGAGTCTACCAACCAGGACAGTTGCGGTCAATGACCCTGCCACAGCGGATGTAGATGCGCAGGGTGCATTAGAGGGCACCCAGCTGCCACTGACACAAGTCAGCCCTTTGGTCTTCCCTCCACCTGCCACTCCCTTGGCTCAATCCACCAGTCCCACTTGCCATACTGATCAGGGCGGCATCAGCCAGCCAGGGTCTGCGCCACAATCCAAGAGGAGGAAGGTTGCACCTGCAGCACAGGCTGGGACCCCACACACAGCAAAGGCCTCCTGCACGTCGAGGAAGAAGCCTTTCTGAAACCAGGAACTGGACTTCCTCGTGGGCCACGTGTGGAAACACAGCCGTGACATGCTAGTGGGTGCTAATTGTCAGACTACGGCTGCCCACCGTGATACCCACTGGAAGCAAGTTGCGGAACATGTGAGTGCATTCGACCATGAGGTGCGCATGGCGCAAGAGTGCAAAAAGCATTGGAATGACCTCAAACGCAGCAGTAAGGCTAAGCGTACCTAAAATTACAACTTGACTATGGTGACTGGCGGTGGGCCTGCACTGGAGGAGGAAGACCTCACTCTGCATGAATCACTCGTTGCGGAGTACATACCATCTGAATCGGTCAAAGGAGTGGGAGAGATTCCGGACTTTGATGCCCAGTCCGGTGAGTGTTGATGCGTGTTTGTCAACGACGTGTGTGTTTTACTTGTGTGATGTGTTGTGCATGACTGCCACTACATGTCACGTGTACATGGTTATGATGTGTGAGTAATGCAATGCTTTCTGATGCATGTCTACTCTGCTGGATGGTGGACATGTGGAGCAAACGGGGACTGTCCACATCACCACTTTTGCACTGTGGTCACATGCTTGTTACCAGTATGCCCCTCTGGTCCATGTTCCAGCTCACTGGCACTTCTGCATGTAGTGTGGGGTGAGCTTCCTCTCAGCCCAGGAACTATGCATAGCATGACTGACATGCATGTGTCCTCTGCCTGCAAGGGGGTAGCCAATGTAGGCATGCTCCCTTGCCCGTCAACCCCCTGCTCTGCACCCCAATTCCATTTTAGCACTGGTCTGCTACAATATTACTGTTGGTTACTTCCCTGGTCATGCCTCCTGTGTACATTCTAACATCCAGCGGCCAATCTGCCAGACATATCCATTGTGGTACATCCTTAGCACTTGATGCAGGTGTCTCACTTGGACTGTGCAGAGGTCAGATGCCCCACAGGGACATGCGTGCCCATTCATGCTCCATGTGCATTCCAGGCATGCCCATATGTGTCCATGACTGGATGATCACTGTTACACAAGTCCATGATGACCCAAATTGCATGGCATTTCATCTGCCTTCCCATGTCAACTATGGCTCAGTACTGCGTTGCACACATGTTTAGGGTCTGACAATCTGTGAGGGTCACAGGCCTCAGCCTGTTTAATGGCCAATGACTCTGTCCAACTGGTGTAGTGTCTTCTTCACACGTGGGTGGACTCCAGAGGTTTCATCATGTGTCCTGCTTGCTGTCCCATCATCATTTGCAGTGTTGTCACTTGACTCATATGAAGCTGTTGATTCTAGTCAACACTGTCTGTAAATACACAGGTCTATGGTCAGCCTTTTGATACCTTGCTAGGCATCCCTGTTTTTGCACTTGGGTGGAGGGGTGCTTTGGCTGTAGATATGCTACCCAATGAATGCACATTGCACGTGATGCCTGAAGTTGACCTTGTACTGCCTTCACATTTTCTGTCACACACCATGGAGTCCTTGTACATGTAGGTAGTGAGTAACATACATATTTGCTGCACTGCATAGACCCACTTCAATGCAGACTGCCACCTTGCAACAGGTCTGATTCCAAGCAATTCCAAGTTGACCCAGCATGCATGCCAGGTTCTATTTTGTGTGTCACATGTCTGCCTGATGTGTTTGTTTTGGGTGTGTGTGTGTGTTGTGTGCTTCTAACATGTGTAGTGACCTTTTTTCTCTCTATTTTTCAGATGATGACACAATGGAGCCGGAGGATGGTGTTGTCATGCCAGGCACAGGGTTGTTATCACTACATCAACCCAGCACAAGTGGGGGTAGTGGGGTGGTAGGCCACGAAAACCCCCAAGTGCTACAGTCCATCTTGTATCTGGCTGCCTATGAGTCCAGCCCTGAAGAACACTCTGACGACCATGTCCAGTTGGATGAGCATCAGGTCCATATGTCAGGGGTGAGTGATTCTGATGTGGACACTCCTCTGTCCGCGACACCTGCACTGAGGGGTCAGACAGTCTTGGAACTTCCGCCCGTGGTGGATCAAGACGCCGGGTCACCCTCCACACCAGTCACTGATGTGCCTGGGACATCACGTCGACGGGGACATGTAGTCGTGCAGCCGCGGGCGGTGCCAACACAACGAGGACACACGGTCCTTGGGTGCCGCAGGGGTCAAGCCCAGCAACGTGGTCGCCGCGCGCAACCACAGTATACTGAGTGGGAGCAAGACATGACTGCCAATTCTGAACGGCAGGGGGCAGCAATGGAGAACATCGCTGAGAGCATAGAGCATGTGGCCCAATCTGTGCTCCCCCCTGCTAGGCAGGTGCTTCTCCAGCAGCAGGCGGCATGGTCCACGGCCCGCTCGCTCAGGCTGGTCATGGTGGCCTCAGACAGGGCACGCCAGGCTGAAATGTCATCTCTGCATAAAGCAATTGCTGCTCACACAGAGGCACACATGATGGCCCTGAGGGAGGAGCATGCTTCCCTCAGATCCACTCTGGGTGTCCTTCTGATGTCCCAGAGGGAGCGGGCAGAGGAGAGGTTTGCACAGCTTGAGCGTACCATCTCGGCTGAGCTACATGCTTGCCGGGAGGTGCAGCGATTGTCCAGCCAGGCCTTGCAGGAGGAACTCTGCGTTACACGTGCTACCTTGCAAGAGGAAGCACGTGTATCACAGGAGGTTCTGCATGCAGACCTACATGTCATCGCCACACAGAACCAGGCTCACCCGTCCAGCAGACCTGCTGCCGACGAGGGGCAAGCTGCGGCTTGGCGTGGTCATGCTCCTGTGCCACGTCCTCCTTTCCAGGAAGGGCCAGACTCGGACGACAATCTATCTCCCACATAGGTCGGGCTGTGCAGGCGTTGCGCCCATGGAGGTTTTTTTTTCCTCAGCATCTTCGCATGTGGGTGTTGAGCAGCACCCTGTACCTCCCCCCTCCTGGGTGCCCCCCCCCCGGGTCGTATGTGGCCATTTTTGATTTTTCTTTTAGTTTAGTTAGTTAAGTTTCTGTTTGATAGTTAGTTTAAATAGGTAAAGTAGGTTTTTCATAGTTAGTGTAATTAGTTAATATAGTTTCAAATTGCTAGTCTATTGTGCTTTCATGTGACGGTGTGGTGCTTTGTGGCTTTTGAAAGCATCCACTGTCTGTTCCAGCTGGGCCCTTCAAGCTTGTCTTGTGTATGTGTTTGCTGCTTGGGGTCCTTGACTCACATATGCCACTCCTGCTTCTCTTATCCATGGGCTCGCAAGGATGGTTTGGTGTAACAGCCTATTACACAAGGGCAATGGACTGTCATATCTGTGGCATGTCTGCTGCTGTGGAACTTGTGTTAACACCCCTACTGGGGATGATTGGGGTGTAATTGAGCACTGTTCTTCCTTTGCTATATGGGGTGTTTAATGTTTCATGTGTACATTCATTGCTATGCATTGGGTAGTATGTTTCTTATCTTTAATGAACATGTGCTTGTTGAAAATCATGCCGTAGATAGTGTGTTCCACACTGTTGCTGTGAAAGACAGACTGATGGTGTGATTTCTGATGTACGTCTCTGACATGGTCCACTCATGTAATGCCTGAAGAGACACACACAGATGAATATTAAGCATTAATCATGTGTTTCATGGACTTTCTGCAGGGGGGTGAGCCTCAAGACCACCTTTGGCAGCAGACATGGGCCATTGGACGTCTGTAATCTAGACACGTTTCGTGGTGCCGACATGCGCATGTGTGCGCAAGCAGAGACACAGGATTGCGATCATACATCCAATAAACAATGACGTGTTTCAAGGGACTCCAGGCAAGGTGAGCAGCACAGGGGGGTCACAACACAGCAAACCTTCCACCTGGCCAGTTGAACATGCATGCTTAGTAGCAGCACTGACGGTGAGCTTGGACAAATATTGGTGTTGAAGCGCACAATATAGCTCAGATGTGTTGGTGGACTGATGGCTAGTTGATGGAAAAGTTGTCTGGGGCACCTGCATGGGCAGTGGCACATACCCTCCATTCCACCATGGTCCATTGAGGCACTTGTATTAGCCATGTAGCGTTGCAAGACATGGAATGAAGCAGCTCACAGAGACAGACAGCAAGGGACAGACTCGGGTGCAGTGCATTTCATTTCCAAGTAGAATTCGATACATGCTCTGGCTACTTTATTTTGTTCATGGTGGTACAGGACTTGTTCTGAAGTCAGACCTTTCTATATGCGTCTGTCTGCTTACCCAGGGAACATTGCATGTTGTGTGAATCGTGACACATTGGTGTTCCATTTGCCATGAACCCACCGGTGCCTGACTTAATGCATTGACTCTGTATGAACCATCACAGGGGTAATGTTACGTATGGGTATGAAGCATCCACACAGGATTGTCTGTTTGTAGAGTATTTTGTTACTTTGGGGCATATTTGGTGGTGTGTTTGTGTGTTTTGGGCACGCAAGGATTATTAACTGTGGCTCTCTTTGCAGCATTGGACTGCTCCTGTTACTGTACCGGAGAGTGCGTAGGCAGGAGGCCAACACTCACCCCAGAGATAAGTTTCTCTTTGACTTCCATTTGAGTAATTTGCTGCTATGTCCATGTGAACAAGTTTGGACTATTTGTATATGTGTTAATGTGTGTACTACATTTTGGTGCATTCCCTACTTTCCCGTGTCAATCCTACTCCCCTCTCCTGACCCTCATTCCGGTTATCTAGTATGCCAATGCCTGTACCGACTGCATATCCCTGACCCTCCTTCCCCACCAGGGTCTCAGAGGCCTGTGTGAGCTAGACCTTGCAGGCTTCCAGACCATGGTGGTGGTGGTTGTTTTGTGCCACTCCTGCGCCTGTACACGGGAGCTTTGACAGTAGACATCCATTCGTGTTGCATCATTCTATGTTATGTACCACACATGGTTCAAGTCCTGTTGTGACATTGTTTTACTGTGCTACCTTGGTTGTTAACATCATTGTGGTAGTACTTGGCCTTTGTGGCGTGCTGCTACTTGAAGTCATCTACTGGAGGCTGTTCTGGTTTGTTTTACTGCCTGCAGGGTATTTGCTTGGCTTCTATGTTGTCCTGCTTTGAGTTCTCTTGGATTTTGTGCTTTTGCAAATCTAGGTGGACTCTGGGGTGCTGGCAACTTTTTACGCACAAGGTGGGAGATGGTGACAAAGGGGAAATGTGATCCTGTGGCCAGGTGGAATTCAAGGATGTCGGATGAATAATCCAGATGCAGTTGTTCAGTGGGTCGTGGTGATTTATGAGGGAGGGGGGTGTTTTGCTGTTGATAGTTGCCTTGCCCTGCAGTGTGATGGTCACCCTGAAATTGTAATTGTGCTTTGCTATGTACATGATGTATTCTGCTCTTCAATGCCTGTTCATGTGTTGTGTTTACCTTTCAGGTGTGAGGAGATAGTTGTGGTTTGACATGCTGGGGTATAGACATGGTGAATGTTCACGTGTGATATGTAGAGGACAGTGATGGTCACTTGATCTCACATGCATATGTTGAGTGCATGTCCCTACTGACCCACACACTTGCACTATGATCCACTACATGTACAACCACCCTTACATGTCCATGTGTACACTCTGTTTGCCTTCTGGTGCCCACTGTGTCCCTGCAGCGAATGTTCTATGACCATTTGCGGATCCTGTACATGCCTAATTTTGTTATTTTATGTAGTTTGTCACTTAGATGTGATGCTCAGGGTGTGCATCACACACAATGGCTGTTCACTGTGCTGTGCGCTGAGCAGTGTGTTGCAGGAGGTGGACACGGCACACAGCAGCTGCAGTGTTGATTATGCAATGCACATTGTGCATGTGGACAGGCATTCATTGTTATGTTTCAAATACAACTTTTGGAATGCATTTGGGTATGACTTATTTTGGGTGGGAGGTTGTTGGTCAGTCATTTCATCTGATTCCATGTCAGGCATCATTGTCTGATGCCCATTTGCATTTTTCACATGGCAATGTGTACCTTATTCGTACTGTGTTGGTGTATGGCTATTGCTTGCCATGTCATGTTGTGGTTTGGGAGGGTTTGAGTGACATACCAGTGATAGTCATGGCCTGTTTTGCAGGTCTGTGTGATTCACACCTTGCATGTGTGCTTTTTGGTCACACAGGATTGTTTGTGTTTAAGTAGCTAGGGATGCACACAATGTGGCAATTCCATGGCAACAATCTCAGGGTGGTAAGGGTGTGACAGTTGACTGTCTCTTTGTCATCATCGATTGTCACCTGGTATGTGCCAGGCCTGTGTGCACTCCGCAGGGTTGAGAGTTTAGGTGATAAATCTGGCCACAAGCTGGGACCGGGCTTCCTCGCCACGTGCCATATCCCCTCCCATGGGCAGCGCCTGTGCCTGTGGTTGGGGATGTGGGGGCACGCCATGTCCACCGGTACGCCCTGCCATGTTGCAACATTGTGCAGGACACATGCTGCCACAATGATCCTGCACACTACTGGGGGTGCATAGAGTAGCTGCCCGCCAGAGCGGTCAAGGGAGCGGAAGCGTGACTTGAGCACTCCAAATGTGTGCTCCACTATGGCTCTGGTTGCAATATGGGCCGCGTTGTATTTTACCTGGGGTGGTGTGGTGGGGTTCCGGATTGGCGTCATCATGTGGTTGCTCAGAGGGTAGGCACTGTCCCCTGGAGAGGTGATAATGGTTGTGATTATTGGGGTTTGTGTATTTGTGTGTGTGCACATGCACAGGCATTTGTACTCACCTAGGAGCCATGTGTCGCCATGCTGCCCAGCTTCCAGGGCCTGGCTCAGGGCGGACATTCTGTATATGAAACTGTCATAGGTGGAGGCAGGGTAGTTTGCATAGACAGAGGTGATGATTCCCTTTGCATCGCATACCACCTGTACATTGATGGAATGTCAGTGCTTGCGGTTTCGGTAGATGTGCCCAGTAGCCCTAGGTGGACGTAGGAACACATGGGTGCAATCTATGGCACTGAGCACTTTGGGGAAGTGTGCCACCCTGTAAAAGTCCTAGACAACGGCCTGCCTTTCTGCGGGTGTTCTGGGCATGTATATGTGCCTGCGGACTGTGGGGCGCGCTGTCATGATTGCTAATACCTGGTGTAGCCAGCGTAACTGCGTGGCCTGTGAGACCCCACCCACTATGGCAGTAGTCCGCTGAAAAAAACCAGTTGCCAAAAAATGCAGGACATTGAGCCTCTTCTCCAAGGGGCTCAATGCTTGGGAGCAGAGGCTGGGGGATGTTAGGTCATCTTCCCACTCCCTGACCAGGTCTAGGATGATATGGGGTGGAACCCTATTCCTGCCATAGACCTGGTCGTCAGGCATTCCAAAAAGGATTGTCCGTGGTGAAAAAATGCGTGCCCTGGCTATTCTCCTCCTCCTGCGGTGTCCCACGATCAGTGCTGCGACAGATGGGGCATTCATCGTAGCTGTATATACGTGTTTGTTGTTTGTGCGCACTTTTATGCTGTGCACGGGGATGCTTCCGCCTGCCTTCGTGTGCGTCTTTTGCCATGCGCGGGTTTCCCATATTCAAATCCATGAATACGGGTTGTTCGCGTGCGTGTGGGCGTTCCGTGTAGTTCCCTGCCATACTTCCCCAGTTACGCCTTCATTTTCACGCGTTATTCCCCATTCTGCGTGTTACGCCCACTGTTCTGCCCACTGTTGTTGTGTGCGCTGCGCTATATGCACTTTTGCTGTGCGTGAAGCGCACGCCGTTTGATGACGTGTGAGCCCGTGTGCGCCATGCATGGATTTGGCACACAACCAGTGGGAAAGTAGCGCAGCGCCTTCCTTGAATCACACGCGAGCGCATGCTCTTGCTTTCTCACGCTTGCGCCTCCTTGCTCCTGCTTGCGCTGGGATTTTCGGCGCACGTTTGTTCCATGAACCGGCCCCTAAGTGCAGAGAAGTGATATGTACACCTAAATGCAGTATTTACCTACTGAAAGGGGAATAGACTTGGCGGGTATAATAAAGCTCAGCAGCGTCATATATTAACATTGTTTGTCCGTTTAGGTCATGCATCTACATAGGGTTTTGTAGTCATGCTTTATGAATGTCAAATCGTGATTATTAATGCAATCTTCGTTGGTCAGATTTTTCACTGACATTTACTTTCTGTTTTATTGTTTGTGTTTTCCACTTCCATACGGATTTACGTGCACGTAGGAGAGTATCTCAAGATGTGATTGCATATTTCTTATTGAACATTCATGTACAGCTTACATCTCTGCTGGTGAAATCCAAACCTAGAGTGCTTGCGAGGCACAGATGCATGAAAGATGTGTAAGCAATTGATGGCGATCAGTGGTATTTGATGGTGATCGATATTCACTCTTGCTCATTTAAAGGAGAGGGGGTACATGTCTCCAGAGATTCTATTTTGAGATGTGTTGTTCCTTATGATTCATTTCCATTGCATACAATATTAACGACAGAATGGCATTTCTTGTAGACAAGCATTTCATTGGACCTTAATGATGTCTGTTATTTCGATTTTGCATACATTGTCTACATTGTCGTGGGTCCAGTATTTCACGTATAAATAATTAGAAACATCACAACATTAATCATGAAAGAGTTTACAAAACAATTGTGACAAGGAAGAAAACGTTTTCCCCCTTCAGGTGATTACTTTTGCAAACACTTGGAGATCATGTTGATAAAACATGTCTGTGTTTTGGAAAAATGTGCAAACCACGAGCTGCAAGCGAAACTAATTACTTGTTGTGAAAAAATACTGGAGTATGGGACCAGACATCACTTTAAAGAGAGCCTGATTTACAAAAGCATTTCTCAATAGAAAACAGGTTTTGTAACTCAGGTTACCTGTTCATCAAATGAAAATCATACTACAGACACAAAGCAGTATAGTGTGCGCCAAGGCCTACCACCTCCCTCTGGTCTGGAAGGTTTGGAAGGTTTTAGGATGTGGGAGTCACTAAACCAGAGCTACTTTAAGAGGATTTCCTGTTTCCTGGCTCTCCTTGTGGCAATGATGACTGAGAAGTCAGGAAGATGTTGTTTTTATGGTTGTCAGGATAGAGTAGAACAGGTTATAATTTTGAATAAGAGAATGTCGACACAATAATGCTATTAAATAGTACTGTATTTATTGTAAAAATAAGTATAGGCTGTGCAGTTTACAGTTAAATAGATTTTCAATAGATAGACTCTTTAAATGTTCATAGTTGCAACCTTACCCAATAGAGTCTCAATCAATGTTCAAAATGTAATGTGTCCTTTGGGTACCAACCTGGATGAAAGTAATGGCAATGCTAGCAATGGGATGATTGATGGCTCAAAATTATCTGGGTGTCTCTCTAGTGGGATATGAATGTAGAGGATCATCAAAGCCAGATTTCTTTGGATGGCCATGACCATAAGTTGGCATCAGTTCCAGTGCTCAGAAGGGAAAGTGTTGATGGTGGTGGTCGATGATCTTTGACAGTGAAGTGACAGCACTGAGGAGATTAAGATGGTTTGCAGGTAGGCTGGTCTATTGAAGGACCATTGAGGTAGGTGCTGGCCCACGGTCAGAAGTGTTGGTTCTGAAGGTGGAAATTACAGAGGCTGCCCATTCTCTTATAATGAGGGCTTTTCAGAATCCTTAAAAACTGGTCACAATTTGTTAATTTCTCATTGAGACATCTGAGCTCACAATCTGGTTGTTCTTGATTCCACTTCTTCATGTCAGATCCATACAGGGATGAGTAGCAAAGATTTGCACCAGGTCCTTAAGACTTGAAACCAAGATCACCTCGAGGTAATGCAGCAAGACAGCCTCTCTGGTTACTAAGTCTCTCTGGTGTGGCAATAAATAACACAAACTCATTGTCAGATCTCTCTTGGTAATGTACAGTATTGCCCAGATGTCCCTAAAATCAGTGTCCATTGTTGAGCCAAGTAAGATGCAGACTCACCAGGTATGCTATGTTTTTGGTGCTTATATTGCTACATAGATCACCACATATTGTTTATATTCACACATAGGGGATGATTCACAACAACATTTTCAGGGGTAAATGTAATTTACTCTGAGCTAATTTAGTATCTTACAAATGAGTATGTTATTATGAATTAATGAAAGGACTTGTGATTGAATTGGAAAAGGAAAGAATGCTTTTCTATTTGCGTGCATTTTGAGCTCTTGTGTAAGGTACACATTGGGTAACTTACTCAACAACCAACATAAGTGGTAGTTGGGCAGTTGTGGGTGTTCCGATGGTATTTCTGAATGGGAAAAAGGTACAAACACAGAAACGCAAAATTTGCATATATTCACAGTATTTGTGACCACACCTAAATGATACCTGATGAGAATTAGCATGAGTGTTGCATGTGAGCTGGGACAGAAACTGAAGGTGCATCTAAATATGTGGAATAATAAGGGATATGTGGTAGAACCTTATTCTGAAGAAGGTTATGATAACTATGATTTGACACGTGTTCCAGTCTCACTGCGCCAACAAAAAAGGATCCAGAAACTGCTTCAATTGCACAATTGTTTGATGGGAACATGTACAGTGTGACACATGTTTCGAGCAGTCCTTGCTCTTCCTCTGAGGCTGATAAAAATTAAATGTGGAGTATGGTTCAATATGTAGGCGTCCATTACCCAATTAGTCACTTTAGCCCATCATGAATGGGTACACTTTGATTGATATGCCAAATAGGAGCCTGGTTGCATGATGTGCCATTAGAGACCATGGGACCAACCTGGCCCCTCAACTTTAGACGTCCAGTTTGTTTACCATCCACTCATCACCTTAATCACAAAATGTGTGGAAAAAGTGGCGATTGCACCGCTTTTTAATTTCAGCTATTTCACGAATGCCGCGTCTTTACTCAGTCATGCTTAATACATTTGTTTAACTGACAAACTCCTATAAGTTCTTTTTGCCTAATTTGCCAATAGCCAAACATATGCACTTACAATACAAAAAATCCCTTTGAAAAGCCACGTATTTTGCAGTGGCTTAATCTGCTGCTTATTTAGTTAAATGACTACCTACACTCACCTAAAATGGCGGCACCAATAGGCAGCCTTTGGGAACGCTGTTCGCGAGCTAGCGCATATGAGAACATAACCAGGTCAGATGGCCCGGTGCCCGTGTGGGGATCAGTTGCACATGTAGCAGACCACCGGGTAAGGAGTTTCTCACGGTCCCTAAGACCCCTGTCAAGGTACAGCTGTTCTTTCAATTGTTAACCCCTGATGGTATGAAACAGACGAGACATCTACAATTACTAAAACTCGCTTTGTTTATCTCTTTTCCTCCCCTGCACAACCGGGACGTCTTTGACTTTGGATCCTCTCCCATTATTATATTTATCCACATATCTTCAACTTTGACAGCCTGGATAATAATTTTATGGATTTTGCACTTGCGAGGAATTAAAGGTATGCGCCATTATACAGTCACCTGTTATATTTGAAGCATTTAAATTACAAATGCAAAACTGCAAATATCTCTATCACGATACATCTATTATTCTAACTTTCATTTTATCTACATATTCTAATTTTTCAGTCAAACTCAAACAACTATACGACCAACTACACCAGATCCATCCTAATACAAGGTACCCAACCTCAATTCATACATGATCAATTAATCGACTCAATGAGTGGTGACATAATTGCCTTATTATCTCATACTAGCAAACGCTATTGCCTCTGATGGATTAAATTGTTGGTTGCTCTGTTTCTCTTTTATCCCCATCTCTTATTGATGGACTGATCCTTTTTCAACCTTGGCTCCTTCTGCAATTGGCATACATCATATGTATGGTATTTAAAAACCTCATATTTTCATCAAAATATATTATTATTTCTCACTTCTGAACACTTTCTATTGCACTTTACTGGCTCATGTCACCTTTGAAATTACATATCCAATTGTTGAACAATGATATTCTATTACTTTACTGGCACAGGTCACTTTTGAAATTGTATATACAATTGTTTTGTTGAACAAAGATATTCTATAGATACCTGTGTTAACTCATGGGCGATTTAACTCTGGTTTTATTTTTGTCACGTCCCCTGTTTCCACTGGACTTGGTTGTCCTCACCATGTAATTTGCCCCAATCACATTTACATATTGTATTATTTGGTTTAATTTATCTTTGCTTGTGTTGAACCATACTCCAAATTTAATTTGTATCAGCCTCAGAGGAAGAGCAAGGACTGCTCGAAACATGTGTCAGGCTGTACATGTTCCCATTAAACAATTCTGCAATTGAAGCAGTTTCTGGATCCTTTTTGTTGGTGCAGTGAGACTGGAACAAGTTTCACATTTTGTTATTCCCGTGGAATACGTGGGCAACGTACCCACAATCTCCAGCCACCTGTTGCCTTCCCAGTGTTAACCTAGCTTGCAAGCGCAGTGTCCTCCTGTGCTTCCTTGCCCACCTCCTCTCTTGCTTATAATAAATATGTATTTGTCTATCTGAAATGGAGCATTTTACTCCATGTTAGGCCAACGATTTTCAATTATACCTTACCATTTTTTGATTTTCTGTCAATCACGTGTAATTTATATGAATTTATCAACAGGGGCGGGGGGAATTTGAGTCATTTCTGTTTTAATGCCATTTTCAGTTGTAAGTTATGACCAGAAAATGGAGTCCCTTTTGCGTGGAATATGTTAGTACTCTATACATATCCCACTAGTAAAGTGCTTGCCCTGCACAGAGGGCAAGCTTGCACTAAACAACATTAAGGGGCCAATTCATAGAATTCGGCGAACAAGTGGCGCACGCGGCTGGCGCACAGTGTGCGCGTGCGGTAGTCTGCGCCAGCCGCGTGCGCCGAAACACATTCAGGGGCACAGCGTATTCATGGATTCCAACATCCACAACCAGCCGTGGCGCAGAGTGGCGCAGCGACCCTGCAGCAGCGTCAGTTACACCCCCAAGAACGCCCCTTGCGCAGGGAAAAGCCATCAAAATCCCCAATCCAGCGCAAAGGGCAGCAGCAAACGCAGAGCGGGGAGCGTGTATTTCAGGGGTGTGCGGGTGTCCCCACACGCGATAGGCCTGGGTACGTGTATTACAGGGGTGCGCGAGAAAATCTACACACGATTGGGCTGGGTACGTGGATTTCAGGGGTGCGTGAGAAATTCTACACGCGATTGGCCTGGGTACGTGGATTTCAGGGGTGCGTGAGAAATTCTACACGCGATTGGCCTGGGTACGTGGATTTCAGGGGTGCGCGAGAAAATCTACACGCGATTGGGCTGGGTACGTGGATTTCAGGGGTGCGCGAGAAATTCTACACGCGATTGGCCTGGGTACGTGGATTTCAGGGGTGCGCGAGAAAATCTACACGCGATTGGGCTGGGTACATGGATTTCAGGGGTGCGCGAGAAATCCTACACGCGATTGGGCCTGTGCGAGTGGGGCAGTGTATTACGAAGGTGTGCGGGAAGTTGAAGAGGTGAATTGCCAGTGTGGGTCCTCCCAGGTCTCCCCTCTACCCCCTCCACGACCTCTGCAGGTAGCCCACACCACAGGGGACTACCCTGCACCCCTGGTCATGTCCCGCAGGCAGCCCATCCACCATGGGCATGCCCCCCAGCCAAGCCACATGTCCCCTTGCACCCCCACCCCCCAGCACCATGGGGCACCTGCCAGCAGGCCCCCAACCATGTCCCACTCATGTCCCCTTGCACCCCCACCCCTCCAGTCACCAGGGGCAGCCTCCACCAGGCCCCCACCCATGTCTCCCACCACCCCCACCCCTCCAGTCACCAGGGGCAGCCTCCACAAGGCCCCCACCCATGTCTCCCACCACCCCCACCCCCCAGCACTGTGGGGTACCTGCCAGCAGGCCCCCAACCATGTCTCCCACCACCCCCACTCCTCCAGTCACCAGGGGCAGCCTCCACCAGGCCCCCAACCATGTCTCCCACCACCCCCACCCCCCAGTCACCAGGGGCAGCCTCCACCAGGCCCCCACCCATGTCTCCCACCACCCCCACCCCCCAGTCACCAGGGGCAGCGTCCACCAGGCCCCCACCCATGTCTCCCACCACCCCCACCCCTCCAGTCACCAGGGGCAGCCTCCACAAGGCCCCCGCCCATGTCTCCCACCACCCCCACCCCTCCAGTCACCAGGGGCAGCCTCCACAAGGCCCCCACCCATGTCTCCCACCACCCCCACCTCTCCAGTCACCAGGGGCAGCCTCCACAAGGCCCCCACCCATGTCTCCCACCACCCCCACTCCCCCAGTCACCAGGGGCAGCCTCCACAAGGCCCCCACCCATGTCTCCCACCACCCCCACCCCCCAGTCACCAGGGGCAGCCTCCACAAGGCCCCCACCCATGTCTCCCACCACCCCCACCCCCCAGTCACCAGGGGCAGCCTCCACAAGGCCCCCACCCATGTCTCCCACCACCCCCACCCCCCAGTCACCAGGGGCAGCCTCCACAAGGCCCCCACCCATGTCTCCCACCACCCCCACCCCCCAGTCACCAGGGGCAGCCTCCACAAGGCCCCCACCCATGTCTCCCACCACCCCCACCCCCCAGTCACCAGGGGCAGCCTCCACAAGGCCCCCACCCATGTCTCCCACCACCCCCACCCCCCAGTCACCAGGGGCAGCCTCCACCAGGCCCCCACCCATGTCCCCTTGCACCCCCACCCCCCTGCAGGCCCCCACTCATGTCCCCCTGCCCCCAGGTCCTGACGAAACGCAATCATGGCAGTAATGGGCAGCATACCCAGCACAAACACCCAGCCAAGGATTGCATCCACCCACATAGTAGATGCAATTACATGATACAACCCCAATGGCAAGTATGTAAATGAACACATGTCCCTCACACACACATACACAATGGGTGCAAGTGAATGTCAAAACCCATATCATGACATGCATGAAAACAATGAGAAAATACCACAAATGGAAGTAATAAATAGATATATTAAAGATGAAAATGAAGTAAAGAAATAAAACACACAACAATGGGGATGACAAAACAAATGGTCCATGTCCGAGAACTAATAGAAAAAATCAAAAAACAAAGGAATCCAAAAACTAATGTAGTCCAAAGCAAAATAATGGGGGGAAAAATAAGGAAAAACCATTGCCTCATGGTGAACACAAATATAAATCCAACAAATGTTTTCCAAACATCAAACTATGTACAAGAACATCCCAGGGTCCATGAGCCCAACACCATAAATTAAACCTACTACTACTAACTAATAATAAAAATATATACAGAAAAGTGGCCATTGTCCGAGCGGTCCAAATAAAAGTTAAAAAATAAAGGAAACCTAACACTAACTAACTAAAGAACTATATACAATGGCAGCGGGCAAGTCCTGCGGCTCACTCTGTGATGTTGCCGGCCAGGGCATCCTCGAACTCCATGTCGATGTCCCGGAGGCGGGACTCTGTCCTGGCCCCGAGGTCTCGCAGGGACAACCCCGTGTCCACCTCAAACTCCCTGCGAGCTTCCTCGAGGCACTCAGCCCGCCTCAACGCCCGACGCATGGAGAACTCCGCCCTGACCATGGTGAGCCGCTCCTCTTCCGCCCGCTGCCGCTCCGCACCTATCCGCTGGACCAACTGCTCCCACACGGAAGACACTGCCATCCCAGGGTTCTCCTGCCCTCCGGCCGATGCCTGCCCCTCTGATCTTGATGGCCCCGAGCCATGATGCCTCCCACGTCGAGCCTGCTGCTGCCTCCGATGCCACTGCCTCTGCCAGCACGACGGCATCCAGGCTGATGGAATCCACCGATGCCGTCGTGCACGTGCCCTGCCAGATGATGCCGGCACATCCTCCATCTGCAGGGGGACAGTTGCTGGTGTGTCCACCCCTGCTGGACCTTCGACTCCCGACTGTGGCAGGGATGGGGTCCCCACCGAGCTGGCTGCGTTGGTCGGGGCAGGTCCACAGGGGGCCCTGGTGGCATCTGGGCCGGAAGACGGCATGGAGCACGACTGGCGCATAGCCACCACAGAGGAGGAGAGGGTCGCCAGAAGGCCACACACATGTAGGAAACCCCCGACCATGGCGGCTCCCAAATGGTTCACGTACGCACGGTGCTCTTCGTGATGATGTGCATGCTCCTCCCGGGAAGCATGCACCTCATCACGAATGCCAGCCGTGCGCAACGCGACACCAATCAGGACCCTCTCCACACGGCCAGGGGTCCCCTCGTCCGCAGGTAGAGGAGTGTCAGATGACATGGACATCTCCCCTACCTGCGGACGGGCCTGGGATGGGGCATCCCTGCTGGTGCATGGTGGTGCAGTCACAGTGTCAGGGACAGTGACATGCACAGGCACCTCCACGGCGACCTGTGCTGCCTCCTGCCCCTGGCCCTGGACTGCACCACTTGCACCAGCGGGGATGCCCCCACCAGGCCCCATGTGTGGCTCAGTAGCGGCCTCCTCCCCCTCTGTGGAAACCACCAACCTGGATGTCTCCACGCCGTCTTCCGCCGGTGCAAGCCCCTGTCGGGGCTCACCCACCCCTTCCGCTGCAGCCGTGGTGGCATCCCCACCGCTCTGCTCCACAGCGCCTTCTCCGCCCTCTTCTTCACTTGCCACTGTGTAGAGGGAGACATAGAACACAAGCATCAGGGTACTGTACAATGGTCCCCTAGACAGTAAGCAACAGCAGATGAGTGGCACTGTCATACATCACTTCCATCATGTCCCTCCACAACACATGGGTCAGTGCAGGCAAAACACATACAGTAACAGGCATGGCGCATGCCATGGACATTGGCATACATGACCAAGGGACTCATGATTCATACAATGTTGGTTTTAAACTCACATGCATCATGGGTCTAGCCATCACATGCACACACCTCACCGTAGTTCCATCCATCTGGCCTCGTACACCACAGACGCAGTGGATACAAGGATGACTAGGCTGCATCAGTGAATCTGAACATTGTCACAGACATGTGTCATGCATCCATGGCAGTTACAAGTCACAGACACGCAGGTCAGACACACACACATGGACACCATACGTGTACATGGGACCAGCACCCATCCCTCACCCCCACCCATGACCAGGAACAGAGACTGCCATGCTTCCATGTGTCCATTCCGCACAGAGCCCCCCATGTTGCAATAGAACACATGCACCAACCATGTGGTTCACACATCACTGTACTCACATGCCTGACCATGATGTCCCTGCACACACACATACGTACATGGCCTATGTCACACATACAGGCAGGTATCAGACAACCAGCACACTGCAACATGCCCTGTCTCACACAGTAATGCTTGGCCACTTACCGGCCAACTCCAGATGGGTCTGCCTCCGAAGGATCTGGGCGTGGAGCGCTGGGTCTACGCGTTCCAGGACCCTCATCTGGATGTCACTCAGGCGTGCCCGGCCCCCCTCCGCGAGGCGCCGGGCCTTATTGAGGGTCCTGGACCTCAAGTCCTCCCAGCGCTTCTTGATGTGCTTGATGTCGCGGGTTGCCACCCCCTCCGCGTTGATGGCAACCACTACATCGTCCCAGATCCTCTCCCGTCCTTCCTTGTTGGCGCGTGGTCTTCCGAAGAGGGCATCATAATGCCCCAGGACATGCTCCACCAGGACACCAACTTCCTTCTCACTGAAGCTGGTGGCCCTCTGCCTCTCTGGCTGGGGGTCGCCACTGGTCTCAGATGGTGCTTGCCCCGACATGGCGACCCCCGAGGCAGGCGTGGGTGGGCAACTGGGTCCTGGGGCTGGGCTGTGGAGCGATGGTATCCCAGTCGGGAGTCTACTGTTCCAGCAGGGTCGACACAGCAACTGAACCCCTGCAGATGGCTGATGTGCAGGCACCAAATGGCAGGGCACGGTGGCAGCAGGCAGGCAGGCAGGCAGGCAGGCAGGCAGGCAGCAGCAGATGGCACGTGGGAGGCTGCTCGGGGCACTGGGGGGCAGTGATTCGGCCTTCAGGGCAGGAGCGTGGTCTTCCGTGTGTATTCGCGTGGCCAGCTTGATACGGAGTGATTTGGCACGTGAAAAATCTGCACGTCAGCGTGTAATTCGAGGAAAGGCCCTTAGCGCGTAAGCGCGTCTGCACGCATACGCATTTTCATTGGACCAAAGGCCCTCAGCGCGTGAGCGCGTCTGTGACGTGTCGTGCGAGCGTGTATCCCTCATTGCACGTGATGACAGAACACACGTGGATTTCAACCAATCGCGTGTGAAAGTTCACGGCACCCCGGAACACACGTACCCAGGCCAATCGCGTGTAGATATTCTCGCGCACCCCTGAAATCCACGTACCCAGGCCAATCGCGTGTAGCATTTCTCGCGCACCCCTGTAATACACGTACCCAGGCCAATCGCGTGTAGATCTTCTCGCGCACCCCTGTAATACACATACCCAGGCCAATCGCACGTGGAACTACCCGCGCACCCGGAAACACACGTACCCAGGCCAATCGCGTGTACGCTCGCTCCCCTCCGATCACACGCGATGACACCCGAATAGGCAAAAGACGTGCACAGGTGTCAACGAGTCCGCCCACACGGAGCGCGGACAGCATAAAAGTGCGCGCAAACAACAAACGCGTATATACAGCGACGATGAATGCCCCATTTGTTGCTGCACTGATCGTGGGACACCGCAGGAGGAGGAGAATGGCCAGGGCACGCATTTTTGCACCACGGACAAGCCTTTTTGGGATGCCTGACGACCAGGTCTACGGCAGGTATATGTTTCCACCCCATATCATCCTAGACCTGGTCAGGGAGTGGGAAGATGATCTCACATCCCCCACCCTTTGCTCCCAAGCATTGAGCCCCTTGGAGAAGCTGCTCAATGTCTTGCATTTTTTGGCCACTGTGTCGTTTCAGCGGACCACTGCCATAGTGGGGGGGGTCTCACAGGCCACGCAGTCACGCTGCCTACACCAGGTACTGGCAATCATGACAGCGCGCCCCTCAGTCCGCAGGCACATATACATGCCCAGAACACCCGCAGAAAGGCAGGCCGTTGTCCTGGATTTTTTCAGGGTGGCACACTTCCCCAAAGTGCTCGGTGCCATAGATTGCACCCATGTGGCCCTACGTCCACCTAGGGCCACTGAGCACATCTACCGAAACCGCAAGCACTGGCATTCCATCAATTTACAGGTGGTATGCGATGCAAAGGGAATCATCACCTCTGTCTATGCAAACTACCCTGGCTCCACCCATGACAGTTTCATTTACAGAATGTCCGCCCTGAGCCGGGCCCTGGAAGCTGGGCAGCATGGCGACACATGGCTCCTAGGTCAGTACAAATGCCCTTGCACATGCATGCAAGTCACACACAGACAAACATCCCAACCCCAATAATCTCAATTATTATCGCCTCCCCAGGGGACAGTGCCTACCCTCTGAGCAACCACATGATGACGCCAATCCGGAACCCCACCACACCACCCCAGGTAAGATACAACGCCGCCCATATTGCAACCAGGGGCATAGTGGAGCGCACATTCGGAGTGCTCAAGTCACGTTTCCGCTCCCTTGACCGCTCTGGTGGGCAACTACTCTATGCACCACCAGTAGTGTGCAGGATAATTGTGGCAGCATGTGTCCTGCACAATGTTGCAACACGGCAGGGCGTCCCGGTGGACATGGTGGTGCCCCCACATCCCCAACCATAGGCACAGGCGCTGCCCATGGGAGGGGACAGGGCACGTGGCGAGGTTGCCCGGACCCAGCTTGTGGCCACATTTTTCACCTAAACTCCCACCCCTGCGGAGTGCACACAGGCCTGGCACATACCAGGTGACAATCGATGATGACAAAGTGACAGTCAACTGTCACAACCCTACCACCCTGAGATAGTTGCCATGGAAGTGCCACATCGTCTGCATCCCTAGCTACTTAAACACAAGCTATCCTGTGCAACCAAAATGCACACATATGACATGTGACATGACATGGGCCATACACAAGTATTCCAAGGTGCAATGAGGCAGGGAGGGGGGAATAAGGAAACACAGAGAACGGTACTACTAGGCCAGGTGTCATTGAGATTGTGCAAGTGCAGGGGTAGGAGGAAGGGAAAAGGGGAAGGGTGGGGGGAGTCCAGTACAGGGGAAGTAGGCCAAAAGAATAATACATAGGTCGCCTGGTGGCAACTGCAAAGGTAAGTGCAGACAAGTGCTGGGAAGGGAGGGCTGTAGGGATAGAGAGACAGTACTGCAGTGCAGGGGTTGCCAGGGTGGCAGTGCAAGTGGACAGTGGCTGGGCCATGGACCGAGGTTGGTGAGAGTGTCCCAGTAGCAGCTCCTGTGCAGTTCCAGTGAAGAATTCTGCAAGGGAGAGGCAGAGAGTAAGCAGAAGCAAAGAGGAAGGTCTTGAGGTGCTTCCAGAACTGGAGATGGTTCCCCTCAAGTTCAAGTCAGGCAGGAAGTCTGTTCCAGGGGGAGGGCCCTGCTGCGGAGAGAAACCTACCCCCAGCTAGTTGCTCTGAGAAGCGGATGACCTGGACATGCAAGGTGTGCATCACACACACCTGCAAAACAGGCCATGGCCATCACTGTCATGTCAGTCAAACCCTACCAAACATCAACATGACATGGCAAGCAATACCCATACACTGACGCAGTAACAATAAGGTACACATTGCCATGTCCTAAATGTACAGTGGCATCGGACAATGATGCCTGACCCGGAATCAGATGAAATGACAGACCAACAAAATGTCCCACCCAAAATAAGTTGTTTCCAAATGCATTGCAACAGTCGTAGACGTAACATCACAATGAATGCCTGTCAATATGCACATCATGCATTGCAAAATCAACACTGCAGCTCATGTGTGCAGTGTCCCACTCCTGCATCACACTGCTCAGCGCACAGCACAGTGAACAGCCATTGCGTGTGATGCACACCCTGAGCATCACATCTAAGTGACAGACTACATCAAACATCAAATTTGGCATGTACTGGAACCATAATCGGTCACAGAACATGTGCTGCCGGTACACAGTGGGCACCAGAAGGCAAACAGTGTACACGTGGATATGCAAGGGTGGGAGTACATGTAGTGCATCCGAGTGCAAGTGTGTGGTTCTGCAGGGACATGCACTCCACATATGCATGTGCACTCAAGTGACCATTAGTGTTCCCTACACATCACATGTGAACATCCACCACCCCAGCATGTCAAACCACAATTATCCCCTCGCACCTGCAAGGAAAACACAACACATGAACAGGCATTGATCAGCAGAACACAACATGTACATAGGACAACAACATTACAATGTCAGAGTTCCCATCACACTGCAGGGCAATGCAACTATCAACAACAACCCCCCCCTCCCACGCAAATGACCATGACCCACTGAACAACTGCACCTGGGTCATGGAGCCTCCAACCCTCATTTCCACCTGGCCACAGGATCACCTTTACCCTTCGTGTCCATCTCCCACCTTGTGTGTAAAAAGATGCCTGAACCCTCAGAATCCACACTCATTTCCAAAATCACAAAATCCAAGGCATGAAAACGAACCCAAACACCCTCCAGTAGATGACTTGACGTAGCAGTACCTCACAAACGCCAAGTACTACCACAATGATGCAACAACCAAGGTAGCACAGCAGAACAATGTCACGACAGGATGTGAGACATGTGTGGTACATGACATAGGATGATGCACCATGAATGGATGTGTACTGTCACAGGTCCCCTGTACAGGCGCGGGAGTCTCATGAAACAACCACCCACACCATGTCCCGGGTGCCTGCAAGGTCAAACTCACACAGGCCCCTGAGATCATGGTGGGGAATGAGGTTCAGGGATATGCAGTCGGGACAGGTGTAGACACACTGGATGACTGGAATGAGTGGCAGGTGAGGGGAGGAGGAATGACACATGAAACTAGGGAATGCACGAAAATGTACAACCTGCATGAACACATACACAATCCAAACAAACTTGGACATCATTGTCATGGCCTTCTGTAGTCAAGGCTCAGGAGTGGTATGAACCAACCACCCCCTCTAGGGTTTTGGCGCCTGCAAGTTCGGGGCTTACACAGGCATCCGCAACCCCAGTGGGGAAAGAGGGTCAGGGAACGTTGCTTGGATAGGCACGGGAAGCAGGAACACCGGGTAGAGGGTACAGGTTTCATAATTGCATAGGATCACGGGTGATTAGGTAAAAAACATACCAAATAGGACCACACATACATCCATGCATCAGTACACTCCCCAGCAAGCCTATGCAGGGCAGTTTGTAAGGAAAACAACAAGACACTTAGCTCTGGTTTTGAGTGCTGGCCTCCTGCCTGCGCACTCTCAGGGCCGGTTACAGGAGCACTCCAATGCTGCAAAGAGAGACACAGTCAACAACCTGTATGTGCCAATTACACGAAAACACAACACAAAACATGCCCCATAGCAACAAACTACTCTACAAACAGACAATCAGTGCTCGATGCTTCGTACCCATATATAACATCACCCCTGTGACGGGTCATACACAGTCAATGCAGTAAGTCAGGCGCTGGTGGGTGCGTGGCAAATGGAACACCAATGTGTCACAATTCACACAACATGTAATGTTCCCTGGGTAAGCAGACAGACCCATATGGCAAGCCATGACTACAGAGCAAGTTGCGTACCACCATGACCAAAACAAAGTTGGCAGTGCATTTATCATGAAGTACGTGGAATAGACATGCACTGCACCCAAGTATGTCCCTTGCTGTATGTTCCTGTGAGCTGCCCCTTTCCATGTCTCGGAAGGCTACATGGTTGATACAAGTGCCTCAATGAACCTTGGTGTACCGCAGGGTATGTGCCACTGCCCCTGCATGTGTCCCAGACAACCCTACTATCAACAGCCATCAGTCCACAAACACATCTGAGCTGCATTGTGTGCTTCAACACCAATATTCGTCTAAGCTCACCCTAAGTGCTGTGACTAAGCCTGCATGTGCAACTCGCCTGGTGCAAGCTTTGCTGTGTCGACCCCTGCTGGAACAGTAGACTCCCGACTGGGATACCATCGCTCCACAGCCCAGCCCCAGGACCCAGTTGCCCACCCACGCCTGCCTCGGGGGTCGCCATGTCGAGGCAAGCACCATCTGAGACCAGTGGCGACCCCCAGCCAGAGAGGCAGAGGGCCACCAGCTTCAGTGAGAAGGAAGTTGGTGTCCTGGTGGAGCATGTCCTGGGGCATTATGATGCCCTCTTCGGAAGACCACGCGCCAACAAGGAAGGACGGGAGAGGATCTGGGACGATGTAGTGGTTGCCATCAACGCGGAGGGGGTGGCAACCCGCGACATCAAGCACATCAAGAAGCGCTGGGAGGACTTGAGGTCCAGGACCCTCAATAAGGCCCGGCGCCTCGCGGAGGGGGGCCGGGCACGCCTGAGTGACATCCAGATGAGGGTCCTGGAACGCGTAGACCCAGCGCTCCACGCCCAGATCCTTTGGAGGCAGACCCATCTGGAGTTGGCCGGTAAGTGGCCAAGCATTACTATGTGAGACAGGGCATGTTGCAGTGTGCTGGTTGTCTGATACCTGCCTG
This sequence comes from Ambystoma mexicanum, assembly GCF_040938575.1. Taxonomy (NCBI): domain Eukaryota; kingdom Metazoa; phylum Chordata; class Amphibia; order Caudata; family Ambystomatidae; genus Ambystoma; species Ambystoma mexicanum. The sequence continues at coordinate 848,932,537 of NC_090935.1, forward strand.
TATGTGTGACATAGGCCATGTACGTATGTGTGTGTGCAGGGACATCATGGTCAGGCATGTGAGTACAGTGATGTGTGAACCACATGGTTGGTGCATGTGTTCTATTGCAACATGGGGGGCTCTGTGCGGAATGGACACATGGAAGCATGGCAGTCTCTGTTCCTGGACATGGGTGGGGGCCTGGTGGAGGCTGCCCCTGGTGACTGGAGGGGTGGGGGTGGTGGGAGACATGGGTGGGGGCCTGGTGGAGGCTGCCCCTGGTGACTGGAGGGGTGGGGGTGGTGGGAGACATGGGTGGGGGCCTGGTGGAGGCTGCCCCTGGTGACTGGAGGGGTGGGGGTGGTGGGAGACATGGGTGGGGGCCTGGTGGAGGCTGCCCCTGGTGACTGGAGGGGTGGTGGTGGTGGGAGACATGGGTGGGGGCCTGGTGGAGGCTGCCCCTGGTGACTGGAGGGGTGGGGGTGGTGGGAGACATGGGTGGGGGCCTTGTGGAGGCTGCCCCTGGTGACTGGAGGGGTGGGGGTGGTGGGAGACATGGGTGGGGGCATGGTGGAGGCTGCCCCTGGTGACTGGAGGGGTGGGGGTGGTGGGAGACATGGTTGGGGGCATGCTGGCAGGTGCCCCACAGTGCTGGGGGTGGGGGTGCAGGGGGACATGAGTGGGGGCCTGCTGGGGGGTGGGGGTGCAAGGGGACATGGTTGGGGGCCTGCTGGGGGGTGGGGGTGCAAGGGGACATGAGTGGGACATGGTTGGGGGCCTGCTGGCAGGTGCCCCACAGTGCTGGGGGGTGGGGGTGCAGGGGGACATGAGTGGGGGCCTGCTGGGGGGTGGGGGTGCAAGGAGACATGGTTGGGGGCCTGCTGGCAGGTGCCCCACAGTGCTGGGGGGTGGGGGTGCAAGGGGACATGAGTGGGACATGGTTGGGGGCCTGCTGGCAGGTGCCCCACAGTGCTGGGGGGTGGGGGTGCAGGGGGACATGAGTGGGGGCCTGCTGGCGGATGGGGGTGCAAGGGGACATGAGTGGGACATGGTTGGGGGCCTGCTGGCAGGTGCCCCACAGTGCTGGGGGGTGGGGGTGCAAGGGGACATGAGTGGGACATGGTTGGGGGCCTGCTGGCAGGTGCCCCACAGTGCTGGGGGTTGGGGGTGCAAGGGGATATGAGTGGGACATGGTTGGGGGCCTGCTGGCAGGTGCCCCACAGTGCTGGGGGGTGGGGGTGCAGGGGGACATGAGTGGGGGCCTGCTGGGGGGTGGGGGTGCAAGGGGACATGAGTGGGACATGGTTGGGGGCCTGCTGGCAGGTGCCCCACAGTGCTGGGGGGTGGGGGTGCAGGGGGACATGAGTGGGGGCCTGCTGGGCGGTGGGGGTGCAAGGGGACATGAGTGGGACATGGTTGGGGGCCTGCTGGCAGGTGCCCCACAGTGCTGGGGGGTGGGGGTGCAAGGGGACATGAGTGGGGGCCTGCTGGGGGGTGGGGGTGCAAGGGGACATGAGTGGGACATGGTTGGGGGCCTGCTGGCAGGTGCCCCACAGTGCTGGGGGGTGGGGGTGCAGGGGGACGTGAGTGGGGGCCTGCTGGGGGGTGGGGGTGCAAGGGGACATGGTTGGGGGCCTGCTGGCAGGTGCCCCACAGTGCTGGGGGGTGGGGGTGCAAGGGGACATGAGTGGGACATGGTTGGGGGCCTGCTGGCAGGTGCCCCACAGTGCTGGGGGGTGGGGGTGCAGGGGGACATGAGTGGGGGCCTGCTGGGGGGTGGGGGTGCAAGGGGACATGAGTGGGACATGGTTGGGGGCCTGCTGGCAGGTGCCCCACAGTGCTGGGGGGTGGGGGTGCAAGGGGACATGAGTGGGACATGGTTGGGGGCCTGCTGGCAGGTGCCCCACAGTGCTGGGGGTTGGGGGTGCAAGGGGACATGAGTGGGACATGGTTGGGGGCCTGCTGGCAGGTGCCCCACAGTGCTGGGGGGTGGGGGTGCAGGGGGACATGAGTGGGGGCCTGCTGGGGGGTGGGGGTGCAAGGGGACATGAGTGGGACATGGTTGGGGGCCTGCTGGCAGGTGCCCCACAGTGCTGGGGGGTGGGGGTGCAGGGGGACATGAGTGGGGGCCTGCTGGGGGGTGGGGGTGCAAGGGAACATGAGTGGGACATGGTTGGGGGCCTGCTGGCAGGTGCCCCACAGTGCTGGGGGGTGGGGGTGCAAGGGGACATGAGTGGGGGCATGCTGGGGGGTGGGGGTGCAAGGGGACATGAGTGGGACATGGTTGGGGGCCTGCTGGCAGGTGCCCCACAGTGCTGGGGGGTGGGGGTGCAGGGGGACATGAGTGGGGGCCTGCTGGGGGGTGGGGGTGCAAGTGGACATGGTTGGGGGCCTGCTGGCAGGTGCCCCACAGTGCTGGGGGGTGGGGGTGCAGGGGGACATGAGTGGGGGCCTGCTGGGGGGTGGGGGTGCAAGGGGACATGGTTGGGGGCCTGCTGGCAGGTGCCCCACAGTGCTGGGGGGTGGGGGTGCAAGGGGACATGAGTGGGACATGGTTGGGGGCCTGCTGGCAGGTGCCCCACAGTGCTGGGGGATGGGGGTGCAGGGGGACATGAGTGGGGGCCTGCTGGGGGATGGGGGTGCAAGGGGACATGAGTGGGACATGGTTGGGGGCCTGCTGGCAGGTGCCCCACAGTGCTGGGGGGTGGGGTGCAAGGGGACATGAGTGGGACATGGTTGGGGGCCTGCTGGCAGGTGCCCCACAGTGCTGGGGGGTGGGGGTGCAGGGGGACATGAGTGGGGGCCTGCTGGGGGGTGGGGGTGCAAGGGGACATGGTTGGGGGCCTGCTGGCAGGTGCCCCACAGTGCTGGGGGGTGGGGGTGCAGGGGGACATGAGTGGGGGCCTGCTGGGGGGTGGGGGTGCAAGGGGACATGAGTGGGACATGGTTGGGGGCCTGCTGGCAGGTGCCCCACAGTGCTGGGGGGTGGGGGTGCAGGGGGACATGAGTGGGGGCCTGCTGGGGGGTGGGGGTGCAAGGGGACATGGTTGGGGGCCTGCTGGCAGGTGCCCCACAGTGCTGGGGGGTGGGGGTGCAGGGGGACATGAGTGGGGGCCTGCTTGGGGGTGGGGGTGCAAGGGGACATGGTTGGGGGCCTGCTGGCAGGTGCCCCACAATGCTGGGGGGTGGGGGTGCAAGGGGACATGAGTGGGACATGGTTGGGGGCCTGCTGGCAGGTGCCCCACAGTGCTGGGGGGTGGGGGTGCAGGGGGACATGAGTGGGGGCCTGCTGGGGGGGTGGGGGTGCAAGGGGACATGGTTGGGGGCCTGCTGGCAGGTGCCCCACAGTGCTGGGGGGTGGGGGTGCAGGGGGACATGAGTGGGGGCCTGCTGGGGGGTGGGGGTGCAAGGGGACATGGTTGGGGGCCTGCTGGCAGGTGCCCCACAGTGCTGGGGGGTGGGGGTGCAAGGGGACATGAGTGGGACATGGTTGGGGGCCTGCTGGCAGGTGCCCCACAGTGCTGGGGGGTGGGAGTGCAGGGGGACATGAGTGGGGGCCTGCTGGGGGGTGGGGGTGCAAGGGGACATGAGTGGGACATGGTTGGGGGCCTGCTGGCAGGTGCCCCACAGTGCTGGGGGGTGGGGGTGCAAGGGGACATGAGTGGGGGCCTGCTGGGGGGTGGGGGTGCAAGGGGACATGAGTGGGACATGGTTGGGGGCCTGCTGGCAGGTGCCCCACAGTGCTGGGGGGTGGGGGTGCAAGGGGACATGAGTGGGACATGGTTGGGGGCCTGCTGGCAGGTGCCCCACAGTGCTGGGGGGTGGGGGTGCAGGGGGACATGAGTGGGGGCCTTGTGGAGGCTGCCCCTGGTGACTGGAGGGGTGGGGGTGGTGTGAGACATGGTTGGGGGCCTGGTGGAGGCTGCCCCTGGTGACTGGGTGGTGGGGGTGGTGTGAGACATGGGTGGGGGCCTTGTGGAGGCTGCCCCTGGTGACTGGAGGGGTGGGGGTGGTGGGAGACATGGGTGGGGGCCTGGTGGAGGCTGCCCCTGGTGACTGGAGGGGTGGGGGTGGTGTGAGACATGGTTGGGGGCCTGGTGGAGGCTGCCCCTGGTGACTGGGTGGTGGGGGTGGTGGGAGACATGGGTGGGGGCCTTGTGGAGGCTGCCCCTGGTGACTGGAGGGGTGGGGGTGGTGGGAGACATGGGTGGGGGCCTGGTGGAGGCTGCCCCTGGTGACTGGAGGGGTGGGGGTGGTGGGAGACATGGGTGGGGGCCTGGTGGAGGCTGCCCCTGGTGACTGGGGGGTGGGGGTGCAAGGGGACATGAGTGGGACATGGTTGGGGGCCTGCTGGCAGGTGACCCACGGTGCTGGGGGGTGGGGGTGCAAGGGGACATGTGGCTTGGCTGGGGGGCATGCCCATGGTGGATGGGCTGCCTGCGGGACATGACCAGGGGTGCAGGGTAGTCCCCTGTGGTGTGGGCTGCCTGCAGAGGTCGTGGAGGGGGTAGAGGGGAGACCTGGGAGGACCCAGACTGGCGATTCACCTCTTCAACTTCCCGCACACCCACGTAATACACTGCCCCACTCGCACAGGCCCAATCGCGTGTAGGATTTCTCGCGCACCCCTGTAATACACGTACCCAGGCCAATCGCGTGTAGATTTTCTCGCGCACCCCTGAAATACACGTACCCAGGCTAATCGCGTGTAGATTTTCTCGCGCACCCCTGAAATCCACGTACCCAGGCCAATCGCGTGTAGCATTTCTTGCGCACCCCTGAAATCCACGTACCCAGGCCAATCGCGTGTAGATTTTCTCGCGCACCCCTGTAATACATGTACCCAGGCCAATCGCGTGTAGAATTTCTCTCGCACCCCTGAAATCCACGTACCCCGCTCAATCGCGTATTTAACTTCCCGCGCGCCACTTTTTTGATGCGCTGGGACTCTACCGCCTGCCTTCGTGTGGCGGCCGTGTTTCAGCTGGTGCGTGTCTTTGGCTGTGCGTGGCTTTGCCCTATTCGATTCCATGAATACGTGTGGTTCGAGTGCGTGTGGGCGTTCCGTCTGCTTCCCTGCAGTACATCCCCAGTTACGCCCTTATTTTCACGTGTTGTTCCCCATTCCGCGCGTTACGCCCTATGTCCCGCCCACTTTCTGGTGTGTGCGGTGAGGTTGTGCGCTTTCACTGTGCGCGTCGCGCACGCCTTTCGTGATGTTGCAGTGACGTGTGCGCCATGCACGGGTTTGGCGCACATCCCGAGGAAGACACGCGCAGGGACTTCCATGAATCGCACACGTGCGCGTGCGCCTCTTTTTTTCCGCTTGCGCCTGCTTGCGCCTGCTTGCGCCTGCTTGCGCCGGCTTGCGCGTAGATTTTCGGCGCACGTTTGTTCCATGAATCGGCCCCTTAATTCCTAACGGGTCAATCAGTTTTTCATCCTTCTGAAGTCAATAAATTACCATTAAATTGGAAACTATACAAGATATCCTTACAGAACTTAGAAGCAGCAGGAATACTGCATGATGCGCTATCCAAAATGCTAAATATGTATATTATACTTCTATTTTGCGCTATGGTAATCTTTAGTGGCTGATTATTATAATTGAATATTCTAATTAATACCACCAATGTTTGTATCCTTCCTTACCTTAAAACACTTTTTAACTATTATTATTTTATTTGTATATGGTTTATATAAACCTTTACAAAAAGAAACAAAACAATTTCATTACAAAACACATGATAAAAACATTATAATCAGTACAATATCATACGAAGTAACACAATTTTATTACAAAAACACATAATAAAAACGATACAATCAATCCAATGTCATAATAATCCACACCATTTCCTAACAGAATACTTATTTCATGCTGACCTACCAACTTCTCATCTAGAAGATGTATCTTACTGACCACTCACTACCACCAGTTGGTAACACTAGCCCCTACCCTTTAGGTATAGTGATTGCATAATATTTAATCTATCTTACACACATTTTTTTGATAAAATAAGACTCTTCGTTTTAATGTTATTGAGTCGCCATGTAGCAAAGTTAGCCAAACCCGGTGTCTCTGGACCCATTCCTTATTAACAAAACCACTAAAGTGCATCATCCCATAAGGCAATAACTCTGGACACACCAAGAGTAAGTGAAAAAGTGACTCTACTTCCTGAGTGTTTTGCAGTGTCTACACATACCATTAGGCACAACATTTGGATGACGTATACAGTTGATTTCATTCATAGTGAATACATTGAATCTAAATATCATTGTTCCCACTTTCACCTTTCTACTATGAAATTTCAAAAGATAAGATTCTATTGTACCAGGTGTTTTTTGTGGAGATACCACCTGGGCATAGATCCTAGAGTTAAGTATTTCCATCCCATTCCTCTCCCAATCCAAACACTCATTTATTCATTTTATGTTTTGTATCTTAATGGGATTGGATCTTAGAAGGTCAAAGGACAGACTGATGCTACCACATTCATACCTTAGGTCCTTAATGAAACCACTGGTGTCATTTATTCCCAAATGTGCATACAAGGACCACCCCTCAGAGGTTTCAAATTTTCTTAACAAGCTTAGTTTTCTCCATGCTATTATACTTTGAATAAACTGCAGACCAATCTCATAACGTATTACTGGCATTGCGACACACTTGGGCAAAAATACAAAACAGAATGCCAAATTTCACTTTCTATTGTGCAGATTTCTTGTTCCAATTTCTTGGGCCAGAATTCCAAGCCATAACAGATACTTGCCAACACTTTACTTCTGTAAAATTCCCTGCAAGGTGTTAGCGAGAATTTTCCAAATGTACAATCTAATTGTCTTATTTGATTTATCATTCCTGAAGTTTTTGATTTTAAGTAATTTTTATACAATAGTTTTGTGTATCTTGCCACAATTGGATAACCTAGAAACTGCATATTGTCTTTTATGGGAAGAACACTATTTTCCCAGGTCCAACTGAGCCTTCGTGCCTTGATCTCCTTTCACTTGGACAGTCTCATAACTACTGTTTTTGCAGAGTTGATTTTTAGATTCAGTGACAGCACATATTCCCCAAATGCCACTATTAGTCTCTGTAATCCTACTGGTGTAGAGTCTATCAACAGAAAATCATCGGCGTTTGAGACCCAGTTGAATTTCAGTGCCCCTAATTTCTGTAAGGCTAGCGTTCTTTTTTTGTCAAGGGCCTCTCCAAAAGCCGAGAGATATAAGATGTAAAGCGTTGGACCCAATAGACTCCCTTGCTGTATTCCTCTCCTAGTATCACATTCCTTAGACAGTAAGCACTCTGAATTCAGCCTGATTCTTATTTTTGAATCTTTATGAAGATGTATATTCATGCTCAATAATCCATTACGCATAACAAATCTATCAAATTTTTTCCATAAAAGGTTCCTGTTCACCATATCAAACATCTTACTTAGGTCCATAGATGCCATGAATAGTGGTGAGTTTGTAGATGACCAAGATAATCTTTGAAGACAGCTCACCACTAGCCCCCCACAATCCATCCCCATGTTTCTACGGAAGCCAATCTGTCTGTAATCCAATATGTTGTTTCCTCTACTCCACTCATTTACGTGATCCAATACTAGTGCTGCAAACATTTTAGAGTCTACATCCATTATGGACATTTTTCTATAGTTCATTGGTAATAGCATAGAGCCCTTCTTAAGAATAGACACTATGTGTGACATGTTCCATGAATCAGGGATTATGCATGTATCCAATATGTTTTTAAATTCTATCTGCAAAATCTTGGACCACAACCCAGACTTTTGTTTCAAGAGTATGTTGGTTAAATTAATGGGTCCTGCCGCTCTAGATGTATTAGATTTCATGATTGTCCCTTCTATGTTCTTAGTGGTAATATATATTTTCCACCCCAAGTCCTGCTTTAAATCAATTTTACAATCGATAGAGTTGGGATTATGCATGTCCTTAAAGTATGTAAACCATGCCTCCTCAGGAATGGGATTACTTACAAGTAACCAATGATTATCTTCTGTATTATGTATTATTTCCTAAAATACTCTTGAGGTTTTACCTTTAATGCTTTCTAGCATTCTTTCTGCATCCATCTGATGTAGTTTTGCTCATTTAAATTTCAACCAGTTTTTATACTTCTCTTTAGCCTCCTGTTTTTTTTTAACTTTATATAACACATTTCCTTCTGTCTTTCTTATTATTTGAATCTCCTAGTGAGAGATGTTTTTCCTAACCTTTACTTCTAAATTAAACCTGTGCCTTCCTTATGTATAGGATGTATTCTTTAGATGCCTGTCCTCAGTGAGTACCACAAATAGTGGTCCTAAGTATTCGGGAAGCCCTCGTATGGAGTATCTTGTCAATTTATCTTCCAGGAGGCTCGAATCAAATTCCCTCAACATAGTTAAACTACATTCAGAAACATTCTTCATAGATAATTTTTTATCACGATTTCCTTTGTTGTTAACCCTCAAGTTCCCGAGGTTCCCTGCAAGCAATACTGGAATTTATACCCATTTAAAGTCACACATAATTGTGCATGATCACTCCATTCTGTCTGCTTTATTTCATAATTCTTAATTTGTTATCTTTGAGAAAGGTTTACTTGACAAGAATCACCTCACCTCCATCGCGCGTATTAAACCATTCTTCCATTTTGTAATTTAGTCTACTCATGGTCGTTTCTAAATTACTACCAGGAGTCCATTAAACATTGATTAGTAAAATGTCACTTTTTCCAGTCCCCTCCTTGACATCCCCCCATATACCTAGAATAGTATCCATTATCCTCCATTCCATACTTCTTTTCATATCCCTTCCCTTTTTTAGTGCGATTGCCAGCCCCTCTTTGGCCTCCATTTTATTGCCTTTCACTGCACGTATACTTATCGTGTCAAATCCATCCCAGACTAAATTCTCTCTGACACAGATTTCTTGCAGAAATATTACCTAATTTTTCTTGATGGCATTACAGACTTTTGTGGTAAGCAGGTGCCTATGTCCCCTGGTGTTCCAAATAAGGAGCTTCAAGGTACTGCCGTTTTTAAAGTGGCTGACTCAAAGCTTTCAGTTGTGCAATTGATTCCTTTAGTGTCAGAGCAAGCCATCGCCGGGTGCTTCCCCACTTGGCATTTTTTGTTTAGACCCTTCTTCTTTCCCCTACCCCTATCATCATTTTCCAAGTCCTCTTTCACCATACTTTGCTCTTGCTTATATTTCTCACTATTGAATAATGATATATCATATCCAAATTTCCGCAGGCTACTTGCTTCTCTCAGTATTATATTCCTGACCAAGGGGAATGAATGATTAATCTCACATAATCATAGCGTTGTGGGTGAATAAAGTCCACCAATTGGATGTCGGTTGATGAGATCAATCTTAAAGCAGGAATTTCTTCAAATAAGGCCAATATCCCCCTCCTATTTAGAGAATGTGGCCCTCCCGTTTCAATGAGGTAATTCAAGATTAAACCCGGTTCATCCAGTTGTTTTGGGGCTCACAGTTTCAGTATTATTTCATCCTCTATTGTCCTTTGGGGTAATTCCCCCGTTCGCCCTACCACTCCCTTCGGTGGGATACTTCTTTCAGCCCTTTCCCTACCCTCTATTTCCTCTCCACACTCATCGCCTCTGCCCAACACCCCTTCTTCTTGACTTTTTTCTCTTCTGCTGGTTCACCCTTGTGTTCCCCTCCAAAATGTCTCTCACAATGTTTCAGACCTCCACTTCAGATAGGATTAATGTTTTTTTTATTACTGGCACTCCCTTGATCCTGGGCCAATTTTGACCAAAGTACAGCTTTCTGTGTACTATTATCTTCCAAAACCACAAACTTCTCCCACTCTTCTCCGTTCCTCTCCTCTCCAGCTTCAACCCCCTGAACATATGTCGCTGTCTTTAAAACCTTTGCATTCAGTATGTGCCCCCCTTCTACCTGCCCCTCCTCCATGTCCCATATACTTTCAGGATTACTGTGTTGACTCAGATAATCGAGTGTTTGAAAGTGTACAGGGTGATTAAATATTCCTTGCATCTTTTTTCCTTCATCACCCTTTTCTTGCATTTTTCCCCAGTACATTGTTTTTTTTTTTTTTAATACATCCACCAATCTCAACTCCGCCTTTGAATATTCATTTTTCCCAGACTTCTTCTCTTTGTTGTTCATATTAGAATCACTTTCCTGACTCTCTCCCTCATTCCTTACTCCAAGACCTCCCATATCCTCCTCAATTACCTGCTCACCAGTAAGGCCCATTTCAGTAAAAACGTACGAGAGGAGGCCTTGATGTTTTTCAATTCAGCCACCTTCAATACCCTCATTTTCTCTTGTTTCTCGCTTCTTTGAGTTTTTGGACACTACAGGACGTAGAGGTTCCTGTTCTTCACTTTCTTTAATTATTTCTCCCTCTACCTCATCCGGGACCACGATCACATCTACCACTTCACCAACAATGTTTTTTTCTTCGTTAGCAACTCTAGCCTTCGTGTTATCACTCCCACTAGCCTTTCTTTCCATCTCCTTTTGTAAAAAACATCTTAACTTGGCCTCATGCTCTATTATCTGTAGTTTCTACATTATTAATCTCAAACAACTAGATTGATCTTTTTTATACCTTTTTACCCATCCTATCAGTTCCAATTTTGTCATTAATATCAGTTTTCTATCCGAAGAGCCATTACTAAGATCGTGTCCTTCATCATTTTCTACATCGTCTTGTGTTCCTGTACCCCCCCCCAATTCCATTGGCATACCCTTTTTAGTCAGCTGAGTTATAACACCCCTAGAAAATATTAACGGGGTATCTAAGAGATAGGTTTCCTGAATATACATCTCCTCCCCGTATTCACCTTGTTCTTTGTTGGCAATCATTCGCCACATCGAGGGCTCCCTCTCCTCTCGTCTTAGTATTATCATTGCGAGTGCGCGTGGACCCCTCTTTCCACTAACCATCCCCCTTCATCAATTTCCTGCAGTGCTTTTACCATGAAAGCATCTTTACACTCCACTCCCCCTCCCTCCCTGTGTAGTTCTTCTGCCTCTATGTCCCAGCCTGGGGTTTGTGGGAGTGGCATCGCTAGCGCCCTGGCCAATGTACTTCTTTTGGTTGTTGACACCACGGGTGCTAATACTGGATCCTTCTGTGAACTGATGTTTTTTTCCTTCATTTCCTTAACCATCAATGCACTCCTTCTCCTTATTCCCCCATGTTATGCACTTGAACCTCTGCTTGGATATCTATCAATTGTTTCTCCACTTAATCTTGACTCGGTCCAATTGTTTAGACTTTGCCACTTGCACTGAGGTACCAATTAACGACTACCCCCTCCCCTTCCACAGATCTGACAGACAGTGCAGTGTAGTTAAAAGAACTCGCAAACCATTTAATGTAGCCCTTCCTAGTGCATAGCTCTTTACCAGACCATTGGCCCCTCCCCCTCCTCACAATTCACCCTCCTATGCACCCCGGATACCTGCTACTCGATGTATGTTCAAATCCTATACTAGTTTATATCTCCCATAAGAGATTTCTAAGAGATTTCTAAAAATGTGACACATACGTATTACCTCAGCCAACTTGCACTAAGAATCATTCAAACATCGGTATTATTTTGTCATGTTATTTCACTTTTCCTGAATTTGGCAATGCATTCAGCCATTCAGCCCCTCACTCTAAATCTGGTCACGCCATTTGCAAAATCACACAAGCGCCAGCACTTGTAAAGTGTCCCGCGTCCGTTCACAATGGGTAACTACTTATTGTTACAATAGTGGGGTATTTATAGCAGTAAATTGAAAAACAAAATTGAGGTGTGCCGGTGTGGTGAGGCGCTGGGTTAGAACTAAATATGAGAAGACAAACTAAAGTCAATGAGACCCTTACAAACCAAATAAGATTGGGTTGCTGCACGAAAGAGGGACCAGCAGTCACCTCATAAACTGCTAATAGATACAAACACTTGAAATTGTCACCTCTAAATGATTGCGCAGCCCTGAGCAAATGGTAAATGTCCTATTCAAATTGAGTGTGTAACTGGACAACAGATACGGTGAAACAAAGAGTCCAAAGCAAGTAGATTCTTCAGTCAAAATACGCTGTCGAAACAGATTTTATGAAATGATGCAAAAACAAGACTGCCGACACGTGTTTCGACCCAGAACAACGGGTCCTTTTCAAGGCAAGATTTTTTTTTCGTATGTTATTCAAACTGCGTTGGAAAACCCAAAGCCCTCCAGGGGGGCAGATATATGGCCCAATTCTAAAGTAGTTGATTCTCCTCAAGAAAATAAGCGGCAAATAACTGAAGCAGTATCTGTTACTGATACAGTGTGGTACATTCCCAGAACATGGGAGTTTGTTCAAACGTTGCAACTGTGAGTTCAGGGGCTGGTTCCCCACTGTGGCCAAAGTCCAAACGCTTCACGAAATCAGCGGGTTTTTCCCATTCAGTGGTGGATGAGCACACTGACAAATAATAGCTCAAAATGATTTCGTGAAGCGTTTGGACTTTGGCCACAGTGGGGAACCAGCCCCTGAACTCACAGTTGCAACGTTTGAACAAACTCCCATGTTCTGGGAATGTACCACACTGTATCAGTAACAGAGACTGCTTCAGTTATTTGCCGCTTATTTTCTTGAGGAGAATCAACTACTTTAGAATTGGCCCATATATCTGCCCCCCCTGGAGGGCTTTGGGTTTTCCAACGCAGTTTGAATAACATACGAAAAAAAAATCTTGCCTTGAAAAGGACCCGTTGTTCTGGGTCGAAACACGTGTCGGCAGTCTTGTTTTTGCATCATTTCATAAAATCTGTTTCGACAGCGTATTTTGACTGAAGAATCTACTTGCTTTGGACTCTTTGTTTCACCGTATCTGTTGTCCAGTTACACACTCAATTTGAATAGGACATTTACCATTTGCTCAGGGCTGCGCAATCATTTAGAGGTGACAATTTCAAGTGTTTGTATTTATAGCAGTAAACCCACGAAGATTTCATTTCCAAAATATGCATCAATTGCGCATAACAACTCAGGAAAGTTTTGGAGCCAACAGTCCCAGCTCAACTACTAAGTACCCCTCCTCCTACACACTTTCTCCCTCAATGCTCGTCCGTGGTAACGGAAACCCTGCACATAATGACACATGTGTCTCACTGAAGTTCTACCAATCGGAGCCACATGCAGTTTCTCAGAATTAACTCTACTGCAAATCACATTTATACCTTTGCAGATTCTGATCACAGTTTGCAATTAATATTATGACTGCCCACCTTCCCCTGCTTAACCAATGAACAGCCAAACAGGCACTTTTGGGCACTTCTTGGTGCACGCACGCATGCAGGTGAGCGCACCCATGCCTATTTGAGGTTCAGTGAGGCTGGTGGGCGGGGCTTCCCTATAATGATAGCAAATCTAGTCCAATATAATCCAAAGTAGAAGATGCCGGCAGTACTGGATACAGCGCAATAGCTCCTCACACAACGTTCCAGCAGCGTCCCAGACACAACAGGCACTTTTGGCCACATTTTTAACTCTTCCTTGTCCACTGCTATCTCTCCTTCCTCTTTTAAGTATGCTTCCATCCTGCCTATCCTGAAGAAACCTTCTCTTGGCCCTTCTCTCCCTGAAAACTTTGCCCTATGTCACTACTTCCTTTTCTCTCTGAGCTTCTTGAGTGCATTGTGTATTCTCAGGTCTCAATTCATGTCAATTCTGATGCTCTTCCCCCACCTTGCAAGTCAGATTTCACCCACTGAAACAACTCCTCTTGCAGTCTCTGGCTCTTTTGTATCTACCCGTTACTCTAAACTCCCTTCTCTTCTAGTCCTCCTGGACCTGTCAGCCATCTTTGACACTGTTGACCACTCTATTCTTCTGCCTTTACTTCACAACCGCAGCTTCCATGGATATCTATCTTGTCACAATCTCTTGGCTTCCTGGACTGGTCACTTGTATTCCATTCCTCCTCATTTTTATGGCGTTCCTTAAGGTTCAGTCCTGAGCCCCTTGCTCTTCTCTCTTTATAGCATTATTCTCACTTCTGTTATCTCCTCTTTTTTGTTTTCCCATCATCTTTATGCAGACGAATCTCAGATCTTACTCTTCTTTTATCTTTTTTTTAGATTTTCTCCATTCTACCCTCTCTTCTTGTCTTCTTTAAATTCAGAATTGCTACCTATACCTAAATACCTTAAATATATACCTCTTATCCCTCGATTCAACTACCCCTGATACCACCCACTACAATTTCCTTTCCTCTGTCCTCTATTAGAGTCTCTTACTCTGCTCGCAACCTGGTCATCATCATCGATTCTTCTCTCTTCTTCTCCTTACACATCTCCACCACTTCCCATTCTTGCTGCTTTCAAATGTATGCCATCTGGAAAGGTCAGCAGTTTCTTACTTTCCATGCTACAAAGACTCTTCTGTCCTCTCTGGTTTTATCCTGTCTGTTCTATTGTTCTAGCCTACTTATCGGTCTTCCGCCTTACCAACTTGCTCCTTTTCACTGCTTTTACCTGCCTTCTTTTCTGCACCCCTCATCTGGAGTCTATTTTCTCAGCCCTACTTTCTCTTCATTGTCTACCTTTTGACTCTTGTCGCCATTTTAACTTCTCCACATTGGGCCTCATTATGACTCTGGCGGTACCGGCACCGCTGCCGTCGGAGTCATTTTATTTCCGGTGCCCGGGAATGGGCAATTACCGCGGCATTGCAGCCCAAGCGGACCCATTAATTGGCCATTCCCGGGTTCCGGAAAATATTAGTCCCCCTTCCCATATGAGTCCCATTGAACTCAATCAGAGTGGGGAGGCCGGATGCACCGGCACCATTCGTGAATGGTGCCGGTGCACCCGACATGGTCTGCTCATGGTTGCCGGTATCCCTGCCAGGTCCGGTAACAACGGTACTGGCAAGCTTACCAGTACCGTTTTTACCAGACCGGCAAGCTTATAATGAGGGCCGTTGTCTTTCGGTGCCTGCTTGGCCTGGCTACATCTTATCTTTCACCTATTATCTCATTCTACTCCTGTCCTCTTACCGACCGTTACCAGTCTCAATTTCTTCTATTCTTCCTCGTCCCCTCTGTGCCTCCTCTTGCTTTCGCTCTTTCACTCTATTTGCGCCTAAGCATTCCCTCCCTCTCTCTCCACTCTTTGCCTTCTCGCCCTGTCTTCAGATCCCGCCTCCAAGATCATCTCCCCTTTAATTGACTGATTTTCCATTTATTTGTTTACACCCCTTTGTCCTAATATTAGTCCGGCCGTGACTGCTTTTTGCGGTGGAACCAATTCTGATTTGATCGGGTTTTTCCCATTCAGTGGTGGATGAGCACACTGACAAATAATAGCTCAAAATGATTTCAGTTGTTCTGATGAATGCAAAGCCCTTTAATCAATCACTGCAATGGCAGCCAAAGAAGCCAGAACAAATATTCCAACGCATGCCAGGGGTTGCTTGTGAGCTCATGAATAATGGATGTGAATTATCAGTTTGAGATTCACTGCATCTTGTGGAGCAGGACAAAGCCTCATTTGCATATGGGTTTACACCTATATATTCAAAGCTTTTCCATCGATCGCTCTCCATTGAATTTCGAAGCCTAACATAACGATTTTCAAACAAGGCATCTAAACCCCTGTCCTGGCCCCCTGTCCTGGCAATCCAAATACCTAGCCCACTTCAAATATTATGTTAGGAATTTAAGAACATTCTCAGCCATAGCAAAGAAGAAAAAAGCAGTAGCATTTTTGTAAGTAGAAGGAGAATCCATCTGTTGAGTCTCTCACACAGTTTCTCTACATTTCTGCAATGTTTGTATATTTTTAAAGCGTAATTGTGTTTGTCTTAGTTGCATAACCACGGATCGAAGCTGTGTTGCTTCGTGTCTTTGTGTCTTCCAAGGCAAGCACGTTGCTGCTGAGCTATCCTCCAATGCCATAAGTTCTGAAGTTCTGAAGTTTCAGGGGATGCAGGATCTCACACATATCATCACCCCTCTAGGTGCTGCCTCTGTCAACAATATACTATGAAAATTCCATATATTGCCTGCCCATCTTCTTGTGCTCGTATTTTGTCAAGTGTGTTTCCTGGTAGATTCTAAGGTTATTGTTTCTCCCATTGCATATGTGCCAGTTCATGCTCGTATTGCATAAGTGTCATTTCATGCAATTCACTCCATATATGCTTTTCACAATCCAAGAAATCAGACTTTGTTCAACCGTTGTGAAACTAAGTATATAACTATGCATGCCCTCTAAAAACATATATACCACAGCTATGTGTATCAGGGTATTGGTGCACTGTAGACTGAATAGAAGTTAGGTGTTCTTACGAAAACTAGACTCAGCCACAAAACCTATCACCGCCCCTGTGGACCTCTAATTCCCCCAGTTTGAGATTCTTCAACAAAGTTTGTTGAAACACATTGAAGTCTAGCACCATTCTCCTCAAAATATAAAGCCATCCCGTGCCCTAATAACCTTTGACCCCAGTCTGGCCTGTGTATCCTTAATAATTCACCTAGAATTCCCAACAATCTGTTCTCCAAATTCTTTTTCTGTCTCTCTTCTCCCAATCATTTTGGCAACAAGCCTACTGAGCACCTCTATTCATCTGAGTGCTTATACCTAGTTCAGACTTTGGAAAAGTAACTTTATCTTGTCTTACACGTGCCTCTGCTTTGTAATATGGTGACGACTGATATGTTCATCCAACTATACATACTTTTCCCAATCCAGAGCACCCTACTTGGACGTGAACAGTCCTGTGCCAATCTCAAAATCAGACTAAGATGCTTTCTAACTTGGGGATGGTTGCATGTGCCGTCTGTCCTAGTGTGTGTAAGTAGCTTTATTGTCCCATGACACTTTAACACATGAGGCATGTATTTAAGGTAAGTTATAGGTACATAGACAGACATACCCCATGTCAGTCTGGCATGGCAGCCACCAGCGACATGAAACTAAAGCACCTCCCCCACCATAATACCATAAACATAACCAGTGCACAACTGAATAAAGACCACAGCTCTCTACAAAGCACAGTACCAGATGAAACACACCGCAGCACAACATTCCCATCAAGGAGGAAGAACATGACTATCGTTAAAACCCTAAACCAAATCACAAAGTTCCCTACCACAGCTCACACATGGCAACCAGTTAAGCAGATGAAAGAGAACCTTGATACATTAGGAAATAATAAAAGGTAACCCCACACCTTGTCATAACCCTAAACTATAATGAGCAACCATTATGAACCAACTGCCACACACACAAAGCAATCAAGCAAAATGGACTAAAACTGCCACGCAAACGTGGACCCATATCCACTTCACAGAATGGGTTGCCTACAACCAGATGGAACAGACTAAATCTAGCAATACACTTATATAGATCTCAAACCAAGCCATGCTGCCATAGACACCAACCTTTGTAGCTCCTAACTGCAATTGTGATCACTCACAGAACATCAATCCAGGCCAATTAAAACTCAGCCACAAACCTCTTGCAGCCTACCACTTCAACCCTTTGCATCTCCTCAATGCACCTGTGATCACTCCCAGAACACCCATCAGTCCATGCAGAGCTAAAGCACAGCTGCAACAGCTGGATGTTGATCAGAAGGCCCAATGAGAAGAGTGAATATGTTCTGTTGGTTGTTCACTGCCTCTTCCGATAAAGCAAGTAGTAGACAGTCACTGAAATAATGAGATAGCATGATCCCCATCTACTGACAACCAGTGCCACATTGGACAACTCTGTTAGCTCTGTCTAGATACTAAATGGTAATATCATATATTGATAGTGCACTCCTGAAAGGAAAAATCAGAGAATGATCAGTCACTCCAATGAACTGTTGCAAATGATAGGCACCCTGGAGATTTATTGTGGCTTTTACTTCACCAGGCATCTACTAATGGATCATGGATTGAAGGGTGCACTGGATTGTGCCGACCCACAGGTTCAATATTTTCAGATCAAATACAATCCTCAAATTCTCAAAGGCTTTCTTCACCAGAATGACCGCAGAGTAGAATCTTTCCCCCTCTCTTGAGTTTGCATTCGGTTTTGTGGGCCTGGTTTCCAGCAGGGTTCTCAGTTTCTGTACATCAAGGGAGATTACTTATTGCAGGATCTTGTCACAACTGGATATAGAGGTATTTCAACAAACTCTTTCTTGAAACCATTCAAAAGTATATTGTGAATCCGTAATGTGTTGTGTTTGTTCCACGATTTTGTGAACCTCTGCAAAGTTCCTTCCACAGGATCTGGACCTCTGGTATAGCCAGGACTGCTGTGACTCTTGATTCCTTTAAGGATAGAGTTTCCAGAAGCTAAGGATATGCTGAGAGGCTTTGGGTTTGGATTAGAATGTGTACCATCCTAATAAATGGCTGTGACATTTCACATTCAAATGTCAGGGATGCTAGTAAGGATGTAATGGCAAGTATCGGTATTCCCTTAAAATGGCACATCAATGTGCCCATCTTCAAATGATATCTTAGTCCTGGAGTCAAGGTCTGGATTAATTAATGTCAGGCCTTCAAATGGAATATGGAGCACTATGTTTTTCCCTGAAATGTTTTCCATTCCAATATGTAATTGTGTCACTTAGCCAAAAAATAGTGGCTTTGGTGTGCCCAGGTTCTGGTGTGGTGTCCATAGGAGTGCCTGATTCAAACTCTGACTGTTGTTCTAGCTGAATGAATGCTTCTGAACAGTCCTATCCATCCTCCACCCAGTACATTTTTTTTGTAATGGAGTGTACAATGTGGACTTGGTAGATACTGATCTGACGGAGAATTCAGCATCTGAGAAGGCCGCTTCTGATTTGATTTTTAGATTTGTACCATGCATAACCATGGGGGGACCGGGCACAAATGCATCTAGGCAGGGAGATGTTCTTACATAATTTGTAACAGTGTTGCAGGGTTCGAGCTAACAGTAGGATCTATACGAGGCAAACAGATGAGTTTTCAGTTTTTGTCTAAAAATGATAATGGATTCGAGAAATCGAAGGTACAATGGAAGCTCATATCTCAATTGAGGACCAAGAGCAGAAAAACGTTGCTTGCCCCAAGTGGTTGTTTCTGACCCTTGGAATCTGTAAAAGACACTGGTCTAAAGAGCACAGTTGTCTTGGATGGCAGTACAGATGAATGCACTTAAACACTAAACAGAGCACCTTAAAAAGAATCCTCTGGGACACTGGCAGCCAGTGTATCTGCATTCTAATTTGAGAAATAGCAGCTCTTCTGTCGGGTGAAAGAATCAACCTAATGGCAAAATTCTGGGCTATGTGAAGTCTCTAATCTGAAATGCGTGCAGCCCTATAAGGAGAGAATTGCAGTGGTCTAGCCTGGCATTGTTTAATATTCCAGCCTCAACTGAAAAGTAGACCGACTTTACCATCTGCTGACCTGCGAATTACAGTCCATACTGTACTGCCAGATGCAGCCAATTTTTTTTACAGTGTCTACATACTTAGTAGGGGCTCCAAAAAGAGAAGGCCACAGAACAATATGTGTCATGTCTCGTACCGGCCTCCTTGCGCCTAGTACTATAACCTCTGTTTTTGTTGGTTTCAACTGAAGTTTGTTTTCCAACATCCAGTCCTTGATTGTAGTTGCACATGACAACACAATATTTACTGCTTCCATTGGTTGATTTAGTCACACATAAATGTGGGTGTCATCCGCGTAAGAGTGGTATGACAGCCAAAATTCTGAGAGAATGTTCAACAGAATTCGGATGTAAATGTAGAACAACAGAGGTGAGAGTGAGGATCCCTGGCGTACCCCACACTCGACCGGCACTGTGACAGAAAGACATTCCCGCATCTTTACCTGTTGGGTGTGTGGGATATTTTGACCCACTCAGATGTGCCTCACTACATTACTTTGCTGCTTTGATGCCAGAAACAGCACAGAATGGATGTGCTGACACTTGTGCATGCCAAGATCCCTAAACTGCTCTTGCAATAACCAGAAAATGGCAGCACTGCCCTGCCAACATACATTTCAGGTGGGGTGGAACAGAGGACTCACTGCAGGAATGTGCCAGTGTGCTCTGCAACATTTTACATGGAGCAAAGGAAAGAAGCAGCACTACTTTGCTGTAAACCCAAAATGCCTCTTTAAAATGTCAGCTCTTCAAACTTAAAAAGTGCTGTTTTGGTGCTAAATCCTTAATTTCTTATGAACCACTGTGACCAAAGGGGCCCTGCTATGCCCAGGATTAGTCTTGTTTCTCAGAGGAACCGGGCCTCATTTGAATGACAGCTCATACCAAAAGTATCTTTGCAAAAGCAACCCAGGGACTTTGTTTTCATTTTCCACAGGAAACACGGCTATTTCTTCGCAACAGTATCTAAAGAATCAGCTGTCCAGAGAAAGACTCTAAACAACTGCTTGCTACATTTATCCATGCTGCAAACAATTCCAGCACACAAGCGAAGGACTAAAGCTGACTAAAATGCGCATTTGCTGCAGATGAAAACCAAATTTAAAAGAATAAGTTAAATGTGCTTTTTCCTGAATGAAGAGCAAAATCGCCTATATTATTGTGTAAAGGCTTGATTATTTAAGAATGTTAACGGATTTGCTACTGTCGAAAATCCACCAATAAACTGTTTAATTCCACAGGTTTAAAGTAAAGATTTAAAATGTGAAACTCAAAACTAAACCCAGTCTGAGTTGGTAAACTTTATAAAAAAAACCTGCTCTGCAAGTTGCTAGCCCTGAAAAAGGTTGACACCTCAACTGCTGGAACAGGAAAAGGCTAATTGCTAGCTGGAGGCTTTGAATTCCCAAGACAATGGGGCTTTTCAAGTCACATTAGACATTTGTCTTTACCCCAGACTAAGACAATAGCAGGCTAAAACACTCACTTTTCCAGTGGGAGGGGCAGGAAGCTTCACTCACAAGGAAGAGGCCCCTCATTCTACTTCAAAGGGGTTGACATTTGCTTACACTTGGGAAAGTTTAAAATGCCTATTTTGCAACTGCACTTTCAAGACATTTAACCTTGCCACAAGAATGAGGAAACATCTGATAATTGGTAGTTTTAAATCTAATTATATGCTGTTCATTTGACGACTTGATAAGACTCAGTACTGCATAATGAACAGAAGTTAGAAGAAGGACCAATTGTGCAAAAAGTATTATTGTTGCAAACATAACATTGTGTACACATATAACAAGGGTGATTGCGCAGCAATGTACAAAATTGGGAAATGTTATGCCACATTTTTTATGGTTAAGATTGCCAAAATGTCACAGAAAGACTAAACCAGGTCCTACAGACTTGGGAGTTGGATTGAAATGTAACCCAAAAAATGTGTAAACTGTCTACATAAATATGTATTTGTGGGAAAGTTAGATTTTGGTTCCAGTGGCTAGGGGAGGTTCTAGACATTGTAAAAATCATCCCATAAACATGACTTCCTTTTCAGTCATCCAATCAGCGAAAAGCAAGGCAGAGATTATGCTTTTGCCCAATCCTAACATTAGGGGTTTGGACAGTAAGATTTCCCCTGCCTTATACTTTAGTGATGTCATGTGGCATGATAAATAAGAGAACCTCACAGCACACAGACACACTGATTCTTGACTTCATCCTGATTTTATGTGTAGTGCCCTGTTCCTAAATTCTCCATCCTTGTTCCTGATTCATGATTTTCCTTACAAAGCTAAGGCCTCAGCATTGCTGAACTCCTTTTTCAGCTAGGCTTCAAACTCTAAAAATCCCAAAAACCTAAGGGAAGCATTCTGATTCAGCTGGCTTGCTGCTACTAAATGCATGCCTGCTGCAAACTTGCCATCCCACTGATCTCCAGTTTCCAGTAACCAGTGCAGTCCAGAGCAGTCCAGCGACAAGAACCGGGTAGCTGACCCTATCCCGTCAGATGTGCCCTGCTGTCCTGGGTTAGACCCGATCTGGTTAATGACCAGAACCCTTGACGGTCCAAAATACTAAATTAAAGTGGACTGTAAGTATTAATAGGAAGCATAGAAAATCATAGCATACCTTGCTTTGTTTTGTTCCATCCCAATCTCTAAACCATCCTATCGTTACCTTAAGAACTTGTAATATTGTCACAACCATTCTTGAAACCTTGCCTTTAATCCTTTGCGGTAGTGCTAACTTCTTTACATAATTGTGTCTTACGAAATCCCAAACCCTTAATCCCCCCTTGGGTAATTGGACTGAGTCCACCAGGGTGGGCACGGAGGTGCTGGGGTTGGTTCTCCAGATCAACTCTAGAGCTTACTGTGTTTCAATCTGGTAACCTAGCCTGAATGCCCAAGTGTAGAACATAACTATCCTTGTTAAAATTGATTTCTGTTTTCTTTTTAGTGCCATTATTTTCCAAAAACGCCTCTCATTAAACATTGCATAACTCACTCAATTTAATAGCTAGAGACTTTATTTCAACTCTCGATGATACCTAAGACACATAGATACATCCCAACCTAATCAGTACTCTGAATCAGTATATTTCACCCGTTTGTCTCAAAAACAGTGTGGTCCAATTTAGGCGGGAATCCGCATTTCTGCAAAGTTTTACACGTGTGATTTTTGTTTTAAATTATTTTCAAACTTCCATTAAGATTCAGTGTTTCCTTTTGCTCAAACTATAGCTCATGATTGTTAGCATCTTTTAATGTTGCTGCGATAGACATTTATACTGATTTAAGGATTTTTGCACACTTTGAATTGTTTTGCTTAACCATTTTTTAATGTCAATTTAAAAGTATAAGATTTCAAACCCGCTTTTCCCTCTTGTTTGGGGAGGGAAGGTGGTATTTAAATTCTGATTACTGTTCTTTAGTCCTGAATACCTGCTGCTTCCTTATATCTATTCGTAATTGGCTATTGGTGGGTTGAGGAATATTGCAGGGGGAAATCCTAACCTAAGTGCTATCTTTTCAAAAAGCCAAAAGTGTTCTTTTCTCTTATGTTTTATATTCTGTGTTGCTAAAAGTGAATTTAACTGCCTTTTATACCTTATTATCTGTTATTGTCACCACATTGGTGATTGCTGCTCCCTATTACAAAGTATATGTGTGATTTGAATTTTAAATAAATAAATAAATATTACCTTTACCAACCAGCCTGATTCCTGGTCCATTGTGAACTGGGGTATTTTGAGAAGGGGTGTGACATGAGTGATATATCACTCAGAATATTGAACCTATATACATTATAAAATAAGCATTTCAGCTGCGCGCTGCATACTAGGCTGAGACCAGGGTGTATCGCCAGGCCGGTCTGTAAAAGTAAAAATAAATCAACCCCGAAATACTTAATAAGGAAATTGATATTTCCAAAATGGCGATCCCAGTAGAAATCAAAATGGCTAGGGAACACCCCCTGCACAAGCTGTTGGTCAGGGGTGAGTGGCCAGAACAGAATGAACATGTCTGGCTGCATGAAATCACAGACAGGTCACTGCCATGAACATGGATACATGGCAGGACAATGGCCCATTACACCAAGCTCTTAGTGAACTGTACATGGCCCCAAAAGGGAAAGAGGAGCAGAGTAAAATTGCCAAAATTGCGGCCTACCTGTACCTCCACATAGGAGTGATACGGGAAAAGCATCCTGAAAGCATAGTTCTGGCACAGAATCAGGTTGAATCACTAGAGAGAATCAAGAATGATCTAGGCTCTGCAGAATAAATGCCACTGAAGAGCCAAGAATTAGAGGCAGAATCTAGACAGTATGTCACAAAATTAAAAGAAGATCTGGCTCTCGTACAGAAAGACAACGCAGAGCAAGACACCCAATTACAGGCACTGAAAGAGGAGTATCAGGAAAGGTTTGACTCTCTCCAACAGAGGCAACAGAAACTGGTGCAACAATTAAATTATAATAGAGCCTGTGCAGAAAAGATAGTTACCCTTCAAAACCACATAGAAACCTTGAAAGAGGAAAATAATAAATTAATTATGAGAGACCTACACTCTAAAACAGAATTTGATGAGGAGCGCCAGAAATCCAATGCCATCAAAAAACAAAGGGATGACCTGGCTTAACAGAAGGGCACCCTAAATCAGGAAAGGGACGCCTTAGGCTAGGAAGTAAGCCAATTAAAAACCGAATTAGAGGGAAGAATGGTGTTCCTCCAGGAGCTCAATGAAGAAAAGACAGACTATGGGAAGCTACTAGAGCACACCAGACGGGTAGAGGAAGCTCTGGCAGTCCAATGATGCTGAAACTCAGGAGGTGAGTCTCTTGCAGCAGAAATTGGCCCAGTACTTCCAGGCCAGGCAGGAAGTGCAGAGAGAAAATGAGGCTCTCTGTGAAAAGAATGATGTGCTTCACCAACAAGTAGCAATGCAAGAGCGAATCATTGAGACCAGTAGGGCCTTGATAGAGGAACAAAAGGCTCAGATTTTTGCTTACCACTAGGAAATAGGGACTGAAAAAGAAAAGTTAGAGAGGGACAGAGCAACCCCTGATCATCACTTAAGGACCTCTGTCAGGAGAGGGATGCCTTAGGCCAGGAAGTCAGCCAATTAAAAACTAAGTTAGAGGAAAGAAAGCTGGCCCTCCAGGAGCTTAGTGAAGTTAAAACTGAATATGAACAGCTACTAGCGCACAGCAGGCGGGTGGAGGATGCTCTGGAAAAGAACACTCAGACCAATAATGACAAAACTCAGGAGGTGGGTCTCTTGCAGCAGAAATTGGCCTAGTATTTCCAATCCAGGCTGGAAGCACAGAGAGACAATGAGGATCTATGTGAAAAGAATGACAGGCTCCACAAACAGATAGCCATGCAAGAGCAAATCATTGAGACCAATAAGGCCTTAATAGAGGAGCAAAAGAGTCAGATTTTGGCATATCACCAGGGAATAGGGGCTGAAAGAGAATAGGTAGGAAGGGATAGAGAAACCCCTTAGCATCACATCAGAACGCCTGCAATTAGGCACTCTAACTCCTTCAATAGCATGAACTCTGCCAGCTTCATGTCCACTGGCTCAGTTGAACCAGGGGCCATGGGGATGGTAGAATGCAATAGAGTGGGTAGGATGGGACTGACAGATCAGAGCCCCCCAGAAATAGATGGACAGGCATCCGTGTACAGATCCCCAAAGTTTAGGCCTAATATCTCTGACCAGGAAGACTCATATAAAGGGAGCGTCAGAGAACTGGATCCACAAAACTATCGCCTTCCAAAAGATCAGTTTGTTAAATTTGGTGGGGAACTCCAGGAAATAAAGCCCAAAAAGAGTATCCTGAAGACCTCTACCGAGTTAGGGCAGTGGGAATGGGTACTCTGGGAATCCTGGGAGCAGGGCAGAGTCAGAAGACTCTCCTGCTCACCACAGGAATAGGAAAACTTGGACCCAACATTCTGAAAGCCCTTCTAAAGCTCACAGTTTCAGGGAGTGCCTAGAGGATAAAGAAGCCACCTCCAGTAGCAGTGCCTCTGAGTCTGAGGACAAGAGGACTCGGGTGACTAAAATCAAAAAGACAAACAAAATTAAGAGAGCTATGCAAAAAGATCCCCTGAGGCAGATCAAGGCCATTACATGCGTTATAACTCCCTGTCATATAAATGCAAAGTATTTGGTCTGGGAACACCTAGAATTATATGAACAGATGATAGACACTTTTCATCTGAAGGGCAGTCAGAATTGCATACAGTATGTGAAATGGACATTTTCTCCTGAGTACTCCAGTTAATTGCAGGACTGGAGGATCAGAATCACTCAAGATGGTCCACCTACAGGGCGGCCATCTTAAAACACTTCTCTGCTCATAGAAATTCCCAAGAGGCCTGCAATCTGCAGTGCGGGGAAGATCAGGCCCCACAAGAATTTGTGCAGGAACTCAAACGTGCCTTTGCGCAGACCACCAGGAGGGTGCACACAGATAGTAGGGAGTTCATCAACACCTTCTTCCATGCACTCCCTAAATATATAATGACCCAGCTGGTGAGGGACTTTCACAAGAAGAGATCACTGGACTGGGTCATAGAACAGGCGACCCGTATTTATGTGGTACAAAAACTTGTAGATAACAAGAACACAAATAAAAACCCCAAACCAGCCAACACCCATGCTGCTGCTAAGGTGGCGGAGGTGAAGATTGCCCCCATTTAAGATTTGCAGATGGGGGGCCTAAAAATATACTCGTACAAAATCCATCCAGCCAAAGAACCAGAAGGCCCTTGGGCCAATCCCATATAGGTGATGGTCATGGAGGTAATCGCATAAATGGGACCCCTAGCTCCCCTGATTACATTAGCCCCTGATACAAGGGTAACAAACCCATCCTGGGGTATGTGTGGACTCCCCCAGCCCAAGGGGGGGATCCACCAGGAAGGTACCACCCTAGGAAACTTCCTTCCTAACTTTCCCCAAGAGGGCAGTAATCCCCGAAATGCCAGGTTGAGTTTCTTTCGCTGGTACCCCCAAAACTTCAAGATACAGAACAACCCTCCTTTCTTTCCCAACTTTCCTGAGCCCAGACAGCCCAATCAGGGAGAGGGGAGGCCAAGGGTGGAGGGTTACCCCATTTTTCCAAACCCAGGGTACTATGGGAGAAGGGGTAATTATCCTTCCCGTGTTGCACCCAGGATGGACCAGAGACCCCCGTACAAGCCAGAATGGGTGTCTCAACTGGAGCGCCAGGTCCAGAACCTGTTCCAGGATCTGGGTCGCATGTTGAGGGCTCAGCAGAACCCTCAGATGAACATGGTGGCTCAGAACCCCACAAACCAAGGGTCTGGTACTCCAGAACAATGACGGGGAGAGAACCCTTACAACTCACCGGTTCCAGAGGAGAAGGCATGGGGGAAGGGAGGTGTAAAGCCTTAGAGGAAGCTTTCTTCCCTACCTGTAAAAAGCCCCTGGAAACCCAGGAACTGGAACAAAAATCTCCTACCCCCAAGGAACAGAGGGCGGGGAGGAGAAATAAAGAATCCAAAAAGGCCCATTTTGTGGAGGAGTTTAGTGTCCTCCAATTTGAAGGAGAGGGGTCCTCAGAGAACTCTGGGAAAAAGATCTCCTTCAGGGACGGGGGAACTACCCCCAAAGAAAAATGGGTCCTATTCTGGTGACTGCCTCCAAAAAGGGGGGGGGGAGTCAGCCCAGAATCAGAACCAGGGGAGCCAAAACTCCCCCAATATCCAACTGATACATTTTTCTTGCAGTTTCCCAAGCTCCCACACAGAATCATGCCCAAACTACCCCTGTGTCGGAATCAAGAATTAAGGAATTAACCAACCAACTGGCCCAAAATGCACATTATCTTTGCCCCCTTGAGGAGGAGGATGGAATATTTTATGTCCCGGTCCAAGGACAAGGGCAGTATACAGTGTCAGGACTGGTTAACAGTAGATCCCAAGCCACTATTCTGTCAGAGAGCCTTTGATCAGATGAATTCAGGAAGGGGGGGGGGAGATACCAAATACCTCTCACACCGCTTTCTGGACCACTTCAGAACTTCTATCGGAATGAAATTCCTGTTGAGGGGACTGCGGATGTGGATATTAAAATTGGGCGACACAAGGTGAAACACCCGGTCATAGTCATGACACCGGAGGGTACACCCTGTCTACTAGGGAATGACATCCTGGGACGGTTGTCCCCCCTAATAGAATATAAATAAGGTCCTCTGGACCCTGACTAACCGGCCAATGAAATTAAAACATAGTGTAAACCATGTTAGCTTAAACAGCACATGCCACATGGTTGAACAAAAACAGGATCATATTGAGTTCCATTTGGGGATCGTTTGATGAGTGAAGTACGGCGTTAGATACTGGGATCGTGGCGCCGGGGAGGTCTACAAAGTTTTGGACCTTTCGGTTTGTGTGATTTAGAGGCCGGCTCGGAAGAGGCACGGAGCTGGCCGTGTTCGCTGTGGGCGCTATGGCCAGAGTGCACAAAGAGATGTTGTTAGTTGCCAACAAAGGGGGCCTGAGCTCCTTTAGTTTTTTTGAACATGGCGCTAATTTGGCACTCTTACCGTCAGATGTTTTTGAGGAACTCCGTAGTACTCGCAAGGAGGCCTCTGAGGTGAAATCTGTTTCGGACTGTGCAGGAAGGATTACGCTTGTGCCGGGGAGCTCCATGGCGCCTGCAGCAGACTGCGGACGACTGCTCACCCTCAGCTCACGCTCCGCTCACCGCTTCACGGTGGAATGGGTGGTTTTAAGCTCCAGTAGAGAAAACAGGGTAGAAAGACTGCAGACTGCGGACGACTGCTCACCCTCAGCTCACGCTCCGCGGTGGAATGGGTGGTTTTAAGCTCCAGTAGAGAAAACAGGGTAGAAAGACTGCAGACTGCGGACGACTGCCCCTGACACAGATTATTGAACTACATAGGCTGGCTCCACAACAGGAGAAGGATGTGTGGGTCAAAAGAGAATGTTCCCTTTCACTGACTGACCACTCCTACTATCCTTTTTCAAAACAACCAAATCCCTGACATGACAGTAATTTCTCTAGGACAACAAACTGGTGATGGGAATTCTTCTTTATTTCTGAAAATCAACTTTCCAGTTTCAAGTGGCATTCCACACTGGAAGGAAATACTCTGAAATTCTATACTAATTCACAATCAGAACATTCCAATTCCACAGTCTAAAATGATGGGAAACCAGCTCAAATCTTAGCTGACATTCAGAAGATCAGAGAACAGTTATTCATGCCCATTCAGTTAAATGAGCGGAAGGAATCTGTTCTCGACCTGGTGTGCGTGAACAACGGTAAGGGCTTCATCAGCGAATCCATGTTCCGAAAACTCCCAAAAGATCCAGCCATTCCCACATTTAAATTGATTGACAAATGGGAAATGGACCTGGAAACTTCCATTATTGGTAATAAAAGCATAGTACATAACTGTTGGGTCGTGCGAGATGACCCTGCTGCATTCTATTTAGTCAGTGACATTCTCAATCGCTGTGCCATTATTTGAGCCTGACAAACTACAAAGCCTGGTCCCGATTAGGGGGCAATCCCATGGACTTTGATGATGCAGAAAAAGCATTTTGGTCAGCCCAATTGCGGCCATATGCAGTTGAAGTTCAAATTGGAGAGGAAGTCACCATCCCAGGACAGACATGACTATTCATACTTCAATTAAAAATTCAAAGAGGACAGAAACTGCAAATTCCTGACGCATATTTTCACCTCAATGCCCATCTCCAACAGCAAGGGTCGGGGTTAAACCCAACACCATTAGTCAATGTAGAAGACAACACCATTCCAATATTGATGGATAACAGCAACCTTAGGAGTATCACTCTGCGCACAGGCACCATTATTGGAATGGCGGTTGATGACCGACATTTTTCCATAGATTTAGGTAATGGACTGATAGGACCGATCCCCAATGACTGTTTTGACAGTGATAGCGACAACGACATAAGACCGGACAGGATCTTCACCCGGCATGAGAGGAATTTCCTGGTGTACTCTTCCTGCCCTTACGTTAAGGAAGAGATGACCTGTGACTTCAGGAGGAATGAGGTGATATTCCAAGTCCACAAGGCCTGCCTTCCCTGCCTGAAACCCTCTGTCCAGGTCAATACTTTAACCAGGCACTTCTCCAACCAGCTAGAGGAGGCCGCTGAGATAGCCAAACCAGAAGTCTTTCCGGGCTTCAGGCAAATGGTTGAAGAGAGAGTCAACCTAGCTGATGCCTGTGAGACTCTGGAGCAAAAGTCAAATTTGAAACACATGTTCTTAGATTTTCAGGATCTCTTTGCGGTGGACTCATATGACTGTGGTCGCACCGAAATCCTAAGAACAACAATTCCCACAGACCCTGGTATGACTCCAGTGTTTGTGAAACAATATCGCTGTCCTCTCGCATCCATGGAGTCCCTCACAGAAATAATCAAAATCCTTGAGTCCCGTGGTATAATGTGTCCAGTCCACAGAACCTTTAATAATCCGGTGCTTGGGATTTTAAAACCCAATGGCCAGTGGAGACTCTGTGCTGACCTAAGGGAACTAAACAAATGGGTCGATACGTCTTGATAGCCCCTCCCCTACATTGACCAGGGGCTGTCCCAGATCCAGGGGTCAAAGGTATACACTGCCACTGTCCTGACCAATGGGTACTGTACAGTAACTGTCAGTAGGGAGGACCAATACAAGCTGGACTTTACCTTCGGGGGGCATCAGTACACCTGGACCCGACTCAATGAATCGAACATATTCTTACACAGGGCTATGCCCGACTTGGGTCAAATGGGTAACCTGGCCTATGTAGATGATGTTCTGATCAAAATCTCAACTGTGTAGGAACACATAGCGGAAATATGTTATGTTCTTACCCAGTTGAGGGTTGCCGGAGCAAAACTCTCTTTCCAAAAGGCACAGTGGTGCAGGACTGTGTCAATTTCTTGGGGCATGAAATAGCTCCTGAGGGTCTCTGTCCCCAGGAAAGGAAAGTGGAAGCACTCCTGAAATTAAAAGATCGCACAACTCTGTGTGAGCTAAGGAGCCTCCTTGGACTGACAAATTACAGTAGAAAGTTGAAGGGGGGTCAAGTGGGAGTGGGGTCCAGACAAGCTGTCTGTCACGCTCACCTTAGCTCTGCAGGAGTACCTGGAACTTCCGTCCTGGGTTATCCTCTTGATTATGACTACTCTTGGTGACAACTGTGTCTGGATTGGGATCAAGAACACAAGGCAATTGTGAGTTCCTGGGAACTTGGGGAAAACCGTACCCTCCCAGCCCTTATGTGGGGCCCACTTGTGTATGCATGTGCTCACCTTATGTAAATAGGTATTAGGCTCTCCGTCCTGCTCTCTCTTCTCAGCAGGGGCGCAAAGTCCAGCACCATCAGTTACTTCACTGATGAAACCCATGTCAGGCCTGCTCTGGCATTGGGTAGCTGCTTGCTGCACTATTGAGCGTGTGATTAATCCTAATGTGCTTGCTTTCTCTCCTTGCTTGCTATCCTTTTCTGACCTTCTTTGGTCTTTTGTCGAGTATGCTTGCTTTTCTTTCTTGTTTGCTGCTCACTGTTTCTTTCAGACTCTGTTGTCTACTAGTGCGGTTTCAGTCTCTTGCTATAGTTCTTTCTCTCCCTTTCTTATTGACTGTTGCACTGCCTGCCCCAGTAATGCCAAAAGTCCATTGCATGCTTGTTTATTGTACTGCCTGTTCCTTTAAAGCGAATTGTCTGCAGTTTGTTCTTACTGCGTGTCTTTGCGTTTGCTTTATAGGGTCCGGAATTCTGGCGTGGAGAAGGGGCCATGTGCTGATCTGGAGGCTTCCAATCGGAGAGTTGTGGAGTGCCAGTTGACAGAGTCGGGACGGAGCTGGGACGGAGCCGGGACGGAGCCTGGACAGAGCCGGGATGGAGCCGGGATGTCGCGGATCCGAAAACCAAAGACGCCGGTCTGCGAGATTACAAGGAGCTGCCGAGGACATCGTGGGAGCTGGAAGCAGGTAAGTGGAACCTTGGAGGCAGCTGGGAGGCTGTTGCAGGACACAGATAGCTGTGCATGTTCCAGAGTACTTCTGCTGGCTGGGATGGATCTCCGGAGGCATGACGAGCGTGCGCTGCCTTGGGACAGTGTGGGATGGTGCCTGGGTGTGGCTTAAATAGTCAGCCACACCCAGAGCCTAGAGCACTGCCTATGAGTTTCTGCAGGACTGCTTCCCCCCATGTTGGGTGGTTAGCCCAATGTTGGATAATGCAGCTGGTGCCAGGCGCGCCATGCCCTGGTCCAGCTGGGTTGTACCCAGGTTCCACATATGGGGTTGCAATGTGGAGTCCTGTGATCCCAATAGAAGGATACTAGGGCAATTATATGGGATTCGGTTACTGGGTTGGTGGAGGGCATGACACCGAGGCAGTAAAGCAACTCAAAAGAAGCCTCTCACAAGTGCCTTGTCTAGCTTACATTGTCAAAAACAAGGAGTTATTTTTGGAGACAGGGTTCTCAAATACATGTTTGTCTGCAGTATTATACCAAGAGCATGATGATGTCAATAAAGTAATCTCCTATGCAAGTAAAACTTTATCCTCTGTGGAGGAAAAATTCAACGATTGTGAGAAGGCACTCCTGGCAGCGGTGTGGGCATTGAAGAATTACCACCCGTTCATCCAGAGTGAACACATCATAGTGGAAACTCCACACCAGCCTCTGCAATATCTTCAAAGCAACAGAATCCAGGCTGGAAATGTGAGTAATTCCAGAATTACTTCCTGGATTCTGTCAATGCAAGGCTTTCCTGTGGAGGTCAGATATGGCCAAAACAAGAAGAGTCCCCTCGCGCAAGGTCTGGCTGACTTGCATGATTGTGCCAGAGAAAACTGTCTCAAGGAGGAAAGTCTTAAAACTCAGGACAACATGGAGCCGTACCTGAATTCCCCGCACAAAGTCTATGAAGAAGCCAAGTGCAGGGGAATGCCCACTGTTTATGTGGATGGGTGCGCCTACCATGTTGACAACAATGGGGAAAAGGAACTGGTGGCCGGCGTTGGGAATGCCTGGGTGAATGATGCCCCGGAACCCTCTGCTGGGTACAAACTCCGTCCCTGTAGTAGTCAGGTGGCAGAGCTGATGGCATTTCATCAAGCCATCCTCACTGCTGTCCAACATCAAGTCCACGAACTGGTCATAATCACTGATTCAGATTATGTCCGGAACGGGTTTGTGGAGCACCTGGTTAATTGGAAAACCAAAGGAATGCTATGTGCTAACAACAAACCAGTCAAACATGGCAAACTAATACAAAATATCAATGCTCTGGTCACCTCTAGTGGGATGACCATCTACTGGAAAAAGATCAAGGATCATTCCAGAATAGAGGGACCAGACAAACCTGGAAATGACACGCTGATCAGCTGGCCAAAACAGGAGCCATCCAATGTGATCTCCTTGAGATCGAGTCCCTGTTCGGGGAATCCAGGTCACTGCTATTACTAGGACCCATACAAATGTTCACAATGAAATGCCCAGTTGAGTAAAGAGACCCCAGATGCTGATTTAATCACGGCTAAAAAAGGGGATCCAATCACTGGTAAGTTTATCAACATAGTGAGGACCCTGAGAACTTTCCGCTGATGGATACCAATTGCATTGTGAAAGAGGACCTCAGAGTGTTGATAAAATGTCCAAAAATGTTCTGAATCCAAGACGGTTTGTTGGTGAGGAGAACCATATCTGGCTGTGACCAGTGGGAGGTCCCTACCTCATTCTGAAGCCTGATGCTAAGTCACGCCCATGATGCGGCCACAGCCAGTCATCGGGGGTTTCATACTACCTTAGAAATCTTGTGAGAGGTTGCATACTGGCCACACATGGGGCAGGACCTCGACCAATACTTGAAGGGGTGTCTTGTGTGTGCACAATTTCAGCCAAAATCACTCACACACCGAGCTCCCCTCCAAAAGAGGGGGATGACACTGCCTTGGTCAGATTTACAAGTAGATTTCATCAGCCCCGTGATTCGCTGCTCTAGAGGGAACAAGTACATGTTAACCGTAACATGTTTGTTTACTAAATGGGTGGCCTGTTTCCTGGACCCAAATTTCAAGGCAGAAACAGCAGCTGCCCTGATGATCAATCACATCTTCTTGCATTTTGGACTACCCCAAAGGATTGAGTTAGACCGAGGTAGTCACTTCACCAGCGAAGTGAGGACAAAGATGTGGGAGATACTTGGGGTAAAAAGAAAACTACACATTGTTTACTGCCAGTCCTCTAGTGGTGGAGTTGAGAGGTATAATAAAACCATTGTGAGCATACTAAAAAAGTTTGTGGCAGTCTCTGGGCCAAGTTGGGATATTCGATTACCACTCGTTCTGATAGCGATCAGATCTACCCCTTCTTCTGCAACTAAAATGTCTCAATTTGAGCTAACTGGACGAAGTATGGTGCTACCCCAGCATCTGCTCTACAGAGCCCAAGAGCAGACATTAATAAATGCCTCCACAACTCATGAGTTTGTTGAGAATCTGAGAAAACACCTTCAACATGCTTTTGCTTATGCTCAGCGGAATCTAGAAAGATCTGCAGACAGCATGAAAACCCACTATGATCTAAAGACAGCCAAAAGGGAAATCAAGTAGGAGACAGGGTTTACTTGTACAATTTCGAAAGGAGCCAAACCAAGGGCCGCAAATGTTTGCCTAGCTGGCGGGGACCTTTTGAAATTGTGGACAAAATCATACCAGTCGCCTACAGAATCCGCATCGCAAAGGGCGACTTGACAGAAGACAAAAAGTAGGTCCACATCAATCAGCTAAAGAGTTGCCACCCCAGGCACACTTTGGGGCAAATAGAGGAGTCCATAGAAAACCCAGTAGGGGATACTTCTAAAGCATAGAAATATGTTAATGTCAATGAATGCATGCGCATATCCCACTGCTGAAATCCCAATTGGAAGCCAGTAGGGGGGAAAATTGTCATAACCGGTTTGTGTTCTATTTTATAGATTTGCACTGATTATACCTAACAACCAAGGAGGACCTCCTCGGGGACCCGGAAGGCGAAACCCAAGGAAATCCGGAGTGTCCCTCCATACCAGAAAAGAAAACCATAGAGAAGGGTGGGGGTATCGTTCCACATTCCAACCAGAGGCAGCGAGAAGAGCGTGTTGCATAATTCACTGATGGAAGAAGGACTTCTGCCCAACTGAACATGCGTTTTCAAGAAAGAAAGATCCCACTTGCCCGACTCCCCCAAGACTGGAAGTCCAGATGAAGTCAGGGGGGGAGATTCTCTTGGATATTGTGACCCACTCAGATGTGCCTCACTACATCACTCTGCTGATTTGATGCCAGAAACAGCACAAAATGGATGCGCTGACCCTTGTGTGCACCAAGGTCCTTAAACTGCACTTTGCAATAACCAGAAAATGGCTACACCGCCTTCCAACACACATTTCAGGTGGGGTAAAACAGAATACTCACTGCAGGAGTGTGCTAGTGTGCTCTGCAACATTTTACATGGAGCAAAGGAAAGAAGCAGCATTACTTTGTTGTAAACCCAAAATGCCTCTTTAAAATGTCAGCTTTTCAACCTTAAAAATGCTGTTTTGGTGCTAAATCCTTCATTTCGTATGAACCACAGTGACCAAAGGGTCCCTGCTGTGCCCAAGATCAGTCTTGAATCTCAGAGGATCCTTCCTCATTTGAATGACAGCTCATACCAAACGTATCTTTGAAAAAGCAACCCAGGGACTTTGTTTTCATTTTCCACAGGAAACATGGCTATTTCTTTGCAACAGTATCTTAAAGAATCATCTGTACAGAGAAAGACTCTAAACAAATGTTTGATACATTTATCCATGCTGCAAACAATTACAGCACTCAAGGGAAGGACTGAGCTGACTAAAATGTGTATTTGTTGCAGATGAAAACCAAATTTAAAAGTATAAGTAAAATGTGTTTTTTTCCTGGATGAAGAGCAAAATCGCCTAGGCTTGATTATTTAAGAATGTAAAAGGATTTGCTACTGTCGAAGATCCACCTATAAACTGTTTATTTCCATAGGTTTAAAGTAAAGATTTAAAAGGTGAAACTCAAAACTAAACCCAGCCTGAGTTGGTAAACTGTATTAAAAAAAACCTGCTCTGCAAGTTGCTAGCCCTGAGAAAGTGTGACACCTCAACTGCTGGAATAGGAAACGGCTAATTGCTAGCTGGAGGCTTTGAATCCCCAGGACAATGGAGCTTTTCAAGTCACATCAAACATTTGTATTTGCCCCAGGCTAAGACAATAGCAGGCTAAGATACTCACCCTTCCAGTGGGAGGGACAGGAAGCTTCACTCACAAGGAAGAGGCCCCTCATTCTACTTCAAAGGGATTGACATTTGCTTACACTTGGGAAAAATAAAATAAAAATGACAAGTGACATTTGGTTTTAAAAAGCCTATTTTGCAACTGAACTTTCAAGACATTTAACTTTGCCACAAGAATGAGGAAAAATCTGAAAGTTGGTACTTTTTAAATCTAATTTTATGCTATTCATTTGAAGACTTGGTAGGACTCAGTACTGCATAAGGAACATAAGTTATGAAGAATGCCAATTGTGCGGAAAGTATTAATGTTGCAAACATAACATTGTGTACACATATCCCAGGGGTAATTGCGCATCTATGTACAAAATTGGGAATTGTTCGGCCAAATCTTTTATGGTTAAAATTGCCAAAATGTTGCAGAAAGACTAAACCAGGTCCTACAGACTTGGGAGTTGGATTGAAATGTAACCCACAACATATATAACCTGTGTACCTGATTTTCTCAGAGGTCATAACTACATAAATATGTATTTGTGGGAAAGTTAGATTTTGGTTCCAGTGGCTAGGGGAGGTTCTAGACATTGTAAACATCATCCCATAAATATGACATCCCTT
The DNA here is from genome assembly GCF_040938575.1 of Ambystoma mexicanum. Taxonomy (NCBI): domain Eukaryota; kingdom Metazoa; phylum Chordata; class Amphibia; order Caudata; family Ambystomatidae; genus Ambystoma; species Ambystoma mexicanum. The sequence goes on from NC_090935.1 coordinate 848,968,884, forward strand.
TCTGTCATCCAATCAGCAAAAAGCAAGGCACAGATTATGCGTTTGCCCAATCTTAGTATTAGGGGTGTGGACAGTAAGGTTGCCCCTGCCATATACGTTAGTGATGTCATGTGGCATGATAAATAAGGGAACCCCACAGCACAGAGACACACTGATTCCTGACTTCAACCTCATTTTCTGCGTGGCACCCTGTTCTTGCATTCTCCATGCTTGTTCCTGATTCCTGATTGGCCTCAGCATTGCTGAACTCCTTTTTCAGCTAGGACTCAAACTCTAAAAATCCCAAAAACCTAAGGGATGCATTCTGATTCAGCTGGCTTGCTGCTACTAAATGCTTGCCTGCTGCAAACTCGCCATCGCACTGATCTCCAGCCTCCAGTAACCAGTGCAGTCCAGAGCAGTCTGGTGACCAGAGCCGCCCAGCTGAACCTATCCCGCCAGGTGTTCCCTGCTGTCCTTGGTTAGACCTGACCCATGTGATGACCAGAACCCTTGACGGTCAAAAATCCTAAATTAAAGTGAACTGTAAGTATTAATAGGAAGCATAGAAAATCATAGCATACCTTGCTTTGGTTTGTTCCATCCGAATAACTAAATCATCCTATCCTTACCTTAAGAACTTGTAATATTGTCACAACCATTCTTGAAAACTTGCCTTTGATTCTTTGTGCTACTGCTAACTTCTTTAAATAATTGTGTCTTGTGAAATCCCAAACCCTTACTCCTCCCTCGGGTAATCGGACTGAGTCCGCCAGGGTGGGCACGGAGGTGCTGGAGTTGGTTACACGGATCAACTCTAGAGCTTACTGTGTTTCAATCTGGTAACCTAGCCTGAATGCCCTACTGCAGAACATAACTATCCTTGTAAAAATTGATTTCTGATTTCTTTTTCGCACCATTATTTTCCAAAAACGCTTCTCATTCAGCATTGCATAACTCACTGAATTTAATAGCTAGAGACTTTATTTCAACTCTGGATGATACCTGAGACACATAGCTACATCCCTAAACACTGCACTCCAAATCAGTATATTTGACCCATTTGTCTTAAAAACAAATGGTTCAATTTAGGCGGGAATCCGCATTTCTGCAAAGTTTTACACTTGTGATTTTTGTTTTTAATTATTTTCAAACTTCCATTAAGATTCAAAGTCTTTCCTTTTGCTCAAACTATAGCTCATGATTGTTAGCATCCTTTCACTGTTGCTCCTATAGAAATGTATACTGATTTAAGGTTGTTTGCACACTTTTCATTGTTTTGCTAAGCCATTTTTTCTAATGTCAATTTAAAAGTGTAACATTTCAAACCCTCTTTTTCTCTCTTGTTTCGGGAGGGAAGGTGGTATTTAAATTTGGTTTACTGTTCTTTAATCCTGAATACCTGCTGCTTCCTTATATCTATTTAGAATTGCGTATTGGTGGGTTGAGGAATATTACAGGGTGAAATCCTAACCTAAGTGCTATCTTTTCAAACAAGCCAAAAGTGTTCTTTTCTCTCATATTTTATATTCTGTGTTGCTAAAAGTGAATTTAACTGCCTTACATACCTTATTATCGGTTATTGTCAGCACATTGGTGATTGCTGCATTTACGAAGTATACGTCTTATTTGAATTTTAAATAAATCAATAAATATTACCTTTACCAACCAGCCTGATTCCTGGTCCATTGTGACCTGGGGTATTTTGAGAAGGGGTGTGATATTCAGAATATTGAACCTATAGACATAATAAAATAAGCATTTCAGCTGTGCCTTGCATACTAGGTTGAGACCAGGGTGTATTGCCTGATTGAAATACTTAACAGGTGCAATCAGATAAAAAAGCCACAAACCGTCTCATGATCTGTTTGATCCTTAGGTGCTCACTACTCTGCAGCCATCAAGACTTCCCTCCCATATTAGGCTTAAAAGTGGTCCTTTGAGAGCCTGGTTAGGGCCAAAGGCCAGTTTCTCTGCTTGTACTAACAAGCTAAATATCACCATGTGTCTCACCTCCCCACAACCCATTCCTATCCTCTCCAGGGATCACAAACTTAAACACCCAAAGCAGCATTAGCAGCCAGTCTGGCAAACCTCCTCAAAATCCCCCATACACTCCTATTACATGTGCCTTCTATTCACGTCTGCCCGGTTATGATGTTTAACGCTTGTTCAGCAGTCAAATATGGTGTTCTTACAATTGACCTCATACCCAACAACTAATAATCTCAATGGCCTTTTTATGACTGAAACATGGTTTACACCCTCCTACCCCATGGCTACAGTATCCAACACACTGACTACACAGAAAACGTTGGCCCTGCTTGGTAATCCCAACACCCACACACGGCTCCTTTGAATCCCTGTAATGCCGATTCACCATCGTATACAAAAACAATGACTCAGTTACTTTCCACCTTATTTACAAGCCACCTCAAGGAACTGGTAATTTCATCAATGGCCTTTCAAACTTTCTCTCCCCTGCAACAATTTCGTACACTAATTATATCTTCCTTGGAGATTTCAACATCCCCAAGTCCAAACCAGCAAAACACCTACATGACTCCATATTCTCTTTGACCAACTCCATGGACCTTAAACAGACTGTACTCTCTCTCATGCATGGCACAGGTGTCATGCTTGACATAGTATTCACCTCCTGCCCAATCCTCTCATGCTCCATCCCCCTTCCCCTGAATTGGACTGGTTATGCCGCAATACAGGTTCTCATTTCACACACAAGGCTGCCCCATGAAGGACAGGACAAACAACCTATTATTGAGCACTGATCCTTCAAGAATGTCTGGCTAAACACACAGGAAGCAATGTTCATAGCATTCCCCATCACAGGGAATGGCTCAGCCCATCTGCATACATGTAACCACCTTGCCAAACAACTAGTGGATACCCATGCACCTCCAATGTCTTGTCGCACCAAAGTCTAAGATTCTGCACCCTCATAGACGCCCAAGCTTGAGAGAAACAAGCCCACTATCAGATCACTTGAAAAGTAGTGGCACAAGGACAGCAACATAGAGGATCTTTCATCCCTCAAAGACCTGCTTACCCAACGCAGACATAAGATCTCTCAAACTAAGTCAGCTTTCTACACTGCCACCATTAAGGCAGCCTCTAACAAGACCAAAGCCTTATTCAAAGTAGTCAAGCAATGCTACAAGCCCACACCTGTTCCTAAGGTGCTGGTTTCACAAGAGAGGTACAACAAAATAAACAACTTCTTCATTAAAAAAGTTGATCCAATCAGAGGTCACATTGATGCCTCAAAACCAGACAGAATCCTGCAAGCCATTCCCAAGATGGGTATTGTCCTGCTGGACAGAAATCACCCTCCTCTCTTCTAAGGATCTCTGAGACACAGTTGGTTCACTCAAACACACTACTTAGATGGATGGCCTCCTCTCACCGTACCTCATTAAACAACTTACTGCCCACCACTTAACACACTCCTGTGTGTTGTGAATGCCTCCCTCAGTAAAGTTGAATTCCCAGATGTGTTAAAGTCAGGTCTGATATGACCCGTACTCAAAACACAATTGCTTGACGCAGAAGACCAAGCCAACTACAGACTAATCACAAGTATTCTGTTCATCGGGAAGCTTATCGAGAAAGTAGTTGCAATTCAATTACTTGACTAAATCAACCACTGCAACCTCCTCCAGGCCCCAAATACAGCACTCAGACTACAACCATCTAAGTTGTGGATAAGGTGCTCAGAATCACTAACACTAGGGACTCATGTCTTCTAATCCTTTTAGCCCTCTCTGCTGCCTTTGAGACAGTTGATCACAGAATACTCCTCTCCTTCCTTGCCGACAGGATAGGCTTTTCTGGAACTGTCCTAAAAAGGTTTTCATCCCACTTATCCGCACCAGTTAATCCAAATGGGCTAATTCAGATCCAATCGACTCCCATTAATGTGTGGGGTCCCAAGGGCTTCATGTTCCCCCCAATCATCTTCAACCTATACTTGGAACGCTTGGGAACTCTCCTAAATGACCCCAACATAGCCATCCATTAGTATGCTGATGACACACAGCTGTACCCTTAGGTAAGTGTCCCGCAGGATATTGCTTGCCTCTCGAATGCCTGGCTACTATGCAAACATGGATGTAAAACTGTGGAAGTGGAAGGCAAGCCAAAATGTGTAAGACCATGTGGAAGACCCCAGGCAGAGCCACAGTTTTGGGCCGGGAATCAACATACCTCTGTGAGGTGTGCGTTGTGTATGTAGACTGGGTCCACCCTCTGGCAATAACAGGCAGGCACCCCAAGAAATTGAGGCATAAAAGAAGGCACCAACGTCTTTGCAGAAATCAGGAAACAAATGTATTACAGACAGGGAAGTAGCTTGTTGCCAGCAGAGTAAGTTAGGCACCCTATGCTTGGATGGTTGTCTGCATCAGGCTGCGGGCACAAGGAGGGGCATTGTTGAGAGGGATACCGGCTAGGAACACCTAGAGGGAGAGTAACAGAGAGAGAAAGGAAGAGTGAGGAAGAGTGAAGGAGAGTGATAAAGAGTGGGGGGTGAGGGGCAGAGAGAGAGAGAGAGAGAGAGAGAGACAGAGAGAAAGAAATAGAGAGAGACAGAGGGATAGAAACAGAAGGCGACAGGGAGAGATAGAGAGAGAGAGGCAGAGGGTGCAGGGGCAGAGGAGATTGGTTGGGGCAGAAGGGGCAAAAGAGGATGAAAAGGGAATAGGCCAGACTGGGAGAAGAGTACATTCTAAGAGTGTCTGTAGATCACCTGCCCCCACATATGCGTCCAGCACTGCAGCCAAAAAAGAGACACAACCCTGGTTCTCTGTCCATTTATAACGCTGTTGCTACATCCCTGCAGGCCCCGCCCACATGGTCCCAGGAAGAAGGGGCGGGCCATGATGAACACAGTGGTCCAAGTGACAGAAAGGGGAAGGAGGTCCACATAGTTCCCAGGGTCCAAGTGACAGGAGAATGGTGGGTATTCACAGGGATGGGGGTAGGCTGACACATGCTGGCACAGACCCCCCTCCTCCACATCTGCCCAGGAAGGGATGGAGGGATGAAGGATGAATGGGCCATAGATATGACAGGTAGGCAAACATTCATAATTGGACACAATGGTGGATGCACAGCCCACTCTGCTTTAACTGTCCCAGGAATGAGGATGGAGGGACCAAGGAGAAGGGGGCAGGGATAGTACAGTTGGACAAACATTCTAGGGTGGATGAAATGGTCCCCACACAACTTTTCCAGGATGGGCTGGCCACAGGAAAAGAAAGGGGCAGATAAGCAAACATAGGCAGGGCCCTTTGGAATGGTAGGAAGCTGTTCCCAGGAGTCAAGGAAGCTTAATACAGGAAGGGGCGGGATTTTATGTTGGCTGTAAAATTGGCCACTGTTAGCTGTCCCCTGAGATGTGATCAAGTTTCCTGATGTGGAAACAAGCTTACAAGTTGAAAAATACAGTGCAGAGTGAACAGTTATATAAAACTTTGAAATGCAAGTCCAGTCATATGCAGTGTGATATGAAAATAAATATTTGACGATACATTAAATGCACCAATGTCATGTAATACATTAAAATTGTGGGATATATTGACCCACCGAACAGCATTTCCCCACATCACCAATCTGCAGTTGCGCAGAAACCACTAAATGGTTGTGCTGGCTCCTGTGAGCACCACGGCTCAAAACTGTGTTTTGCAACAACAACAAACATGGGTGCACCATCCTGCCAAGCACACATCTGGCAGGATGGAACAAAGGGGGCACATTGAAGGAGATTGCCAGTGTGTGCCGACATAAACAAAAGGAAGAAAGTGGAAAAAGTAGTGTTGCTTTGCTGCAAAAGCCAAAATCCCTGTGGAAAAGAAACCCTTTTTCAGCTTTAAAAAATGCGGCATTGACGCTAATTCCCTCTGTTCCTTAAAGCCACTGTGATTAATAAGCCCTACCAATCCCTGTGTGTCTCACTGTGCCCCAGCAAAAACAGGCATGATTCTAAATTAAAAAGCCCTGTCAAACCAACTCTAAAAACAAATCAACCAGGAACTTTACTTTGACTTACATGGAAAACGCTGTCCTTTTCTTTGCAAAAGAATCCAACACTCAGCTGTTCAGAGAGAGACTCTAAGTAGCTGAGCCATGTCTGTTTCAATGTATCTGTGCTGCAGACCTACTCCAGCATTCCAGAGAATAACTATAGCTGCAAGACAGTGTGTGAAGCTGTGGGAGATGAAAAGTCGAAATTAAGAAGGAAGGCCAGCTGCACCACGTGTACAAAAATGGGCCTTTGCAAACTAAAGAAAAAACAAATGCCTGTGGGCCTCATTACACGGAAGGCGGTAATGGTTAACGGCCACCGTTAATGGTAACGTTGACCGTTAACCATTACCGCCTTACTACGAGGTCCCTTAGCGGGTTGGTGCTTTAACGCCTGCTTTTTGCAGGCGTTAAAAACCAACCCGCTATGGGACCTCTGAGCTAATTACGGCACCGCAAAATTGCGGTGCCGTAATTAGCGCCTTCCCCATTCCCATAGAGCCTTATGGGGCAGAAATGGGAATGGGGAAGGGCAATGGCGGAAGGGGGATTTACCACCCCACCAACCTTGGAATGGGGCGGTAAATCCCCTTTCCGCCAAGGCGGTGCCGGTATTTTACCGGCATGAGCCATGGCGCTAATAGCGCCATGGCTCACCGCCTTCCGTGTAATGAGGCCCTGTGTATTGGAACAGTACACTGGTGAATGAAAGCCTGCCAGAGTTTTGCAATATGAAGGGGTTTGTTGCTGGTGAGACAATATAACATGGGTTATTTTATGCAACCAATCGGCTTGCTTAAATTCTGGATCTAAGATCAGAAATTAAAGGTTAAAACTATAGTGGCTGGAGTTGTAAGTTGAAAAACAGGTATTCTGCTTCGGGGGGTGGCACCAAAAGGAGGGCTCTTTCTCAGCAGATACTGGCAACCCCTGATAATTATGGGGTAAACAGACTTTCGTCTCTGCTGGGACCCTGACAATGAAGCTCCCAGGTAAGGAAGTCTGAAGTGTGAAGGGGCAATATAACTTCAATCAAGGGAGAAACCCCCACCATGCTCTGAAGGAAATGACAGTTGGCAGCAGTTGAAGGAAAGAAGAAAAATTGACTCAGGAACAAAAGGACTGCCATGTGTTCCCTAAGACTATTTCAGGAATAAACTTGAAAGACTTCTATCTCTGCAGGAAGACTTTGAAAAATTATAACAATGTCACAGTTTGAAAATTATTTTTTTGTGCTTTGTTTTGAGACATGGTAGAACTCACTGACACCTTGCGGACAGAAAGGGCAAAGTATTGAGGATCGAAAAGTATCAATGTTGCAAACATTCATTTTAGTACATACATCCCTTGGGATATTTTGTATCTGAGTATAAAGTAATGGAATTTTAGGCCGAATCTTTTATGCTTAAAATTACCAAAATGTATCAGAATGGCGAAACAAGGTCCCACAGACTGGAGGATTAGACTGGTATGTGCTTCACAAAATATGTAACGTGTGTATATGATTTGCTAAGAGATTGCAATTGTATAAATGTATGTTTTTGGCAAAATCGAATTTTAAGTAAAGTAATTGTGGGAGTTTTTGGACATTATAAAACTCACCTCATAAATCTGACAACATTCCCTTGGAAATCCAATCAGTTGAGAGCAAGGCGGAGACTAGCACCCCTGCCCAATCCAAGTAGTTTGGGGGCATGCTTAGTTAACCCTGCCCAGCCTATACTTTGATGATGTCATTATACACTATAAATAAGGGTACCTGACAGGACTCTAGACAGGCACTCTTCCTGATTTTCTGCGCTGCGTTCCTGTTCCCATCATCTTCTAGAACCAGACTCCAACTACAAGGCCAAGCATTGCTGATCCTACTCCAGGGCCCACTGCAAAACCCAAGCAGTGCTGATCCCATTCCAGGCAGGTCCTCAAATCTAAGAACCCACTAAATTTCCCATTAACGAGGGGAAAGTTGTGGTACCTTTAGCATCCTGATCCAGCCTGGTTTATGCCACTCACTGAATGCTGCTGCAATCCTGCTACCCTAATGACCTTTAATATCCAGTGACCAGAATTGCCCGTATAGTTCCTGCCAGCCAGTGACCAGAACCACACAGCTGTTTGCCAGGTGCCCTGCCATGTTGTGGTCAGACCGATTGACCATCCAAAAAGCCTAAAACTAAAAAGTGGATTGTGAGTATTTCATAACCCCATACAAATCCCTATTATCCCTTGTCTTGCTTTGTCTTCATCCCACTCTATAAGCCACCCTATCCTTATACTGATAACTTGTCCAACTGTCAGAATTCTCTGTGCATTTTGTCATTAATCTCCAAGCATCAGAGCTACTTTTCTCTTCATTTCTGTTTTGCATAGATCATATGTCATTAGCGATATTTTGATTAAATCAAGTAATTTTCCTTAAAGAAAAGGGGTACACTGTGTGAAGGGTCACATCTGTAACATAAATTTGAGAATTTACAGGTGGAGATCCTCTTTTCTTAGTCCTTAAATCTAGTTTATAGTAAAACTGTTCTGTTCACAAACCGATTTCCTTTCCAATTTCACCCTCCATTTTACTCAAAGTGTGCCTCCTTCTATTTTGCATAACTCTTTCAATTTACCAGCTAGAAACTTAATTTGAATTTCCTCTTGTACCTGTGATATATATCTATCCCCCAACATACACGTTGTACTCTGATTCAGTCTATTTCACCCGTTTTATTAAAAACTGTTTGGGTAATTTTAGGCGGGAATTGCAAAAGTGTATTATGTGGTTATTTGACTGCAATCTGTTTTAAACTTTCCACCCATTTCTGAACTGTATGCTTTTGGTAATCCATTCTTTGTGATTGTTAGTATATTTGCATTGTGCGTTAGTGAGGAATTTTATTTGCCTCAAGGTTTTGAACACACATTCATTATTTAATTGTCCATTTCAGAGAGTCATTTTATAACATTACAAGGGGTTTGAAATCCGTGTTTCTCTATTATTTGGGGAGGGAAGGTCAGATTTGAATTCTGTTTCCTATTTGTCATTCCTGATTACCTGCTGCTTCTGTTTATCCACTCAGAATTATTTGTGGGTTTAGGGAACATCGCACGGGGAAATAGTGCTATCTTACCTAAACCAAACGTGCTCCTATTCTGCTGTGCTTTGTATGTGCTCCACTAAAACAGTCCAAACCAGTGCATTTCTCACATTCTCATTGTTATTATCATCCCATTGGTGATTGATGCCCCATATTAAAAAGCGTGTGATTTCTTGTGAATTTTAAATAAATAAATAAATATTGCAATTGACCAACCAGCCTGGTTCATGGTCCATTGTGTCCCGGGGTAATTGAAAAGGGGATGTGATTTGAGTGGTGTATCAGCCCAAAATTGAATCCACATAAATAAGGATAAAAGCACTGCAGTTAGGCACTACATACTAGGCCGAGACCAGGGTGTGTGTGTCGCCTGATTGATATCCTTAACAAAATGCAACACGTGACCTATGTGAGAAACACAGGTATCCACCCTGTGTGGACAGTAGCCTTTCCTTCAAAATGCCCATAGCCAAAAAAGTCAGAAACTGCACGGCTACAGATAGACACACTCTGCAAAATCAAACCACTCATTTCTCTGAGCAAATTCCATACAGTGGTCCAAGCATTCGTTATTTCACAGATCGGTGGGTGAAATGCACTTTTCTCTTGGCTTCCAGCTGCTCACCTGAAAGCCGCAAAAGCAGCACACCATGCTGCAGCCTGTCTTTACAGGTGCCCGAAAATTGAACCGTATCACTCTAACACTGGCTGCCCCCACGCTGTATAGTGCTACTCTGCTCACGAGCTAGGTCCACATTTTAAACAATAAAAATAAAATTGAATAAAAAAATAAACAGTGCGCATACTTCACTGGCTCCCCTCCCTGCCAGGATCAATCATATTCAAAACTGCAAGTCTCACCTGCAAAGCACTCTCAAATTTGAACAATTACATACTAACATACTTAGCGGCTAAACTCCACAACTCTGTAGGATCTTGCACCTCAAGTAACACAACTATCAAACGGTTCGAGTCAAACGAGTCCACAAAGAAAGATTGACAAGCAGTCCTTCTTGTGCCACGCCGTGACCATCTGGAACCCAATACCGTTAGAGGTTCGAATTGCCCCAACCATCCTCCAGTTCGGCAAAACACTAAAAATGTGGCTCTTTCAACACTACCTCCCAGATGAATAAAAATCCCTCTCTCCCTCCACCAACAGTACTACATTACTGTATACAATGCCAAACCCTATTCTGACACAATCCTGTTGTAAAACACTCCGGTATTCTTGAGCTAAGTTCATCCCAGATGCAATAAAATAAAATAAGAGAATCAGCCTGGTCTGTTTCAAATAGATGGTCGTCTTGCTCTTGAAAATGATGTTTCTTTACCATAAATCTTGGAAGAGTCCGCTCAGAGATAGCAAATTGCTTGAGCTCATCATCAATGTACTCAACTTCGGAAAAGAAGGAAACAGTAATAGTTCTGCCGAGGGATGATTCCATCTAGCTATGGAGTGTATGCCATTTTGGCAAAGGGAAGAGGAGGCCGAGTGAGTCCGCCACTCCCTCTTTTCCCCTTGTCAGTCTTCTGGGTACACTTTCTGCTATCCATGCTTGTAGTACACAGAATGAAACAAGCATGCAGTGATATATTTGTTTCTCTCATCTGAGTGTTTGCGTATATTGTCTCATACTGTTGAATCGCCCACTTCTGCTGGTGATGTCTCATTGTGATCTTCCGTTACACTGATCGCCCTACCAGCTTATGAAACCTGTCCATTTAGATTAAGCTTAATCAACGGATGTATGGCTTGCTGTGGCCTGAGACCCTACCCAAAGCCATAGCTGATACCTGCACCCTCCTGCTGACCTGCACCTGCTGTCAAGACTCATCAAACCTTCCACTGGGTTGGACACCCAACACCTACCATGTCTCTTGTTTAGAAAATACCAGACAAAAACAGAAGTATACCATTTGACCCGCATTTACAGGTGAGGCAAGAGTGGCAGACAACAGCTGGATTGTCACAGACTCTAGGATAAAAAATTCTGGATTGTCTGCGACCAAGTCAGAGGGCCTCCTGATGGAGGACAGTGTTTATGATCTCAAGGCAAAATGGTAATGGGCACAATGAAACAGATTCAGAAAAGTCTGGTACATCAGAGACTGAATTTTGCCATTCACCAGGCAGTGAATGATCAGCGGAGGAGTAGAGAAATTGAAGGTCAATAAATCAAGGGAGAGAAACAAGCCATCACAAAAGTGTCCAGTTTGTATCTCCATTCATATCTCCATTCTGCTGTGTGATTGTTTTACATAGGAAACATTATTCTGCCATTACCATCATATCGGAAGGAATATGCAAACAATGTTGTAACGTCCATCCGACACGTGTTGCAACATGCAGTGACATGATGTCTGTTAGTTAATAAAAGGGCTGTGATTGTGCTAGGGATGGCCTGAGTTATTACCACCTCCTAGTGGACACAGTTACTCTGTATGGTCTCCCCATGCTGCTTAAAGATAAATGCGGCCTCCTTCATGTGCCACAATTGACGACGTAGTGATCCCACTAGCATGCCACCCTCCTAACTGCGATGCTGTTGCGTTTCTTACACGGGCAGTATGCCGGAAAACTCCCATGTCATTTCACACTGGGACTCTGCAACAAATAAGTTAAGACTTGGCACTCCTCATTCTTCTTGGCTAGAAAGTACCATGACAGATCATGCCCAAAGGGCCAGAACAGAGAGCAGTAGGTTTTTGGATCCATCCTGCACATCGGCTGCCTGTTTCACACTCGTTTTGAGGTGACTGTGACTCACCAACTGTGACTGTTGGAGGTCTTGTGTGCTTCTACGGCTGGCACGCACTCCCCATGTTTTGCGGCTGCTTCGCTCTCATTTTGCATATGCAAAAAGATGGTGAGAACAGGGGAAAGAGGTAGATCAGTAGAGCAAAAGGTGGTCAGACCATGAGTGTCCTTGCAGTACTGTTAAGGAGAGTAACATGCACCCTGCACTCAGTGTTTGCAACTCCACAGCTGCTGAGTGCTCGTGAGACACAAGCCTACCACATCAGGTGACAATGTCCTGGTTCAGGAGGGATGAGGCATGAGCAGAGGAAGAGGAAAACAAAATATCTTCTTCCCCCAGACCTTGGCAACAGGATATAAGCTCTTTCCCGAGGAGGCCTGCTGATCAGCGTGCTCAGACAATGGCACTTCCACTATTTCATTGCAACCAGGTGCCATTATATGATATATTGGGCTAGCCGGCCTCCTTAGGCCCACGATGGACACTATGGTATAAAAAGTTGAAGATGTTCTTTGCTGCCTCAGGAGTGATGGAAGATGCCACAAAAAGAAGCACGTTGCTGTTTTGTAATGGGAGTGAGGGGGAAAAACTGTTCAACAATCTTCCAAAGGGGAATGGATCTTATACGAATACTGGAGATGCCCTTATTATCTAATTTACCCCTATGGTGCACATATTCTATGAATAATTTCAGCTACGCCAGGCACAATAACATCCATTGCACTCAAAAGATGCCTTCTTCGCGAGGTTGAGACAGTTGGCTGTTAAATGTGCAAACTAGATGAGGAAAGGGAAATAAGCGGACAGATCATTCAGAATTGTTTATCCTCCCAACTAAAAAAGCACATCCTAACGGAGTCAGGACTTCCTTTGCTTGGGTTCTAGAGCTGGCACGACCCAGGAACTACCAAGCCACAGGCAACCCATATTGAGGATGCCATGAAGGGTATACAACTGGAAGAAGTACATACAATAAAGATTGGATTCCCAGAAGTTTCTGAGGGAGGGGCAGAATGTGGCCACAGCCTGCAGCCCAACAGGAACAAGTTGCCACAAATAACACATGACCAGTGTGGTTGGGTGGTCCCACACCCGCAGAGCTGCCCGACGGTTGGTCCACAGTGTCGCTGATATGGGAAGCTGAACCATTTTGATGGAATGTTTACGGTAGTCTGACCTCCTCAGCTGCTTCAAATGCTACCAATGTCATCAAGAGGACACCCGACAAGGGTGTCAGTGGTGTCTCAGGAAGTTCAGGAAGTGGATGCAAGCCAGGTGGATATCTTTGACTCTGAAGATGTATTTTTCCTCTAAGCTACTTCATAAGGAAAGAGGCGCCAGCTGTGGTGTGCCATGAAAATAATAGCTACACTGTCGACTTGAGATCCAGATACTATCAGATACCTCTACATTGAAATTCAATACCCAACACAAAATGTTTATCTCATGTGGGCCTTTTAAGATATAAGAGGAGGAGTTTTGTTGTGTCTTCCTCTGCAGAGGTATTTCAGCACACAGTGTTAGATGTGCAAGGTGTGCTTGTGGGTCAGGAGGGCATCGTCAAAGTGTGCAGTAACGTTCTAGAATACAGAGAGAGAACATTTGATGAAGCTTAAGGCTGTTTTTAATTGGCTGCGCCAAAATAAAAATGGCTCTCCCTCTTCATGAACAAAAATACTGATTCCTTCAGAAAAAGGTACACTTCTTTGGCTTTGTCTTTCAGAACACAAGCATTTTGTCTGATACACAAAAGGTGCCAGCCATCAAAACTTTTGTGGCCCCGATATCCACTACTGACATTCAGAGCTTTCTTGGAATTATCATTTTTTGGAAGAGGTTAATTCCCAAATTGGCCGTACTCACGGGACCCTTATGTAAACTCATCTGCAAGGACATTGAATGGAAATGTACGCAATGACTCATCAGGCTTTTGAAGACACCAATGATGCCTTAGCAGATTTATTTATTGTGCATTTGTAAGGTTCTTATACATCAAGTTAATTGTGCTTCAAAGCTCCCACAGGGCAACAGTGAGGGAACATGGGGAAGAAGCAATGAAAGATAGAGGCGGACCAACAAGGCCTTGTGAGCATTCAGAGCGTGCGAGTGCAGAGAGAGAGAAGGGATGAGGGAGTTAGTGTAAGTGCTAGGTGTAACAAAGAGGGAAGTGCTAGGGAGTAAGCAACTGTCAGTGGCTTGGTGAGAGTGGTCAGCTGCTAATAAATAAGTGAAGGCATATGGAGGCATAGGTCAGTGGGTGCCAATGCAAGTGCTGGGAGCAACAAGTGCTCGGAGCGGGCAGAGGCTGAAGATAATTGGGCTTTTGAGGCCAGGACCCAGGAGGACACATAAGGGCCCTGGTCACCATTCTCAGCAACTGTTTGGTTTAGCAGAGGTCGGAGAGAGGGAAGGAGGAGGTGAAAAGGAAGGTCTTGAGGAGCTTCCGGAATGTGAGGAAATCCCGCCCAAGACAAAGAGGAAGGTGGAGACTGTTCTATAGGAGGGAGCCAGCCAAGGAAAAAGATCGGCCACCCCCATGCCGTTTATCAAAGCACTTGACACACAGAGAGTTGGTGCAGGAGGACCATAAAGATCTGGAGGGGGGGTATTTAGTTAGTGCAAGTTGCAGATAGCATGGTCCCCAGCCCCAGACAGCCTTTTGGATGATGCAAGGGGATTTTTAATTTGATCCTTGCAGCAACCGGGAGCTAGTGGAGGGATTTTTGGGCTGAAGAGATGTGGACACTCGGCTTGAGGCCAAGGATAAATCTTGCAGCCCTATTCTGGATTAGCTGGAGGGGTCCTAGAGAAGAGGAGGGCAGATTGATGAAGAGGATATTGAAGAAGTCAAGTCTAGAGAGAACCTGAGTGTGGCGGTCACTCGGCTTGAGGCCAAGGATAAGTCTTGCAGCCCTATTCTGGATTAGCTGGAGGGGTCGTAGAGAAGAGGATGGTGGATTGATGAAGAGGGTATTGCAGAAGTCAAGCCTAGATAGAACCTGAGCTCTAGAGACATCAAGATTCTGGGGTATGGTGAGGAAAGGAAGATGATGCCACAATGGCATTCTTTGAATCTCTGAAGAAATATGAAATACTGGTGGATGCCATTCTGGTTGGATGCGCTGCTGTGTTGTCGCACCTTGAAACCCTTGTGTATAGGTGGTTTACCCATGCCATACAAATGCCATATCATATCAAAGATGGATGATGATGACGTGCAACGTATCGTAGCTTATGCAAGCAAGGTGCAGATAGTGACAGAATTATGTTATTCACAAATAGAATGGGAAGTACTATCCATCATAGGTGGTTTCCCTCATTTCCACCTGCATATCTTCAGCAGACCACCCATCACTGTGGTCACGGACAACAGTGTAGTAGGGTGCTCCCATGCCCACAGAACTGCTCAGCGGTTGAGGTTGTCAACTCTGAAAATACGTATATTTTCATATGGTGGCAAGCATCCCTGCCCCTGGAAGGCACATCCTACACTCACGTTGTGCATGATCGGTTGTCCACGCCTGCCACCTTGCATGTCACCTTACAGGCAAAGGGCACTGTGCTGAGCTGCAATATGGTGAGGCCTTAGGTCGGAGTTTCATGACTACTTTCAAGAAATAGGATGTTTGCACAGGCAAAAGGTGAGGTTTCACAATGATGAGACCACACAGCCAGTGGTGTTGCAGCACTGCCATATCCCATTCCATCTGTGAAAACAAGTGGAGGAAGAGCTCACTCACTGTGTACAGCTGGATATCATTGAGAGAGTGGAAGGCCCGACACCATGGGTCTTAGCATTAGTAATTACTAGAAAGCTAAAACAACCGGGATAGGTGTGCATCTACGTGTATATGCGGATCCTCAATCGGGAGATTCATAGAGAATGTCATGCCACCCCCACACTAGATGACATTTTGGCAGACCTCCGGGAGGTAAATCGTTTCTCCACTGTTGACTTGAAATCAGGATACGTTCAGATACATCTATACCGAGACTCATACCCCATCGCAACATTTTTGTCTCATGTGTGTCTATTCAGATATAAGAGGCTGAGTTGTGTCTTCCGCTGCAGAGGTATTCCAGCACACAGTGAAAGGTGTTCTTGCAGGACTTGAGGGAATCATCAACCTGAGCGATGACGTTCTCAAATATTCGAATACAGAGAACGAACATTCGATGAGGCTCAAGGCTGTTTTTATTCGGCTTTCCCCAAATGGGTCTCACTCTTCATGAACAAAAATGCTGATTCGTCTGAAAAAAGGTACACTTCTTTCACTTTGTTTTCAGGACAGGATCATTTTCAGCTGATCTACAAAAGGTGGGAGGCATCAAGACCTTTGTGGCCCGACATCCCGTGCTGAGGTTCAGAGCTTTATGGGAAGTGTACATTTTTAACATAGAAAGGTGTCCAAAATGTATGGACACTCCCGTCACATGCACACCTATGCAACTTTATGAAATATCAGTCAGATTTTAACAAAACTTGTTATGTAAATTCCACAATTTTATATAGAAAAATACTGAAACCTGTCAGTATTTTATTAACACATCATGATGGTATAATTTCACATGTTTGACATTAACAAATGTGTTATGTCATTTTTTAAAAAAATATTTATGAAAGAGCAATACAATATTTACAGAGAATTATTTACAAACAATTCACAAAAGGTTATCCTTAAACAAATTGAGCTCTACACGTTTTGAGATAATAATCCCTTCTGCAGGAGCTATAAATCAACTTTTTTTTCCATTTTCAACCATTGTAATCTATAAACAGAAATGAAAAGGGAAGATGTCACATACCTCAATCTCATTGTAACTCTTACTCTAGTATACAAATTATTGAACATTATAATACTTCTCCTTATTCTCTCAACTGAGAGTTGATCAGTGCAAAACAATGCTGGTCGAGGTGGGCCATTGTTTGCACGACACTCAGGTATACATGAACGGCCCATGGATAATTCATTCTGATTTCTCAGTTGGCATCCGAGAGGTTCTCCTAAGAGGAACGAGGACTGTGATTCCCCCCAACTCTGATCCTGTAAGGAATTTCAATCAGGCACACACCCCGGTCTTGCCTAGCATGTAGCGCACGATAAAACCCTTATTTATTTTTGTCTATAAGATCAGCATTCTGAGTGATATACCCCTCTTATCAAACCTGTCTCAAAATACCCCCCAGGTCAC
This sequence comes from Ambystoma mexicanum, assembly GCF_040938575.1. NCBI lineage: Eukaryota > Metazoa > Chordata > Amphibia > Caudata > Ambystomatidae > Ambystoma > Ambystoma mexicanum. The sequence goes on from NC_090935.1 coordinate 848,985,946, forward strand.
ACTAAACCAGGAATCAGGCTAGTTTGTAAAGGTAAATATTTATTTTATTTATTTAATATTCAAATCACACATAAGCTTAATATATAGATATATATGGGACAGCAATCACCTAAAGGTGACAATACAATTCAGAAATTAAGCAAAGCAATTGAATTCACTTATAATGATGCAGCATAGAAAACACAGGGAAAAGAAGAGTTTTGTTTTGTGCACAGATAGCGTTTAGGTTAATAGTTCCCCCTGCAAAGTACTGGCGTACAAATGAGCAAACCTACACAAATGGGAGTAACCAGCAGGTATTCAGGAATGAAATACAAGGTCTAGAGTTTATAGGCAATCTTCCCTCTCCAAACAAGAGGAAAAAAAACGTTTTGGACAACTGACACTTTTAAACTGACAGGTAAAAATTGCTTTGTAAAATAATGCCAAAGGGTGCCAAAATGCTTAAATGGATAGAATTTCTGAGGAAAGCAAAACTAAACAAGTCCTAACACACATGAGCTATCATATAAACAAAAGTACACATTTTAAATCAGAATGGGATGGAAGAAGCACCTTGAAATGGGACAAATACTTGTGTAAACTTGTGAACTTTGCAAATTCGCAGCAAACTTTTACTATGCGATATTGGAGAAAAACAGGTCAAATACACTGTTCCACAAATACGCTGTTTTCTTTTCTATCTTTAAAATTGAAGACGTTATGGAGGTTTTAGTCAGAGGCGTTTTTGCAAAATAGGCGCGAAAATGGAAACAGGAATTTGATTTTAAAAATGACAGATAGGTTTTCTTATACTATATTAAGGACTATGAAAAAGAGAATGCTGCACATGAAACTTCACAGCTACTTGGCCAGCGCAACCAGTCCGTGGTGGATACTCGATTTCTGGGATTTACTTTAGTTATTCAAAATCAATAAGGAGTTATGGTTTTGTAACACAGATGAGAGAAAAGTCAGCGCAAGAAGGATTCTAACAATACTAGGGTTCTGAATTTAAAGATGGGATGGGTTGAGATTGGGATAATACAATGCAGATATACTGTAGGTCACGGTTCTTCCCGTTAATACTTACAGCCCTTTGTAATTAAATTGGACCGTCAGCTCTGGTCATTGGATCGGGCAGGTCTACCAGCAGCAGGCCACCTCTGAAGGGATCGGATCCGCAGCGCGGTTCTGGTCAATTTTGGACTGCGCTTCAGACCGGATTTGGATGGGCCCTTCTGGTTACTGGACACGGTAGATCACAGGATGCAAGTTTCAGCGGGCAAGCCTTAATGGTAGCAAGCCAAGCTGAATCAGAATTATTCTTTTAAGTTTTTGATGTTTTGAAGTTGGGTCTAGCTAGCAAGAGTTCTGCAATGCTAAATGTGGATTCTGCAAAGAAATCTAGATCTTCAAAAAATTCTGGGGTCAGCTAGAAGATGAAAAGTTCTGGAACCAGGTGCTGCTCTGAAATCTGGATGGGTTCTGGAAGCAGTTTGTCCTATGTGTTGTGAAGTGCCTATATTTATACTGTGAAATGCCATCCCCCAGTTTATGGTGTGGGGAGAATTTCAAAAACACACCCCCATGGCTGTGAGTGGCTGCAGGCACAGGCTTTGTCCTGGTTGGTGGGCTGAACAGAGCCATCATCTTCATGATGCGATTTAGGAACTCCCACATTGATTTTTACCAAAACATAACTTTTACACAAATGTACATTTCTAACATTATGTACCCTAATAAAATTGGACACCCACATTTCATATTTGATTGTCTATATTCATATTCAATCCCCGTCTTTGTGCGAGCTGTCTTTCTCATTCTGCAGAATTTTACCAATTTTAAACATCACAGTTTGGATTAATAATTTCTAACTCGGTACATCTCTGGGCGCTTATCAGTGGACCATGTACATACAATCTTGGGTTTGCAACATTAATCGTTCTGCTATAATAAGACTTTTTCATAACTGGTCCTTAAATGGTACAAATTTCATCAATGTCTTCAAAACAAGAGCCTGAAATTAGGTTAATGTCTACCAATTTTCAGTTTTATGCCTCTTTAGGTTAATCAGTTAAAGAGTTTTAAACTTTAATCAAAAATAAGGATTTAACATCAAAGTTCTCCTTTGTAACCTCCTCTTCCCAGGCAGCAGCTGTCCAGTCCTTTGATAAGGGAGGTATGTCCCCTTCCTGGAGGGAAGCTCCCCTGTAGAAATCAGTTGGCAGCTTGCCATTGTCCTTGGTTCAGCCCCGGACAAATTCTACTGAGGTCTCATTGTGCTGCTTGTTGTCATTATGTGGAAACCCTTAGGCTTCCTGTTTTCAAGGGAGTGTTCAGCTGAGATGTCAACTTTCCCAGGCCATGCACTGCCCAATCAGGATTAAGCACTTCCACTGGCTTACTGTAAGATTCACATACAATCTTTTATTTAAAAGATATAAAATGAACATAGTTTATAATGGATTTTGACATTTTAAAGGAGTTAAGCCTTTCACAGAAAAATACTTTAAACAGGAGGATTTTTCACTTCTTCAGGAAAAAGAAAACACTTTAAGCTGAATTTGACAGCTAATTTCCTTAAGCAGCTGTCAGGCTTTGATGATTGGATTCCTCTGACTGTCTGGAGAATCTTTGATTTCAGCACACTTTTCCTTCCAATAATTTCCTGGAAAGATGACAGAATTTAGCGCCAAAACAGCACTTCGAAGGTTGTCATTGATTAGAGAGGTATATTTAAGGGCATTTTCTGATTTTTCGCTCTTCTGTGTCCTTGTGACAGGTGACAGGTGACTCCTGTTTTTACACCATCTGTGCCTGTGTGTCAGGGTGTGCAGCTTTTTGGTGGTTGATGAACCATGCGCAGTCTTGCAGTATTGGCACACACAGGGTTATTGCCTCCATTTATAGCAGTTTTCTTTCCCCATTGGCAAAGGGGTGCAGTAGGGTGGGTTTATAGTGAAAAGACCGAAAAAAAATCTCGAAAAAAAGGTTGAACCAAAAAAACTTGAAAAAAAAAAATCACATTTTTTTTTCAATACGTTTTTTTTCGAAATGGGGGGTTCCCCCAACCCCTTTTTGCATTTCTTTTTTTATTTGACCCTTTTTTTTACTTACCTGACCCCAAAAATACATATAAATAAATAAATAAAAAATTCAAATTTTTTTTCGAGATTTTTTTTTACATATTTTTGTCATTTGATATTTTTTTTCAGCCTTTTGACTGACCACCAGTAGGGTGCATAGGCATGGGTTGAAATATCCCACAATTTTAAAGGTCATCAAGATCTCACACACACAGGACACCAAGGGGTAAGTAAAACCAAGTCCTGGTAACAGAGGTTTGGCTTCCAGAATTGAAAAAAAAAGTGGACGCAAGTTTAGCCGTCTGCCGGGTTTCCATAGAATCTCCATAGGCACCATTGTTATAAACTCTGACGAGGTTGTCCATGCCGTGTCAGGCTGATGAACTGATTTTGGCACAATCAATAAAGTCACCACTTCCTAGTGATAATGGATGAGTTTACAAGGTACCCAGTAATACATTTTATATCTTCCACTGTCCCAGAAATAGCCATTACAGTCAACGAGGATATATTTGCTGGATATGGCGATTCTCAGTCGGTTAGCACATACAACGGACCATCATTCCTTCTTCTATTACTTTCAAGGACTTTATGACATTTTTCAAAGTCCAGCACCATCTCATGCAGATATTAAACAAAGTAATCAGAATTGCTATGGAGGATGTGGCACCTATGAACAATGCATTTGCCACATTCCTAATGGCATATAGAGTGACCCCCACACATGGCCACAGGTGTGTCTCCAACAGAAGGTCTACTGAGGAGAAAGATAACCCCTCTAATGCCAGATCACATGTCTCAACAGACGAGGGAGGTGGATACAGACATGGTGAGCCAAAAACATAGAATTAACAATGACATGGAGTCATCCAAATGAGTATTGCTACCGTCCCCAATGAAGGTTTGGGATGATTGTCATGATGCCTACCTCCAAGGAGCCAGGTCCGACCCAGCAACCCCAGATGCAGGCATCATTTCCCGCAGGGGAGTGCCAGCGGGCCCAAGCTGGGGCCCTTTGGACGCAGTCCTGGCGCCTTAGCCGCCAGGCTCATGTTGGACCCCTGTCCTGGCGCCTTAGGCGCCAGGCTCATAAAGCTAGACATGTGTTCAAGTGTTTTAATGTGCACTTACCTGATGCAGACCATGCTGCTACATCCAGGCCCTCTTGAGGCCTGAATGGAACTACTTTACCTGTGGGACTACTTTCCACCCGGGTGTGGTCGGGGAAGGATACATACCTGATCGGTGGAAGGATACACACTTGGAACTTCTTCCAAAGCTATTTAAACCACACCCGATCAGCAACTCACGCTTCGCGTTGTTCTGCTCCTTGCAGCTGGACGCTCACCGTGTCAGCTCCTGCATCTGGACTTCAGCCACGCCTGTCAGTATCCTGGGTCACCTGAAAAGGGAGACAAAAGATCTTACCTGCTAAATCAGCACCACGGAGACATCACACCGACGATCCTGAAAAGGAAGACATCATTTTTAAAAGCATTTCGCTACGATCGCTGCAGCGCTGCATTTCACTCACCTATCCTGGACGCCTCCATCTTCAGCAGCGATCATCCGGATCCACAGCCACTTCCCAGAGCCTAGAGAGAAAAAGACAAGAACAAGGTGAGAGAAGGAAAGGAATAGGAAAAGCTCAGTTTCCTTCTAAGACTTACCTGTTGGGTCATTCCCATTTCATTTCGGGTCTTGCCGCTTCCAGGCATTTTCCGGACCCCGGCCCCTATGGGGAAAAAAGACAAAGACATTGAATGAGCGAATGCAAAGACATTACCCGAGCGCTCATCCAGAACTTACCTGTCATTTACTTGAACTGCACGTTTCACTTCGGGTTGGCGCCATATCTCCGGCATTCCGAACCCCGGCCCCTAAGGGGAAAAAGACATAAGCATTAGCGCTTGCTGCAACAAGACAATGAACATTATTATAAAGCTCGGACTTTTGAACTTGCAGCAGAACTTTTACAGCGCCTTACCTGAATAGTCAAGCTTACCTGAACTCCCATCAATCCTCAATCCAGTGAAGTAACTGGGTTTCAACGCGCCCCTGCATCAGAAGCAGGATGGAGAGCTCATCCTTCCTGACCCTAAGGTGAGACTTCACGGGGAATCGTGGAAGGGTATCGTGAAGGGTTGGAAGAGAGTGGGAGGCTTCAGCATAACTCAGTCAGTAGGTAATACTCCCTTTTCACGCACAGGGGAATATTCCTGCGAGCCAGAGAAGCCAGAGTAGAGGGGCCCTTCCTGTCCATCTTCAGAGTCCTGCGCTTCACCATAGAAGAAGCACCAGCACTCGAAGCCAGACCTGCGCCTCCGTGGGAATCAGGTGAGCGTTACAATGATGTTCTTTTGAAGAATCGGAAGCTGAGGCAGTACTTCGATTTTTCCCTGTGAAATAAAATCCTGGCCGGTCACAGGCCGAAAAGGGTTAATGGCCAGCGCCCGATATCAAGAAGAAGAGGTGAAAAGCAATTGTTGCTGGTTCTAAGAATTTTCGTCTCACAAACCATCTCATGACAAAGAAAAGGTTAGGACACAGGCGGACGCCAGAGAACAATTGCCAGAAGGGCAGGAAACAGTGATCACTGAGCCAGAGAGGATGCCCTTTACTGAGAAGAGAGGACAAACTATTTCAGCAAGAGTGATACCCTATAGGATTTGTAAAAGACACCCTGTGAACATGTGACTATGTGTTGGACACTTTATTTGCATGGGACAAATGAACAGTAAATGATATACATGCTTGTTACACATTTGTGATAAATTGTAAGTTAAAGAAAGACCTGCCTTTTGATGATGGTAGAGGCATGTTGTACCGTCCGACCAGCACGTGATGCAACATGCAAGGGACATGGTGTTTGCAGAGGCATTGCTGGGGAGGGCGGGAGGGCTATAGCCCCAGTTATTTTGTTTGTAGTCCCGCATAGAGGCAAGCTTTGGGATTTCTGCCAAAAGTCTAGCTAGCCCCGAGCTCCAACAGTCCCGACATTAGCGTAGATCTCAGATCATTTCCAGACCTAGCAACACCCCTGGATGCTTGTTAGTTAATAAAAGAACTGTGCTTGTGCTCAAGCATGGTTAAAGTTATTATTACATCCTAGTGTGCGTGGTTATTCAGCCTCCCCGTCTGCCACACTGTAATAAACAAGTAGATCAAGGAATTAGTTGTACTCAAGAAGAATGGCCATATTCTATTTGCTTTAAAGGAAAGAGCTCTCCCGTAAAAAAAGGTAATACAAGGGAACGAATCAAAATACCAAACCCACCAGCTCCCTCGATGCAAAGCCCATCAGTAACATTAGCTTGGTAAATTGAAATTATACTGCGCAACCGTATTATAGGAAGAGCTGAGAAAAGAACCAAGAACATCTGGTGAATAGTCGGTGTTTAAGTATAGGGTCGGTCTTTTGTCAGAAAGATATCTGCCGGATTCTGGCAGAACGTTTGTCGATCGGCTCAAGATTGAAGAGTAAACACGAATACGCGCCAAATCACATCAGTTTTACTGTTTGCACACACACATCAGTGTTGCATGCGATATCATCCGACTTCATAACCACTGTTTTAATTCAAAATAATTTGCACTGATAATTCTGTTGAAACATTACCCCCTCGTTAAACGTTTCTGCTAGCACCTGGGCTATAATGAATTAGTTTTTCTTTTTTTAAATGTAAAGTGTTTCATGGTTAATTAAACCTTTTAACAGTACAGTACAAGCATTTACAGAAACATAGAAAACACACTGAATAATAGTACAAAACATGACTTTTACAAATGGAAAACCATAAAGCTGAGAAAGGTCGAATAGAAAATGACTAGATTTGTCTTTAAAAGTTCCTTCTTTGTAGCGGTGTTGCTAGGTCTAGAAAGGATCTGGGGGCTAAGTTAATATTGGGACTGTTGGGACTGCGCTGGGGTTAGCCTTTTGGTTGTAGTCGTATAAAATCAATAAAGCACATTTCGATAAAACAAGACCGTTTCACAAGCTTAGTCTTGTATAGATCTTCAACCAAATATGATAAAATAGTAAAATGCAATAATGTACGTTTGCCTGAATCTAAAATACCCCAGGATTGGTCTGATTAATGGATTCTGACTCGAGGAATTAGCCCTCGCACTTTAAAGTAAAGGGCAAGAAAGGCAGAGCCCTGCTTTCGATCCTTTGTTTTGGAGCACAAAGTTTCGGTCTCTTATTGTAATATGCGACCACGAGGCTTGGCAGTGGCCACCGAGGAGCAGCCTTTCTTGCAAAGACAAAAAACATGTTTATGTGCAGAAGAAAACAGACAAGAGAAAGTGTCTGCTACGGAATATCCGATGGGCACTTTAATCTTCCATTAATATGCAAATTGTGTTCCTGGGAACCTTGGTTAGAGATGTGCTTTGTTCATCGGGCTATTTGAAAATGGCCTTATTCTCCCAAAGGCCCTGCCTGACTTATTTCAAGTGAAGCGCCGTTTTTATGCTAATTCCTCAGAGGCGCGTGCATGCATCATTTTGCTTTGAAATTGCGTGGAGTTTATTGAAGCGCATTTGTCGAACATTCCACAGATGATTTGCTCCAAAGATCTCCTTTAATAGAGTGGATTCCCCGCTGGTCTGCGTCATGCGCAGATGTTAAAAGGCATCGGCTTCAACCGGAGCCAGAATCAAAAGGAAAGTCAAGGTTTTTGGATACGAGCTGGTGACAAAAAAGGTCATTTTACCTTTCTAATCAGCGAGATGTAGTTGATTTGCTCTCGGCAAACATCCAGAAGATGGCATGTCTCCTAATACTTGCCTTCATAAATTGCAAGCCCAAGGGTGCACCGGCAGCCGCACTCGCGCTGTATCATGTTTTACTACAATCTATTCCAAATACATTTCCATCTAGTAATATGCAGCTCTGTAACTACTGCCCCCAGAGGCCGAATCAGTATCAACGTGCTGATGTGCGCAGGGAATCCAAGATCCATTTCATTTCGTATTATGCGCCATCTTTAAAGCTATGTCCGCTGGGAGCGAATGCAAGGACGCTGCTTATACGTTGCAGGTTGCTTTTTATTTCCCAGTCAATGCAAAACACATTTTCGAAAGTGCGATAACATTGGAATTTATTCCCCGAATCCCAAGGGCCCCTCAGCAGAAACATTTTGAAAATAATTTGAGGAAGAACATAAAGTCACAAAACCGAAAAATATCCTGTTATCTGAAGTGTTCACCTCAGAGCTGAACGCGCAGGGCCTGGTAGCCGCTCGCCGCTCTGAGGCTAGAGGAATCTCTATCCTGGAAATAAAACAGTCTCCACGAAGAGAACAAGTTCAAGCAAGTACTGTTTTATTTCTTTCAAATCTGGAAAAGCATTAAGAAAACATAACTAGAGATGATTCCTAGTGTTCAATTGTCACAGCACCAAAGGGTATTTGAAAGTGACCAGAGACAATGCAAAGTTGTTCCTGCACTCTTTTAAGTAAGCCTAGGCGAATCTCCCCAAACCTCCTCACAGGGCAGGCTCGGCCAATATTGTTTATTATTTATTTGTTTTTTTTAAAGCGCACAATCAGCCCGTGGGCATCGTGGCGCTGTTACATATGAAGCATTTGGCTGGTTACAAGAAGGAAGGTTGTTAAGAATACAAGGCATTTTTGATTTACAGTAGCATTTTTGGTTACATACGTTGACAGTACAGACATCAGGGCGTTAAGGTGTTGTTTACGTGGGGGGGGAAGATTATGTAAAGAGTGTGGTTTTGAGGGACTTACGAAAGTAGAAGAGAGAGGGTTTGGCTCTGAAGGAGTTAGGGAGGTCATTCCAGAGCTTGGGTGCTATGTGTGGGAAGCCAATGCCTCCAGCTTTAGCTCTTCTTATGGTGGGGATTTGGAGTTGGTTGTCCTGGTGGCTTCTCTTAGGACGAAGGGAAGATTTCCTGGTTATGGTTTCTGATAAGTAGGAAGGAGCGGTGTGATTGATGCATTTGTGCGTGAGGGTATTTTCAAGTTGATTTTTTCCTTGACTGGGAGCCAGTGAACATTTCTTCTGGCCTGCGATATATGGTCAGATTTGGGAATGTGCAGAGCAGCATGGAGCGCATTGTTTGACACTATTTGGAGCTTGTTTAGATGTTTGGCTGATGTGCCGGCTAAGAGGGCATTGCAATAATCTAGTCTGGCTCCTATGGCGGCTCTAGCGATGTAGAGGCAGTTGGGAGTGGTAAGGTAGGGTTTTATGGCATCGATGAGTTTGGTGGTCAGTGCGGAAGAGGAGGAGATGGCGCTGACTTGTCTTGTCATGGAGAGTGTAGCGTCTAGATAGACACCTAGAGTCTTCACGGCAGTGGAGACAGGTATGTTGGAGTTGCCAATAGTGATGTGTGAGTAGTCATGGCTGACCTTGGATAGAATTTTGCTGGGGGCAGGTTGATGATCTCTGTTTTGTCGCCGTTAAGGCAGAGACCATTGAATGCCATCCAGGTTTGGATCGTGGTGTAGATGTTGAATAGGGCTTCTGTATCTTGGGCATAGTCTCCAGTGAGGGGGAGGAGGACTTGCGTGTCATCGGCATAGTTGGTGTAGGCTATGCCGAGGGAGTCCAGAAGGTCAAAGAGGGGTTTAGTGAAGAGTGTGTAGAGGGTGAAGAGGGTGTAGAGGGTTGGTGCAGTGCATGACTCTTGTGGGACTCCACATCTTATGGTGGCTGGTGGAGCATTGGCCTTGTCAGAGTACACCTTCATGACTCTAAATGAGGTGATCCAGGAGGTTGTTTTGTGAGAGAAGTGGGCTGCATTGAATAGGTGAGATGTGAGGATGCCATGGTCCACTAGGTCAAATGCTGCAGAGAGATCGAGTAGCAGGAGGAGAGCAGGTTTTCCTGTGTCCATTATTTTGGTGATTTGGTTCTTTAAGTCTAATAGGGCAGTTTCGGTCCCATGGCCTTTGCGGAATCCCGATTGTCTTTTGCCTAGGATAGCATGGGTTTCAGGTATTGCTGGATTTGGTTATGGGTGGCTTTATCTAGGATTTTGAGGAGGAAGGGGACGGTGGTGATGGGACGATAGTGGTTGGGGGAGGTGGGATCTAGGGAGGGTTTTTTTAAGAGCGGGCGAACCCAGGCTTCTTTTAGGCATTGAGGTACAGTTCCGGAAGAAAAGGAGGCATTGATGAAAGCTGTGATGATAGGGGTGAGAGTTTCCGAGCACTCCTTGATGATGGTGGGTGGGCATATATCACCTTTGCAAGTGGAGGGTTTGATATTTTTGAGTAGTGCAGAGACTTCTAGCTCTGTGACTTCTCTAAAGGCAAAGAGGGGTATTTGCGGGTTTAGGTTATGGGGGAGTGAGGAGGAGTGGGGGGGTGTTGAGTGCTTTACGTTGGGATGCTATTTTGTCTTGGAGAGTTTTGACTTTGTTAAGGAGGGCTGCCTGGATGCTTGTGCACCAAGCTTCATCCTTGATGATATCATCAGGGCTGGACTCAGGACTAGTGAGTTCTTTGAATATAGAGAATATTTCTCTGGATTTGGAGCTGGCTTTGGTAAGTCTCTGATTATATGATTCGGATTTGGCTTTGAAGATGGCATTTTTGTAGGTCCGTGAGATTTTTTTGACCTCTTTGAGGGAGGTGTAAAGGAGGGTGAGTCCCAATTTTTTGTTGAAGGGGGATTGGGCTTGGGTAGGGACTAATTGTAAAGTGTCAAAAGACGCACAAAAAAGCTCAATTTCCTCTATTTTTGTCCACCTTGGAATTAAATCAGGGACAAGGAAAAAAGAATGTTGATAGATTATCTAATTCTTCTATCTAAAATTCACATCGAACAGAACATTTCTTCCAAAGAGTAAACAAAGTGAAAACACATTTTTAATCAATACATTTTTCACACATGGATATAAGTTGGGTGCTTTCCACAAGGCACCTCACGCATTTAAAAATAATTCATAATTAGAAAAACAAGCACTAAAAACACATTTTCTACTAATGGTGTCTAAGTGACAGTTGTAACAGATCACCTTAACAAACTGCATTCAAAATATTGATTGTTAATTATTTTGCCATTAGAGGGAACATACTATGAATGTCCACCATAGGAAGTGCTAGTGCTGTAAAAAAGACACATTGATTTGAATGTCTACGGGATGACAACTGTCACTATACTAACCTTAGACACCATTAGAAGAAAATGTGGTTTTTGCTGGACTTTTTAGTACTTGTTTTTCTAATTATGAATTATTTGTGAAACATACAAAGTCTGAAAACTGACAGCATCTATGCCAAAATCTGGGTGCAGTACCCGGGGCTACCTGAAGTACTGAGGAAACTTTAAAATGACCTAAAACTAAAAAGTCTGCTGGATTAGCAAACATAAAAAGGATTGTTGCCAAAAAGGAATACAGATTTTAGTTGTGTTTTTCCCACAGATTTTAAAGCCAAGAAAGAAATTTATTTATGGTTGATGTAACAAATTTAGTTTTTGCTGGGTTTAAAAAGTTCATTAGCTGGGCTGAAGCTGCAAGAACTGGAAAAGCAGTTTTTTCTCCCAGAAGGAGGGCTTTCCTCTCAGCAGAAACTCACTGGGAGGTGCTATTTGCTGGTTAGCCCAGGACTGAACAATGGCATCCTCCAACCCACGATATTGAAGGTGTGAAAGGTTGTAAAACTGCTGCAGCACAGGAAACTCCTGGCTGACAGAAAAAAATTCCAAAGGAGGGGGCTACCACATGCTTCAAGGAGTGACAAATACTGACCATTTGGTGATAATAGGATATATAATGGACATTTGTAGAAGGTGTATAACTTATTATCAGAAGGGGTGAAAAATCTGAAAATGGCAGATTAATTGACCAAATTTTTAGCACTATCTTTGAAAACTTAGTACAACCGTGTAGCTTATTCTGAACAGGAATGGCATTAAATGTGGGTTTATGGGGACTGAATTTCTACTTGAATGTTGAAACCTTATACACACATTCCCTGGGTAAACGTGCATATTTGTGGAAATGTACAGAAATATTGGAACATGTTCTCTTTACAAAATGGACAAAATTCTGCAGAAAGCCGAAAAAAGTCTCAGAGCTGTGGAATTTGATGAGCAGAAACTCCATAACATATGCAATCTCTATATGTGATTTTTATAGAGGTTGCACATGTGTAAATATATATTTTGCCAAAATTAGACTTTGTGTTCCAGTGGCTAGGGGTGGATTCTCAGCATCATAAAATTATACCATAAAGATGACACTCTGTTTCTCTCCTCCTATCAAGACAGAAAGTAGACTATGGCCCAATCCCCTTTCACAGGGGCAAGCTTTGCTAAGCCGGCCCACACACCCCCTTTGTGATGTCATTTTAAAGGATAAATAGAGACAGCTGACAGCACATAGGGACTCACAGATCCAGCCAATTTCCTGATTCCGGTGAAGCACTCTGATCCAGCATCCTACATCCAGCTTTAATATTCTTCCAGATCCAGATGACAAGACTCTTGCCAGCAATAGAGACTATTGATTTCAGCAAGGCCCAAATCCTCAAATTTATTCTCTCTACCCAGTAAAGCGCTGGGCGGTGTGAGAAGGCCTTTTGAACCTGTATCCTGAAATTCTCTGGCTTGCGACCACTAGGCTTGCCTGAGGAACTCGCCATCCAGTTGATTCAAATACCCACAGACTAGGAGGGCAGATCCTGTGCAAATCCGGCAACCGGCATAGCTGATACAGTACCATGCCTGATGTGCTGTCTTTCCTAGACCAGACTCAATCCATGACCAGAACTGGTGGTCCCATTTAAAAACATATCCTGTGAATATTAATAGGAAGAACTGTGGCCCATAGTATATTTGCATTGTATCATCCCTCTCTCAAACCCATCCTATCTTTTATTCAAAACCAGTATTGTTAATAGTATATTTACCTTGTCTTATCCCTATTTCCAACCCATCATATTTTCGTTCAGAACCAGTATTGTTAGGAGTATCTTTGCCTTGTCTTATCCCTATCTCAAATCCATCCTATCTTTCCTTCAGAACCAGTATTGTTATAACTATCTTTGCGCTGACCCTTTTCTCATCTGAAGAAGTCGAGTTTCCTTAGCAAGGGGTCCCCCTGATCAAGTGACTGTAAGATCCCTGTGTGGTATTTACTTTTTCATAGTCATCCTCTAGTGTGAGCAAACCCATTTGTCATTTTCAAAAGTTCATTTCTGTTTTCCATTCTCGCGCGTATTTCACCAAAACGACCTGTACTTAAACCTCTGTAACTCCCTCAGTTTTTGTGATAGAAACGCAATTTCAACTTCCACTTGTACCTAACATCTATAGCTATCCAGAGAACCCAAAACATTTCAAAACAGTGCAATTCGCCCATTATCACGAATATCGCGCGATGAAAAGTTTGCCACGATTTTAAAAATCTGAAAGGTTTACACGTGTGAAATAGCTCTAAACTACTTCCAACTTGGATTTTAAGAATTCAAATGTTTTATTATTTGGACTAAATCATTGCTTGCGATTGTGTGCCACTGTTCAAAGCGGCTCCCATAAGAATTTATAACAATTTAAGTATTTTTGACCACATTTGGTGTTTTCGCCCAGTCAATTTTAAAGACAATTGTAAAAGCCATCCTGACAGCTGAAAAGTCAATTCCGTTTTTCTCTTGTGTTTTAGGGGGGGAAGGTAGGACTGATATTCTGTTTGATTTGTGCTATTCCTGATTAGCTGCTCTCTCCCCTATCTCTTTACTTCGGCTATTGGGGATTGAAGGGTGTTGCAGGGGGAACCTCTAAACATAGTACTATCTGATCTGAACCAACACAAAAGTATTATTTTCTGTGCTGCATTTGTTTTGCTCTTACTTAATCCTAGTGTATTAAAGATATTATTCAGTGTTCTGTCACCCCATTGGTGATTGTTGTGCACCTATTAAAATCTACTGTGATAAAATGTTAAATACATAAATAAATATTTACCTTTGCAAACTAGCCTGATTCCTGGTTCAGTGTGACCGGGGGGGTTCCAGGAGAAGGGTGTTATATGAGTGGTATATCGTTCAGAATATTGAATTTATAGACAAAAATAAATAAGGGTTTCAGTTGTGCACTACATGCTGGGCGACTTGGGTGTATGCCGGATTGAAATCTCTTACATTTAGATGTTGATGACAGTGATGTTATCAACATTGAAAACGGATTTGCAAACCACAGCATGGTACTGGGCTGTGCACCAAGGTAAGATTCTTAAAAAAATTAAAAAATACACACTCTTAGCACCCGCGCAGGAAAGTACACGGGTGCTAAGAGGTGAAGGGTGGTGGAGAAGGGAAGGCGGCGCTGGCCAGTAGCACTCAGGCTGCTCAGAATGTGGGCTTGTACCATGCAATACAGTCCGCGTTCCGAGCAACCAGATTGGCCAGCACCCCTGCCAAGGTGATAATAGGTATAATGGCGCTCCTGAACAACCTGCTGAACTGGCACAGGGATATGTACAAGATCTACTCCCGCTAATCCATACCAAATGATGAGGATAAGACTGTAACACAGGCCTTCCCGGATTAAACAAGGAAACAGTGACACTGTCATCGGAAGTGCAGACTCATTACAGTAGTTAGCAGGTCCTGTTTTAACATTGACAGGTTGGTCCCTACACACAGAAGGGCTATGCCAACAACTGTGCCATTGTAGAGACCTGCCATTGTGTACAACTTGTGGTTATTGACTGAGGTTGAAATACTGTACTACCTCAGATTCATACACTCCCAGCAATTGCAGAAGGATTTGTTTTGGCAGAGAACTGTACAACATTTCCATAGCACCTTCCTCTCCCCTCCCACTTATGCCATTTTGCTCCAAAAAGCACCTTTTTTCAAAAGAAATTAGGTGATGTATACCCGCGCTTGTGATACCACACTGCCAATGATCACTTTCTATTTCTCTTCCCCAAAGCAATTCAAATGCGTGTTTTTTTGTATGAGGGTACAAGTTCAAGCAAGAAGTATGTTTGAAAATACCTCCTCCGGCTTACTGCTCAGAGTGTGCTCGAGCAGGTGGTGAGTTGCCTCACACAGTAAATCAACACTTACATATATCACTAATTAGATTGTCTCCTTCAATTGTTCAGGTACCCCACATTTTTTTCTTGTCCCAAAAACAATTCAACTTCTGGTTTTGCTTGTGAGTTCATCTGTGCAAACAAGCTGGCACAGTCCAAATTCCACTTTGAGCCTGATATTCATAGTATGCTCAAACATGCAAGCCCAAATTGTTCTATTCTCTCAAAGCAATTCAACTGTTTGTTTTGTATGTAAGGGCAACCATTCAAAGAAGCTGTCACAGTGTAAATTCTGCCTCCGGTATCTGTTCACATTGTGATCAAACCGGCAGTGTGTTGTGTCAAAAGGCAATGCAACTATCAGTAATTTCACACCACTATCTACAGCAACGTGTCCAGGCACCACCAAACATTTCTCGTCCCTACCAAAACAGTTCAAATGCTTTTGTTTTATTTGAAATAAACACTATGAGAGCAAATGCCTCCTCTGGCAACAGCTCCCATTCTGATCAAGCAGATGGTGAGTTGCATCACATTGCCAATCAACCTTCCACTCATTTCCCACTGTCGCCTCCAACAATTTCAAGCACCCCAAATTGTTCTATTCTGCCAAAGGGATGAATTGCTTGTTTTGTGTGTGAGTTTGCATGTTCAAAACAAGCTGGCACAGGGCAAACTCCTCCTCCGGCCGGCAGTCTATTGCATCATACAGTCAATCAAACTGCCACTCATTTCCCACCACCATCTCCAACAATTTTAGAATCACTCCAAAATTGTTCTCTTCCCCAAAAGTAAATAAACTGCTTGCTTAGTCTGTGAGTTCACCTATTCAAGCCAGCTAGCCACCTGCAAATGCCACTTCCGGCCAATTGTTCAGAGAACACAGCAGCAGATGGTGTGTTACACAGAGAATCAACCTACTAATATTTGCCCACAACTCCCCCACAGTTCTCTCTTCCCCGACATCAATTCAAAGTGTCGTTTTGAGTTTGAATGTGCCTGTACACCAAGCAGCACCAATGATAATTCCTCTTCTGGCCTACTGGCAACGTCCTCATCCAGCCTACTACTCACACTGCGCTCAATCAGGCGGTGTGTTGCATCCCACCGCCAATAAACCTGCCACTAATTACCCATCACCGCCTGAAACAATGTGTTTTACTCCCAAATCTTCTATGTAAAATCGAATACTTGTTTTGTGCATGAGTGTCCCTGTTCAAACATACTGACCAAGCACAAATACTTTCTCAGGCCTTCTGCTCACAGTGTGTTCATGCAGATGGTGTGTTGTGTCACACAGCCAATCAACCTGGCACTAATTACTCACCACCAACTCCAGCAATATTCCCAGCAGCCCCAAATATTTCTTTTCACCCAAAACAATTCAGCTGCTTGTTTTGTGTATGCATACACAATTTCAAATAAGCTGATCCAGCACAAGTACCAGGTAGGGCCTTCTGCTCATTGCTTTCTCAACCAGGCGGTGTGTTGCGTTAAACAGTCAAACAACCTGCCACTCATTTCCCACCACCACCTTCCACTAAGAACCCAGAAAAGCCCTGCTATTTCTGCAATTCTTCCTGCAGATTACAACATGTTTAGGGTGCCTAGATGATTGAAGAAAGGCAGCAGTGTAGCTTTAATTTTGAAAAGCTCATCCATGGCTTTGTCTTCCCCCTGCTTAGATCTCCAAGGGAGTGAAGTTCACTGTTCAAATTGCAAGGATTCATTTTGTCACCATTTACAGATTATTACTATATAGCACCATCCCCATTGTGAATCTGGATTTGTTCACCATTTTATGGAAGTACCTTGTCTGTCTTGAAATACGTCTCACCTTTACTGTTCCTAGGAGATTTTAATTTAGATGTTAATGATTCGAGTGACACTCAATCCTTTATAATATATGCCTTGCCTATTGATATCAGGCTTCATTTTTGTAATACTTCTTTCACCAGTAAAAAAGGGTTGCAACCTCAATTGCATTATTACATGGAATATTGTGCCAACCAACCCATGTGTGCTCTGAGTGGCTGGTCAGATGTCACAGATGTTCAATTACATCTATCCAATTCTCAGCCTGCTCTGCCTATAGGTTCTGCTTATACATCCACGTTTCGCAAAATAAGCAGAAAATAAATGCTGTAAATCTTAACCTCAATTTTTGGAATACAGAGGCAAGATTATAGGGGAAAATTAAAGCAGGCCATGCAGTCCCATTCTATAACTCATTTGGTGTCGGTGTCAGAAGCGGGGACTGTGTGTTGTGGCTTGATGCTTGATGCCTACTGCTGTAGTTGTAGAGATGCTGCAGGGTCCTTTCCTTGCTGTTCATCTTGCTTTCTCTTGTTTCCCCTCTCTTTGAACTTCTCGGAGTGTTCAGTGTGGTGCCTGCTGGTGCGCCAAGTCAGGGGTAGGTATCCCTGTTACAGACTCGTCCTGCTCCCCACGATACCATTGCTCATCCTGCTGCCCCACATTACCTCAGGCACAGCTGACACTTGGCACTTGGACACAATTAATACACAGAAGACCATAAGTGGAGAGAAATGGCGTGCAATGCAAACACATGCCAGTGCATAGGAGGGCTGCATTTTGCTCCGGTCCTCCCAGGCATGGCTCATCATTATGCACAATGGAGTAGTTAAATCTATTGCCCACCCATAAACCAGCACGTTTAATGCACGTATGATGGCAAACAGGTCATTTTGCAGAACAGGGGGAATGAAGCCTGCAGTTGCTAAAGGCACGAAGCATAGTGAGACAAACTGTAACCAAAAAAGTGATGGGTGGAAGGTTTTGAATAAATATGAACCACTGGCACTGCTCTAAGTCACCTTCAATACCACCGTTTTTAGCCCGTCTCCGCCATTGGAAGGTTGCCCAGAGCAGTGCCAGTGGTTCAGATTTATTCAAAACCGTCCACCCATCTCTTTTTTGGTTCAAGTTTTTTAAGTGACAATATGTGGAAAATATGGCTTCCTAGTAAGACTATGCTCTTATGTAATTAAGCTAATCAGAATGGAAGGGAATGTTCCACTCCAAGGATATTGAAACCCTTATCAAGAAAGCCAAGAACCCTTGGGCGATGGGTCTGGATGGCTTGCATATTTCGATTTTGAAAAGTGGCATTGGTATGTGGGCGATGATTTTGTATATGTTGTTTTGGTCAATAGTTCAATGGGTAATCTTGCGTGAATCATTGAGGGTTAGCCATGTAGTGCCTGTATATAAAAATGGCAACTTGAATAATCCGGCACACTATCGACCTATTACACTATTGGATGCATCTTCTAAAATCTTTGCAGGGCTATTGCTGCAGCATCTAAACACATAGGCACAATCAATAGGTTGACCAAATAAGTGGCAAACAGGCTTTAGAAAAGATTTTGGTACCTTGTTGAATCGATTATCAATATGCGTACCACAAGAGCAGACACATATAAAAGCCAGCAAATGGTTGTTTATGGCCTGTGTCAATTTCACTAGTGCCTTTGACGATGTGGATCGACACAGGCTCTGGAAAAAACTCCTTAGATGGGGCATATCGGGGCGGGGCTCTGTGAATATAATAATAGAATGACATACTAGCACCTTGATGAGAATACCTTTAAACATGGGGGGGTAGCCAAAGTTCAATGTCAGGCTGTCCTTGCCCCAAGTCTCTTCAACTTATACTTACTAGATCTTAGGGAGGAGTTGGAGCCTTAGTACATTTCCACCAAATACACGAAGCATGACAACACCAGTACTGTTATTTGTTGATGATATTACTTTCTTTGAAATGACAAAAATCAGCTTGCAAAGGGCCCTCAGAGCATTATCGCTATATTTACATAAAAATTAATTCCCTAAATATAGAAAAATCAGCAATCTTAATGACATCCAGTGAAAAAATAAAAAAGAACCTAAAATGGTATATGGAGGGCCGCTCTATTGTGATTACAAAAAATGGATATACCTGGGCTATCCTTTATATGGAAGATGTACGCGCAAGGAGACATGTTTGAGAAATAAAGCAAAACTGATTCCCTCTAAGCAAACATGAGGAAAACCAAGTCTACATATTCTAAGTTTACACTGGTTCTGATTATACTTTTCTTTCTTGGAAAGGTTTATCCTTCAATCCTTTACGGTGCAATGTTTGCTCTAATAGATTAGAAGCTTGTGTATACCTTGGAAGGCTCTTTTTGGGAACGTATGCTGGGGCTATCAGCCTCGTTAGCATTCACAATAATAAAACATGAGCTTGGCCTTTTATCATGCAAATATATGTAATTTGGAAGTTAGGGCTGTATCATAACATACTAGCTCCACCAAAGGGTTCCTAATTTGAGGTCCTAAACGTGGCACACACCAGTAATATATGCTGTTCCTTTTAATGCCTTTACAAATGAATGTGAAGTTATGTTCGTGGGAGGCGATTAGAATAAAGAAAACCTGATAAGTAAACTTAACATGTTATACATACAATTGAAATGGGAGGAATGGGGACCATGACCAGATTTCACAAAATAAACTTTATTCAGATGTGGCTTCCCTACACTACAAACCCAACAATCTGCATCTGTATTTAAGATCATTTCCATACCCCGGCTATGGATACATATTGCTGAGAGTTTGGTTTAACTTGCTGGGGACTCCGCATAGATGTGGACTGAGGAATTAAAGAAGATGTTGGTTATGTGGTACGATGGTGTCTATGGAAACCCTAAAGCATTTGTTCATCTCCTGTCCAAATACATATGAACTGTGAAAGGCAAAACATGAAAAATGTGTCAACAATGAAGAATTTGTGTTTAATGACCAATTCCGGGAATGATTTATGAGTGGAGGCTCAACACCATTAGTTATGACACTGCTAAGGGTGTTAAACAAAATACACAAACTCTTGGAGGGAAATGTCTATAAATGAATTGATCCATTATTTCCTTCTTCTTTTTTTAATATGTAGATAGGATATTTTGTTTTATTTAAATATATGTTTAATATGAGTTATATTTGTGTTTTGAGCGTTTAAAGATTTGATTAATTTTGTACAAATGCTTATCTAATTGTGTTAAGGGTTGTATAATCTAAATTCACAATAAAACATGAATACATAAATAACTCTTCTGTGGCCAAAGTTATAGATTCCACCACACCAGAAAGAGCTAAGCTTCTCAAAGTTAAGCACGTAGGGAACAAGTTGATCACAATGGGATTAGATTCCTTAAAGTAGCTTGTCAGAAGCATTGAGCGAAAAAGGAGCAGAAATCATTCTTAAAGTATATGTAAAAATGTAAAGAGTGCTAGGTTTCACTATAAATATGCTATTGTGCAAGCACATACATGTTTTTTTACAAACTTGTTCAAAGTTCAAAGTTCAAAATATTTTGGAAAATTCTTCCAAACTAAACTGAACTACTTTTAACAAGGTCCAGACTTTCATTTTTGAAAACCTTCTCAAGATCAGAATGATTATAGATTCTTCACTGGCTTCCTTAGCCCAGAGCAATAGGAATTTGACTATAGACTGTTCTAGCATGTCAGCACTACCGAGTCAGGACCAGGCTGCATTGTTCACATTTTCTGGTCCCTCCAAAGTCCACTAATTGCCCCAATGATCCATGCCTTTCCTTTATTGTGAAGGAAAGTTCAAGTAGTTAAGTGTTCCAATTAGTAAGTTTAATAGTGCATCGGTTATTTATTTATTACATTTGTTACACGCCCAAACCTTAGGGTATCACGGCATAGTTACAGACATCTCTGGCATTGAACGTAGGAATGTTCCCTTGCATATTTGCAATTAGACACAGTTACAGAATAAACATAGAGGTATCAATTTTTAATACACATAGGATGAGACAATACAGAAGTCAAATGTATTTACATTGATCAGCTCATGCTACCAGTAAGTATGTTGCCTACTAGCTCTAGGACAACTGGCAAGACCGATGGCGGCTGATTTTTGTTTGCTAAAATTCGTTAAATAACCAGGTTTTTAAAGATTTTTTTAAATCCCGGGAAGGAGCCCTCATTTTTAATATTTAGTGGGAGAGAGTTCCAGTGTTTGGGGGCCAAGACCAGGAAGCTGCTACCTCCTGCTCTCGAGCATTTGTAACGAGGGATCTTGAGGAGTGAATTATTGTTAGATCTGAGCATCCTACTGGATGTTTTTGTCTTGATGGTATTGTTCATATAGGTCTGGGCTTTGTTTGTGAGCTATTTATGTGTGACACATAGTGTTTTGAATATTATTCTGGCCTTAATAGGAAGCCAGTGTGTCTCCCTCCTGATATTGGAAATGTGATCAAATTGTTTTATTCCTAGAGCTGTCCGTAAGGCTTTGTTCTGCATTAGTTGTAGTTTACTAATTTTGGTGTTGGAGGTTCCTAGTAGTAGTGCATTACAATAGTCCAGTTTTGATAATATCAAAGCTCTAGCCAGAGTAATACAATTTATAGGTGTGAGGAACTGGCGGCTAAATGTGTTTAACCATAGTAAGGTTGGCATCTAAGTACACTTGAAGTGGGAGAATGGGAGAAAAGACTCCCCCCAATCTCCTCGCGCCCCTGGCCTAGAGGATCGTGGCCCAGACACCCGCCACAAGATGAATTTGTCTATCTACCAGACGACCAAATACCCTGGTACAAGAACATAGGGATGTGCCCACCAGCCTGCCTGCCAGCCTGCCCTACTCAAGCCGACACCTGCGGCATGGATGAACTCGACTAAGCCCTCAACAACAAGCACCTACATCGTTAGAGATGCCATGACGACCTAGCCAACTGTCAAGAATACACGTGCAACCATGCACACTGGACACTCCCACACCAATCCACACGAAGAATATACTCAGTGCTATGACGTAGGTGACGGATACACCCACTGACGCGCATCTTTATTATTTTTCACATAGGTTTTCCGAAATGCAGAAACGCAAGACGCACAAAGCACTCGTTTACCTGCTTGCTGACACTTCTCCCGACCCTTGCATCGTGATGAAAATACAACGAAGACATGATACTGCCTATGAAGCCATGTGACACCGCAACATAAGTGCCGTGCATTACACATCCCCACCTATGAACCAGGCCGAAGTAGGCTGCAAGCAAGAGCCGCTATGGACACTGAACGAGCAAGAGTACAAGTGCTGACCATGCAGAACGACCCCAGCGAGAGCTGACAGCCGAGGGAGCGATGTTGCAACTCGTATGCTACCAGCCGACGCCAAGGTCACACCTGTAAGCAAAACCAGGCACGCAGAGGCAAATACAACTTTAAATGTGCAGAATTCTGCCTCAGCCACGGTCTCTCCTCACGTGACCAAGCCAAACCTGACAAGGTGCCAGACCCACGAGGGAGAAGTCGCCTGGGTCCCACGTCTGGGACACAGGCTGCAACAATGAAATGACCCAATGGACACCTACAGCGATGGGAATGGTCTGCTCTCAGGCCTATGAGCAAATCCACGCATTGTCTGCACGAACACATAGTTACATATTGTTGCAAATGACAGGTACACTGCGAGCTGGGAACAACGATGGTCCCAGGCTGGGGGGCTCGCGAGTGGACCAATCAGAACATGGGGGCACTCATCACTGACGCCACTAACATTAGCCAATCATTAGGGGTCTTCGTGTAACAATTTTCAAGTATCTAATATAAGGGACAGCCCAAGTAAACCACCTGACTAACCCTCAACCACTAACACCGCTCTCTATATGTATGCTATACTAACCCTACCACTCGAGGAACCAATCCAGAGTGGCGATAGGCTTTTCGCTAACTTTCCCAGGTGACGCAAGTAGCGCGTCATACTGAGGCAAAAAGGGGCCTGCGAGCCCCACGAATTTCGAGAGTCTGGACGGACGCGTACGATCCTAGACCCATCCCTGCCGTTGTTCAATAAACAGCAGAACCACCTTGCTTCTTGCGTGTGTCTCATAATCATTTTTGGGAAACGCGGGAGGAGTTGGGGCCTTCCAGCCTGGAGGTCCGCGGACGGCCCAGCTGACCCCGGGAGAAACTCCCCGACAAGTTGGAGGCACTGCTGAGATCTGGTTACGATCTACCTTTTTATTTTTCCGAGTACTCTCGTTGCGGGGAGGCCCGGCGGCGTGGCCCCCTCTGCCGCTGCCCCCTTTTTGAGGACTACAGGACCATCGCGGAACTGCGAGAAGACCAGACAGCGCAATCCGGATATTGGCCCTTTGGGAGCCGGTTGAGAAGTATCCCGCCCGCGGTTGGCGAGTGTCCAGAAGTGGTCCAGACGAGGGGAGGTGGCGAGCCGCTTGGAGGGGTGCACGCAGTCGAACGGCCCCGCATCAAGAGAACTTGGTGAGTATGCCACACCCAACAAGCAATGAGAAATTGTGAGGGAGGGGGGAGGAATGGAATAAGGGAGGTGGGAGGTGTTACCAAGGTGTGCGGCGAAGATTTGATAAATTAGTGTTGGCGGTGAAGTGATTGGTAGCTGGACAAGTGCGAGAGCAGTCCGCTACGCTACGAAGAAGAGTGGGCGGAGCACGAAAACATCGCATGCGACCGCTCGTAGACACTGATTGGCTTAGGTCGCGACCACCTGTAAGGGTGTGTGGGTGTGTGTGTGTGCGGTTTCCTACGAATTGGCGATTATTGTTCAATGAGTAGATGAGGATCCCTATTGATCGAGCAGAGAAACTCGATAGATAGATGACGTTTTCCTGTAGGCGGTAGCACACTGGTTGCCTAATACGGAAGATAATTGGCTGGTTAAGCCCTCCTGTTGAGGGGCGTATCAAACGCGAGGCGACGCAGCGTGCGCTGTCTGATTATATTATTGGTTACCTTGTTCCAGGCGTGACAAGAGGACAGCTGTGGGGTTAAGGGGGATAAATAGCAAAGCTTATGTCGAGCATTCTGAAGTGTGAAAAGAACTTACTGGTAGTTTTGGAAGAGGTCGGTGACGTCACCCTTAGGGCTTTCATAGGATACCTCGACCACACAGCGTTGTTGAAGAGTGGTGGGGAAGCGAATAGTGGTAAGGGGGAGGGCACGGAGGTCAACGGCAACGATTAAATAGGGGCCAGGTGGAGAGGGGGACGTGACCACGCACAGAGAACGCCGGCCACGACGAGTGAGGAAGGAGGAGGAAGGGTGAAGAAAAGTGGGACGGCTGTATAAGCACGCCACGTGGGGCACGCAGCCGCAGGGGGCTACGTGCGCCTTGGCCGTAGGGGGCCATAACGGTATTAAGTGAGAGAAACAAAGACAGAGAAAAGACTACATACTTGCAAGCGTTATATTTGACTGTTTTCTTTTTAGCGGACGATCGCAAGTCCCCAAACATCTGCAATTGTCAAATTTGATAGAGTTTATTTTTAGCAAGGTAACGACTACTATATTGAGGGGAGCTAACAACACAGTGCTACCATGTCATACGGGATAGGATCGGGAGGGTGGGGGAATACCCTCACTACCCCGCTACAGCATATATGTAAAACACTGTCACCCCATAGGGAGAAACTGATTAAATACAGCATATAATGGACACAGGAGACGGACAACAAAATTACGACACCCTGGCCGCCTAACGGCAGTTTCGACCCATATGTCCAGCACTCACTACTGACACATCTACATAACACATACAAGGGGAAGAAGTTGACGCACCATGTGGAGGTGTTTAACTTATGGAGGATGTTCCAGGGGTCCCGACCAGGACCGACCGGAATGTTCACTGTGGGGGAAATAAAGGAGGAGAAGAAGGTTAAGGAGGAAGAAGAGAATGGGGAAAAAGAGAGTGAAAGCACACAGTGCACGGGAAGAGGACAAGAGGGAGGAGAAAAGCTTAGCAACGTAAATGAAACAGAAATAAAAAAGGAGCGGACCGATGACATGCCCTTAGCGAAAGTAGTGAAAAAGGAGGAAGGGGGCTTATATCCTGTAACGGAACTACGAGAAGTGGTAAAGCAACAACTAACGGCAGCTGAAGGGCATTCGAACCCAGCATACAGCCCACCACCATATACAGCTACAGGTGGCTACACGGGGGGGAGGTGACGAGTGCGGTAGGGCCAACTTATACGAAGATGCCCGCAAGGGAGGGAAGACTAGTGAAGAACAAATTGCAGCCATAGGACACGACGAGTGGGTAGCTGCGCAGGTGTTATTAAAATTGCGAGGGACATTAACGGGAGAAGAGAAGGAGGTAGTAAGGAAAATGAACGAGGATGATGAGAATAAGAGTGAGATAAAAGGGGAAGGAGGAAAAAGGAAGGAAGGGGAACTGTTATGAGAAGAGGAGGAGATTTTGGAGGCACGATTGGCGGAGTTAAGGAATGAGCAAAACGCCCTGATTAAACAGCTTGAGAGGGAGGAAAGAGAGAGAAGGAGAGAAAGGAAAGAAAGTAAGATGAGTTAGAAAAAATGAGGGAACAAACTGAAGAACGGAAGAGGGAAGCTGAAAGGATGAAGGCGGTAGCAGAAAGGGTATCTCGAGCAGCGCAGCGTGACAGGAAAAGGGAGGAAGAAGAGAAAGAAAAGGAAACGAAAATATGGAAAAGAAAAATACTATCAGAAACCACAAAGAAATACGAGGAAGGGAGGGTAATAGAAAGAATGTTAGAAAGGGAAAGAGAGAGATGGGAAAGGAGGAGAGAGGAAGAAAGGATATTAGAAAAGATGAGTAGTGAAGTAATGGAGGAATTAAAAAAGAAAAGAGAAGAAATAGGAGGAGAAATAATAGAGAAAAGAGAAGGGGAAAGAGGAGATAGGAGAGGAGAGAGTGGGATAAGGAAATATGTACGCAGGGACACAGAAGTAGCAACAACATCAGCATAACGGGGAGCAATTGATAAAGAAGAAGTGGGAGGAACGGATTTAATAGATTTAAAAACAGTGACGATTCGGGGGAAAAAGACAGATTGGGGGTTGTCGCTCCTGGATGATTTTTGCAGCGAGGAAGAAGAAGGAATGGGGGGAGAAGGAAGAAAGGGGGAGAGGGAAAGCTTTGATAAATTGTACATCACCCGAACCAACAGGGAATCACCATGGGCTTGCAGAAGGAAGGAAGAGCTGGGGGGAAGTGAGGAAGGAGAGCAAGGAATGGCGGGAAGGCAAACACGTGCAGCTACACCCTCATCATCCCGTCCAACATGTCCACCCACACCCGCTCCCGAACACACACCCTACGCCGGCAGGCTTAGAGAGCTCCCCGGACGCAGGCAGGAAGAACGAACACACACGCCCACATCAAATAAAGGAAATAATAAACGAAGGGGAAGAGATGAAGGGGAAGCAGCTATGAGCGGGGGAAATAGGGACATAACTGATGACGTAGATGACACAGAAGAAGAGGAGGGGTATACGGACTCAACACCGCGACACCCGGGGGGGCAGATAGGACACAACCTAATGCCACTTTTGGAGAGAGGAGGGGTTAGACAACAATACGTCCCTTGGAAGCATGCAGACAAGGGAAATATAAAGTGTAGGCTCCCATCACTAAGTGGAGGAGCGGGGAAATGGATATATGAGATGGAAAAACACACTGCAGGACAGACACTGGCAGTAGGAGATGTGAAGGGCCTACTAATATCAATATTAGGGGATGCAGTAGATGACATCTGGAAGAGAGCGGGCTTCCCCGGGGTCACAATAACAAACACATCACATGACGGGGCGCCATTTGCGAATTGCAGGCATGCATTATGGCAAGCACTAAGGGTACAATACCCAGACACCTCAGACATAGGAGCAATTACATCACGCAAGATGCGTGAGAACGAAGGTCCTGTTGATTATATCCAGGAAATTCAGGAGAAGTGGCGTATGGAAACTAGAGAGCAGTGGGACAAGACACCGGCAATATTTTATCATATACTAATACAAGGGCTCCCGGAGGCAGTACAGAAACAATTGAAAAAAGTAGTGGGGATGGAAGCAAAGGCTTGGCCGGAAATACAACTGACAATAGTACACCATTGTAGGACGTGGCAAGAAAAGATGAAACAAAAGGAAGAAGATAGAAAAGTGGAAGAGGCTAAATTAGTGCAGAAAAAACTGACTAAGTACACGATGGAAGGTGCACTAATAACTACACCTACAACAATGACACCACACCCCACGCAAGTAGTGGCCGCACAAGATCCCTCCCAAATACAATCACCACAAATTATAACACAACAGCTGCCACCACCCCCACCATACACGGCTAACATGGGAGGAGGATACATGACATCAGGAACTGGATATTATAATAACAATAGGGGAAGGGGAGGAATGATGAGGGGGACTGGATATGGCTATCATGCACAACAACAAGGGGGAGGATTCAGAAGCTTCTACCCCACTGGGCAACCAGTATACCAGGATAATTCAGGAAGTTTCCCATGGCAGACCAGGGAACCACCGGTATGTTGGATTTGTGGAATGTTAGGACACATGTCACGCACATGTAGAATGAGACCCTCCTCACCAGCATGGGGGGAACAACAACAGCAGGGGCTGCCACAGGGCAGCACGCAGCAACAGTTAGTAACACAACAACAGCCACAGACATATTCACTACCGCAACAACAGGTAGCGACAACACAACAACACCAAGTGCAGCCAGTGCAGCAGCACGCTCAAATACAGGACCATAAGGTAACCTCCACCGATACACAGCTACAACAAACACAACTGGGAAGGGTGACTGTCCTGGGACACAACCCGTACACAGGAAGTGGTCAATCATTATACCCACAATAGGACAGCCCACAGACGTCCTTGGTGTGTCCCATCCTGTCAGTAACACCTAATAGTGCGGAGGAACCACGCATTGAGGTAACGATAGGTGACAAAAATTATCATTCCTTGTTGATACTAGGGCAACCGGTCTTGCATAAGGGAAGGTAAATTTAGGATGTCAGGTGAGGCCATGAACACCCACGGATTCTCTGGGGCTAGGGGGTTGGTTCCCTTTACTGATAACATCTCTTTATCAATAGGGGATTATGACATGTCCGTCCCGCTCCTGTATTCAAGGCAATCGCCAGTAAACATACTTGGTAGAGACAAAATGAGCAGGCTAAATATGACAATCTCCTTCACGGAGGACGGCATAATTTGTTCCACTCCAGGAATAAACATGCTCACTGCACGGCAAATTCTGCAAGCATACTGTGGACAGACAGTAACTCGGGCTGAGCCAGTAGATGGCGAACTGTTCCAGTACGGAACAGACATGGCATTCGCATGGATGCCAGGAATAGAAGGGAAAATCTGGAGGAGGCCAGCAGCATATTTGTTCAGACCCGAGACACCAGCCAATGAACCGGAAGGGAAGGTGATTTCAGTGAGCATCGAGAGTATCATAGCAACTGCTGATTATATTGCGGTACATGCTCAAGACAAGGAAGGGAGAGCATGGAGGGCAGTAATTGCTCTGGCTGAGGGATGTAGGCTGACACAGGTGTCCGATGAGGAGCTCTTTTCGGAAGACAAAGAAGAGGGCGAAATGATGAGTGTAGATATATGGCTAAGAGTGACATATAAGCAAGTGGCACAGAAAATTGCCATGGCACTTGAAGCACCCACATCTACCCCAGTTCCCTTTTACGAGGAAGATATGGCAAAAGTTCCAACATCACTGTGGACCACCAGTCCCTATGACGTGGGCTGCATAAAGAGTATCGGGGGAGTAAGAATGAAGCTGAAAAAGAGTGCAATACTCCCTAGAGTGAAGCAATACCCACTATCAAAAGAGGCAGATGAGGGCATATACGAAACAATAACAGCCCTAATAAATAACGGCATACTGGTACCATCAGAATCACCATGTAACACGGCCGTGTACCCAGTGCGCAAAGCTAAAGGAGGATCTTGGCGTTTTATCCAGGGCCTCAGACCCTTGAACAACATTGTGGAAGCAGAATACCCCATAGCAGCAAACCCGGCCACAATCTTATGTGGGATTCCAGCAAAGGCCTCACGATTCACAGTGATTGACCTAAAAAATGCCTTTTTCTCAATACCCCTGCATCCAGATTCACAAGAATTGACAAGCTTCACGTACAGAAACACGAAATGGAAACACACCAGGTTACCACAAGGGTACTGCGAATCAACCTCAATTTTTAACAGAGTAATACAGATGGACCTGGGAAACGTTGAATTGGAAAGTACAGTGCTGCAATATGTTTACGACATAATAATTTGCAGCTCAAGCGAGAAAAGGTGCAGGGAAGACTCATTGAAAATGCTGACTTCATTGGCTGAAAAAGGTTACAAAGTAGACAAGGAAAAGTTACAGTACTGTCAGGAACAGGTATTATACATTGGTCAACTAATATCCCAACATGGAAGAAAGATTGCACCACAAAGAGCACAGGCCATTTCAAAAACGCCAGTGCCACAGACAGTGAGGGAACTGCAGCAGTTCCTGGGATTGTGCAACTACTGTAGAGCATGGGTTTTTGATTACAGCTCATACATAGGACCCCTACCTGAAGCATTGAGAGAAGCAAACAAAGGGGACAAAACATTGGGGTGGACAAGGGAAATGAAGGAAGCATTTGACGAGTTGAAGAACGCAATATCAACTGCTCCGGTACTGGCCACCCCAGATTATGAACAGCAGTTCTTTATCTTTTCACATTGCGACTCAGCGTTAATGAAAGCAGTATTGGCTCAGAAAACAAGCATGGGACACAAGCCAATAGCGTTCTACAGCGGTCACATGGACCCTGTTATGTTAGGCCATTTGCCTTGTCAACAGAGTCTCGCCGCAGCTGCATTCACGGTAGAAAAATCATCATCTATTACAATGGGGTGCCCAACCACACTATTCGTGGAGCATGCACTATTTGCAATATTGAACAAGCCTAAGTCCACACTAACCACGCAGAGGGCGTCAGGTTATGAGATCATCTTGTCTAGACCAGAACTATCAATTGTTAGATGCAGTACAGTGAACCCCGCAAGGTTTATAGCGGAAGTTATTGAGGAAGGTGATTATGCTCACGACTGTACGCAGACTATCGAAATGTACTCATGTACTAGAAAAGTTGAAGAGGATGCGCTCAATGGTGGAGAGCTCTTGTTCATCGATGGGTCATCAACCATAGACAAGAGTGATGGGATAAGGAGAACTGGGGCAGCAGTTGTAAAAATGACAGAAGATTTGGTGTGTGTCCCAGTGAAATGTGTACAGTTACCACAGCATTATTTGGCTCAAGCAGCAGAATTGGTTGCACTGATCTTGGCGTTGAAGGAAAGCGTTGACAAAAGAGTTACTATATATTCTGATAGCGCATATGTCACTTCAACTGTCCACTCAGGGTTGATAAAATGGCAGAGAAGGGGGTTTAGGAGAGCTGGTGGTACACCACTACAACATGCTCTCTTGTTAGCTGAATTAATTGAAGTAATCAATGATCCCCAAGAAATAGCTTTGGTTAAATGTCCCGCACACACTAATGGAGAAGACCATATCTCAAAAGGGAATGAAACAGCAGACGCACATGCCAAACATGCAGTGTATTTTGGTGAAATATGGAACCCCCAGAGTCAGAGAGAGGGAGAGGGAGGGGGATGGCTAAACAGATGTTGATGAGAGAAGGGTACACCCATCTCCCAGCCACACAGATAATGCAATTACAGGCGGCCGCACCAATGGCAGAAAAGGAACTATGGGTAAAAAGAATATGTACTATGTCCCCAACTGACGCACTGTGGCGTCAAAATAACACTGGAAAGGTGGTCATGCCATTGGCACTGTTGAACACCGCCCTGGCCCAGCTCCATCACCCAGCTCATACAGGAAAGGAAGTCATTGCAGCACGAATTAGGGAAGACTGGTTCTGCCCCGAGTTAAATTCTCATGTAACAAATTTTATCAGCAATTGCCTTACATGCCAACAGTTTACGGCCGGTCACACGCTGCAAGTGATAAAAGGTACTATACCCCGGCCAGAGGGACCCTTCCTGCACATTCATATTGATTACATTGATATGGTCAATGTATGTAAAGGAAATAGGTATATGATTGTAGTGGTATGCCCATTCTCCAGGTGGATTGAGGCAGGATCCTGCTCACATGCAGATGCGTTCAGAGCAGCTACATTTCTAGTGAGGGAGGTTTTCCCCAGGTGGGGTGTGTGTGAAGTGCTGCGGTCAGATAACGGCCCACACTTCGCTAATGAAATGTTTCAGCACATCACGTCTTTGCTGGGCATTAAGCATAAATTTGCGTGTGCATATCACCCGCAGGTCAACAGTCTATGTGAACATCTGAACGGCCTATTAAAAGAAGAAATAGCAAAGATACAGCAAATAACAAAGAAGAGCTGGTTGTATTGTCTTCCGCTAGCTCTCATTGAGCTAAGGAATAGGCCAGGGTCTGACCACCACCTCACTCCTCACGAGGTGGTGACAGGACATCAAATGCGCCTTCCACTAACGCCTACATCAAGAGCATTCACAGATTATGAAAACACTGCAACTGTTCTTGGTGATGAAATGTATCAATATGTGTCTTCTTTGTTTACTAGTGTAGCGTTTGTATCTCAACAGCTCGAGCGCACGCGGGGCGGGTCTAAGAGTTGTCAACAAGAAGACACGGACAAAGAATTGGAAAAAGAAGGACTAAGCAAAATTGCTAAAGGTGACCACGTGCTACTCCGCAACTTCAATAGAAAGTGGAACGGCCCACGCTTTACTGGCCCTCATTTGGTAGAGGGTGTAGCTACGAGAGCGGTGAAGTTGCAGGATAAGCGTGCTTGGAATCACCTACACGACGTGAAGATCTACAAACTCCAGACCCACCCTAGTGTTACCGACAGGGCCATTGGAAGAACAACGACAGCATCGGCTACAGAGAAGGAGACGTCAACCACAGCTGACGACATTAGTGGCACTACACCCGAACACCCACCAGCCCCCCCACAGACAAGTACTGAAATAGACACTGGACACTTGCCCACAGCCCATCCCGTGGTCACGAGATCGAAAAGTAAACAGACTTCCCACCAATTGAGCCCCAAACCCCCCCACCCTCTGCCCACTAGGGTCACCCCCAATTGAAGGACATTGTTTGTGCACACACATGTAAACACCTGTATGTTTTCTCTTTTTCTCTCTCGCACATGCAGGTACCGTGTGTAATTGTATTATCGAGAAAATAAGTAACTAACAGCATACATTGCCCAGGAGTAGATGCTACCCACGGATGATAACTACCCTGAAGCCCTATCACACCAATTTGTGTATCATATAAGAAGGCCAAAGTACCTAAAAAGAAGGAGGGTACGCGTCTATTACACCGCATTTGTTTTGGCCATAGAACAATCATTTCCCCATCTTCAGCAGCACTTACCTGCTCTAAGAGATAGATCACTAAGGTTGGCGTGGGAACAGCTCTTCGCCTGGGCACTGAATGACTACTTGATAGGGAGAGCTTGATAACAACAACTAACCATAATAACAAGCGTATTGAGAATTTTCAGGCGGGCAACTTTAACGTCGCAAGAATAAGCTGCCGGACTGCAGCAAGGTAAGAGCAAATGCCGGTGAGACTAGCTTTTGTAATAAAGATGATAGGAGTATTGGTCATCACTGGTCTATTGGCTGCCTCTGTATGGCAGAAAAGTTATGCTATCAATATTATGGCTGCACCCAAACCTAACGTAACCCCTCCCATGGCTGCAACAGGTGTGACGTCAGGTGGTACTATCAACCCTCCACATAAAGGAAGTAGAGTTAAACGCAGCACATACTCAGATAATAAGGGTATTGATAATTACATAACAGATTCAGCACACGTCTCGAACAACATGTGGTACCAGCACATGACCCAAATAGGTAAGCAGACAACAGAAGACAGCTGTTATGTTTGCTCATTGATGCCATACGCCATGAGCGCTTCTCGGACATTCGTAGCCACAGAAATAGAAGAAAAGACGGCACGGTGACGGATACACCCACTGACGCGCATCTTTATTATTTTTCACATAGATTTTCTGAAATGCAGAAATGCAAGACGCACAAAGCACTCGTTTACATGCTTGCTGACGCTTCTCCCGACCCTTGCATCGTGATGAAAATACAACGAAGACATGATACTGCCTATGAAGCCATGTGACACCGCAACATAAGTGCCGTGCATCACACATCCCCACCTATGAACCAGGCCCAAGTAGGCCGCAAGCAAGAGCCGCCATGGACACTGAACGAGCAAGAGTACAAGTGCTGACCATGCAGAACGTGCCCAGCGAGAGCTGACAGCCGAGGGAGCGATGTTGCAACTCGTATGCTACCAGCCGATGCCAAGGTCACACCTGTAAGCAAAACCAGGCACGCAGAGGCAAATACAACTTTAAATGTGCAGAATTCTGCCTCAGCCACGGTCTCTCCTCACGTGACCAAGCCAAACCTGACAAGGTGCCAGACCCATGAGGGAAAAGTCGCCTGGGTCCCACGTCTGGGACACAGGCTGCAACAATGAAATGACCCAATGGACACCTACAGCGATGGGAATGGTCTGCTCTCAGGCCTATGTGCAAATCCACGCATTGTCTGCACGAACACATAGTTACATATTGTTGCAAATGACAGGTACACTGCGAGCTGGGAACAACGATGGTCCCAGGCTGGGGGGCTCGCGAGTGGACCAATCAGAACATGGGGGCACTCATCACTGACGCCACTAACATTAGCCAATCATTAGGGGTCTTCGTGTAACAATTTTCAAGTATCTAACAGAAGGGACAGCCCAAGTATACCACCTGACTAACCCTCAACCACTAACAACGCGCTCTATATGTATGCTATACTAACCCTACCACTCGAGCAACCAATCCAGAGTGGCGATAGGTTTTTCACTAACTTTCCCAGGTGACGCAAGTAGCGCGTCATACTGAGACAAAAAGGGGCCTGCGAGCCCCACGAATTTCTAGAGTCTGGATGGACGCGTACGATCCTAGACCCATCCCTGCCGTTGTTCAATAAACAGCAGAACCACCTTGCTTCTTGCATGTGTCTCATACTCATTTTTGGGAAACGCGGGAGGAGTTGGGGCCTCCCAGCCCGGAGGTCCGCAGACGGCCCAGTTGACCCCGGGAGAAACTCCCCGACACACTCCTAATGTTTTGACTTGTTTAAGTACTAGAATCATTGTGCCATCGATGTTGATTGCGGAGTAATCTGGGTGAAGAGTACTTATTTTGGTTTGGGAGCCCACAATGAGAACCTCCGTCTTCTCATTGTTAAGGCAAATGCTGTTCAAAGCCATCCAATTTTGGATAATAGCATAGACTGTGTTGATGGTCAATGTATCCTGGTCGTTGTTCCCTGAGATTGGTGTGAGGATCTGGGTGTCACCTGCTAAATTAGTGTAGATGACATCCATATCGTCTAATGCCGAGAAGAGAAGCTTTGTATATGCATTATATAGAGTTGGTGAAAGGCAAGAACATTGGGATACCCCAATGGGGATTGCTATCAGGTCGGCAGCATCTTTGCTGATGGTGACTCTGGACGTACGTTCGGAGAGAAAGGATTTAACCCAAAGAGTAGCATTTTTGGAGAAGCTAAGATCATTGGCTAGTGTGGGCATAGTTTATCATGATCTACAAGGTGAAACGCTGCAGATAGCTCTAACAGTAATAGTATACATAGTTTCCCTGAGTCTCTAATAGTGTCCATCTGAATTTTTAAATCAATGAGTGCCGTTTCCGTGCTATGGTTCGGCCTAAATCCAGATTGCCTCGATCCCAGTAGCTGGTTTTATTCAAAGTGGGTTTGAATTTTTGAATATGCTATTTTATCTATGATTTTGAGTAAGAAGGGTACTGTGGTTATTGGCTGGTAATTAGTAGGCACAGCAGGGTCAAGAGTGGTTTATTTTAGAAGCGGGGTGACCCAAGCTACTTTGATGCTGGCTGGAACCATATTTGTATTGAAGGATGCATTGACAAAGTTAGTAATGATTTAGGTGAGGGTAGATGCACATCATTTAACTAGGTGGGCTGGGAAGTTATCCCCTTTGCAACTTGAGGCTTTCAGCTTGGCAATGGTGTTGTTCACTAGTTCTTGGGTTACTGGTGTAAAGTGGAATGGTAGAGTATTGTGGTCATTGGAATTGGAGGGGGTGTCAAGTGGGGTGTTTTTATCAGCCAGTATTTTCTTTTAGTAACTATTTTCTTTAGTAGTAGAACAATTTTAGAGGCTAATGCAACTTGAATGGTAGTGCACAATTCTTTGCTGGAGTTAGCTTAGCTAGGGTGGTGGCCTGGGATAGGGTTTTCCAACTCTCTGAGAATGGAGAACAGCTCTTTTGAGTCTGAGGATGCATTGCTAATGGGCATGTTAAATATGTTTGCTTTATGAGTAATAATTGCCGCTTTGTACGTTTTGTTTGCAGCATTGAAGGCATTAGCGGAATCTGTAGTGGGAGATTTTTTATGGATATGTTCAAGCAAACGTTTAGTGCGCCTTAGCGATACTAACTCGTCATTGAACCAGAAGGATAATTTTTTATAAGCACGCCGTGTTTTGGTTGTAAGAGGTGCTAAGGAATCAGTCGTGGTGGCAAGGCATTTATGGTAGGTATCTGCCAGAAAGCATGGATTGTCACTAGAGTCCAGATTAGTTGCTAAGGCTTTACTTAGGATAGGTTTAAATTCTCAGGTGTGAGCTTGCTGATATTTCTCATTTCATAGGTGTACATTGTCTTGGTCTTAGTGGGGCAAATGTCATTACATGTGAGGGTGAAGTTGACGCTATAATAGACTCAATAGCTATAGTAGTGTTAAGTGAGAGCATCCGATCCAATGTTCTACCCTTGATGTGGGTAAGGGCATTCACATGTTGTGTGAAATGCATGTCTTTAAGGGCCGAATGAAGTGCTTCGGCTTTGTGGTCTTGGCTTTCATTAAAGCCTAGATTAAGGTCACCATGTATAATACAATTACTTTTTTGGTTTAATAAACGGGTCTAGTAATAAAGGAATGTCAACATCAGGCTGGGAGTTAGAATTAGGCATTCTGTATATCACCAGAAATATAATATTCAATTTATGACTGGTTGCAAATTTGGCTAGGAGGATTTCTTGACCTTCTGGGTTTTCAATGGGGCATGTTCTTAATTGAACCTCATGAGTGTTAGGTCTATCAGTCCTAAGGATGGTATAGTCAGGTGGGATGGCAATGGCTAGCAGGAGGCCAGACGATTGGTGGAGCCAAGATTCTGTGACTATTAGTAGGTCCAGTTGGATGAGGTTGTGTATCTCAATAGCCTGGGCTTCCTATTGAGCGGGCATTAACAAGGGTGACTTTAAAGTTGACTGGAGACTCAGTATTTGGTACATTGGGGGTGGTCAGAATCTGTGCGTCTGTGGGACTAGGAGATTGTTTTGTGACAACTATTACAGGTGTCTTATGAGGTTTAGTTTGGAGACCTAGGATGGGTTTAGCCTGTATAGGGGTAACTATGGCTGGATTATGGTGGGGGTACTTGGTTTATTGCGTGACCTGAGGCGGAGACTCTTGGTATTTCCCTGAATGGGGCTCGACTTGGTCTGTACGTGAATGGTGAAGGCTGAGTTGTAGTGGAACATGCTGATTTTAGTCCGTGAACTAAGGCGATAAAGTCTGGTGTTACCCTAAATGGGGTAAGAAGATGATTCATCAGTGGTCTTTTTTGTGAGGTTGTGATCTTTCCTATAAGGGATGGTGATGGGGTCAAAGTTATTGATAATTTTGGTGTTAATGCGGGTGTTAGCATAGTACTGGATGGGTGGGAAAGGTGCAGTGTCAGGTAGGAATGGGTTAGGGCAGAGACTGGGGTGATGCTGGGGGCATCCTAGACTGGTGAGGCCATTTAGGTAGTTAATAAAGGGACAGCCTGTACACAGTGTGCA
This sequence comes from Ambystoma mexicanum, assembly GCF_040938575.1. Classification (NCBI taxonomy): domain Eukaryota; kingdom Metazoa; phylum Chordata; class Amphibia; order Caudata; family Ambystomatidae; genus Ambystoma; species Ambystoma mexicanum. Next base: position 849,022,901 of record NC_090935.1, read on the forward strand.
ACTGAGTACAGCACAGAAAGGGAACATGGTTGCGAGTAGCCAACCTAACATGACTGAATTATGTCATGATTCCTACCCCTCATGTCCCCAGCCCTCCAAGATGTCAGACTAGAGCCAGGCCACAATCACCTACATGGCCCTCAAGGGCCTCTCCATCCCTCCAAAGACCCACTTGAAGTCAGACTTGGCGCTTGTGGCACCAGACTCACTCACTCCCATAGGATAACATTGGGGATTGGACTTGTAGTGCATTGATGGGGATAAGATGGATGCCCCCACATATTTTGGTTCCCAGAACTGCATGTGCAGTCTAGTCTTTTGGGTATGGTTGAGCCCAGAGACACCTGGGATACCCAGAGACTATTTAAGCCACGCCCAGGCTGAGAAACATGCTTTGTGTTTTCTGCACCTGCAGCGTGACACTCACCATGTTCGGATCGGTCTCCAGTAGGCCTGCATCTTTCTTCATGCGCTCAGCTCCCGCAAGAACAAGAACACTGTTAGGAACAGCCTTGCCTTGCGGCACCTCTGCCCATCATTCATCGCTCCTTCTGTTCTGCGGGCATCTTCAGCAGTGTCATTCCCATCCCGGCACGCAGCTTCCTAAGGAAAAGGGAAAAGAACAGATAAAAGGCATTAGTAAGCATTCAGCAAATCTACGCTTATTTTTAAAGACTGTACGAGCTTCAAACGCTTACATGAATCCCAGCCGCTCTGGGGGAACTCTGTCTCCGGGAATTCTCATCCATCTGCAAGAGGGAAAAGACACTCCAGGTTAGCGTGGAAACATCCAGAGGCGCCGCACACCGCGCTTACTCACCGCATTTCTTCTTCATAACCGGCATCCATGCTGAAAACGTTGCGGCACCTAAAAGACACAGAAAAAGAACTCAGTTCAATACAAATACGAAAGGGTTGCATCGCGCATCGCGCTCTCACTCACCTTCAGCGCTACTCATCTCAGCAGCACATCGCCATCCCCGGACGCCGGCCATCATCTAAGGAAGGAAAGGAACGAAGTTAGAGAACTTCAAAAGACTCATTATACTTACCTGTCGGACTCTTGCCAGTGAAGTAACTTGGCAGCAACAAGCCCACATGAATCAACATCCCCCTGCACTGAAAGCAGGACAGAGAGCACACTTTCCAAGAAAACAAGGTGAGCTGTGGATCAAAGGGAAGGGTTGGACCACAGGGAAGAAGGGGTTCAAGCACACAGAGACAAAAGGGAGTTATACTATACCAATCCTGTGTTTCAGGCCCAGTCTCCAGTCGAGTAGATTCCAGGGAAGGGTTCGAGGTCGTAAGAGGTCAGAACAGGCTGAGTGACGTCCCCGTGGATACCAGGTGAGCATTACAATTATCTGTGAAAATGAAGCAGGAAAAGGCAAACAATATATGTAGCAACTAATGTGGCTCAAGTATATGATCACCTACACGTTACTAATGAATGTAATATGGGCTTAGACTACTAACGTTTCATATTAATAGAGGTAATGCTAGCTTACATTACGCTATTCATTAGAGCAAGGCATAGTCCCAATTTGAACCACGCTCATGCTAGTGGGCTAAGTTAATGAATACACTGTTAACAGCGTAATACAAATGTTGTAGCACAATATACTTTGTGTTAATTGTGCGTGCTACGGTGCAATACAGATCGTATTAGCATAGGTAGATCAGGAACATTATAAAATGACTGACAAAGTAAGGTCCGGGCAGCCTGCAACTAGGTCAGGTGGAGCACACTGTCAATTTGCTCAGTTAGGGTGTGCCTATGCAAAGGAGCACATCAAGTACTTTCTGCAATGTTATACATTAGGTCAGGTTAGTTCGAGAAAGGCATACATATACAGATACAGTGAGAAAATAAGTGCAAATGCCCCCAATAGAGATATAATGTTTGAGCTAAGTTACACAACAAGTCAGGTAAAGCAGGTATTATATACAACTGCCCAGAAGCAGGACAGATTAGTTTGATGTGTGCAGGATGCAGGAATCAGGCAAAAGTACAGAGGGCAAAAATCAGAACAAAAATAACAACTACTATGCTAAATATAGTGGTTAGGTAGTGGGCAGGATGCAGATAAGGCAATGCATGTGCTAAAACAGTGATCACCGGTGGGCAAAATGCCGATTTGGCAATATATGCAGAAATGGCCGTACATGTGCTACAACAGTGATCATGCACAAAGCAACACGCAGGTTTTAGGGCACCTGGGCTCAAGGCAATGAAAAAGGAAGTGTGCAAAGAGCAATTATAAAAACATCTGGGCTAGAAGTGGTGTACAGGCAGAGGGTAAGATACACATCTCGGTAAGCAGTGGGCTAGGCTCAGTGATGGTCTACCGTGCACTGGCTGGTGCGTGTAGGAGATCGGAGAAGCATTTGTAGGTGGCCATTTTGTGGTAGTCACAAGCAAGGCAATGCTAGTCGTTGGTGATGAGCTGAGTTTGTAATGTTACCTGTGGATGGAGGGCGCGGAATTTTGGTGCACACCAGCATGCAAACAGGCTGCAAACAGGGCCTTATCGTGCGGGTCTTCACAGTGTCGGTCCGGCTTCTACCTGCAGGTGGATGTGTGAAGAATATAAGTGACTTGCGTTGCTCAGCAACACAGGCAAAACGCTGCGGTGGAGTGGGCGGCCATCTTTGTAGAACAGAGTTATTCTGGAGATAATATAAAATGAAAAGAACGATCCTTGCTCAAGAGCCAAGAGGCAGAGAGCCAGATGCACTCTGGTGTGCGCGATGAGCTCACCTTGCTCATGGAGGATGTCAGGCGGCACAATGTGGCTTGGCTGCAGCTGCTGTTCAGGGGTGCAGCTCCTGGATGCAGTGGAAGGTGGGAGAGGGCTCCTGCCCTCTCCGCAATGTGAGGTTGAATGCTATGTCCTGAATTCAACTAGCATCAAAAACTAAGGAAAAATGGATGAAGCTTATGAGAAACGGGAAGCAATAGCTGAGGAATTATTTTTACGACATAGACAATCACAAAACACAGGTCCTCCTCCAACACCTCTTTAAGGAATTTATCTGAACAGTTGGAAAAAGCAAGCAAAACTGAACTGTCCAAATGGTGGGAAATAAAAACGCTAAAAATGTACATGGAAGTAGGAGGATACCAAGGGAACTAAGAATATGTATTTTTCCATCCCTTGAGGAAGACAATAAAAAAGCATTAAATGAGTGGGAAAACCTGTTAAAAAATACCTCAAAGGAAATGATGATTCGTATAATAAATCAAACAGCATGCACCCATGCGAAAATTACTAAGGAAATTGAAGAAATAAAACAAAAAAAATAGAGAAACTAAACCTACCAGAAGTTACTTGAAAGAATTATCGAATAATGGATGAGCATCTTCAAAAATTTGAGGATGAGTTAAAAATGAAAAAACAGAAGAAATTCATCCGTGATGAAAATGATTACTTACAAAAAAGAATCTATACATTTCAAAGGAAATATGATCAGAAATCAACTCAAAAAACCAAACCAAGACAAAAACTGGGAGTTACAAAAAATGTTAGTCCACAAATATCACCGTTATCATCAGACATAGAGTCTGTCAGTGACGCAGAGCAATGAGCAGAGTCTAGAAATGAAGAAGAGAGCACAACTTTGGGAGAAGAAGATACTACTGAAAATGATCATGAGTGCCCTTTTTGGAAGAACTTTGGCTACACAAAAGAAGTCAACGAATAAATGTAATGAACTCAAACACCAGCTTAAGGTCCCAACAAAATACTTTGACAACAGTACCAAGCGGAGGAGAGGCAAGAGAGGAGGACAAAAGCGTCCAAAGAAATCAACAAGGAATGCAAACAAGATCGAAGCTGAGAGTTAATCAAAGGTAGACTTAGTTCTTAATCTTTCAAACCAGGAAATAGATGCTGACCTAAACTCAGCACTTAATAAGGTCCTTTCCTTCAGCCCTTCCAACAAAATGGACTATTTCAGATGCAATTAGATCTTTATAGATTTTGTAGAAAATTGAAATTAAAGAAATACTTTGAGGAAAATCCAAAAAGACAAACACAGTCAGAAGTGACTTTAACTCCTTCAGTATTTTCGGAAGAACTTATAGAGCAAACAGTTGATTTACTGAACCTAGCTGGAGAAGATGAGTACACAGTACAAAAATATATAGAGGAACAAGAAATAGACACTTTTCTATCAGAAGAAACAAAACTAAAACCAACTTCAAAATTCACACCAAATTGCAATCCAGAAAATGTGATTGACCTTTTCCAAAAAGCTGTAAAAGAGGATCTAAAGAAAAACTATTTAGGAAATCCGAAAAGAACGATCAATTATAATTTAACATCAAAAGAATGGAATGCAATTGGAAAGCTATCCAGAAAAGAGGAGGTTTTCGTAAAAATGGCCAATAAAGGCGGAAAATTGGTTCTAATGAACAGACAAGACTATATAAGGGAAGTCTCTAAACAACTAAATGAGCAACACATCTATGAAATATTGGAACAAAGTCCATTAAAGCAATTAACTAAAACTTGGCCAGAAATGAGTGATAACTGGCTTGAAACTGGTCTCCTAACAGAGGAGGAACATAGATATATGAATGTTCAAAATCCAATAATGTCCATGATTTACTTCCTCCCAAAAATACATAAGCACTACAAGAGATAAACAACCTTCAGACCTATAATAAATGGAATAGGCTCGATCACAGAAAAAATATCACAATTCATCGATACACATCTACAACCTCTCACAATGCAATTGGCGTCCATTATAAGAGACACAAAACATATCATTCAACAACTGGATTCAATCCCCTGGCAAAACAACTATAACCTGGCAACGTTAGATGTTGTATCATTATATACTAGCATCAACCATAACCAAGGAATTACTGCATCTGAATACTTTTTGAAAACAAGATCGATATCATTCAAGGAGGAGAACAACATGCTCTTGGAGATGTTGAACTTTGCACTACAGAACAACATATTGGCAAAAGCAAGGCACCGCTATGGGGTCAAGATTTGCCCCATCGTATGCAAACCTATTCATGGGCTACTTCGAAATAAAACATGCCTGGAAGCATAAGGCCTTTACCGACTCAAAGAATATCATCTTTTGGGGTAGGTTTATTGATGACATTTTTTTTATCTGGGAAGGAAACCAATTTGAATTTCATCAATATGTGCAGTATTTGAATGAAAATGAATTTAATCTAAAATGTACTACTAATTTCAGCAAAGAGAAAATTCAGTTTCTAGATCTAGAAATGTATGCAGAAAAAGAAAAAATCCTAACAAATCTTTATGTTAAACCAACTGCAGGTAATAGCCTTTTACATGCTCAAAGCAATCATCCGAAGCACATCATATCAAGCATTCCATATGGAGAAGTATTAAGAATTAAGAGGAATTGTAGTACAGAAGAAGCATTTGAAACCAACATAGAAAGAATGATCACAAAGTTTACACAAAGAGGTTACAAAGTGAAAAAAGTAAAAGAATCGATCAAAAAAGCTGAAAAAATCTCAAGAGAGTATATGCTGCGAGACAAACCAAGAAGAGATAAGCAACCGATTAAAACCAAATTTATTACCACCTATGGCTCAGATGCCTCACAATTAAGAAAAATCCAAGTCATCTTAAATCCATGGATAAATCATACATAAGAAGTATGTTCCACCAGCAACCAATCTATGGCTCAATTAAATGTGGCAATTGCAAGTTATGCCCGCAAATGGTAAACGGAAAGAAAGTAATTATGCTACCAAATGGAAAAGAACACAAAATGAAACAGTTTATCAAAACTGCAACAGTAAATATGTGGTATTTGCAATTGAATGTATTTGTGCAAAAACATATGTAGGAAGCACAATAAGGAGTCTAAAAACAAGAGTATTTGAACATTTACGTGCTATAAGAAATCAAGATCTAAAATATCCATTATCACTTCACTGCCTAATGGAACATAAAGGACTCAATGTGGAACAATTAAAAATCTATTGACTAGACAAAATTGAAGATTTGCCCTGAGGTGGCAATGAAGAACAAATCCTGAGACAAAGAGAATCCAAATGGATTTGCTCTATGGACACATGTGAGACTGGATTAAACTTAAAGAATGAATTTTGTAAATGGCTTTGAGAGAGAAAAAAGTCTGCTTGCTTGACGATAAAACTTTAAAATCCTTTCTTTTTCTCTTTCTTTCTCTTTTTCGTTTTCTTTTCTTTCCTATAACTTTTTAAACCTAATCTATTTTTTCAATTTTTTCTAAATTCTTTTCTTCTGAATAATAACCCTCAACTTAATCTTGATTCAACAAATGTATTGCACTAAATTGCCGTTTGTTGTAGATCAAGACAAAATAAGTAAACTTTTACCCTAAATCTATTATTGTCCAAACAATGCTCCAACATTGATCCAAATAAAACAATTTTTCTTTAGCGCTACCTAAACATGCCACTATAAAAACAAACGATGAATTAAATCGTGTTATTACTTGTCTCTTAGTGATTGCGGCATCCAAAATGGCCGCCGTGCTGCACGTTAGTACGTGATGACGTCACCGGGTACGAAAAAAAACACGAACATGATGACGTCACACGCTAAAACAACATTTAAATGCGTGAAATGCTAGCTAAAAAAGAGCACCGGAAAAGGAGTGTGAGAGTGACAAGCGGATCACCTCTGAGTAAAAGGTAAGCTAAGGAAACCCTGATTCCCTCTTAGATTTAGAAACTTGATTGCAAACTGGAATGTAACTTAACAAAATTTAACTCAATCTAACCTAAACTTTCTTCTTCAAATAGGGTATAAACACCCAAAGGAAATTTAAAGCTAACCCACAGAAAGTACATAAAACAAAGTTGAATGATTGAATTGTGGCAAAACAAACCCAAAGTTTACAAAATTGGTGAGTGTCATTTACATGGAACTAGTTTCTTCATGATTTATTGTTTTGAAAAAATTGTTAGAAAATATAAAAACATCTGTCATTTGTTTTTTTAAAGAATTATCTTTTTGTGAAAATGTATGTTTTCCTTTTTTTAAATAAAAAAAACAGCAATCATATCTTTCCTGAAGATCCTTTCTGACATGAACAAAGGTGAAACACGTGTAGAGAGTAAAAACATGCAGATGGAATAGAGAATGGATGTATATGGAATAAACATACCATAAATTAAAAAAAGTATTCTAGTGTGAAGAAAATTATTTGGCACTCAAAAGAATCAAAATATCTAATGGGAAGTCGCAAGTGGATATGCATATAATTTGAAAAATGATATGTCCTGGAGGCCCTCAAACAAGCATTGTTCACTCCCTTAATAAAGTAGCCTGATCTTAATCTTGAGGACCGTGTTGGCTGCCAACTAATAACACATCCCACTTTCTTTTAAAGACTTTAGTTTGGGTAGCTTCTTCACAGCTACAACCTCATCTTGAACATTTCTCACTTTAGGAAATCGTCATTCTGACTTTCCTGTTGGTAGAGGAAGATTTCAGGCCAGGGACAAGTGGGACTGTTGATGCTCCTTGATGTGTCTACAGCATTTGATATCGTTGATCATGCCATTTTGATAAATCATGTCAAGGAGGTAACTCATGCATCCCAGAGACTAACAATTTTGCAGAACACTCGATTAAAACACAAACTAATGTAAAAACGTTAGGAGTTGTCATGGATTTGTCTTTGCCCTTAAACCCACAAGTACATATTGTTCAGTACATTTCACTTCCAACTGATGATTTTGAAGCAAATCAGGCAGCTTCTCACGAAAGAGACCGAATGGACGACTCTACCTACAAAGAATTTAAAACCAAGAGTAACTTTGTACCACCCTGCAGTACCCCCGCAGTGGACATTTTTGAGAAACAAGTTCTGTGAGACGTAGGTAAAATTAAATTCACTAACACCAAGTTCAGACATTTGAAACCACACAAATTAACACTACTCAAAGAATTATATGGGGATGACTCTATAACCATCAGACCGGCAGACAAAGGAGGAGCACTAGTTATCCAGAATTCCATCTACATTGTGTATTCAGTTGTGAGAGAAACATAGCCAAGTAACCCCACGATACCCTGTTGTGAAAATGCATTTTTGAAAGATATAGAGTAGAAGTCGAGGTTCCCAGGCCCTCCCCTCTGTTGCTGTTGTCGCCGTTTGAATTTACTGCTTGGTTTAGCCTTGACTACGACAGAGAGTGCCAAAGACAACTGGCAGATACCAGTACATGGACAATGATCCCATGATAAAAATTATGCAAGACCTGGAAAAAATACTAGAGGAAGCAGAAGAGAATGGGTGGATCAACCATCATACCCACAAATACCTACAAAATGTAAATCCACGAATTCCGAATTTCTACACCTTACCGAAAATCCACAAGAACCCTCAAGAACTGCCGGGAAGACCAATAGTGGCGGGGATCAATAGTGTACAGCAAATTGGGAAATACATTGATTTTTTCCCCCAACCATTCATCCAAAAAACTCCAACTTATATCAAGGACACAAACCATTTCTTTACAACAACTAAGAGCAATACCATACGTATCCACACATATACTGTTCACCATGGATGTTAAAAATCTATATATATCAATCCCACATGATTTGGGGATGCACGCAGTTGAATGTTTACTGTTGAACACTGGAGAAATTGAGGCAAACAAGGAGTTCCTAATTATCTTACTGGAATTTATTTCTAAGAACTCATTTTTCAAATACAATAAAAAACACTATCTACAGATTGCCAGAACATATATGGGTGCCACCATGGCACCCACGTATGCGAACACCTTCATGTGCAAATTTGAGATGGACCATATCATAAATCACCCCATATGGAAATCACATTTACAAATTTGGATACGATACATCGATGATGTTTTTGGCACATGGACCGACAGTGAAGAAGGCTTGCTAAACTTCTTCAGAGATCTTAACACTATTGACAAAAGAATACAATTTACCCATCAGTACTCAAGGGAGAGCTTACATTTTCTGGATGTAGAGATTAAATCAACAGAAAATGGGTATAAGATAAACATCTACAGCAAATCCACTGACCGCAATAATCTACTTCATAGATTAAGCTTCCACCAACCAAGCCTCATAAGAAACCTTCCATACAGCCAAATGTTATGGGTCAAGTGTATAATCAGCGACCCTTCGGACTCCACAGCTGAACTACAGAAGATGGGGGAGAAATTCACTAAAAGAGGATATAGAGAAGAGGAAATTATTGAAGCGAAAACAAGTGTCGAAGAGACCAACAGGGATGACCTTCTGACTAAACCGAGAAAGGTAAAATCAGAACCACCACTCGTATTTGTATCGAGGTATTCAACGCAGAGCAGTCGTATGAAGTTAATTATCAAGAAACATTGGCAGATGTTATCATGCGACCAGAAGATTGAACATTTATTCAAAGATTTACCAAAATTTGCATATAAGCAGAGCAAAAACCTCAGAGACTGCTTAGTACAAACACGCAACAGCACTAAAGAAACTGGAGACTAAGCGCAAAGAAACATTCCCATGTCTACAATGCAGCAACTGTAGCTACGTACAGAAAGGACAGAGCAATAACCACACACACACTGGTGAAAAATGTACATTAAAGGATTATGCGACATGTGAAACATCTACATAATTTATGCAATAAAATTCCCTCCGGTTTGTACTATGTGGGTCAATCCAAAAGGAAATCTAAACTACGCTGGAATGAACACCGTTCATGTATACGCAAAAAGAACATTAACTTATCAGTGGCCAAACACTGGATCGAAAAGGGACACAATTTGGCACAGATACGTTTTTGATACTGGAGATTATCTACAGGAATGAGCTGCATGAGATCTTACAGCGATGATTAGACAGAAGAGAATGCTTTTCGATAGAGCGATTGGGAACTCTTACCCCGAAGGACTGAATAAAGAGGTAAATTGGGCCTGTTACCTTTAAAACCTCCACAAACTAGTAACATCCGGCATTTTCTATGTATACATGTATATTACCTGTAAATGATACAAATGATTTTAGAGGCATTGTATATATGGGGTTGGACACATATCAACGCCATTGCAATGCGACACCGGTCTAAGGGTATAGCAAGGAACATATCTATTTTTCATTTTTAACATGATGCAGATACAATGTTGAAAATGCTTTTTTGGTAATCTGAGCAAAATCTGTTTCCTGTGGATATATGTATTAGATACCAATAGAATGGAATGCGAATTACCCCATAGGCTCGGGAAGAGATTTATCTATCTGTACTCAACACAAGAGCAAATCTTCTTGTTCATGCTCTTCTTTCTGTAAAAAATAACATTTTAAACACTTGTGTACGAGCGCGATACAAATAAATATCATATCATATCATATCATTAATATGTGTACTTGTTTCCCAATTAGATTATCACCTATTGCCATTTACCTCATTATGGGTCACACTAAGGTCCCATGTAACAGTTAAATTAGTTCAGCTTTCTGTTCATCCACAGTACATCAATATTCACGAAGCATATTTGTGTCCCACTACCGCTTTTCACTATATATACCATGTAGGTAGCATTTGCAAATAACATCAGTAACTTAATTAAGCACACACCTACTGTAGATGCAAATTTCACGTAACACAGTAATGTGAGCATTGATGTGAACTGATTAAGGATAGCTGCACGAAGGTTTCTCCATTCGCCAAGGTATAGGTGTGCTCCACCATGTAGTCAAGATCTAGCGTAATACAACTTGAAAGTAATTACACTTCTAACTATGAAGGGGCTAAGCAAAGAAGCCTCCAAAGTTGATCCTCATTCCCGTTCCCTTGTTTCCATGGCTATGCAGGACGCGAGGCGTTGCAACGTCAGCACGCCTGCCGACACACTGTGAGGTCCCACAAGGATCACCAAGGCAACAACATAAAACAAGGAAGTAGCCAACACGGTATCCAAGTGAACCGCAAGGTGCCAGGAATCTCCACACAGCCGTGTGACACGGTCAGATATACGCATAAACTCACTATCTCTTGTGTTTGAGGGAATAATTCAGAGGACTTACATGAACTCTCACCTCCATTTTTTCAACGTAGATCCCGTGAGGAGTTTAAGGATTCAACAGAACATCTGCGCACAAGGTAAAATGCTAATGCCACTGACGTGTATTTAACAGCATAACCTCCTATACAATATATTTCTTTTTTGAACTTTGTTTTTTTCCTTCAGATGTTAGACTGTTGACAATCAGGTACAGTTTACATGTTTTATTTCTAATAAGTAAATGCAATACTTTGGGTACATACAGTAATGTTCCAGCTTGAATAGGCACAAGACCTGACAATATGTTTGTTTTCTTTTTTTTGTTCCCTTTCTCCGCAATGTATCTACAACTACATTGTGCCCATTGATATACATGGTATGTATTGTTTGTCTTTCATTCTTTGTCTTTCTCTTTCGATTGAATATTACACATTAATAAACTACTATGAATATACATTACAACTGTTGTCTAATATTAATAGGTTACTGATTACAATGTGGTTTAGGCACTGAGAAAGGAGCTAGACTTCAAAATGCATAAGCACAACAACCACAACCTCAGGCAGTCTATTAAGATGGTCCTGAGTATATATGGGTTTACTCACAACGCACACGAGTAAACGAACGGAACAATACCGTATATACACACCTCAAAATAAAATAAATTGTGAATTAACAATTTACAAAGAGTTTTGAAGAATTATTATTGAAACTCAAGAAGATGTACCACAACTAACTTTCGAAAGAAAATAAGCTCAGTTTCTTGAGCAACAGTGAGAGCATCGGTCTTAGCTGGGTTGCTTATCCAGCTTTTTTCTTTCTGACTAGGTGGTTTCAGGTCCTCGTGTCACAAGGGCCTCTAAACAGATTGGTTGCTCCACACAAAGTCAATGCAACTTAACTCCAAGAAAGAAGCACATTATTAATTTCAGTAGTGCCCACCTTTCTCCGACTTCTAGCTTCTCACGGAGAAGCACTGTGCAAACATAGGTCAGGCTATTGTGGGTTCTTATCTAGACTACTGTAATTCCATGTATGCTGGCATTACTAATCTGTTTTCACGCAGTTTGCAGGTGGTCATACCTAACACCACAGCATGTATTATTATCAATACATACAGACATAATCATACATCTCCTGTGCTGAGAAAACCTCATTGTGAAATCATGTGTTTCCTGAAGGATGTGTAGGGTTTGATCAAAGATGTTGAGAGCGTTTCAAGTAAATTGCTGGAAATTGGGAATGCTTGATCTAATTTCAGGCAGAGGCAGGAGGTTGAATGAGCATTTGAGGGAGTAGTTGAGGGAGATATAAAATAGGATTTAGTTGCAGAACATTAGAAGAATTAAATATAATTTATGTGAGGGATGAGTAGAACATTGAAATAGGATAGGCCATCTTTTTGTGGCTTCTTTTGACTACTACTAGGGCAGGTGATAATCCCAAGAAAGAAGTTGCATGACAAATAAGTAAGCTGGATTTTTCGTCAGCAAGTAGGGAATGATAGGAAATTATCAGAATTGCTTGGAGACTAAAGGAGATTGCATTTGGTGGATGTAAGAAAGTGTGCTATCTATTTTTGATGAGACAAAATATTAGTGGCAACCAAAAAAGTTTTAGAATTGTTACATTCATGCAAGTACTGTGTGTGAAAACATTTTGTGACAGGTAATAGAAAATACTAGCTGTAAAGGAAAATAGAAATATTATTATTATTATTATTATTATTATTATTATTATTATTATTATTATTATTATTATTATATCAATTATATGTAGTGTTTTACATGGTACTTACCATAAATACCTGTTTGGAAGTGCTTGGTATGAGTGTTACTAATTACCAACATTATTACCTACATTTGTGGGGAACAGTTGATAATATCAGAAGGGTGAAGGCAAACCCTTCTCCAAACAGCATTCCCTGCTCATCAGAGACTTGCACACTATGTGTGACTGTAACTCGGCGTGTAATATTTTTTTATTGACAGTATACGAGTTACAGATAATACGACTAAGCATTCTGTGGAGAAGGATAGTACTTACGTTAGTTGGGTTTTATGCTTCATCTTTTTGTCTGTTTGTAATGGATGAAAGTAAATACTAGTTAGAAAAAAAAAATAGAATTACATGTAGCCATAAAATGATTGATGTAAGTTTGGTAAATCAGTGCAGCATCTTTTTTTTTTAAACTGCAACAATATCCCTTTGTATGCATGGGGAGATTTTATTCAGTGGCTGTGGTTTAGTTTTTGGTGATGAACAAACGAAACAAACTAATTTCAGTGAAGAAGGCTTTGAATTAATTGGAGGCAAGAGTATATTTTCAGTGGTTGTATGGGTGTGGCAAATATTTGGAATTATTAGACAAAATAGCACTTGGATGTAACTCAGTGTACCATTGTTTATGAGACAAAGTGCAAGTTGTGAAGAAAAACGCAAATGTAAGACAATATAAGTATTAAAGAATAGATCTGAGAATTCTTTGGAGACAGAAGACGATCATATTTACTGGCTGTAACTGTCTGTAGCTCAGTACATCATAGTTTGTGATTATTAATTTCAGAGAACAAATCACTTTGGTCTGATTCCAAAGGATTTGCACTGGTGAAAATCAGTGATGCACGTGAGCATTTCTGATTTGTACTTGCTGCCTTATACCTGATTCCCAAAGTTTCCATATTTGTGAATCAGATATATGAAGCAGGTGCAAATCAGAAAAGCCCACAGCCCTTAGAATTCTTTATCGGCAGGATCAGATTATATTCAGTGTCTGCAACTCAGTCCGTCATCTTTTTGTGATGAACAATAGAAAATACTAGTTGCAAGAAAAAGTTGTAGACTTCTTTGAGGCAGTAGGATATCATAGCCTAGTGTGCAACCTTGTGATGAATCAGAGAACGCATTAGTTGCAGACAACAGATATTTGAAGGCAGGAGAGTGCATTCAGTGGTTGTACTGGGCATGGCAACGTTTTGTTAAGAACACGAGAACATGCTTGTTGTGAAACAAAGTCTTTGAATTCTCGTGTGGTAGGACTGTACCATCATTTTGAGGTAGATAAGAGAACATACTAGTTGAGTTCAGTGGTCATGTATCTGTGCATAGCATTCGTGCTATACCGTAGTGGCTACAGAAAACTGAACATGTTGAATCCTAATATCCCCAAAGCAACTTAAATTACCATGGGGAGATTTAGGCATGTGGAACTATGCTATTGTTCAACAGCCACAGCCAGTGATGTGTGCATATGGGATGTCACAAGTGTGTATGGTAAATTCAAGGCCTCAAGTTCACATTGAAGGCAGCACTTTCAGCCACAGATCACTCTGCCATGCCAGATAAATGTGTACATGGTCTGGCAATGCAGATGGAACATGAGAAGGTTCCGCCCACTGTGTCTGGGAAGAAGGAGGAGAAGAGTTGCATATAGTATCTACTCACAAGTGGAGAAAGAAATTAAACACAGCACACTGGTGCAGGATACTGGAGGTTCCTGGCCTCCATGTTACCCACCACCCACCCACAACGAGTCTGAGAATAGTGATTGTGATGATTGCACTATGAATGCACTATGAATATGACCTACCCAGGTCCAGGCCACTACACGTGATTTTGGAAATCAGTGATACCAAGAAGGAAGAGAAGGAGGGCAATGCCACAGTTACATAGAGTGGAGGGAGAGACAAACCTACACTTCTAAACAGAGCTTGGAAATTCAGAAAGAGGAACATTTTGTCACGAGCCACCCAAGCAACCAGTTACATTATCATTACCTTCATGCGCCAGTTGAGCAGAGTAGGACTCTTACTGTAAGCCCAGCAAGAAAAAAAGGTTTGTAAATTCTCCACACAAGATGGAGAATGACAGCATCTTGCCAGTTGCACTTTGTGCAAGAAAATCATTTGTCAGGAGAAGGCTGGCCCTGGGTGGACACCCCACATTTGGAGTGCCATATGATGCAACAACACACACAGGACTGTGATGAAGTTAAAAGACATCTACTACAGACTTCTTACCAGTAGCCAGTTAATAGACCATCTGTATCTCATGATGTAGCCCCAGAAAACACTATTGCAGTGCCAGAACTCTAGAGGGGACTGCAGTGGCGACTAACTAAAATAGCATAAGCTGCATCTAGAGTTGGTGTGACTGCATCCTGTCCTTCAGTTCTGTGCCGGTTATTTTAAAACCACAGAAAATCACAAAAATCCCCCTTCCAACATGGCAAACAGTGCCAATGGCAATTTCCGGTGTCTCCCTCTTACCTGGGAGCTGCTATTATGAAGATATTAGGGATACTGAACTGATCTGAATGTTTCCAAAGCCGGTGAAAATGTGATTTCCTTCCACCTCCCTTTGCTCTGGAGTGGAGGTACTAAAAATGGCGTTGCTTCTGGTAGACAACAGACAAAAATACCAATAAACAATATAACAAATGAATGCCTCCAGTCCCTTCTTTATTGCAGCCATAAACGCATGAGTCTAAGCTCTCGATGAAGATCCCCAAGCAACGAAGCCAAATAATTTTGAGGTGTACCATCGCTTGAGCTTGTTGCAACATGATATTATATGATATTTTATTTGTATCACGCTCATACACAAGTGTTTCATAGCACGAAACATGAATAACATGAATCAGCAATATATGCGCAGGCAAAAGTACAAACTTTTTTATTCCAGTGACTCTCAACTGCAGTGCATTTCTGTGGTGCATTTGCAAAAGCTACGCCATTAACTGCTTTCTTGTCTACTTTCAAAAGCACATTCATCTCAAACCTTGCTTCAAAAACACTCAGTCAAATCAACAAAAAGATTGCTAATTTACAGAAAATACTAATATGAGCTCAAACAATGCTCTCTCAAGGCCAGCGCTGGGTATTCTTACAACAGGGGTTTCAACTGCCATAGCAGGACCCATTGAGCTCTAGAGATAACGGAAGAAGCCAGGATTGGTCCAGACGAGTGGAGCATGCTGTGATGACAGCAGGCAGTCAGTTAACCAGGCCAACTGGAACTCGCAGCAGAACCAGGAGTCAAATTGTGCCCAGGCCAGTGCCCAAGAGAAAGGAGGCATACTGTGAGCTGCGCACAACCGAAAAGGTATGTGAACATCAGGGAAGTATTATGGAAAACAGTATTAAATGCAAAGTGAGAGATTGTAATTGTAATTGTTTGTTTGAAAAGCGCGTATTTACAAGTGAGGTGCTTCAAAGCGGTTCAAGGCGGGAAAGGAAACAAGGGAAATCAGTCGTCATTCTTAGGTCTTGAAGATTCCGAATTATCCAACAACAATAAATAGCATACTATGCCAGAGGCATATCTACAAGTGTAAGTGCATGACAAAGAGTGAGGAGAAAATGGGGAGGGGGAGAGGGAAAGGAATGTACAGTACAATAAACTACAGTGTTATGCATGGCTAGGACGGGGGGACAGAGGGAGGACCGGACAGATACACTTACTAGGCATAATACATTCAGCGTCTTGAAGTGCGCAGAGACAGGAAGTGCAAAGGAGGGGGAGTGGGCAAGTGAGCCCAGTCCCGCTGGGGCCAGGGCTAAGTACAGAAAAGGTTGCCCCTCTCGAGGAGCATAATGCAGTAGTGCCATCTAAGTACAGTTGCCTGGAGGCAAGTGCAGGACTGGTGGGGGAGCCTGGGACCTGTGGTGCTCCAGGCGATTAGTCAGCTAGCTTAGTAGGTTGGGGAAGAGAAAGAAGGAGGGAGAGAAGCGAGGAGAGAAGTGGTTAGCAAGGGAGGGGGATAGAGAAAGAAGAGGTGAAAAAGAAGGTCTTGAGGAGTTTCCAGAATTTAAGGAGGTCTGGTTCAAGACGAAGAGAGGCAGGGAGGCTGTTCCAGAAGGAGGCACCTGCAGAGGATAGGGAACTACCCTCAAATCTCTTTTTGGAAAAACAACTCCCCCACATAGAGTTGGATGAGGCAGAGTGGAGGGTTCTGGAAGGATAGTATTTGGGAAGAGAGCATTGAAGATAGTGTGGGTGTGACCGTGTGATAGTGATACCACAGTAACTGGGTCAAACTAGCTTATGGATCAATTACAGAATTTTCAGCAGGCTATTTTCTCCTCTCTTGTTATATCTCACGAATCCCCTGCAGGTGCCAGTCATGAGAAGAAGCAGGATAAAAAAAGAATGCCTGCACCTGCGGTCTGCACAGGGATTACAAGGACATGTGCTTGGTGTCTGTGGAAGTCATTTTGGTCTTTGGTGGCTGTGTTTTTTTAAGCCTTCCATGTCTCATTCTCAAAATGTGGGTTGCACAGAAAAAGGATTGAAGATTTGCTGTGTAGGGCAACAGTAATGTAGGGAGCAGGCCAAAATTAAATGGAATCTACAAGGTGCCACAGCAAAATGGGAGGAGGTGGCAAGATATGTTCTGGAGATCTGGCCTCGGGAGTTGGGTGCTGAGGGGTGTCAGGTCAATAAGAGTATAGGTTTGATGTTATTCTAGTCCAGGGTTGTCCAACTCTGGGACTTGAGTGTCAGAATCCTGATGGCTCTTCAGGATATCCCTCATTAATATTCATGACAACAAAAATGTAAATACATTTAGCATCATTGTATGCAAATTTATCTCATGAATATTAATGGAGGTATCCTGAAAATCCTACATGGATCCGTCGATCTAGCCCTGGAGTTGGATAACCCTGGTCTAGACTACGTGCTTTTTGTGTAACTGTCACCTCATACCCTCTTTCAATCCCATGTAGGAACTGTACCATTATTCACCCAGCATTTGAACATTGTATTTCACCCCATCACCACTTGCTCCCTGCCAAGACAAACATCAGCTAGATTCAAACTGCTGATCGTTGATTAAGAGACCACATTTACATCTTTCACTTTGTTCACCTGACCTACACCAGTATTTCACTGAGACAAGATTTTAGCCTTCAGAACGACCCACATGGTCGAAACACGCCCCGGTTGTTCACTCCAAACATTAACATTTTCTTCACGCTACCCAATTGAACTGTACTTTTGATTATACTGTTGATCGATAACTAACAGTAGGCCATGCACGTTGCTTCTGACTTCCAAGAACCAATTTGCTAAACATGTACTATCATAGACCAACAATAAGATTCAATGTGATTTAGTCTATTCAATTGTTTGCATATTAGACCATTTATCTTGGAAAATCTTGTTAACTTATTCTTCAATTATTTTGTTTCCTTTTTGAAATGTAAAGGCAATAGGGCCACTTCCAATGTTGAGTATGGCTGCATTTTGCTTCCATAGAACTATATGCTGTGAAAGAGGCTTCCTCGTATGTGTCACAATGTGACCCTCTCATACAATTGACAAGTCATTCCCACAGCATTCGGGTATTATTTTTCAGAGTCTTACATCTGTCACTTCACTATCTCTACCCATTTTCTAGCCTCTTGCCCAATGCCCAGTCACCTGTAAGATGGTAGGACGGTGATGCAGCATATGCCTCTCCAAGGCATTCACATCTGTCGTGGGTGAAACCCCCCAAAAGATGGTTAACTGGAATTACATGCGTATGTGCCATGATAACACACGAGTCAGTCCATTTGTGCCTGCTCAAATCCCACCACACACAAGCCTACTGCCATCATCAACAAGAAGCCATGGAGGTATTGGTAACAATGCCATACTGGTGGATTGTGTGACAGGTGGAATACATGTTGAGGGAATGGTGCTGAACCCGTGGCAGATTATGATTGAGGACTGCTTCTAGTTGTGATTGTGGCCATAAAAAAGCATATCCACATGAGCAGAAACTCCAGACAAACCATCATTGCTGTCCCCACTCGGGCAGGGTGCTGTGGAAGTAATATAATATTATGCATGCTAACCAACTAGTCAAGGCTGTGTCATTGTTTTGTAAGCCTATGCATTGCAAAGGGTCCCATTGCACACCTGTTCATAAGTATGCTATGTTTGACAAGTATTATGCATAGGGGGCTTTTCGCAGGTCCTTACTGCCCCTTGATATCTTTCACATTTGGCAAGCTAAAGTAATCCCACATCCATGATGTTGAAGATATTGTCATGCATGGGGAGGTTGTCCCCTGTCCTGTCTGAACAAGGGATTTATGTGCTTGCTTTGCCCCTTTAATAGGGCAGTCACAGGTGCAAAGGCCTCATCTCTTACTAAGACTCATGTTAGGGGACCACAGTTGACTCATCCCCTTGATGCTCTTCAGTTTCCTAAAGCCGAACCAGATGCATCCCTCCTCATCCTTATCCTAATTCCTTCAAGAACCTTGTTGGCAATTTCTATCTGCAGATATACCACTGACTCCTGTCCAACTCCAATGTTGAGCAATCCTGAGACATTTTTCAGTAAGGTTTGTAGTGTATCAACAGCTACCATATCTTCCTAAATTAGCAATATTAATATTATTGTGTTACAACTAGGACCTCCTGCTCTGAATTCCAATCACCAGGAAGCTTGATAGCTATTTCCACCACCTCTGGAACAAGGAATCTAGCCATGAATCCTTGCCCACTGCTGTTGTGAACTCCTGTGGTGGTCTATTAAGAGTAGGAGGTTGTGGATATAATATTTATTTTCGTATTCCAGCAGCAGTGTGCTTAGTGGTGATGTTGGCCTTAAATACAATTTTGTGTCCTACTGTTTGCAGCTGTGTGTTAATTGTTTCACCTGGTTATAGACCAGTTAGAATAAGGGAAATGATGCACCAAATGCTTTGAGAAATGACCAGGTTTAAAAAATATGTTTTCCAATGCCTTGTTATGAGTTTGGCATTATTTCCTCCAGAAATACTGCCATTCTCATATAGATTTACTGTTCTTTGTGCATTTATGTATTTATTGTTCACTTGTTTTACAGGAAGCAAATACTGTTTCAAAGTGCACCGTAGATCTGCCACATTACCAGTGTTGTGGTGGCTGCGTTAATCCACCTTTTGTTGTCCAGTAGAACTCCAATGCGGTGTTGAAGAATTTGCCATGGCCAGTATTATTGCATACAGTAAATCCCCCATTCATTTTGCTTTACGAGGAGGAAAACATCCAGGGAAGGGCTGGAGCTTTTGCTCACCCCCATCCCCACCCCAACTCCCCAACAGCCCATCTTGTAATACCGTGTTGCAAACTGCCATACTCGTAATCAGCCCAACCGTCATTCATTTCGTATGCAATTCCTTTGGCAATAATTCCCCCAGAAGGGTTTTTGTTATTTTCTGAAAGTAATTCCTCAATTGGTTATTGCAAAGGACTAGCAATTGCTGCAGGGACAGTCTGCCCCAAATCCCAAAATAACCTACACAACTCGACATGAGGTGGAACTGCAATGGTTGCTTTTATTTTGTTACCACCAGTTTTCACGATTTTCTACGCAAACAGATAATGAGGGTTTCATTCAAACTGAACAGTAACTTCTTAAAATCACTATGGTCCTCATCCAGCCCAACCGCAAGGCTTCTTTTCTGAAGAGCATTGAAAATAGGATAATTGTAGTACATGAAATGCACTAACTACACTGCTTATCGAGTTACCACCTGCCACTAGAACACCTGAAACTAAATGGCACGCTTGTAAAAAGTGCTTCTGTGGAAACATTGGCAGGGATTCTTAGAGGGGTGGATGTTTCAGTTGGGAAATATGTAGCGTTTTTAGGTCATGACTAATATGAACAAACGAATCCCCAAATGAGGTCTCTTCAGAAACAGATACAATACCTGTCCTAGTGAAGTGAAATGGTGTCCGCCATGCGGTGCAACCTTTGCCAGGATGTAAAGTCTTTTGTCTTGTTGAGTGACCGTTGCATGATTTATTTCATTATTCCAGAAAGTAATTGCCCCTCTTCACTGTCTCGATGGCATGGCGCTACAAACAAGTAATGCTGTTAATGTGCACGTTTTGCCATGGGAAGGTGTCAGTGTCACGGTTTTATTACACAGCACACTCCAGCCAGGGACTCCTTCCCCGACAATGAATGTGGCACACACTAAAAGAGCTTTTTATCTTTAATATACTACGGATTCTTTCTGAGTAGGCCTCCAACCCGTCTCGCAACCAACCTTCACAAACACCCAGAGTCACAATAGATTAGAAACCAGGCTGGCGTGTATCAATATGATATTCATTAATTTACTATTTAATGAAAAAGGAAAAATACTCAAAATAAAGCAGCCACAAATATGTGGCAACACAAATGCAATGATTCCTACAGAACAATTGGTTCAGATATCCTATCAATGTGTACACAGATATTTAATCGCAAAACAGGAAAAAGAACAGTTTTTACTCAAGTGATAGCACCAAGGTTTAGCATTCCCCCCTGCAACACTCACCCCAAAACATTAGCTAACTTAATTCCTTTGAATGGAAGGCAGTGGCAAGGAGTAAGGATAGAGAGAGAAAAATCAGATTTGGGGTAAAGCCCACCACCCCAAATGGGAAAGCGGAAAAGAAAGTGAAAACCCGTTTTGGGAGCAAAACGGCCGAATCAGATTTGAATTATTATTCACACGGCTACTCACATTTGGTGTGAGACAAAATAAAAGGACATTTGTGTTGCTTACACTTGAGGAGATAGGGAAGCTTAGAGACTATTAATCAGCGCACCAGGGCAACGTGGAAAGAAAAGGAAAAATTGGTTTTGGGAGAAAGCAAATGCAAAAGGAAAAATACAAACGGAAAATGGAAATTCGTTTTACACAGGATTTGCAGTGACAGGCAGCAAAGGGAAGGGGTTTAGCTTTAAAGTGTCGGAGGCGGCCTCTGAGGGAAGTGCGATTGTCGGAGGTGCAGCTTGACACGGCTTGACACGGAGGTGCGGCTTGACACGTTCGACGCATAGGACGCGTAGGAGGGTCCTTTCCTCGAATCCTGCATCCCGTTTCACTCGAGTGTGCGGGCGAGGGAGCGAGGCAGCGAGGACAACAACATGGGGGAAAGTGCGGGAGAAAGAGAAGAAGAAGGAGAGGCCACGGTCATGAGGAGTAACTCAGGCAAGATTACAGATGAGAGCCTAACCGCGCCGTTCCGAGTTCCGGGTTTGCTCCGGAATTGTGCTAAATACCGCATGGCACAGCGCGGCGACCCCTGAGGCTCCCAGTGGTGCTCGGTCCCCAAGGCCCAACTAGTTTTGACATAAAGCCAGTTGTGGTTCCGGGCGATTGGCCCCTTCATTAAAAGGACCCTTCCTGAAAGAGGTGGTGCTGCGCCTGTAGCACCCCCCCAGGAATAAGTCTGAGGGGGTGTACACGTCAGTCCCTCTACCCTGACGGACCTCTCCCCTTGATAGGAGGGGGGGCTGGTATTAGAGGAGACGGTGAGGCACCTATAAGTGGTGCAGTGGAGTAGAGAACAAGCATACCCTACCCTGGCCTGAGTATCCTCGGAAGGAAGATAGAGCCGTACCTGGGAAGAAGGGGAACCTGCCAATATCACCCAGAGACTGAGGGCCTTGGCCTGGGATTCGGGCTTCATAGCCCCCTGGTTGACGGACAAGGGGGGTCCACAGGAAAAGGCGGGAAATCAATTTTGCTTCCCAGCGTGGAATGAGGGGAACCATCTCGCCACGTAAACATCAGCCCTCTCTATCACTAGACTGGGAAGCGAATTGAGCTATAACATAGACATGCAGCGGGGTAGAAGAGCCCCCCACTCGATATACAATCTACACAAAAATAAGTGCCCACCCATTAAGGAATCTAAAGAGTGCCCAAAGAAAGGGGGAACAACTAAAAAGAATGCCAAATATGCCCTACCGCTGGTGCAAGGGGCTATAACTGAGTTTTTTTTCCAGTGAATCCTCCCCCTGCCATCAACTCCACAGTAAATGAGGATATGTCAGCACTGATACATAATGGTGGCATCTCCTTAAACACCTCTAATTTCGATGTTATAGACAACAACTCCCTCCTAGATCTATGTCTGACTATACAGAGAGGGATGCAGGCACAAACTCCTATATGGCCAAACAGTGGCATAACGCCCACTAAAGATAGCAGCATGAATAGTGTCACAGGGGAACATAACGCTCCGGAAAGGAGCGGACGATTGTCTGCTTCTCCTAATTTAGTAATGACGTCGATAGAGGACGATCCAGACAACGTGACGGAAGATAACATCGATCTACACCCTAGCTCATCAAAGATAACGAGCTCCAATCGTCGGTGGCGGCCCTGCAATTTGCCCTCAAGATACTTTTACAGATGTCGGGATGTATCCTGGCTAGTACCAATTCTATTCCTATGGCATTAGCCTCTAAAGGCCTTCCTCGAGAAGAGGCAGAAATTAATAGATCAGCTGCATTACTCACAGCAGATGAGATCAACGAGCAGGAAGTGGAGATGGAAGAGAGCGAGGGGCCACATGCACCCAATAGCAACAGCATAATTGAGATACCTCCTGAGGAGGTGGACGAACAGGAGCAGGAGCATAGTCCCCAGTCCCCCCTAACACGTAAACAGCGCAGATTGGCAAAAAAGGCACTGAAGAATAAGCCAGCGGCAACAGGTGCACAGCCTCCTATATCGGGACCTAAATTAGCACCTGAGACACGGTCAAAAAAGGCCAGGAAAAGAATGGTGAGAGCAGCTCAACGGGCGGCTAGGGCAAAGGGCCCTCTGTCAGATTGGCTGATATCTGAAGAGAAGGCAACTGAAGTGGACGAAAATGAAGCATATGTGCTGTGCGAAGAGCCTGACCAGGAAACCAGCATATATACACAGTCGGAGTATGTTCCCGAGATACAGGCGTTAGAGGAACCTGGTGAGTCTCCATCACTGGATCAGAAGAGAGCAGTGAATGATACAACTACTAATTGCACCTGCTTCATTAAGAACTTATACCCCAGCGGCAGAAATCCCTGGTTAGCACGTTCAGAGCTGCTTGCAAGACTATATCACATACCTCAATTGCGTGTTTTAAAATCTGAGGACTTTCTTTTCATTGAACCACTTGGGTGTCCTAATCCCAATGTCTCGGCCATACATTGTATCTTCCCGACTACGGCACATTTAATCAGGAATTATAAAGAGGATCTGATGGCAGTGGACATTGAGATTGATGTGGACCCTATGGAGAAGGGCCCATTGCCTAAACCAGAAGACATTATGCCTTCAGTTCCGGTGGATACTGTGCTCAAAGCTGGGGGGGGGGATAACCCTGCTCTGGCTGAGATACAGCAAGCCCTGAAATCACTGCTAGAATCCATCCCGCAAATGCTAAAGAACCATTGATGCTTATCATTACTTTCCTGGAACTGCAGAGGCTTTTCCCACCTTCTGAGATCTGAGGGTTCTGTAGACCTACTGTCACAATACAGCTGTATCTGTCTTCAAGAGACATGGTCTCTTGACCCACTATTACTAGATGGTTTTGTTATACATCAAGCGGTGGCTAAACGTGGCAGTAAGGGTCGTCCCTATGGGGGGTTACTAACTGGGGTAATGAATTCGATTATGTCTCGTAAGATACAGTGTAAAGCTGAGGAGCAGCGCCTGGCAGTAGAAGTCGAACTTCATGATGAAAGAGGTCTGGGAAGGTACCTAGTAATTAATCTTTATAACCCCCCAGGAGAACTGACTCGTGATTCGTTACAGGAGGGGATTCAGGACCTGTTGTCTTCCTGGTGGCTGAGAGTTGGAAATGTGGCTGTGGTGGTCATGGGCGATTTTAATTGCCATATGACAGATGAAACACTCATATCCTCTAATCCTGACCTTAGCACTAGGTGTTTAATGACCCACGGAAAGAGGGAAGCTGAAGGGCTAGGCTGGCTACAATTGTTCGGAGCTTGGGACATGGCTATGATCAATGGCCGTACCAGGGGAGATCGTCCGGGGAAACATACCTGGTCTAATGGCGATTCTACTAGCACATTAGTCTATATATTTATGTGCCCCGAGCTGCAGACAAGAGTAGTTGATATGGCCGTGAAGCACAACAAATGGAGCGACCACGCGTCGCTACAGTGCACTCTTTGCATCTCTATCCCTACATCTGTACCTCCTAATATAGGTAGTATCCAAACCAACTGTGCAGGATCCAGAATTGTATAGTCTGAGAGAAATATAAGCTCTGCTATCGAAGCACTTAAATCTACTGCACCCCTAGATTTACATCAGTTCGAACACATGTCGATAAATGAGATTGAGGATTGAATATCTAGATTCTCAGGCCAGCATGCTATGGCCAACAAGGGACATATGTTAAAGATAGGGAGGTGCATACCCCCGTTTAACAGGGAAATTAGGGATGCTAAGAGAGGTCTAAGAGCGGCTATTCGAGGTCTGAAACCGATGAATTTACCTGGAGCCTTATACCGCGAGAAACTAAGGAAAATCAAAAATCGATACAGAGCAGATATTAAGAACATTAAGAGCACTGAAAAAAATGCCAGGTATCAGAAGCTAGTACAAACGATCTGCACTAGAAACTCTCGCGGCATTTGGTCTCTCCTTAACGAGAACAGAGAGAAGGTTAAAGGCCCCTTAATTAATCCAATAAGTAAGGAGGCATGGGAAAAGTTCCTATTGACCGGAACTCAGGAGATATAGAAACCTTGAATAGTTTTCGGGTGAAGGCTCCCTCTCAGTTGCCTTTTGATGTCTCATCAGAGGCAATATTGAACAAAATAGTTGCCCTCAAGTCCTCCAGATCCGCTGGACCTAACGGGTTAGCCAATATAGTTATTAAGAGCTATCCTCTATTCTGGGCCGACTTGTTTTCCTTACTTTTCAATAAAATATTAGAGCAGGGGGTAATTCCCCGCTCATGGCAAACTGCCATTCTTATTCCTGTATTTAAAAAAGGTAGCCGCTTGGATTCTAATAATTACAGGCTTTTATCCATGTTAGATATCTCTGTTAAGCTGTTTGCCTCACTGTTACTCAGTGAGCTGCAAAAATGGGTAGACAATTCCAAAATACTCAGCAGATTTCAATGCGGGTTTAGGCGGGATTTTTCCACCTCACATAACCTTCTGGTTATGGATATACTTCGTACACGGGCACTTAGCAAGGGGCAGCCACCGTTGTACGCTTTATATATCGACTTCAAGGCCGCATTTGACTCCATCCCCCGAGGGAGACTATGGACCAAGCTAGAGAAATTGGGATGCCCGACAGGCTTGTTATATTATTTAAAACTACTCCATCACAATACTACGGCGTGCCTCAGACTGAATCAGGAAGGAAATTTAACTTGCAATGTGACTCAAGACAGTGGGGTAAAGCAGGGATGCGTCACAGCACCCCTCATTTACAATCTTTACGTGTACGACATCCCTGCAGCCCTGGCCGAGGTTGACAATTGCCCTCCTAAAGTTGGGGAAGTATCATGCACAGTATTGGCATATGCGGATGATTTGGTTGTCTTTGATAATACCATAGGTGGTTTAAGGCGTACTGTTACTTCTCTATGGGACTATGCCAGAATAAATGGCCTAACGATCAACCTGGACAAGACAAAAGTATTAAGATTCACGAGAAAAAGAGCAACACGTGTGAATCTGATGGTACATGGAAATTCCATACCCTACGCTCCATCCTACCGCTATTTGGGAGTTGACATTGAGCCCCTAGGCGATTACTCACTCTGTAGACAGGGGCGAATCACAAGAGCAATGCAAGTCACCTCACTTATTTCCTCATTTACAAATAAGCAGGGTGGTTTCACCTTGTGGGGGACGCGTCATCTTTATATCCAAGTGTTTGCACCTATGATTGTATATGGTCTCGAATCACTGCATACTATGGATCTAGGGTGGTTACAATTGCTGGAGGGCAAGTTCTGGAGACGGATCTTGGGGTTATCCCCGGGGGTACTGGTGGCACTGATTAGAGTAGAACTGGGTCTTCCCTCCTTTAAAGCTATGGTACTGAGGAAAAGAGCTGGCTTTCACCTTAAGATGATAAGTGACTCTACCAACCCCCTACTATCCGTGATCCACCAGGAGGTGACCAAAAAATATTCTACCTCAGCCCTCTCTAAAGACATGGTTACATTTTTCATTGACATTGGATGGATACATAGAGGGACTATGGTCACAAAGGAAACCTTACATGCATTAGGTAAAAAAGTAGACATATGGGACTGGCTAGAGAATTTCGCCCACATAAGTAATCTCGAGACATATCACTTTTTTAAATATTGATTGTATAACTTCATGAAGCCTCAAGCTTACTTATCTCTCTGCCCCTCCAGAAGACTTAGACGCTTCATCATCCTGTTTAGATTAGAGCAATTACCCACCTTGTATAGTAGAGGGGCTTGGGAGAAAATCCCTGTGGACAAGCGCATATGTCGTCTCTGTAAATCCCCAGATTGTCTTGAGACAGCTAGTCACCTCCTCACTGAATGCCAGACATTGAGAGACACAATTTTTCGCCATTTGGGTGACTTTGTACATGATTGTGCAACAATACGTGAAATGTCTTTTTGGATCTATTGCACCAATACCAGCAACATGCACTTATTTATTGCACTCTATAACATCTGGCAACAAGTGGAATTTGGTCTGAAGGGTGGGGTGGAATTATCCCAAGATTGAGGAGCACATGAGAACATATAAAGTTCCTCAGTGGAGAGGGAAATTAGCTAGTTACGTAGTCTATGCAATGGTTCTTTTCAGTTGTAGTTTTTAATGTTGATATTCATTCATGATTTTATTTGTAGGTTTATGTATATTCTTGAATTGAGTATAATCTTTTGTAATTTGAAATATGTAAAAAATTGTATGTGTAAAGTTTGAATTTATTTTCATTCTGATTCACATTAAAGAATTATTATTATTATTATTTAAAAATAGGAAATTGTTTTTCACTGATACGGGCAAGGACACATAAAAGATAGACTTGTAGGCAAAATGGCTTGCTATCAATGGGACTATATATGTATATATTTATAGGACAGATGCAAATAGGAATTTGTGGGGCAAAGCACACAACACACATGTAAATTTGGTTTTCATTTACAACGAGACACATTCTTTTGAGGCTATACTTCAATGACTATAATTACTAAAGAATGACACCAGGGACAAGGGAGTTAATTTCAAAATGTAACCACCGTGAATTCCAATGGGGAATTAATTGATTTACTTAAAAATACTAAGGATTTATACAGACAACTGAGAGATAATCAAAGGAATATGCTAACATACACAGGCTAATACAGAGTCTTCTATGGGAAGGAGAATTAATTATACTGGCAATTTGGGACTTTCAATGGGATTTCAATGGGGTTTCAATGGGGGAAACATTGGATGCAATGTTACAAAAAAGGGAATGGTTTATGCAATTTAGGGGTGTGGTTATTTGCTACTTACAATGTAAGCCTTGGTTTGAGATTCTGGAAATCCAGCTGGATCTCAGGAGACTCTGGACAGCTAGGGCAAGGGGTCTGGTCTATGCACTCTCCTGGAAGAGATTCTGGACAGCCAGCAGGTTCTCAGGACACTCTGGACAGCTAGGCAAGGGGTCTCGCCTCTGCACCCTCCTTGGTATGGTTCAGCTGCCTCCTCTCTGTCCTCTTTCCCCTGTCTCCCCGAATTCTTGTGTGTGTGTGTAGTACAGTACCCCCTTATATATCACAATTGACATCACTCACTTTACAATCTAGGGGGAGTACTCTATGATTACCCTTACCTCCGGATAGGCCAGTTTCCCATTCCTATCTCCGCCCCCTGTCATTATTGGTTCAAGGGGAGAGAGCACCTCATGTCTATTTGGTATTAATTTTAGTTCTTGGTACTCAGCTCAACTTTTTTTTATCAAAACTGAGTTATGCCTCATAACTTCATACTTATACTAGCCCCATCCATGTGAACTAGATATGTAGATGTAGCTGATCCTGGGGAATTAGATAAATCAATTGCCAAATTCGTACAATGTAGCATGGCCATTTGGCACATTTATGTCCTTTTCACACAATGGATAACAGTTATAATCCTGCAAATGATCAAGCATATTCAAAATGTCTATCACCATATTTCCTCCAAATGTCATATTTGTCCCATTTTTAAACCAGCCAGAAACTAGTTTTTACTGGCCATTTCATTCAACAAAGTCCTAGGATAATGTACTCTCTAAAACAACACCTGGAAATTGCATGGAAATATAGCATAAAATGAAAGTATTTCTTATTCCGAGTGCTGCGAAAAATGCCTAAATTGAAATCAATCTTTAAATGTAATTGAAAGCATCTGTCCTTATAAGTTGGAGAGGCACATCATCCCTGCAGCACACTGTCTTTCTGGGTCAGCTTGCAAACAAAGATTTGTATGACCTTCTTTGAAGTTCGTCATTTCATCTTTAGTAGGGGGTGCAGGAAGGGCTCACACCTCCTAGTTATGCTCCATCCAGACTTCACTTTCTTTGTCCTCCCTGAGCCCCTAAATCAAATACAAATGGACAGGGTCATAGGAACCAAAACACATGCTCCTTATGGTCAATAAACACATTTGGGACCATTGTCTCAACTTATTTGACAATTTAATATAAGTCGCAACGTGACATGTATCTACAGTGGATAGAACACAGGAGACTCAATAATTACAAGCATAAAACAACAAATGATACAGTTAGTGTGAACCCAAGGTGATTTCCTTGGATTGTGATTTAAGAGGAGAAACATATATACCCGACTGCAATAACAAACACTAACAGGGGTTACAACAATGAAGCTGCACTGCTGCACAATGATTAAACAGTGTGTGCGTTTAGACACTGGGACTTGAAGTCACGTAGTCAACACAAAGGTGTTTTGGCCTTAAGTGGCTAGTATGTGAGCATATCTTGTATGGGCCTTCATCAGTGTCAGAGTATCCTGTGTGCTCTGTCGGAATAATGAGACACAGGAACGTGTCAGGAATGTGTGTGAGGTTCCATAGTGATACAGTTGCTTATTTAATTCACAATAAATGTGTGAATGAAAGGAGCCTATCCCTCAAAAGAGACCGGTCTTACCGTGTTGAGATAGGTGGAGCCACGGAGGGAAGCCACAGAACCTTCGTTCAGAATTAGGGGTCTGTGTGGGACAACAATCTCCTGTTATGCAGGTCCAATCTAGGAGAGAAGACCATAAGAATGACTTAATGTGGTCTGAGAGGTGGTAGATACCTCTAGTAAGAGTGACCTGGTTGTTTCAAAACAAGATTGTGTCATATCAAAAATTATAGGAGAGATTACCTCCTTGTTGTCATTTGTAACAGATAGGACAGAAGGGATGACGCGTGCGTGATCAGTACGTCCAGAAGATTGCGCCTGAAATAATAATGACAAAGAGAGGGCAGAGAAAAATCCATTAGAGACAATGGTTCTATGCTTGTGAATGTGATCGTGGACCAAGTGGATCCTGTGCCATGAGGGCCCACCCCACTCTGTGTCTGGTCTGGCATGCGGGAAAAAGTAGATTTGTACAGAAAAACTGGACAAAGTACCCGTCTGCAGCATGCAGAAAAGTTCTTCCTATCGTCAGCGCCTCCAGCAGAGTGACGCCGTAACCATGGCCACCGCTCTATATACAGCGGTGGCCATTTTGTAAATGCCAGTGTGGCAGGTTCAGAGAGACCATGCCATGGGAACTGTTCCAGGGCTTCTCATGGCCAAGATGCTCAAATGAAGTAATTATCAGGCATGATAGAGGTGTCACCCGAATTGTGGTAAAAATAAACACGTTGTTGTTAATGTTTGTCATGGTAACCGGCAGTAGCCAAATAAACTGATATAACATTCCTCTGCACCCATATTTTGGGGTCTGAACAGAACGTGTCACAGAACATTAATGCCATGATGCTGCGTGTTGCTTGCAGAGAAAATACAGGAGACAGGGAAAATGGTACTGTCGCCAGAATGGACGTAGGACTGTCAGCCAGGCAACTATGGATCAGTCGGCTGTCGGTTATAAGAGAGATGATCTTTACTGGCTGCTGTGTCCCCAAAGTCTGCAGTGTTGGCCAGGGACAGTCTACGATAGGGTCTCTAAAAAGTGGTGCCCAATGTTGCTTTGAGGAAGTGAAAGTACAGACCCCATCTGACGTAGCGTGTTACAGACATTTTGTGACTTGGGACAAATATACATTTACAACATAACCAATACATTTTTCAACATGAAAAGTTACAAGGTCATGTCATATACAGCACTGACGAGTTTACATCGAAAGGTTTGGATGGGTGCCAAGTACCAACAAAAGCACCAAAACAATCAACCTAAAGAAAAAGACATGTTACTACATATCATGTGAATGGAAATGTGTCAAAATTGGTATAGATGACTCCTCATATTGTTGACAAAAAAGGCTATTCCCACATGAAAGTGTTCCATTCAATCGATATATTCAGTCCCTCTTTAACAGTGTTGAGTCTGTGCACCCATTTCTGATCAAGTTGAGTGAGTACTTTCCCGATATCTCCCCCTCTGACAGTGGGACCGAGTTTTTGAAGTACAAACCACTTCAAGTCTGTGTTGATTTGTTGCTTCCGGGTGTAATGGTCCACCAAGGGTTTGTCTGGTGTTTTGTTCTCAATACACAACTGATGTTCAGATATCCTCATTTTGATGGCCCTGGCGGTTTTACCAACATATAACAAACCTAGTGTGCCATTCAATGATGTAAATCACTAATTTGCTGCTACAGTTGGGGTGATCGTTCAAATCCCATGTAATGTTTTTGTGTTGGAAAGTTTTTCTGGACTCAGTGAAATTGCAGGCCACACAATGCCCGCACTTGCAATGGTCTTTTACCTGTGGCAGATTCCTCAAAGTATTTGTGGATGCCGTAGGTTCTAAAAAGATGTGTACCAATGTTTCCTTCAAATTTTGATTTTTCTTAAATGCAAATAATGGTTTCTTGTCCAAACTCCTCACGTTCCTCAACAAATGCCAGTGTTTTTTCACTGTTTTTTAATCAGATCACTCTAGGGACTGAAGGTTGTCACGCAAACTAGTCGATCTAGCTTGCTTTTTGGTTTCTCCCTGAGACACAGTTCTCTGGATGTGTGAACGGTTCTTTTTTTGGCATCATTAAATGCTTTTAATGGGTAACCTCTGTGGATAATTCTGTTCTGTAGATCGTGAGCGTGCGTCTTAAACTTCTCTTGGTCGGTACCATTTCTTCTTAGACGTAAAAACTGCCCGTATGGACGATTATATTTTAGCCCATCAGGGTCATAGCTGTCAAAATGAAACAAGCTATTACGGTCAGTCGGTTTGCAGTACAGTTCCGTCTTCAGTGAATTTCCAGATTTGTAGATATGCAGGTCCAGGAAATCGATTCTGTGGTTTTTCCATTGGATCGTGAAATTGCTGTGTTCATTGCATTGATTGAGCCACTGGTGAAAGAGTATAAAATCTTGATGTGTGCCTCTCCATATCAGTAACACATCATCTATATAGTGCTTTCAGATGACTATATTATCTCCGTAGGGGTTGTATTGTTTTGTTTTGTTTATTAATTTATGATGTGCACCTGACCCTAGGGCTTCACAGCAGTTATGTTATCAATTTCATACTTAGCCATATAACTATTGGCTACATCTGGGGCAAAGATTGCCCCCAGGCTTACATCTTTGGTTTGCTTGTACAACTGATTCCGGAAGATGAAAACATTCACAGACATGGCAAGTCTCACACACTCGAGGATAAAATTAGTAGGGGCAGAGGTGGTATCTTCCCTTTGATTGAGGAACATTCTGAGAGCTTGTAGCCCTTGTTGCTGTTTAGTTTAGTTTAGTGTTTTTATTTATAATGCGCGCCTCATCCGAAGGTATCTGGGCGCAGTACAAGATAATGCAGATTTATTAATTACACAGACAAAGATAAACTGTACAGTACAATATCATAGTTACAAGGTGAAATTAAACTATACAATCAGGTATCAAACATGAAGTACAATTGTGATTACAAAGTTATTCATCATGATTACAAGGAAGGCAGGGCAGTACAGGAAGGCATAGTTAAGCGCAGAGGCATATTATTACATATATGCATAGTAAGGGCTGGTGCCCTCTAAGGGTCATTGTTGAAGATAAGCCAATTTTTCTTTTTGAGTCTGAAGCTGGAGAGGTCAGGGCTGGTTCTAAAATTGGAGGGGAGAGAGTTCCAGAGTTGGGCGGCCAGAACAGGGAAGCTATTACCTCCTGCTTTTTTAAGTTTATATCTAGGCACTTGTAGCAGGCCCAAGCTGGCTGATCTGGTAAGTCTGGATTATTGTTTCAGGGTGAACTTGTCAGAAAGGTATTTTGGTTTGAGTTGAATTCTTTTGTTAATAGAGAGCCAATTATGGTATTTTCTTATGGTAGATATGTGTTGATTGCGAGGAATGCTCAAGGCTGTCCTAAGGGCATTATTCTGCACAATCTGCAGTTTTTTGGTAATGTATTTGTTGGCTCCAAGATATAGGCCATTACAGTAGTCAAGGTTTGACAGTATAAGGGCTCTGGCCAGAGTTGTACAGCTTTGCGTGGAGAGGAAAGGTTTGCATGCTCTGATAAGTTTGCAGGTATAGGCACTTGCCGAGGCAGGTGCAGTGACCTGTTTTCTTAAGTTTAGTGAGGAATCTAGATAGAAGGCTAGCGTCTTTCTTTCACTGGCGGCCTTTCTGATGTTGCCATCAATATTGAATGAACAATATTGTTCGCCTAATTTGGAAATGTTGATGGGAGTGGCTAGGAGGAGGAGTTTGGTTTTTTCATCATTCAGGCAGAGGCCATGTGTGGCCTTCCATGCCTGAATGATAAGGTAGGTTCTGTTAATCAGGGCTAGGTCCTTGGCATAGTCACCTGTTAGGGGAATAAGGATCTGGGTGTCATCCACATAGTTTGTGTAGGTGACACCCAAATGATATAGATCATCAAACAATGGTTTGATAAAGGCATTGTACATGGTTGGAGATGCGCATGATCCTTGTGGGATTCCACATGTAATGGGGATAGGGTCTGCGGCCGCAGATGCCAAGAACACTCTCATCAACCTGTTACTTAGCAATGATTTGATCCAAGCTGTAGCTTCTGGTGAGAAGTGTGATGTGGTGGAGAGGTGGTTGCAAAGGATCTTATGGTCAACCAAGTCGAAAGCGGCCGACAGGTCCAGAAGGAGTAGGAGTACTGAGTTTCCATTATCTTTAAGGTCATCTATTTGCATTTTTAGGTCAATCAAGGCTGTTTCAGTGCCGTGTTGAGGCCTGAAGCCTGATTGAAGGAGGCCTAGCAATGTATTATTCTCTAGGAAATTTTGAATTTGATTATAGGCAGCTTTGTCTATAATCTTCAGCAGGAAGGTGACAGTGGTAATGGGTCTGACGTTGGTAGATATATTGGGGTCAAGGGTGTTTCTTTTAGCAGAGGTAGCACCCATGAGTTCTTCAGATTGGTTGGTACAGTACTAGTATGGAAGGAGGCATTAATGAGTGACGTGATAAAGGGCGTGAGGATGCTCGCTGCTTCCTTGATGATGGCTGCGGGGCAGGAGTCTCCTTTGCAGTTTAAAGGCTTGAGAGACACTATCATTTGTAGTACCTCATGGGAAGATACAGGTGTAAACTTAAAGCATTGGGTGGTGGTCGGGGTTTTAGCATGAGTTTTGTAAGATTCATCATGAGGTGGCAGGGAGAGTTTTTTATCAGTCATTTTCTTTTGAAGAAGGGCAATTTTATTGGCCAGGGCTTCCTGGATTTTAGTGCACCAAGATTGGTCCTTTACATAGAGGTCAGTCTGGGGGGCAGGTGATTTAAGTTCCCTGAGTATGAAAAAGAGTTTGTGAGTACTTGAACTGGCTTTATCGATCCTTTCGGCTGTAAGGATTGCCTCTTTATAGTTGGCAGTCATTTTTAATAAGATTTCCTTATTGATGGTAGATGGGTTATGTTTCCATAAGGATTTGTGCTTCCTTTATTCTTTCAGGAGCTCTTTGAGTTTAGGGGGGAACCAAGAGTTCACGTGGGCCGTGGGTTTACTTTTGCACATTTTTAGGGGTCCAATGTTGTCTATAGCTGCTTTGATATTATTGTTGTACAGTTTTACTAGTTCCTCAGGGTTAGGTGGTAGTGAGGCTGCCAGTAGAGGCTCAAGAAAAGGCCTGAGGTTGTCAACAGTAATGTTTTTCTTATTTCTGGTTGGAATAGGAGGCACTGTAGTTTTGGTATTTGCTGGAGGAATGCAGATTAGGAGAGTGAAGGTAAGTAAACTATGGTCTGTCCAGGGTAATGGTTCAATAGTCGATATATTGGTTGGACAGTTAAGGTCCACAAGCCAATCCAAGGTTCGTCATTTGTCATGAGTGGGAAGGAGGACTCTTTGGGTAAGATCTAGTTCAGATAGGGAGTAGGCATGAGCAAGGCTGAGTGGTCCGCTGGGTCATTGAATCCCAGGTTCAAGTCTCCTAGGAGTAAGATTTGGGAAGAGGGTTTAGTATTAGTGGTGATGATATTGTTAATGTCGTCTTCGAAGGACTCTAAGGGACGAGGAGGATGGTAGATAAGGTGAATGATCAGAGTTTGTGATGTGGAGAGTGGCAGTTTAACAGTCAGTAGTTCACAGGAAGAGGTGGAAATATGGTGGAAGCCTCTGAGGTTAAGCAAGTCTTTAGCAATGAAAGCGATGCCTCCCGCTCTAGTTGATTTTCTATTAGCTCTGAGAATAGAATAGTTATCAGGTGAGACGATGATGAGTGAGGGGCCAGATGCGTCATGTAACCTTGTCTCAGTTATTGACAGGAAGTCCAGATTCCTCTCTGTGATCAAGTCGGCAATTTCAATTGCATGGGCAACTAGGGATCTGGCGTTGATCAGTGCTCTGGTGATGGTGGTGCTGGTGTTAATAGTGGGAGTTGTGGGGGGTGTGGTCTTACGTGCAGACTTGGTGGCCTTTTTAACTTTTTTGTGCAGTTGTTTAGCGTTGCAAAGGCCTAGGGTTGTTGATGGTATAGTGATAGTGGGAAGGTTGTACGATCTACCTAGTCTTGAGCCTAGTCTGGTATTTCTCCATAGAGTAGGGCATGGGGAGTTTGAGGTAGCAGTTAATGTGAGCAGGTTCATAGTAGTTTGGCTGCTGCTAACAGGGGATTCCTCTGTCCTGTTGTTCAAAATGTGGACAGTGGGCAGTGGAGCTGGATTCGCTTTGCCATTGCAACATCTTAATTTCAAAGGAGGTAAGAAAGGTGTGGGCTTGCCAGCGTGATTAACTCTGAGTGGTGGGAGGAAGAAAGTTGGTTTAATCCTGGTGTCCTTTAGGAGAGTGTTAGACATAGTTATAGATGTGCTATCTCTGGCTAGTGATGATCTGGGCAAAGAAGGGACGTGCAGAAGCACTGGGGTTGTGGTAAGTGTAGTGTATATGGCTAGGTAGACGCTTATTCAGCGTATTCCAGAACAGCATGGGCTAAGAAAGTTCATTATCATGATAATCGTTTGAGCCATGCAGTATGCATTAGTAAGGGTAAGTATCATACCGGTATGTGGTTTAAGGACATGCTGGCATAAGTAGGAGCATACTAATGCCCTGGATAGTGGCTGATAGGGACTGATACTCAGAAACATATATAGGCAATAGCGATTTAGCAAGCAAATACAATAGACAGTAGGTTAATAAACCGGCAAGGGCAGTAAATAAATCAATATGGCAAGTGAACAGGCAGGTGTAATAGGCAATAGGGTGGTCAACACAGTAGGCAGCAGGTTAATCAACAGGTCAGGCAGTAATAAGTCAACATGGCTGGGGATCAGGCACATGCCATAGGTGGTGTGGTACTCAACACACATATGTATATTTACAAATCAGTGTGCTGATACCATGTTATAGGCTAATTAGCTGGCGTGGGCCACTGCATATCAGCAGGTTAATAGACAGGCAGATGCAGTAGGCAAAGCATTTCTCACGTCAGCACATAGCCGAGTTTTGTTCAGAGGCAGGTGCTGAGAATGTGTCACACTCACCTGTGTCTCTGCAGAAGCGATGGACGAGCCTCCTTTGACCCCGTGTCTTCACTTCCCCTGTTTCACCCAGAGGAATACCTGTCAAATACAAGGTGTACACTCAGACCTGAATTCACCTGATTCCCCTGGGCCCTTCCCTTCTCTTTACTGTGTGCTGTGATGTCCCCCTATGGTCTTACCTTGATCTTTAGTAGGGTGTGCACTCCATCCTGCATTCGCAGGGGCGCGATTCACTCATGTGATTGGTGCCAATGTCTGTAGGCTGAGTTCAGATGCCAAACACTGTTTTATGCCTTCACAGCGAGGCTGAGTGTTCAAGGCACCAGTTTCTTCACTGGCTAGAAAGTCCTTCCCACAAGGGAACGTTGCACGGAGAATGTTGAGTGTCCAAAATTGTCCATATTGACTTTGTTTGCCGGGATTTTCGTGGGTGAGTAGGGCTGCGTGTAGAAGCTAGCTGCTGGTAGGTTTGCGCAGCGCCTTCAATTCGAGCATGCCTGGTAATGTCTCTACCTTTCCCTTGCAGGAGAAACTATGTGGTATTAGTGCCTCGAGTTCGGGTTTAGCGCTACTGGAGACTTGGTGGTTGGGTAAGTATTCACAGAGGCTTTTGGTAAGTATGCCCCACAAGCGCAGTGAAATTAGTGTCCGCATTATTGGGCAGAGCGCAATGAATAATGTCTCTTCTTTCTTTTGCAGGGGTTTGTGCGCTTGTACAACTGACCTGGATTCCAGCATTGCGGGAAGATTCAGTGAGTATGCACAGCGTTACTGATGTGCGCGTTTTAATGCAATTCTTCTTTGTTCTTACAGGTGCCGGTGTAGAAGTCTGCTCTTGACTGGAGATAGTTGCGGCGTGGAGTAAGAACGGATGTTCTTCCGGAGCAGGTAAGCTGAAGCAGAACAATCCGTAGCAGGTAAGCAGAAGTAGGATGATCTGGAGCAGGTAAGCAGAAGCTGGATGATCCGGAGAAGGTAAGCAGAAGCAGGATGATCCGGAGCAGGTAAGCAGAAGCAGGATGATCCGGAGCAGGTAAGCAGAATCTGGCTGATCCAGAGCACGGTAAGTGTGTTGCTGATACAGCTCACAATAAGAAACACGAAGCACTGGAAGAATAATGGGTGTGGCTTAAATAGCCAGCCACACCCAAACACTAGAGAGCTCATGAATCATCATGCACTTCCTGTTTGGCAACAGGAAGTGGTAACCAGGAAGTTGCTACAAACTCTAGGAAGGAATTAAAGGAGGGGTTTGCAATGGGTTCTTTGTGTGCCTAGGCCAGGCCTGCCAAGCCTCCACCCAGCTTGCCCCAACTACCTGCCTGATACCCATGACAGAATGCAAGTCAACAGGGAAAGAGACAGCAGTATTCAGGTGGGTAGGCCCAGTTCAAGTGACTAGAGGGCATAGCACTGAAACTCAATTATAGATGCGTGGTGGAGATGTTGACAACATATGACTGGTGGGGAGCACATAGTCTCAGGTACGTTGTTGAGTGTTTATACGTGTGGCCTGGAGGGATGGCTTATGCAGTTGGCCTGGGGTGCTTACGCAGGGAGAGTCACAGTACCTGTGGCAGATGGTAATCCGGGAATAGTGGTCTGTTGCGGGGCAAGGATCTTGACGGACGGCAGGGACCAGGCAGGGACGGGCTGAGACACAAAGTCAGCCTTTGTTCGGCGACCTTGGTGAGAGAACCCGGCTCACGCCTGTCGGCATGTGAGTGGCTCTCTAATAGGCAGGAGAGACCAATGGTCACAGTCGACGGGGCCGGGTGGTGATGAGGCAGAGATGGAAGCCTGGGGCAGCTAGGCGGCCATCTTACAGTGGATGCCCATGTGTAACCCAATGTATGAGCACAACAACAGTTATGGCAAATAAGAATATCAGAGGGCGAGTAGATGTGATATCTGCAGGTGGAGATTAGTGCGCAAATAACGGTGCTTTTCACTGGAATACATGGTGAACTTCCAGCACGGTTGATTAAGCCCACAGGCTTACCTCAAGGTAGGAGGAAGCTCTGGCTTCTTCTTCTAGGGGTTACACTGCTCCTGCAGTGGAGATGGGAGCTTCTGCTCCTCCGTGTGGTGGATTCCGATGTACAGGCTGTGGTATGGAAGTGTACAAAGCCCTACATCCATAGTAGCTAGGATGTCGTTCTTTTGAATGGTTAGCTCATTCAGTACATGGATGGGATTGGTGGTATCCTTGAGGTAAGAAGCCATTTGGATGACAAAAGGCTTGAGAAAGAAATCCATGTAGAGTGATAAGGGCTCTAAAAGGGAGTCACATGCCGAAACTATCGGTCTGCCAGGTCGTTTTTCGGCTTTCTTATGGACGTTGGGTAAGGAATGGACACTAACCCCCTGGCTCAAAGTCTGGCAGAGCAGGGAATTATGTCGCCCTTAATCACATCACATGTTACTGCGGAATGGCTCACTGGGAGTGCGACTTTCAGTGAGAGCGGGGCATTCCTTGTGAAGTTGACTGCTTTAGACCAAACTGGTTTTTCCAGTGTTTGTGGGCCACTTGAAAGGTGATTGAAGTCTTGTGGGGAAAAACTTAATGTACCTTGCTTTAGTCAACCCCCTCCCCAAAGCATTTTTCCCTGAAGCGTTGCTGTCTTTTCCCTGTGGCTTTTGAAAGTCATTTGTCTTTTGCCGTGTGTAAAGTGCTGCTGTTCACATGAAAGGGAAAACAAAGCTGTTTCCAGTTGGAGTGTGGAATTTCTTGCCCCTCATGTGAATTAAAAGTCAAACAAGGCCATTTTTGGATGCAGTGCAAACTTCTTGTCATTTAGATAAAATCAGAGCAACTCAGGGCTGTTTTTGGTGAACTGTTTAACTTTTTGTCATTCAGATGGAAGAAACAAACGTAGGGCTGTTTTGGTGAAACGTTTACCTTTTTGTCATTCAAATAGAATAACAGCAAATGCAGAACCATTCTTGGAGAGATGTTTTAATCTTTTGTCATCCAGATGGAATAAAAGCAAACGCAGGGCAGTTTTCTGGGTTGCAGTGTTCAAATGCTTGCCACCCATGTGCCTGGGAAAGTCAAGTACGGCTGTTTGTGGGGGCAATGTTTAATGCAGCTTTTCAGGTGACAGGGATATCTGTTTAGGGCCTGTAAAAATGAACCCACATAGGGTGGCATAAAGTAAGCAGACTGTGTGCAACTAATCTCGTGGTCTTGAATGGCCAAGGGGAAGAATCGGGCAAGGAAAATCAATTTCGTCTCTACTCCATTAATGGGCACATTTTTAACCCTCTTTCCATCCAACACCATTTTGTTTTTGCTACTTTTTGTTTGCAGTTGTACAGTCAAAGTTCTAACTACAAACAGTAGAGAAAGGAACAGACATATACTGCACTTTATGTCATTATAGATAAAGCCATGAGAAGAAAACAAGAGCATCATCCAATCTCTAAGTGTTACAAAGCAATCCACTAGGGCCTCATTATGAGTGTGCAGACTGGTAAAAATGCCAGGAAAAATGCTGTTAATACTTGCTCCAGCATTTTTACCAGACCAGCACACTCTGAGTTTGACGGTAGTGGCAGTGAACTACCGGCAGGCCTGACCTGCTGGGAGTTCAGGCCCCTACGAGCAAATCATTTCTGCAATCACAGGCATAGGTACAACAGTTACAAGTGATTGCGGAAAATCCCTATGGGACTCCATGGAATGAGAACTTACTGCAGTTGCCGGCACTCATAATATTCCATTTACACCGGGATATTGGGCACCAGTAACGGCAAACCCGTAATGACCTCCAAGATTCTGTGGGTTTCACCTGCATGGCATTTGATGGTAAAGTAGAATTGACCTGGGCCTCTAATTGAGCACTTGTGAGAGCAGCATTCAAATACCACATCTGCCAATGCACTTTTGGAAGTGACAATGTATTTATTATTCTGGTATAAAACAACAGCATTGTAATAAACACACAATAAGCAAACTCAAGCAAGGAAAAATAGTTAACAGTCCTATGTCATACACCATGTTTCAAACCCAAATAATTGTATTGGCTGTTGTAAAGTCAAAGCTTTGTTCACAAAAAGTATGAATCGGAAATGACATGCGCTACAGTTCTTACTATTATAATCGTGACAGGCAATGCAGTGCACTGTAGGTCTGAAAAAGCAGGGACGCAAATAATCCAAATTCACCACAATACACAATCTGATTTTATTTTGTTGTACGAATTTGCAGCTGCTAGGGTCTGATATGACAATCTTAACCCCCTGAAAAGTGTCCACTTCCAGCTATTGTCACTCTCAAGGTTTTTGTATGTTTTGACATGGGCGATTTCTGTCTGCCCAGGCTAAAAAATGATAATTGTGATTAAGGCACCATGGCTTGATGGATGAATTTAACATGGTACCCCACCTCCGACCATTCTACCCCAGTAAAAGGGACCCATTCTGGAATGAACATTGCATTTATTTAATAGACATTGCAGCCTTTTAGCAACTGCATCAGCTGTACCTGCTACCTATACATCTGTTTTCCCAGCAATCACTGATGCATGATCCCAGAGGTGCATAATTGAATCAGCCTGGAGCTGATCACATACCTCTGGGAGCTTTAAGATGCTGGCTATCCCATTGTGGAAATCCAGCAGTGGCTCCTCCTGAGCTCTCTGTTTCCTTCCCACCTCTGAGGACTTGTTTTTGTCTCTGTATTCTCTCTCCTGATCTCTTCCTTATCTCTCCTTCCAGTCTCCCCTTGTCCTTCCTTATATTCCCTTTCTTCCTCCTCCTGAGTATCTCTTCTATCCTAAACCCACTCTCTCTGTTTCTCTCTCAGTGTCTCTCTCTCTCTGCCTCTCTCTCTCGCTCTTTCTCTCTCTTAATCTCTTAATCGCTAATTACTATTTCCTTTAAGCTCCTTCTAGTTTCTCCTTTCAGCCTCCTCTTCAAATCTCTTTTCAATCTCTTCATCTGTCCTCCTCTCTTCCCTGATGTTCTCTCTCTCCCACATATCTTCTCTAGTCGCCTCCTTATTTATTACTTCATCCTTCTCCTCTCACTTCTTTCCAATGTCTTTCCAAATTGTCTTACTTTGCTCCTTGGTATTCTTTCTCTCCTCCTAAGCACCTCCTCAATTTTCCCCTGGTGCAGTCGTCCTTCCTACTGTTAATCTTGTGTTCCCTGTCCGAAAATCTCCTCTGATTTCATTTGGATGTTTCCTTTCAACCTCCTCCTTTGATCTCCTTCCCTCTTCCTTTGATTTGTCACTTACCACCCCCTTTCTTCCTCTGCTCACTTCTATTTTATATAGTGTCCATTTTACTTCTCCATACCGCCGACCTACGCCACCTCTTCGCAATAGTGTAGCACCTTACCTGTGGTGTCTTTGCAGGAGCATCATGAATCCCTTGAACCCGCTATCAGTCTGCAGAGCTCCTTCTAGATAAAGGAATGACTTCACAGAGGGAATGGTTTAGTGGTTTTGATGGGGATCCCAGCTAACCTTTGGTAGTAGTGGTGATCCTGGAAATAAGGAATTATGATTAGTAGTTACATGCTTCTGCGTTCCTTACAAAACCAACTAACCCCACTCTATCTCTAATTACCTGAAGATCAGGAGGCTGGGTGTAAAAGACAATCTTCACTTCCCTTGGCAGGACAGTCCAGATGGTTCAGGTGTATTCCCCATTGAATTGTATCAGTCTATC
This sequence comes from Ambystoma mexicanum, assembly GCF_040938575.1. Classification (NCBI taxonomy): domain Eukaryota; kingdom Metazoa; phylum Chordata; class Amphibia; order Caudata; family Ambystomatidae; genus Ambystoma; species Ambystoma mexicanum. The sequence continues at coordinate 849,065,514 of NC_090935.1, forward strand.
TCAAAGTTACTGCACTACATTTAACTATTGTCCATCCACAGTTACTACACTGGTTTCTTATGTGTGTCCCTTCCCAGTTTACTGCACTGGGCTTGTTATTATACTGAACTCTGTTATTGCATGTAATCTTCAGGGACAATTTCAGCTGTCTTCTAACACTTGCTTTTCCCCCTTTTTGGTAGATGAAAGAGAGTGTCACGCCAAGGAGATCCAGACAAAAGGATCATGAGATAAATCAGGTAAGTATTGAAGATATTAAAAGTCACCTTTCTTACTGTCTGATGAGTTGCAAAGTTGTTTCTTCTACTTTGCAGTTGCGGATGATGGTCTTCCATGCAGATGCTGCTTTTGATCTATCCGGGAGCAGTCAGGATTCAGAGGCAGTTAAGAATGTCAGGATTTACCCACTGCTAAGCATGGGAGTGACAGTCCGCATGGTTTAAATAGCCTTGCTCAGAAATTGGCCTGTGACCTTGGATGTCTCATATAATTAGATGGTCTTCTGTGACAGGTAGTCTTCCAGCCTCCTGGCATTACATATTCCCTATAGTGTGGGCCCAGACCTGAAGACCCTTGAGAAATGAGGTTCGGGGAGGTTGGGAACAGGCTGAGAGGAAGGCAGGGTCGGGCCACTGTGTTCAATGGGGGACTGAGTTAGGGGCATGACAAAATCCTTCTGTCCTCTCTGCCTTCTCAATCTCTATCCCCTTCCCCCTTGCCTTATATTCCTTTCTCCTCATCTCCCTAGCCTCTGTCTCCCTACTCCACTTTTCTCTTGCCTCATTTCTTATAATGTTTCTACTCCCCCCTCTCTCCTGCTCCCATCAGTCACTTCGCTACATGCTCCTTTTTTCTCTATCACTCTCTGGGAACCTTTCTCTGCCTCTTTTAATCCTGGCTTGCTCACCAATTCCTCTGCACATGCCTCTCTGAGTCACCATGCCCATTATATAGGGATTTAGCCCTTTCCTTTTAGGCAACCCTTATTAAAGGTGTGGGCACCCGTGTATACTTGTGATGTTTGTTATGGGATTGGGTCCATAGTTTCCTAAAATGGATTTAACCTGAACATAATGTGACTTCAACAAAATGTGAAAGGATGTGCACCAATCAGATTTTAGGCTGAACTGCCTTTTGGAATTTATGCACATGGTCAGGACACTGCTGAGAAGACTGCACTCATGTGTACTCTACATGACTGACAACAACTGGGTTTGATGAGTAATTGATGCTTTCAGTGTGCCACCATTGCATTCAGCAGTGACAGTAAGACTTTAAAACAGTCTTGTAATTTTATGCTGCACAAAGAAAGTGTATAACCTACAAGGTCACCTTTCCATTGGCGCACTCATAACACATGTTTGACCATTAACTCGTCAAGAGAATTAAGCTTAGGTGGCTAGTGAGACTCTCCCTACTCAAGGCTCAACGTGAGATGGTCCAGCATCAGACAGAAAGTTGCAGCCCCTTACCCCTTGATTACAGCATCCTCTACCCCCAGGCATAGGCAAGGGGCTTTGTGACAGTATACAGAAATTAATGAAATCTTCAACCACTATGTTGAGAAGCATGCCAGCAGTCAATACGAAATGTCGTGGTCTAGCTTGTACGTTTAGCCACTTCTTATTTTGATCTCTCCGGGCAGCTAATGCTGTGGGTGGAAACAGCGTAGTCTGGCAACATAACTTATCAGGCTATTGAAATGGCCCCACTGTACATGACCAAACCATGTTTACCTTTGCTTTATGTAGCTCTGTCTTTCTGCACTTAATGTTATGTTATGTTAGATGAATTTGTAACGCGCAGGTTCACCCGAAGGCATCTTGGCGCAAAAATTAACACAGCAAAGCCACTGCAATCCAGGGTTTAGCAAAAGAGAGCAGGTTTGAGCAGATGACAAAAATGTAAGTGATTCTCAGTCAGTCTTAATCTGAGTGGAAGATTATTCCAAAGTTTACTAGCCGTCACAGAAAATGCCCGGCCACCAACTCACTGAATATGGAATTTTGAAACTTGCATCAGATTATCGTTCCGTGAACGCAAAGTTTGACAGAGAATATTAGGTTGGAGATTGTCTCGAAGGAAGTCAGCACCAGCCTGATAATAGGTCCGGTGTACAAGGCAAAGGGATTTAAAAGCTCTTCTCTGTTTCTCCCGAAGCCTATGCAAACGTCATAACACAACATTCTACATTGCAACTATGACATTATGATATGATATGATATGATAGTTTATTTATATACCGCCTACACACAATGTGTTTCAAAGCACTTCAAGGCAAGGGAGGGAACAAGGGAAAATACAATTACATTATTACAAGCCATGAACAATAAGGATGTGAAATTAACTTTCGTACTTGGCCTGACGACATTTCAGATAGTGAAAGAGCTAAGACATAGATAAGGAAGGGAGGGGGAGAGTGGGAAGGAAATGGAAACAGACAGGTGACTACCGTGTTAGGCCTGATGACATTTCTGGTAGAGCCGGAAAAAAACAAAAAGGTGAGGGAGAGGGGTGCAGAAAGGGAGGGGAGGAACAACACAAGCGACTATCGTACTAGGCCTGACAACATTTCAGATAGTGCTGGGGGGGGGCAAGTAAGAGGAGGGGGGAGGAGACAGACGAGGCTGCTATCATACGAGGTCCAGGGACAATTCTGATAGATTAGGTTAATAGAAGAAAGTTAGGGGAGGAGGGGAGGAGATATGAAAAGGGAGAGGAGGAGAGAAAAGAGAGTAAGCAGTCAAAAAGAGTGGAGAAGCAAGAGGGGAAAGCAAATACAATTGCAGAAGTCAGTAGTAACACAATGTTGCAAGCCAGGATACAAGATGAGGATGGGAACAGCATGATTCAGAGCCATCATGAGTACAAGATGCAAAGGAAGTCCAGCATGAGAGCTGAGAAAGGGTGATGCACCGTGAATCATTTGAGTCAAATCCAGTGTTGGCCACAAGACAGTGATGGGGACACCAGAATGTATTAGGACAGACTCCTGCGAAGTAAGCTGGAGGGGGGAAGGGAGAGCAGGGTAGAAGAATCAAATGAAACAGGCAACACCTGTGTGCAAGAAAGGGGGGCAAAAGGGAACATCATGGGGTGACCAGAGGGGGTAGGGATGGCCTCTGGGGACAGAGGGAGGAAACACACGTTGGTGCATGCTTACCTGCTATCTGAGCAGGGGGTCGGGCCATGGGTTCGAACAGGTCCAAACAGTAATTGCCCTTTTCTTTGTCTGCCCTTCGCTTCGGACAGCCAGACCAGAAACGCCCTTGATCTAAGAGTTAAGAGCAGGAAGGAAGAGGCAGGGCTAAGAAGGTGCGTGGTGCTTAGGCCATGTGACCTAGATCCACTTGCACCTCCTCCCCATCTGCAAAGGAATAGAAGCTGGTGGGATCCTTAAGCAGGGAAAATGAGTGGCAACCAGAAAAGCACCAGGTGGGGCTGGCTTGCTAAGCAGGGAAAAAGAGCGGCAAACAGGAAGCCACCAGGTGGGTGGGGCTTGCTAAGTGGGGAAAAAGAGCGCAAACAGGAAGGCACCGGGTGGGCGGGGCTTAGGCCATGTGACCTAGATCCACTTGCACCTACTCCCCATCTGCAAAGGAAAAGAGGTTGGAGGGCTCCTTAAGTAAGGAAAAAGAGCAGAAACCAGGAAGACACCAGGTGGGTGGGACTTGCTAAGTGGGAAAAAAGAGCGGCAACCAGGAAGGCACCAGGTGGGCGGGGTTTGCTAGGGCGGGAAGAACAGCAGCAACCAGGAAGGCACCAGGTGACCTAGATCCACTTGCACTTGCTTATAATGTGAGTATGTTATTTTTTTACATGCCATACAATGGTAGCATTGCTGCGGCAGGCATGTCATCCTCACTTAGCACAATCTAAGTGAACAACTAAGAAATGATAAGTCAAGTTTGTGCAGAGTATTGTGTCAAAAGACATTTGCACATCACCATTGTGTGCTCTGTAAATTATTCTGAGTTGTAAGGTTGCATGTTTCAATGGGCATGCAGAAACTTATCAAAGCAAGGCTGACCAGTAAACACAAATTTCCTAATCGCTACAAAATCACAGCCTACTATCGGCAAAATATCGATCTGCCAAGAAGAGACCTATAATGTAACTGTTCATCACAGGCGGTACTTCCAACTATGAAACTCTAATGTTCTAAACCTCACAACACACACAGTTTGCTATTCAAAGGCTTCACTAGATTTCTTCATATTTCTATGCCTTGAAAAAGTGCTCAATCACAAAAAACAGGCCTCGTGCTAGAACCATTTTCCATAAAAGACAAAAAAAGAACTATGGGGGTCATTACGAGGTTGGAGATAGCCATGGTGCTATTAGCGCCATGGCTGCCTTCAAACTCGTTCCGCAATTACCGGTCCATTCCAAGGTTGGCGGGACCGGTAATTCCCCATTCAACAGGGCCATTCCGCATTCCCATTTGAGGCCCCATAGGGCTCAATGGGAATGGGGAAGGCGCTAATAACGGTACCGCAAACTGCGGTAACGTTATTAGCTCTAAAGTCCCTTTGCGGGTCCCATCCTTAACACCTGAAAAAAACATGCGTTAAGGAAGGACCCGCAAAGGGAACTCATAGTAGGGCAGTAAGGTATTACCGGCACCGGTGCCCTTACCGGTGCCGGTAATCCCTTACTGCCCACCTCGTAATGAGGCCCTATGTTTTAAATCCCAACTCTAGGTGTAGTTTAGAATATTTCAATTCCAGTATAATCTAAAAGAGAGGTCAGAACAGAGTATCTAACTCTTCAAGATTCTGTTTCCAAGATTTCAATATAGGGGCACATAGTGGAGAGTGCTATCCTAAAGGCTAAAGGAAGGTCTATCCACTCATAACACAGGGAACATCATCATCTATGCTTCTTTAAAGTGGTCATGGAGCCACAGTATGGACACAGACATCAACTACTGGAAGAAAGGACAAATATGAATATAGTTGTATTGTTTCAGAAAAACACCCTACAATGAATCCTGTCAATGGAATCATGATAACTCATGTGCCCTTTCTCCAGCCATTTCCCTCTCTTTACACCATCTCAGCACCTTGGCAGACACTCTTCCTACAGTACTGTGCATTGTTAGGCTTTGGACAATGTTAGTGCATCCGCCTGGTATAATGGATCTCTTGTCCTCTCAAGATTCTATTCTCAAAGAATAAATATAGGCTTCCTAAGGGATTATGAAAAGCTGGATGCAGTAGGGAATTGGTTCGTTCATAGACAACATAGCACCTTAGTAATGAGGGCTAATTGGCCTTCACATACCAGAACATTAATGCCATGATGCTGCGTGTTGCTTGCAGAGAAAATACAGGAGACAGGGAAAATGGTACTGTCGCCAGAATGGACGTAGGACTGTCAGACAGGCAACTATGGATCAGTCGGCTGTCGGTTATAAGAGAGATGATCTTTACTGGCTGCTGTGTCCCCAAAGTCTGCAGTGTTGGCCAGGGACAGTCTACGATAGGGTCTCTAAAAAGTGGTGCCCAATGTTGCTTTGAGGAAGTGAAAGTACAGACCCCATCTGACGTAGCGTGTTACAGACATTTTGTGACTTGGGACAAATATACATTTACAACATAACCAATACATTTTTCAACATGAAAAGTTACAAGGTCATGTCATATACAGCACTGACGAGTTTACATCGAAAGGTTTGGATGGGTGCCAAGTACCAACAAAAGCACCAAAACAATCAACCTAAAGAAAAAGACATGTTACTACATATCATGTGAATGGAAATGTGTCAAAATTGGTATAGATGACTCCTCATATTGTTGACAAAAAAGGCTATTCCCACATGAAAGTGTTCCATTCAATCGATATATTCAGTCCCTCTTTAACAGTGTTGAGTCTGTGCACCCATTTCTGATCAAGTTGAGTGAGTACTTTCCCGATATCTCCCCCTCTGACAGTGGGACCGAGTTTTTGAAGTACAAACCACTTCAAGTCTGTGTTGATTTGTTGCTTCCGGGTGTAATGGTCCACCAAGGGTTTGTCTGGTGTTTTGTTCTCAATACACAACTGATGTTCAGATATCCTCATTTTGATGGCCCTGGCGGTTTTACCAACATATAACAAACCTAGTGTGCCATTCAATGATGTAAATCACTAATTTGCTGCTACAGTTGGGGTGATCGTTCAAATCCCATGTAATGTTTTTGTGTTGGAAAGTTTATCTGGACTCAGTGAAATTGCAGGCCACACAATGCCCGCACTTGCAATGGTCTTTTACCTGTGGCAGATTCCTCAAAGTATTTGTGGATGCCGTAGGTTCTAAAAAGATGTGTACCAATGTTTCCTTCAAATTTTGATTTTTCTTAAATGCAAATAATGGTTTCTTGTCCAAACTCCTCACGTTCCTCAACAAATGCCAGTGTTTTTTCACTGTTTTTTAATCAGATCACTCTAGGGACTGAAGGTTGTCACGCAAACTAGTCGATCTAGCTTGCTTTTTGGTTTCTCCCTGAGACACAGTTCTCTGGATGTGTGAACGGTTCTTTTTTTGGCATCATTAAATGCTTTTAATGGGTAACCTCTGTGGATAATTCTGTTCTGTAGATTGTGAGCGTGCGTCTTAAACTTCTCTTGGTCGGTACCATTTCTTCTTAGACGTAAAAACTGCCCGTATGGACGATTATATTTTAGCCCATCAGGGTCATAGCTGTCAAAATGAAACAAGCTATTACGGTCAGTCGGTTTGCAGTACAGTTCCGTCTTCAGTGAATTTCCAGATTTGTAGATATGCAGGTCCAGGAAATCGATTCTGTGGTTTTTCCATTGGATCGTGAAATTGCTGTGTTCATTGCATTGATTGACCCACTGGTGAAAGAGTATAAAATCTTGATGTGTGCCTCTCCATATCAGTAACACATCATCTATATAGTGCTTTCAGATGAATATATTATCTCCGTAGGGGTTGTATTGTTTTGTTTTGTTTATTAATTTATGATGTGCACCTGACCCTAGGGCTTCACAGCAGTTATGTTATCAATTTCATACTTAGCCATATAACTATTGGCTACATCTGGGGCAAAGATTGCCCCCAGGCTTACATCTTTGGTTTGCTTGTACAACTGATTCCGGAAGATGAAAACATTCACAGACAAGGCAAGTCTCACACACTCGAGGATAAAATTAGTAGGGGCAGAGGTGGTATCTTCCCTTTGATTGAGGAACATTCTGAGAGCTTGTAGCCCTTGTTGCTGTTTAGTTTAGTTTAGTGTTTTTATTTATAATGCGCGCCTCATCCGAAGGTATCTGGGCGCAGTACAAGATAATGCAGATTTATTAATTACACAGACAAAGATAAACTGTACAGTACAATATCATAGTTACAAGGTGAAATTAAACTATACAATCAGGTATCAAACATGAAGTACAATTGTGATTACAAAGTTATTCATCATGATTACAAGGAAGGCAGGGCAGTACAGGAAGGCATAGTTAAGCGCAGAGGCATATTATTACATATATGCATAGTAAGGGCTGGTGCCCTCTAAGGGTCATTGTTGAAGATAAGCCAATTTTTCATTTTGAGTCTGAAGCTGGAGAGGACAGGGCTGGTTCTAAAATTGGAGGGGAGAGAGTTCCAGAGTTGGGCGGCCAGAACAGGGAAGCTATTACCTCCTGCTTTTTTAAGTTTATATCTAGGCACTTGTAGCAGGCCCAAGCTGGCTGATCTGGTAAGTCTGGATTATTGTTTCAGGGTGAACTTGTCAGAAAGGTATTTTGGTTTGAGTTGAATTCTTTTGTTAATAGAGAGCCAATTATGGTATTTTCTTATGGTAGATATGTGTTGATTGCGAGGAATGCTCAAGGCTGTCCTAAGGGCATTATGTATTTGTTGGCTCCAAGATATAGGCCATTACAGTAGTCAAGGTTTGACAGTATAAGGGCTCTGGCCAGAGTTGTACAGCTTTGCGTGGAGAGGAAAGGTTTGCATGCTCTGATAAGTTTGCAGGTATAGGCACTTGCCGAGGCAGGTGCAGTGACCTGTTTTCTTAAGTTTAGTGAGGAATCTAGATAGAAGGCTAGCGTCTTTCTTTCACTGGCGGCCTTTCTGATGTTGCCATCAATATTGAATGAACAATATTGTTCGCCTAATTTGGAAATGTTGATGGGAGTGGCTAGGAGGAGGAGTTTGGTTTTTTCATCATTCAGGCAGAGGCCATGTGTGGCCTTCCATGCCTGAATGATAAGGTAGGTTCTGTTAATCAGGGCTAGGTCCTTGGCATAGTCACCTGTTAGGGGAATAAGGATCTGGGTGTCATCCACATAGTTTGTGTAGGTGACACCCAAATGATATAGATCATCAAACAATGGTTTGATAAAGGCATTGTACATGGTTGGAGATGCGCATGCTCCTTGTGGGATTCCACATGTAATGGGGATAGGGTCTGCGGCCGCAGATGCCAAGAACACTCTCATCAACCTGTTACTTAGCAATGATTTGATCCAAGCTGTAGCTTCTGGTGAGAAGTGTGATGTGGTGGAGAGGTGGTTGCAAAGGATCTTATGGTCAACCAAGTCGAAAGCGGCCGACAGGTCCAGAAGGAGTAGGAGTACTGAGTTTCCATTATCTTTAAGGTCATCTATTTGCATTTTTAGGTCAATCAAGGCTGTTTCAGTGCCGTGTTGAGGCCTGAAGCCTGATTGAAGGAGGCCTAGCAATGTATTATTCTCTAGGAAATTTTGAATTTGATTATAGGCAGCTTTGTCTATAATCTTCAGCAGGAAGGTGACAGTGGTAATGGGTCTGACGTTGGTAGATATATTGGGGTCAAGGGTGTTTCTTTTAGCAGAGGTAGCACCCATGAGTTCTTCAGATTGGTTGGTACAGTACTAGTATGGAAGGAGGCATTAATGAGTGACGTGATAAAGGGCGTGAGGATGCTCGCTGCTTCCTTGATGATGGCTGCGGGGCAGGAGTCTCCTTTGCAGTTTAAAGGCTTGAGAGACACTATCATTTGTAGTACCTCATGGGAAGATACAGGTGTAAACTTAAAGCATTGGGTGGTGGTCGGGGTCTTAGCATGAGTTTTGTAAGATTCATTATGAGGTGGCAGGGAGAGTTTTTTATCAGTCATTTTCTTTTGAAGAAGGGCAATTTTATTGGCCAGGGCTTCCTGGATTTTAGTGCACCAAGATTGGTCCTTTACATAGAGGTCAGTCTGGGGGGCAGGTGATTTAAGTTCCCTGAGTATGAAAAAGAGTTTGTGAGTACTTGAACTGGCTTTATCGATCCTTTCGGCTGTAAGGATTGCCTCTTTATAGTTGGCAGTCATTTTTAATAAGATTTCCTTATTGATGGTAGATGGGTTATGTTTCCATAAGGATTTGTGCTTCCTTTATTCTTTCAGGAGCTCTTTGAGTTTAGGGGGGAACCAAGAGTTCACGTGGGCCGTGGGTTTACTTTTGCACATTTTTAGGGGTCCAATGTTGTCTATAGCTGCTTTGATATTATTGTTGTACAGTTTTACTAGTTCCTCAGGGTTAGGTGGTAGTGAGGCTGCCAGTAGAGGCTCAAGAAAAGGCCTGAGGTTGTCAACAGTAATGTTTTTCTTATTTCTGGTTGGAATAGGAGGCACTGTAGTTTTGGTATTTGCTGGAGGAATGCAGATTAGGAGAGTGAAGGTAAGTAAACTATGGTCTGTCCAGGGTAATGGTTCAATAGTCGATATATTGGTTGGACAGTTAAGGTCCACAAGAAATCCAAGGTTCGTCATTTGTCATGAGTGGGAAGGAGGACTCTTTGGGTAAGATCTAGTTCAGATAGGGAGTAGGCATGAGCAAGGCTGAGTGGTCCGCTGGGTCATTGAATCCCAGATTCAAGTCTCCTAGGAGTAAGATTTGGGAAGAGGGTTTAGTATTAGTGGTGATGATATTGTTAATGTCGTCTTCGAAGGACTCTAAGGGACGAGGAGGATGGTAGATAAGGTGAATGATCAGAGTTTGTGATGTGGAGAGTGGCAGTTTAACAGTCAGTAGTTCACAGGAAGAGGTGGAAATATGGTGGAAGCCTCTGAGGTTAAGCAAGTCTTTAGCAATGAAAGCGATGCCTCCCGCTCTAGTTGATTTTCTATTAGCTCTGAGAATAGAGTAGTTATCAGGTGAGACGATGATGAGTGAGGGGCCAGATGCGTCATGTAACCTTGTCTCAGTTATTGACAGGAAGTCCAGATTCCTCTCTGTGATCAAGTCGGCAATTTCAATTGCATGGGCAACTAGGGATCTGGCGTTGATCAGTGCTCTGGTGATGGTGGTGCTGGTGTTAATAGTGGGAGTTGTGGGGGGTGTGGTCTTACGTGCAGACTTGGTGGCCTTTTTAACTTTTTTGTGCAGTTGTTTAGCGTTGCAAAGGCCTAGGGTTGTTGATGGTATAGTGATAGTGGGAAGGTTGTACGATCTACCTAGTCTTGAGCCTAGTCTGGTATTTCTCCATAGAGTAGGGCATGGGGAGTTTGAGGTAGCAGTTAATGTGAGCAGGTTCATAGTAGTTTGGCTGCTGCTAACAGGGGATTCCTCTGTCCTGTTGTTCAAAATGTGGACAGTGGGCAGTGGAGCTGGATTCGCTTTGCCATTGCAACATCTTAATTTCAAAGGAGGTAAGAAAGGTGTGGGCTTGCCAGCGTGATTAACTCTGAGTGGTGGGAGGAAGAAAGTTGGTTTAATCCTGGTGTCCTTTAGGAGAGTGTTAGACATAGTTATAGATGTGCTATCTCTGGCTAGTGATGATCTGGGCAAAGAAGGGACGTGCAGAAGCACTGGGGTTGTGGTAAGTGTAGTGTATATGGCTAGGTAGACGCTTATTCAGCGTATTCCAGAACAGCATGGGCTAAGAAAGTTCATTATCATAATAATCGTTTGAGCCATGCAGTATGCATTAGTAAGGGTAAGTATCATACCGGTATGTGGTTTAAGGACATGCGGGCATAAGTAGGAGCATACTAATGCCCTGGATAGTGGCTGATAGGGACTGATACTCAGAAACATATATAGGCAATAGCGATTTAGCAAGCAAATACAATAGACAGTAGGTTAATAAACCGGCAAGGGCAGTAAATAAATCAATATGGCAAGTGAACAGGCAGGTGTAATAGGCAATAGGGTGGTCAACACAGTAGGCAGCAGGTTAATCAACAGGTCAGGCAGTAATAAGTCAACATGGCTGGGGATCAGGCACATGCCATAGGTGGTGTGGTACTCAACACACATATGTATATTTACAAATCAGTGTGCTGATACCATGTTATAGGCTAATTAGCTGGCGTGGGCCACTGCATATCAGCAGGTTAAAAGACGGGCAGATGCAGTAGGCAAAGCATTTCTCACGTCAGCACATAGCCGAGTTTTGTTCAGAGGCAGGTGCTGAGAATGTGTCACACTCACCTGTGTCTCTGCAGAAGCGATGGACGAGCCTCCTTTGACCCCGTGTCTTCACTTCCCCTGTTTCACCCAGAGGAATACCTGTCAAATACAAGGTGTACACTCAGACCTGAATTCACCTGATTCCCCTGGGCCCTTCCCTTCTCTTTACTGTGTGCTGTGATGTCCCCCTATGGTCTTACCTTGATCTTTAGTAGGGTGTGCACTCCATCCTGCATTCGCAGGGGCGCGATTCACTCATGTGATTGGTGCCAATGTCTGTAGGCTGAGTTCAGATGCCAAACACTGTTTTATGCCTTCACAGCGAGGCTGAGTGTTCAAGGCACCAGTTTCTTCACTGGCTAGAAAGTCCTTCCCACAAGGGAACGTTGCACGGAGAATGTTGAGTGTCCAAAATTGTCCATATTGACTTTGTTTGCCGGGATTTTCGTGGGTGAGTAGGGCTGCGTGTAGAAGCTAGCTGCTGGTAGGTTTGCGCAGCGCCTTCAATTCGAGCATGCCTGGTAATGTCTCTACCTTTCCCTTGCAGGAGAAACTATGTGGTATTAGTGCCTCGAGTTCGGGTTTAGCGCTACTGGAGACTTGGTGGTTGGGTAAGTATTCACAGAGGCTTTTGGTAAGTATGCCCCACAAGCGCAGTGAAATTAGTGTCCGCATTATTGGGCAGAGCGCAATGAATAATGTCTCTTCTTTCTTTTGCAGGGGTTTGTGCGCTTGTACAACTGACCTGGATTCCAGCATTGCGGGAAGATTCAGTGAGTATGCACAGCGTTACTGATGTGCGCGTTTTAATGCAATTCTTCTTTGTTCTTACAGGTGCCGGTGTAGAAGTCTGCTCTTGACTGGAGATAGCTGCGGCGTGGAGTAAGAACGGATGTTCTTCCGGAGCAGGTAAGCTGAAGCAGAACAATCCGTAGCAGGTAAGCAGAAGTAGGATGATCTGGAGCAGGTAAGCAGAAGCTGGATGATCCGGAGAAGGTAAGCAGAAGCAGGATGATCCGGAGCAGGTAAGCAGAAGCAGGATGATCCGGAGCAGGTAAGCAGAATCTGGCTGATCCAGAGCACGGTAAGTGTGTTGCTGATACAGCTCACAATAAGAAACACGAAGCACTGGAAGAATAATGGGTGTGGCTTAAATAGCCAGCCGCACCCAAACACTAGAGAGCTCATGAATCATCATGCACTTCCTGTTTGGCAACAGGAAGTGGTAACCAGGAAGTTGCTACAAACTCTAGGAAGGAATTAAAGGAGGGGTTTGCAATGGGTTCTTTGTGTGCCTAGGCCAGGCCTGCCAAGCCTCCACCCAGCTTGCCCCAACTACCTGCCTGATACCCATGACAGAATGCAAGTCAACAGGGAAAGAGACAGCAGTATTCAGGTGGGTAGGCCCAGTTCAAGTGACTAGAGGGCATAGCACTGAAACTCAATTATAGATGCGTGGTGGAGATGTTGACAACATATGACTGGTGGGGAGCACATAGTCTCAGGTACGTTGTTGAGTGTTTATACGTGTGGCCTGGAGGGATGGCTTATGCAGTTGGCCTGGGGTGCTTACGCAGGGAGAGTCACAGTACCTGTGGCAGATGGTAATCCGGGAATAGTGGTCTGTTGCGGGGCAAGGATCTTGACGGACGGCAGGGACCAGGCAGGGACGGGCTGAGACACAAAGTCAGCCTTTGTTCGGCGACCTTGGTGAGAGAACCCGGCTCACGCCTGTCGGCATGTGAGTGGCTCTCTAATAGGCAGGAGAGACCAATGGTCACAGTCGACGGGGCCGGGTGGTGATGAGGCAGAGATGGAAGCCTGGGGCAGCTAGGCGGCCATCTTACAGTGGATGCCCATGTGTAACCCAATGTATGAGCACAACAACAGTTATGGCAAATAAGAATATCAGAGGGCGAGTAGATGTGATATCTGCAGGTGGAGATTAGTGCGCAAATAACGGTGCTTTTCACTGGAATACATGGTGAACTTCCAGCACGGTTGATTAAGCCCACAGGCTTACCTCAAGGTAGGAGGAAGCTCTGGCTTCTTCTTCTAGGGGTTACACTGCTCCTGCAGTGGAGATGGGAGCTTCTGCTCCTCCGTGTGGTGGATTCCGATGTACAGGCTGTGGTATGGAAGTGTACAAAGCCCTACATCCATAGTAGCTAGGATGTCGTTCTTTTGAATGGTTAGCTCATTCAGTACATGGATGGGATTGGTGGTATCCTTGAGGTAAGAAGCCATTTGGATGACAAAAGGCTTGAGAAAGAAATCCATGTAGAGTGATAAGGGCTCTAAAAGGGAGTCACATGCCGAAACTATCGGTCTGCCAGGTCGTTTTTCGGCTTTCTTATGGACGTTGGGTAAGGAATGGACACTAACCCCCTGGCTCAAAGTCTGGCAGAGCAGGGAATTATGTCGCCCTTAATCACATCACATGTTACTGCGGAATGGCTCACTGGGAGTGCGACTTTCAGTGAGAGCTGGGCATTCCTTGTGAAGTTGACTGCTTTAGACCAAACTGGTTTTTCCAGTGTTTGTGGGCCACTTGAAAGGTGATTGAAGTCTTGTGGGGAAAAACTTAATGTACCTTGCTTTAGTCAACCCCCTCCCCACAGCATTTTTCCCTGAAGCGTTGCTGTCTTTTCCCTGTGGCTTTTGAAAGTCATTTGTCTTTTGCCGTGTGTAAAGTGCTGCTGTTCACATGAAAGGGAAAACAAAGCTGTTTCCAGTTGGAGTGTGGAATTTCTTGCCCCTCATGTGAATTAAAAGTCAAACAAGGCCATTTTTGGATGCAGTGCAAACTTCTTGTCATTTAGATAAAATCAGAGCAACTCAGGGCTGTTTTTGGTGAACTGTTTAACTTTTTGTCATTCAGATGGAAGAAACAAACGTAGGGCTGTTTTGGTGAAACGTTTACCTTTTTGTCATTCAAATAGAATAACAGCAAATGCAGAACCATTCTTGGAGAGATGTTTTAATCTTTTGTCATCCAGATGGAATAAAAGCAAACGCAGGGCCGTTTTCTGGGTTGCAGTGTTCAAATGCTTGCCACCCATGTGCCTGGGAAAGTCAAGTACGGCTGTTTGTGGGGGCAATGTTTAATGCAGCTTTTCAGGTGACAGGGATATCTGTTTAGGGCCTGTAAAAATGAACCCACATAGGGTGGCATAAAGTAAGCAGACTGTGTGCAACTAATCTCGTGGTCTTGAATGGCCAAGGGGAAGAATCGGGCAAGGAAAATCAATTTCGTCTCTACTCCATTAATGGGCACATTTTTAACCCTCTTTCCATCCAACACCATTTTGTTTTTGCTTCTTTTTGTTTGCAGTTGTACAGTCAAAGTTCTAACTACAAACAGTAGAGAAAGGAACAGACATATACTGCACTTTATGTCATTATAGATAAAGCCATGAGAAGAAAACAAGAGCATCATCCAATCTCTAAGTGTTACAAAACAATCCACTAGGGCCTCATTATGAGTGTGCAGACTGGTAAAAATGCCAGGAAAAATGCTGTTAATACTTGCTCCAGCATTTTTACCAGACCAGCACACTCTGAGTTTGACGGTAGTGGCATTGAACTACCGGCAGGCCTGACCTGCTGGGAGTTCAGGCCCCTACGAGCAAATCATTTCTGCAATCACAGGCATAGGTACAACAGTTACAAGTGATTGCGGAAAATCCCTATGGGACTCCATGGAATGAGAACTTACTGCAGTTGCCGGCACTCATAATATTCCATTTACACCGGGATATTGGGCACCAGTAACAGCAAACCCGTAATGACCTCCAAGATTCTGTGGGTTTCACCTGCATGGCATTTGATGGTAAAGTAGAATTGACCTGGGCCTCTAATTGAGCACTTGTGAGAGCAGCATTCAAATACCACATCTGCCAATGCACTTTTGGAAGTGACAATGTATTTATTATTCTGGTAAAAAACAACAGCATTGTAATAAACACACAATAAGCAAACTCAAGCAAGGAAAAATAGTTAACAGTCCTATGTCATACACCATGTTTCAAACCCAAATAATTGTATTGGCTGTTGTAAAGTCAAAGCTTTGTTCACAAAAAGTACGAATCGGAAATGACATGCGCTACAGTTCTTACTATTATAATCGTGACAGGCAATGCAGTGCACTGTAGGTCTGAAAAAGCAGGGACGCAAATAATCCAAATTCACCACAATACACAATCTGATTTTATTTTGTTGTACGAATTTGCAGCTGCTAGGGTCTGATATGACAATCTTAACCCCCTGAAAAGTGTCCACTTCCAGCTATTGTCACTCTCAAGGTTTTTGTATGTTTTGACATGGGCGATTTCTGTCTGCCCAGGCTAAAAAATGATAATTGTGATTAAGGCACCATGGCTTGATGGATGAATTTAACATGGTACCCCACCTCCGACCATTCTACCCCAGTAAAAGGGACCCATTCTGGAATGAACATTGCATTTATTTAATAGACATTGCAGCCTTTTAGCAACTGCATCAGCTGTACCTGCTACCTATACATCTGTTTTCCCAGCAATCACTGATGCATGATCCCAGAGGTGCATAATTGAATCAGCCTGGAGCTGATCACCTACCTCTGGGAGCTTTAAGATGCTGGCTATCCCATTGTGGAAATCCAGCAGTGGCTCCTCCTGAGCTCTCTGTTTCCTTCCCACCTCTGAGGACTTGTTTTTGTCTCTGTATTCTCTCTCCTGATCTCTTCCTTATCTCTCCTTCCAGTCTCCCCTTGTCCTTCCTTATATTCCCTTTCTTCCTCCTCCTGAGTATCTCTTCTATCCTAAACCCACTCTCTCTGTTTCTCTCTCAGTGTCTCTCTCTCTCTGCCTCTCTCTCTCGCTCTTTCTCTCTCTTAATCTCTTAATCGCTAATTACTATTTCCTTTAAGCTCCTTCTAGTTTCTCCTTTCAGCCTCCTCTTCAAATCTCTTTTCAATCTCTTCATCTGTCCTCCTCTCTTCCCTGATGTTCTCTCTCTCCCACATATCTTCTCTAGTCGCCTCCTTATTTATTACTTCATCCTTCTCCTCTCACTTCTTTCCAATGTCTTTCCAAATTGTCTTACTTTGCTCCTTGGTATTCTTTCTCTCCTCCTAAGCACCTCCTCAATTTTCCCCTGGTGCAGTCGTCCTTCCTACTGTTAATCTTGTGTTCCCTGTCCGAAAATCTCCTCTGATTTAATTTGGATGTTTCCTTTCAACCTCCTCCTTTGATCTCCTTCCCTCTTCCTTTGATTTGTCACTTACCACCCCCTTTCTTCCTCTGCTCACTTCTATTTTATATAGTGTCCATTTTACTTCTCCATACCGCCGACCTACGCCACCTCTTCGCAATAGTGTAGCACCTTACCTGTGGTGTCTTTGCAGGAGCATCATGAATCCCTTGAACCCGCTATCAGTCTGCAGAGCTCCTTCTAGATAAAGGAATGACTTCACAGAGGGAATGGTTTAGTGGTTTTGATGGGGATCCCAGCTAACCTTTGGTAGTAGTGGTGATCCTGGAAATAAGGAATTATGATTAGTAGTTACATGCTTCTGCGTTCCTTACAAAACCAACTAACCCCACTCTATCTCTAATTACCTGAAGATCAGGAGGCTGGGTGTAAAAGACAATCTTCACTTCCCTTGGCAGGACAGTCCAGATGGTTCAGGTGTATTCCCCATTGAATTGTATCAGTCTATCTCAAAGTTACTGCACTACATTTAACTATTGTCCATCCACAGTTACTACACTGGTTTCTTATGTGTGTCCCTTCCCAGTTTACTGCACTGGGCTTGTTATTATACTGAACTCTGTTATTGCATGTAATCTTCAGGGACAATTTCAGCTGTCTTCTAACACTTGCTTTTCCCCCTTTTTGGTAGATGAAAGAGAGTGTCACGCCAAGGAGATCCAGACAAAAGGATCATGAGATAAATCAGGTAAGTATTGAAGATATTAAAAGTCACCTTTCTTACTGTCTGATGAGTTGCAAAGTTGTTTCTTCTACTTTGCAGTTGCGGATGATGGTCTTCCATGCAGATGCTGCTTTTGATCTATCCGGGAGCAGTCAGGATTCAGAGGCAGTTAAGAATGTCAGGATTTACCCACTGCTAAGCATGGGAGTGACAGTCCGCATGGTTTAAATAGCCTTGCTCAGAAATTGGCCTGTGACCTTGGATGTCTCATATAATTAGATGGTCTTCTGTGACAGGTAGTCTTCCAGCCTCCTGGCATTACATATTCCCTATAGTGTGGGCCCAGACCTGAAGACCCTTGAGAAATGAGGTTCGGGGAGGTTGTGAACAGGCTGAGAGGAAGGCAGGGTCGGGCCACTGTGTTCAATGGGGGACTGAGTTAGGGGCATGACAAAATCCTTCTGTCCTCTCTGCCTTCTCAATCTCTATCCCCTTCCCCCTTGCCTTATATTCCTTTCTCCTCATCTGACTAGCCTCTGTCTCCCTACTCCACTTTTCTCTTGCCTCATTTCTTATAATGTTTCTACTCCCCCCTCTCTCCTGCTCCCATCAGTCACTTCGCTACATGCTCCTTTTTTCTCTATCACTCTCTGGGAACCTTTCTCTGCCTCTTTTAATCCTGGCTTGCTCACCAATTCCTCTGCACATGCCTCTCTGAGTCACCATGCCCATTATATAGGGATTTAGCCCTTTCCTTTTAGGCAACCCTTATTAAAGGTGTGGGCACCCGTGTATACTTGTGATGTTTGTTATGGGATTGGGTCCATAGTTTCCTAAAATGGATTTAACCTGAACATAATGTGACTTCAACAAAATGTGAAAGGATGTGCACCAATCAGATTTTAGGCTGAACTGCCTTTTGGAATTTATGCACATGGTCAGGACACTGCTGAGAAGACTGCACTCATGTGTACTCTACATGACTGACAACAACTGGGTTTGATGAGTAATTGATGCTTTCAGTGTGCCACCATTGCATTCAGCAGTGACAGTAAGACTTTAAAACAGTCTTGTAATTTTATGCTGCACAAAGAAAGTGTATAACCTACAAGGTCACCTTTCCATTGGCGCACTCATAACACATGTTTGACCATTAACTCGTCAAGAGAATTAAGCTTAGGTGGCTAGTGAGACTCTCCCTACTCAAGGCTCAACGTGAGATGGTCCAGCATCAGACAGAAAGTTGCAGCCCCTTACCCCTTGATTACAGCATCCTCTACCCCCAGGCATAGGCAAGGGGCTTTGTGACAGTATACAGAAAATAATGAAATCTTCAACCACTATGTTGAGAAGCATGCCAGCAGTCAATACGAAATGTCGTGGTCTAGCTTGTACGTTTAGCCACTTCTTATTTTGATCTCTCCGGGCAGCTAATGCTGTGGGTGGAAACAGCGTAGTCTGGCAACATAACTTATCAGGCTATTGAAATGGCCCCACTGTACATGACCAAACCATGTTTACCTTTGCTTTATGTAGCTCTGTCTTTCTGCACTTAATGTTATGTTATGTTAGATGAATTTGTAACGCGCAGGTTCACCCGAAGGCATCTTGGCGCAAAAATTAACACAGCAAAGCCACTGCAATCCAGGGTTTAGCAAAAGAGAGCAGGTTTGAGCAGATGACAAAAATGTAAGTGATTCTCAGTCAGTCTTAATCTGAGTGGAAGATTATTCCAAAGTTTACTAGCCGTCACAGAAAATGCCTGGCCACCAACTCACTGAATATGGAATTTTGAAACTTGCATCAGATTATCGTTCCGTGAACGCAAAGTTTGACAGAGAATATTAGGTTGGAGATTGTCTCGAAGGAAGTCAGCACCAGCCTGATAATAGGTCCGGTGTACAAGGCAAAGGGATTTAAAAGCTCTTCTCTGTTTCTCCCGAAGCCTATGCAAACGTCATAACACAACATTCTACATTGCAACTATGACATTATGATATGATATGATATGATAGTTTATTTAT
The DNA here is from genome assembly GCF_040938575.1 of Ambystoma mexicanum. Taxonomy (NCBI): domain Eukaryota; kingdom Metazoa; phylum Chordata; class Amphibia; order Caudata; family Ambystomatidae; genus Ambystoma; species Ambystoma mexicanum. Next base: position 849,084,846 of record NC_090935.1, read on the forward strand.
ATACCGCCTACACACAATGTGTTTCAAAGCACTTCAAGGCAAGGGAGGGAACAAGGGAAAATACAATTACATTATTACAAGCCATGAACAATAAGGATGTGAAATTAACTTTCGTACTTGGCCTGACGACATTTCAGATAGTGAAAGAGCTAAGATATAGATAAGGAAGGGAGGGGGAGAGTGGGAAGGAAATGGAAACAGACAGGTGACTACCGTGTTAGGCCTGATGACATTTCTGGTAGAGCCGGAAAAAAACAAAAAGGTGAGGGAGAGGGGTGCAGAAAGGGAGGGGAGGAACAACACAAGCGACTATCGTACTAGGCCTGACAACATTTCAGATAGTGCTGGGGGGGGCAAGTAAGAGGAGGGGGGAGGAGACAGACGAGGCTGCTATCATACGAGGTCCAGGGACAATTCTGATAGATTAGGTTAATAGAAGAAAGTTAGGGGAGGAGGGGAGGAGATATGAAAAGGGAGAGGAGGAGAGAAAAGAGAGTAAGCAGTCAAAAAGAGTGGAGAAGCAAGAGGGGAAAGCAAATACAATTGCAGAAGTCAGTAGTAACACAATGTTGCAAGCCAGGATACAAGATGAGGATGGGAACAGCATGATTCAGAGCCATCATGAGTACAAGATGCAAAGGAAGTCCAGCATGAGAGCTGAGAAAGGGTGATGCACCGTGAATCATTTGAGTCAAATCCAGTGTTGGCCACAAGACAGTGATGGGGACACCAGAATGTATTAGGACAGACTCCTGCGAAGTAAGCTGGAGGGGGGAAGGGAGAGCAGGGTAGAAGAATCAAATGAAACAGGCAACACCTGTGTGCAAGAAAGGGGGGCAAAAGGGAACATCATGGGGTGACCAGAGGGGGTAGGGATGGCCTCTGGGGACAGAGGGAGGAAACACACGTTGGTGCATGCTTACCTGCTATCTGAGCAGGGGGTCGGGCCATGGGTTCGAACAGGTCCAAACAGTAATTGCCCTTTTCTTTGTCTGCCCTTCGCTTCGGACAGCCAGACCAGAAACGCCCTTGATCTAAGAGTTAAGAGCAGGAAGGAAGAGGCAGGGCTAAGAAGGTGCGTGGTGCTTAGGCCATGTGACCTAGATCCACTTGCACCTCCTCCCCATCTGCAAAGGAATAGAAGCTGGTGGGATCCTTAAGCAGGGAAAATGAGTGGCAACCAGAAAAGCACCAGGTGGGCCTGGCTTGCTAAGCAGGGAAAAAGAGCGGCAAACAGGAAGCCACCAGGTGGGTGGGGCTTGCTAAGTGGGGAAAAAGAGCGCAAACAGGAAGGCACCGGGTGGGCGGGGCTTAGGCCATGTGACCTAGATCCACTTGCACCTACTCCCCATCTGCAAAGGAAAAGAGGTTGGAGGGCTCCTTAAGTAAGGAAAAAGAGCAGAAACCAGGAAGACACCAGGTGGGCGGGACTTGCTAAGTGGGAAAAAAGAGCGGCAACCAGGAAGGCACCAGGTGGGCGGGGTTTGCTAGGGCGGGACCACACTGCCTCCTTCTAACATTAATTCAGTGCATATGCACTTCCCATTAATAGAAGGAGGCATGGAAACATCACTACTATGGATGAAGTCTTCATCGCTGAGTGATAAGAAACCGTTTGGCTATCCTAAATCAGACAGAATCCACACATCGCACCTGTGGGGACTACCTCAAGGACACCGTGGCCGTCTCTTTTGTCCAACATCTATCTACACGGCACCACTTAGGAAACTCACTGAGAGCAATAACTATAAGTACCTGTGCATCGGCAACACACAAATCACCTTAAACTCTCAACCGAAAACGACACACTCCCACCTCCCAACATGACACAGACTCCAACCTCTCAAGCAGTCGCATTCAGGTGCAAGTGTGGAAAACTAGGAACAGCCTGAAACACAACCCAAGCTAAATAGGGTCCATGCTCTACCCTACAAAACCACTGTACGCCACAATGATCCCATTACCGACTGTAACAATGTTTCTCTATAAACATCCAACTTGGACTAGAACCTCTGAATCCGGATGGACAGAACACTAACATTGGAACTTCCAATCAAATCTTCGGTCAAGAAGCGTTTACTTCACTTGAACCTGTACAAGCACCATGCCCTTGCTCACCTACCCAGACAGGGACCCCCGGGCACATCCCTTGTGTTCTCACGGCTAGACTATTTCAATAGCGTACATCGTAGCATCCCACAGCACCCACCAAAGGACCGTCTTGAACAGTACTCTTTGGCACTAGCAGCAACACCCAACCCTTTCTCCTGCAGGTCCCACAGTGCCACAATACCATGACAATGGAAGCAGGGAGCTATGTAAAGCTCAATAGCATAAGATAACATAACTTGTACTTCAATTGGGTAGTGCCATATAAGTAGCCAGGGAGTGACTATGGGCCAAACCTCATATTTTATAATATATACAAACATGCTCATTGTTAACAGGGTCACGTGGAAAAGCTACTCAACAGATGAATTCCAGTTGAATGTGGGAAGGAAAATGACTAAGACTGGCCACAAAATGTGCAATCATCACTAGCAATTGGCGAGTGATAAGTCACTCTTGGCAGAAAAGAAAACGGTGTGCTGTGTGTGGCTGCCAGTGTTTTTTTTTTGTTAAAACTAAATATAGTTGGGCAAATAATATTCTATTTTCACCCACTATCCAGCACTTTCCCCCCATGTTCAAGGACTGTAGTTTGTTTAAATAATTGTACCAGTCCAAAAATATGTTTGCGGGTCCCATCCTTAACACCTGAAAAAAACATGCGTTAAGGAAGGACCCGCAAAGGGAACTCATAGTAGGGCAGTAAGGTATTACCGGCACCGGTGCCCTTACCGGTGCCGGTAATCCCTTACTGCCCACCTCGTAATGAGGCCCTATGTTTTAAATCCCAACTCTAGGTGTAGTTTAGAATATTTCAATTCCAGTATAATCTAAAAGAGAGGTCAGAACAGAGTATCTAACTCTTCAAGATTCTGTTTCCAAGATTTCAATATAGGGGCACATAGTGGAGAGTGCTATCCTAAAGGCTAAAGGAAGGTCTATCCACTCATAACACAGGGAACATCATCATCTATGCTTCTTTAAAGTGGTCATGGAGCCACAGTATGGACACAGACATCAACTACTGGAAGAAAGGACAAATATGAATATAGTTGTATTGTTTCAGAAAAACACCCTACAATGAATCCTGTCAATGGAATCATGATAACTCATGTGCCCTTTCTCCAGCCATTTCCCTCTCTTTACACCATCTCAGCACCTTGGCAGACACTCTTCCTACAGTACTGTGCATTGTTAGGCTTTGGACAATGTTAGTGCATCCGCCTGGTATAATGGATCTCTTGTCCTCTCAAGATTCTATTCTCAAAGAATAAATATAGGCTTCCTAAGGGATTATGAAAAGCTGGATGCAGTAGGGAATTGGTTCGTTCATAGACAACATAGCACCTTAGTAATGAGGGCTAATTGGCCTTCACATACCATGTAGAAAATGTGAGAATCTACAACAAAGGCAGTGCATAGCACTCTGCAGTAGGTTAATACATGATTCCATATCAGCAGAATGTTCCACTCAAAATTAGAATACACTGCATGTCATAGGGCCTGCCTGGCCTTAATTAAATAAAGTAAAGACAGTGGCGTGAAATGAGCCCAGCTCCCACGATTAATTGTAATCATAATATATCTGATAAGCTCTGTCCCTCCCTGTGATTGTACCGCCATTTTACATCGTTTTTTTATTTTCTATTCAAGCAATATGTTTACAATGCATAACACATAGTTCAACCAACCAATCATTTATTTAGAGTTTTGCTGGACAATCATCAATAGGCTTGTGTGTATCTCACTGATACTAAACTGTTGTGTGGGGTGATTAGTCCTTAATTAATCACATGAAAGAAATGTAAACATTCAGCTGGATGGAGACAAAGTTCAACCCCACCTGGATTTGCTCTACAAACAGTAGGACCCATTTCTATCAAGCAATGTATTTTAATTGTTGTGGTCAAACGTGGTGCTACTGTTTCTTAAAATAAATGACATCTATAATGTACCTTCTATTGTCCAGTTAACTGACATTGACAGATCCCCTTGGCTACCAAATATATAAGGATGGTTGCTTCCCATAAATAAAACATACATTAAACACAATATTAATGTCTCTACCGAGCCCCTTGACAGTAGCATTTTCAGATGCTACCCTTCTGTGACATGCCTTGCAGGGCGTCTAGTCTCAAATTGAGGGCCCCTTTGTTTAAATAGGAATAAGATACCTTAATAACTGAACAGATTATTATTTATTTATTTATTTATTCACATTTGTTAAGCGCACATCAGACCGAAGGCATCGTGGCGCTGGTTACAGTGTTTCTTAAACTTAGTTACACGCAGTTGTACCCTGGGTTACATTGGGCAATGGTTATGCTTAAGTATATGTACATAGAGAACACAGTGGTTATGTTTAAGTATATGTACATAGAGAACACAGAGGTGGTCAGGTGCACAAGTTATTTGAAGAGAGCAGTTTTAAGTTGTTTCCGAAAGGAGAGGAGGGATGATTCTGCTCTGAGGTTGGTGGGCAGTGCGTTCCAAAGCTTGGGTGCCAGGTATGGAAGCCTATACCTCCTGCCTTGGATCTATTGATGCGTGGTATAGTGAGACGGTTGGCGTATGTGGATCTGGTTGGTCTTGTGGATTGGGATCTAGACAGTGTGTCAGATAGGTAGGATGGTGCTGTGAGGTTGATGCATTTATGCGTTGTGGTGAGGATTTTGAAAGCAATCCTATCCTTGACTGGGAGCCAATGGACGGCTTTTCTGGCTAGGGTGATGTGCTCTCTTTTAGGTATGCTGAGTGCTGCTCTAAGAGCAGGAGTATCTGCGTGTCGTCAGCGTAGTTCGTGTAAGTGATCCCCATAGCGTCCAGTTTGTCGAATAGGGGCTTAGTAAAGAGGTTGTATAGCGTAGGGGCCGTGCAGGAGCCTTGAGGAACCCCACAGTGGATGATGGATGGCGCAGCATGAGCTGTGTTGGAGAAGACTTTCATAGCTCTGCCTTATAGGAAGGAAGTTACCCATGAGGCCGCGTCCTTAGAAAAGTGTGCTGCTTGTGTTAGATGATTGGTGAGAGTGTCGTGATCTACTAGGTCAAATGCTGCTGATAGGTCGAGGAGGAGGAGGAGGAGGGCAGGCTTGCCCTTGTCGAGGATGTTAGTAATTTCATTTTTTAGGTCTAGAAGGGCAGTTTCAGTTCCGTGTCCCTTACGGAATCCAGATTGCCTTTTGCCTAGAATTGCATTGGATTCTAGGTAGTGTTGGATCTGTATATGTGCGGCTTTGTCAAGTAATTTTAGAAGGAATGGGACTGTGGTTATGGAGCGATAGTTGTTAGGGTTTGTGGGGTCAAGTGTGTTTTTTTTTAGGAGGGGGCGCACCCAGGCCTCTTTGAGGGTATCTGGGACTATGCCTGACCTAAATGATGCGTTGATGAACGCAGTGAGGACAGGAGCGAGCTGCTCAGCACATTCTTTGATGATTTTTGGGGGGCATATGTCACAGTTACAGAGTGAGGGTTTGAGATGTTTGAAGATGTTGATGACCTCAGTTTTGGTGATTTCGGTGAAAGTGAACTTGGGTATGTTGTTGGCTTTGACACTATGTTTCATGTGTGCGTGTGAACTTTGCTTAAGTAAGGAGTTGTAGTGGTGTGATATTTTTTTGGAGGAGGTTTATTTTTTCTAGCATGGCTGTTTGTATGCCTGTGCACCAGGCCTCGTCCTTGATGATCTCGTCTGGGCAGGTGGGCGGTATGGTTAGTTCTTTAAAGATACAGAATAGCTCTTTAGATTGAGAGTTGGCCGCCGTGATGCGTTGGTTGTAGGCTTCGGATTTGGCTCGGAAGATGGCCTCTTTGTATTTTTTGGCTATGGTTTTGAATATATCTTTTGTGTTGTCGCAGGGATTACGTTGCCAGTTCTTGAGCGCTTGGCGTTTGTCTGTGTATTTTGTTTAACTGTTGGCCATGGTATGGCATTTTACGCCATAAATGTACACATTACGGAAAGGTACTGAAGAAGAGGTGCAAACCCAGCTCCCAGGCTGCTCCCTCTTTAACGTTGAATGGTTAGACATCTATATGATGCACATCCTGTGCACTAAGCCAATACAATGTAGCATAAGCGCGAGCACAGGCAGGAACATCACCATGCACTTGGTGACATCATCAACAAGGCACTGGGACAGTGGATAACAAGAAACATTGGGTACGTCAAAGTCATTACAGATGGGAAGTGTGGTCTGTTGTAGTAGCGCATTGTGAAACGTGTGTGGAGGAGTGAAGTTGTTTTGTCAGTAATGAGGGCACAAGAAATAGAAGTGTCATAGACGACTGGCAGGACCCAGAGTCTCATATCATGCAATGCATGCATTCTGGGCTGGTCGATATTGAAATGTTGATGACAACTGCTATATTGCTCTATTCTTTCTCGAGCCCTGTAGTTTGCAAGCACAGCAATGCACCGAAGGCTGCCTTCCTACAAGACAGACAGCACTGATGGTAAATTATTAATGTAGCCCTGTAAAATAATGGCAGCAAACGTAACCATTTTGTGTACTTCTGTCAGTGCTCCAAGGCAGTCAAAAAAACATTAGTGCAAGTGTCCACCAAAGTTGTCTCAGCACTGAAGCACTGCGGATGTATAGGTGTCTACTGTATCGCCCTGCAATTAAAAGAGACTTAGCAGTCTCCTCCTTGGAACTGGTACCCTTGGTTTCTGACAGATGGACCTGCTCCTCTTCCTCTAGATTTCCCTCCACAAGCGGTGTCCAGGCCGACTTCAATATTGCAATTCCTTTTCCCAAGAAAGGAATCTCACTAGACAAGGTTAGCAAGGAAAATGAATAGAAGAAGTCAAACAAGGAATAGAAAAATAAACACTGCGAGGAAAAGGAGAAGGTGCAAGTTTAGGGCAAACTTTGCTTTTCGGTTTACAAAAGTGTTTTAGAAGGAACATAACCTTTAAAGAAAACAAGGTTGACAAAGTCTACCTAATAAACACACACCCAGTCAAAAGGTTTCAAGGGTCACAAAATAGTAAAATGTTGGCAATTAAGACAAACGAATTCCACCACAGTCTACCAAACACCATTAAAACATACGTTTTGTGTGTGCTCTGTACACTCCCCTTCTTAAAGCCTAAAGAAGCCCACAAAAAGAAACCAGTCTTGGACTTTCATAGGGAAACTAAACCCACCAACAAACATCAAATCTTGCAGTGCGGTCCAACTGTTGTGATTGACCGACCAAAGTGAAACTAATGCCACCAGACCCAGAAGGGCAGAAGGCATCCAACAAGATAGTGCAGGTCTACGGAATGCCGACCATGTGATTGGGTTTGAACCAGGAGATGATCAGGCCGTAAGTTCCAGTTAGGGTATATAACTGCTGGATCCATATGCATGCAGTAACAATAACCGACCCTACCCTTCCCGTGAAGTAAGGTGGACCACACAGGTTACAAGTGTTGGCAATAAAAGGCTGTAGGATTTTATTGTTACAGCTATGGTTATGAAAACAATAAAAATAATTGCATATCCTTATGGTATCATACTTTTGGGCACCGGGTCCTGTGGTAACCCCCTCTGGCCCATGCCGCCTTTTTGTCACACAACTTGTTGTGGTCACCGTACAGTGCTCTGTTTTTCTCTTCCTTCGTTCTTCTCCCTTCTTTTCTAGTGTGGGAGGGTTTTGAGATAAGAAAGAAAGAGATGGAAGACACTGAATTAACAGTGAACTTCCTGACTGTTTGGGTCCCTGTTCAGGGTTGACAAACAGTTTGTTTTTTATGAGAGCTGTGCAGCTCTTAAGTGTGGCTGTGGGGGCTGAAACCCAACCCCCAGGCCGGCAGTAGCCGACTGTCTGGCCCCCGGGGTGGGGTAGCAGGCATTTTGTTCTCTCTGCCTGACTGGTGGTTTCCTCTGGGTGCTTAGCACCCTGTTGTTTTGTAGAAGGGTGGGGTGATTGCTCACACCTCACCCTTCCCTGTCTTTGTAGTAAGGGAGACTGCGTGTCTCCGACTGTGATGAGGAGAGGGGCAGGCATGGGGGAAGGAGCTGCCCCTCTCCTGGGTTTGCTGTATGGTACCAGCAGTTACCCTGCCTCGCTTTGTGAGACCCTGCAGCATTGCCCATAACTGCTGGACCCATATGCATGCAGTAACAATAACCGACCCTACACTCCCTGTGAAGTAAGGTGGACCGCACAGGTTACAAGTGTTGGCAATAAAAGGCCGTAGGATTTTATTTTTACAGATATGGTTATGAAAACAATAACAATAATCGCATATCCTTATGGTATCATACTTTTGGGCACCGGGTCCTGAGGTAACCACCTCTGCCCCGTGCCGCCACACACAGGCAGGTCATCGGCTGTCGGTGTTGCCCCAAAAGTGGTTATTTGCAGCCCCTGATGGCTAGGGTGGCAGAAGTTTCCCAGAAGAAATGCTCCATGCCAGGTCCTGATAGATGTGTCCCGTCCTTGAGGAAAAGGTCGGGGTCTCCCAATGTGATGGCCGGGTGTTTTATGAACCCCAGGCCTCTGGCCGTGCAGAATTTTTTCTATCCCTCTGTTCGGTTTCCTTCTGGAGATATCCACTGATTTATAACAGCTGGCCCCCTGCCATTTTCTTCTAGGCAGGATAGCTGAGAAATTGATTTCCATATCTCTCCAATTGTGTGAGATACCAGCTAATGAGGTGGACATTTCTTCGAGTAGGCTACGTCTTCCTGTGGACAACAGGTCATTGCCCCCTAGGTTTATGATCAGGAATTCTGGCGGATCCCTGTATGCAACCAGATCTGCTAGCTTATCGTATATGTCTGCCCAAAGGAAGCCTCTGTATCCCCTCCAGGATGCAATAGTGTTCCTAAATGGCGGGCCCTCCTTGGTTTCTTCTGCCCATCGCCCTATCCTGAAAATGAAAGAGTGTCTGATTATCCATGATGATCGGAGTGGGGCCCTCCACCCGTCTGTTGTTTCTGTTGGGTGGAAAGGAGGAAAAAGTGTGGGGGGAATCTATATTAGTTCTGTTCTGATATATCTTCTGTAACAGTCTGATTTCTGGCCCCAATGTTTTTTACCTGTTGGGGCCGAGCCCCCCTGACAGGCTGAAGTTGCGGCCCCAACTCTAAAAGAGTGGGTGTCGAATTCCTTAGGGTCCCACCCTGCTTTGCTGATGGGTTTTGATAGTACCCCTTTAAATTGGTAGCGGCTTTGTGCTGAGACATCCCTGTAGATGAGGAACCCCCCATACTTTGGGCCTTTGTGCGTAATAAAGGTTGGTGATGCACACCGGGCAGTTTGTTGCATCGTCGATGCAGCAAATGTTGATGGTTCTTTTGGCCCCTGTTTTGGAATGTTGTATGTCTATACTGACACTGTCCTGTCTAACCCTGGTTTCCATGATCCCTATTCGGAAAGCCCCAAAGTAAGCCAGAAAAAATGCTGTTTTAAATACTCAGGTTTCTTATGGGTGACAGCATATGCTGTCCAGCTGGCTTGTTATCTTTATTAATTTGTCAAAATCAAGCGGGTGGTGGGAGTCTACCTGGGGTCCCTCTAGTTTGCCCCAGCCCTTCATGGCGTAGGAGATCAGCGCACTTTGGGTGGGATCTGTGTCCCCCCGCAGTTTGGAGTAATAGGATATTGATACTAGGTGTCTTCTTGCCCAATCCCTCTTAAAACCCTATTCATGCACCCTTTTTAAAATATCTCTATATCTTTTATCATTATTTATTCAATGTGTTTTAAGCCTGTTGCTCTAAAGACTTTGTGTAGGTACTTACTTAATGAGCTGTGGTGGTGTTCGCCATTGCTTTTTCTGCCATTCTGCAAGAAACCCTGTGCCAGGTTTCCTGATCTCTGTGAGCCATGTGGTGTTGGAACCCGTTTTTGAGGTGCCTGGTTCTCGTTGTACATCCCGGCCTTGGCTCTCTGGCGTTGGCGTTGATGTATTTTTTTTTTATCCGCATAATTGCCCACCAGTCCGCTGGTATTGACGTCATCATTTTTGAGAATGAGGTGCTAGCTCCCGGAATCTTGTCCACTGAAAGCGAGATAAGGGATCTGCAATGTTATTATCCATTCCAGTGATGTGTTTGGCTTTTACTACAATGTTTTCTTGCAGTGTGACTGCGGTAATGGCTCTTAGGACTTTTAGTACTAAATGGCATTTGGTCGTTCTTCTGTTTATGATGCCTACCACCGCCACATTGTCACACCAAATCAAGAGTTCCGTGTTAGCTAGCTGCCTGCCCCAGATGTGTAATGTTAGCCAGATTTGGAATATTTCTAAAAGCGTGATGTTTTTTAACCAAACCGCCGGTTGCCATGACTTGGGCCACTGCCCATCCACCCATTCTGTGTCTAAAAGGGCTCCAAAACCTTTGCTCCCAGCTGCATCTGGGAAGAGGACTCTTTTGGCCCATGTATTCACTGGCGTGCACCATAGTGTGATCCCGTTGAAGTTTCTGAGGAAATTCCCCCAGACTTTCAGGTCCTCTTTTACTTCTTTACCCAGCCGGATGTGGAGGTGGGGTTTGGTGCATGCTTTGGTTTTAAACTCTAAGCTCCTGGAGAAATCCTTCCCTTGCGGGATGACTCTGGCTGCAAAGTTGAGGCTACCTGCCAGTGATTGCAATTATTTTACTGTGCCCTTGTTTTTGGTACTTAAGTTTTGTATTTCCTCCAGGAGTTCTGTTATCTTTGTTTTTGGGATTCTGCAAAGGCCCTCGACTAAATCTATTTCAATCCACAAAAAGATTAGGTTGGTGGATGGTTTGGTTGTCTTCTCTGTGGCCAGGGTGATGCCCCATTGTGCGGCCATCTTTTCTAGTTCTGTCAGGGCCCTTTTGCACTCTCCTGACTCAGCTAGTCCCATCACCATGAACTCATCGAGATAGTGTACCACTTTGACCCCTGTTGTTGTTTTTGAAATGCCCATTGAAAAAATGTGCTGAATTGTTCGAATAATGCGCAGGAAACTGCACATCCCATTGGAAGGCATTTGTCAACATAAAATTCCATTCTTGTATAAGTCTTACTGCTTCCTGAAAATGGGTGTAGGAAACAGCAGATTCAGTGTGTGGAATGCCGTCATTAAGTGATTGGCCTTTCGGATATGAAAGGTGATGAATTAACCTTATTTTCCCTGGTTCCTTTTTGGGAACCAGACCTAGCGGTGATACTAGGTAGTCTTAAAATGGCATGGAATCCCAGGGTCCTGCGATCCTGCCCAGCCTTAGTTCTTTCTCTAATTTGTTTTTTACCACTTCTGGGTTGTCCCTGGTGGATTTCAATTTTTTTAATTTTTTTGGGATATTGTGGGACCCTGTTCCTTAGAAAGGAATGATGACACCTGTTTTGAAACCTTGTTGGACTGACATGCTGATTTCACTCTCTGGGTAGCTCAACAATGCTTTGTTGAAATTGTTGGGTTTGATGGGGGTTCTGCCTGGTTCCAACACTGGTTGGTTCATGCTGCTTCTACTTGGGTGTGGTTTAGGGCTGTATTCTGGTGTTGGCTGGACGAAATTGTTGCTAATCTTTTGTATTTTTGGCTGGTTGTCTGGTGCAATTTCTTGGCAGGTGGTCACCGTTGCAGTTTGTTCAGCTGTGTTTGTACCAACACTCTTTCCCCCAGGTGCATAGGTTTTTACCAAAGTTCCTGCATGGAATATTGGCTTTGGATGCATGGTGAGTTTTGCTCTGTCCATGGGCATTTCATTTAGACGCCCAGGGCTGGTTTTTCCGAAAAGGGCTGCTCCCCCTTCTTATTCTTCTCGTTGTCGGAGCTTCTGGCTCCTTGAGAATTTTTTTTGGATTTGGGTGTTGCTATGCCAACTTCTTCCTCAGATGGAAGCTCGGGGTTTAATATATATACGTCATTCTGCACCTCATCCCATTCTATAGCTGGCCTCTCTGACATGCTCCGTCTGAATCTGATATCGTATGCTAACCAGATTCTGCCTTTTTGACCGATTTTTACTTCTTTGACTTTGTCCATGTAGGCCCAAAGCTTGGCACCGTCCCCGGGAACCTTTTCTAAGTATATAGTTGCTAAAATAGCAAAAGATTTCAGCCAGTTGTTCCAGTTCTGCTCTACCTGAGCATTTCTGGCTACCGCCTTCTCTTCTATTTTCTTGGGGTCCCTAAAGGCATCTCTCTCTTTTTGTTGGACTTCTATCAGAGAGAAGATTTCAATGAATTATTTTGCCCATATGGCCTCTTTGATTGTATTGTCTGTGTTCCATGCTAAATATCTTTTTTATCTATTCAGAATTTCTGTGTGGAAAGATTTCAATTTTTGGTCCAGTTGAGCACTGCTCATCATTACCATTTTGGCTCTGCTGTTTTTATTTATATCAAAATGTCCTGGTGTGCTAGCATTTGGGGTTGCCCATGCTTTCAGTGCACCATCTGGGTATGATGTTGTGGTTGCAATTGCAGGCAATATTGGGCTTGGGGCTGCTGGTGTAGGAGTGGGGGTGTTTGGGAGGGCACATCTGGAAGGGGCGCAGCTGTTGCTGTTGTTACAGGGTTTTCTGCTGTAGGTATTGTTGTGGGCACGGTGGGGTTTATAATAATTATGGGTTCCAGTGGAACATTATGGCTTGATGGGCCATTTGTTCCTGTGGGGAGTTGCTGTTTGTCTCTAATTCGTAGCATCATTTGTTGCATCTCCCTCATGTTTGCGCTTACCTTAGACAAAATGGTGCTTTTGTTACCTTTGCCCGCTCCTTCTGCTGACTTCCTCTTCTTTATGGCCGGGGGCTATCTCCTAGCCCAGCTGGCATGGGTGCACCTTCTCTTGGCAGGCCATATAGGTTTTCCCTTATCCAGGCCCACCCGTAGTGTTCAACTGCCTCAATTGCTGTGAGTAGATGGGGAGATTTAGGGGGTAATTCATAGAATTCAGCGCACAAGTGGCGCACGCGGCTGGCGCACAGTGTGCGCGTGCGAATCTCTGCGCCAGCCGTGTGCGCTAAAATCCATTTCCACGCACAGCGTATTCATGGATTCCAGCCACCAAAACCAGCCGTGGCGCACAGTGGCGCAGCGACTCTGCAGCAGCGCCAGTTACGCCCCCAAGAACGCCTCTCGCCCAGGGAAAAGCCATCAATATACCCAATCCAGCGCAAAGGGCTGCGCTAACCCTGTACCAGCACAGCAAGCGGGCTACATGTATCACTGGGGTGCGCGGGAAGTACCTCACGCGATTCCATCAGGGTACATGTATTTCGGGGTGCTATCAGCAGGGTACGTGTATTTCAGGGGTGCGCGGGAAGTTCCACGCGCGAATGGCCTGGGCGCGTGTATTTCAGGGGTGCGCGGGAAGTTCCACACGCGATTGGCCTGGGCGCGTGTATTTCAGGGGTGCGCGGGAAGTTTCACACGCGAATGGCCTGGGCGCGTGTATTTCAGGGGTGCGCGGGAAGTTCCACACGCGATTGGCCTGGGTGCGTGTATTTCAGGGGTGCGCGGGAAGTTCCACACGCGATTGGCCTGGGCGCGTGTATTTCAGGGGTGCGCGGGAAGTTCCACACGCGAATGGCCTGGGCGCGTGTATTTCAGGGGTGCGCGGGAAGTTCCACACGCGATTGGCCTGGAAGCGTGTATTTCAGGGGTGCGCGGGAAGTTCCACACGCGATTGGCCTGGGCGCGTGTATTTCAGGGGTGCGCGGGAAGTTCCACACGCGATTGGCCTGGACGCGTGTATTTCAGGGGTGCGCGGGAAGTTCCACACGCGAATGGCCTGGGCGCGTGTATTTCAGGGGTGCGCGGGAAGTTCCACACGCGATTGGCCTGGGCGCGTGTATTTCAGGGGTGCGCGGGAAGTTCCACACGCAATTGGCCTGGGCGCGTGTATTTCAGGGGTGCGCGGGAAGTTCCACACGCGATTGGCCTGGGCGCGTGTATTTCAGGGGTGCGCGGGAAGTTCCACACGCGAATGGCCTGGGAGAGCGTGTGCGTGTATACCAGGGGTGCGCGGAAAGTTTTACACGCGATTTCAGCAGGGTACGTGTATTTCAGGGGTGCCGGGGAGTCCTACATGTGATTTGACAGTGTGGGTCCTCCCAGGTGTTTCCTGTACACCCTCCACGGCCCCTGCAGGCAGCCCACACCACAGGGGACTACCCTGCATCCCTGGTCATGTCCCGCAGGCAGCCCACCCAACATGGGCATGCCCCCCAGCACATGTCTCCTTGAACTAATGAACACCAACTCATGTCCCCTTGCACCCCCACCCCCCAGCACTGTGGGGCACCTGCCAGCAGGCCCCCACCCATGTCCAACTCATGTCCCCCACCACCCCCACCCCCCAGCACTGTGGGGCACCTGCCAGCAGGCCCCCACCCATGTCCAACTCATGTCCCCTTGCACCCCCACCCCCGAGCACTGTGGGGCACCTGCCAGCAGGCCCCCACCCATGTCCAACTCATGTCCCCTTGCACCCCCACGCCCCAGCACTGTGGGGCACCTGCCAGCAGGCCCCCAACCATGTCCAACTCATGTCCCCTTGCACCCCCACCCCCCAGCACTGTGGGGCACCTGCCAGCAGGCCCCCACCCATGTCCAACTCATGTCCCCTTGCACCCCCACCCCCAGCATTGCGGGGCACCCTCCACCAGGCCCTCGCCCATGTCCCATCCATGCCCCCCTGCACCTGGGTCCCAACAATCCCCAATCATGTCCGTAATGGCCATCCTCCGCTGCCAAAAGGCGCAACCAACTATCACATCCACCCACATATCAAAGGCAATTACATGTTACACACCCAATGTAAATAATGCAAATGAACACATGTCTGTCACACACAATGGCTGCAAGTGAATGTTAAAACACCCAACATGACATGCATGAAAGTAATGAGATGATACGACACATTGAAGGATGAAAATAAAAATGTATTGAAAATCAACTAGAATGGAAATGAAATGAGAAAAACCACAAAGCAAAACAACAAAAAGAAGATGAATGTCCATGAAAAAAATCCAAAAAATCAAAAAATCCATAGAACTATTTACAAGTCAATCCCGGGTCCATGAGCCTAACCAAATGAAACCTAACTATGTCAACTAACTAAAAACTGAACTATATACAAAAAAGTGGCGCATTGTCCAATCGCAACCAAATAAAAAAAAAATAATTGAAAGGAAACCTACCACTAACTATATAACTATATACAAAGGCAGCGGGCTAGTCCGACAGCTCACTGGTTGTTGTCTCCCGTTCAATGGCTTGGACGCGGGCATGTTTCCTGGCCCCGAGGTCCCGCAGGGATAATGCAGTGTCCAGCTCCAACTCCCTGCGAAGACCCTCGAGGCACTCAGCCCGCCTCAGCGCCCTCCGCATGGAGTCCTCCGCCCTGACCATTGTGAGCCGTTCCTCCACTGCCCGCTGCCGCTCCGCACCTATCTGCTGGCACAAACGCTCCCACACGGAAGCCACTCCCATTCCAGGGTTCTCCTGCCCTCCGGCCGATGCCTGCACCCCTGATGTTGATGGCCCCGAGCCATGATGCCTCCCACATTGAGCCTGCTGCTGCCTCCGACGCAACTGCCTGTGCCAGCACGACGGCATCCTGGCTGATGGAAACCACCGACGCCGTCGTGCACGTGCCCTGCCCGATGATGCCATCACATCCTCCATCTGCTGGGGTCCAGTTGCTGGTGTGTCCACCCCTGCTGGACCTCTGACTCCCGACTGTGGCAGGGATGGGATCCCCACCAAGCTGGCTGCATTGGTCAGGGCAGGTCCACAGGGGGCCCTGGTGGCATCTGGGCCGGAAGACGGCAAGGAGAACGACTGGCGTATAGTCTCCACAGAGGAGGAGAGGGCCGCCAGATTGGCCGACACATGCAGGAAACCCCCCAACATGGACGATCCCAATTGGGCCACGTCGGCACGGTGCTCTTCGTGATGACGTGTGTGCTCCTCCTGGGAAGCACGCACGGCATCACGAATCACAGCCGTGCGCATCGCAACCCCAATCAGGACCTTCTCCATACGGCCAGGGGTCCCCTCGTCCGCAGGTGGAGGGGAGTCAGATGACATGGACATCCCCTCTACCTGCGGACGGGCCTGGGACGGGGCATCCCTGCTGGTGCATGGTGGTGCACCCACAGGGTCAGGGACAGCGACATGCACAGGCCCCTCCACGGTGACCTGTGCTGCCTCCTGCCCCTGCCCCTGGACTGCACCACTTGCACCAGCAGGGATGCCCCCACCAGGCCCCATGTGCGCCTCAGTGGCGGCCTCCTCCTCCTCTGTGGAAACCACCAACCTGGATGGCTCCTCACCGTCTTCCGCCGTAGCAGGCCCCTGTGGGGGCTCACCCACCCCTTCCGCTGCAGCCGTGGGGGCATCCCCGCCGCATTGCTCCACAGCGCCATCTCCGCCCTCTTCTTCACTGCGTAGAGGGAGACATAGAACACAAGCATCAGGGTACTGTACAATGGTCCCCTAGACAGGAAGCAATAGCAGATGAGTGCCACTGTCAAAGTACACTACCATCATGTCCCTCCACAACACATGTGTCAGTCCAGGCAAAACACACACAGTGACAGTCATGGTGCATGCCATGGACATTTCCATACATGTCCAATGGACTCTCGAAACATACAATGTAATGGTACTCACATGCATCATGGGTCATGCCTATCACATGCACACACTTCACCTCAGTCACATCCATCTGGCCCCGTACACCCCAATCACAGTGGATACAAGGATGACTAGGCTGCATCAGTGAATCTGTACATTGTCACAGACATGTGTCATGCATCCATGGCATTCACAAGTCACAGACACGCAGGTCAGGCACACAGACATGGATACCATATATGTACCTGGCATCAGCACCCATCCCTCACCCCCACCCATGTCCAGGAACAGTGACTGCCATGCTCTCATGTGTACAATCTGCATAGGGCTCCCCATGTCGCATTTAAACACATGCAGCGCCGTGCGGTTCACACATTGCTGATCGCACATGCATTACCATGATGTCCCTGCACACATACATGCGTACATGGCCTATGTCACACATACAGGCAAGTATCAGACAACCAGCACACTGCAACATGCCCTGTCTCACACAGCAATGCTTGGCCACTTACCGCTCAACTCCAGATGGGTCTCCCTCTCAAGGACCTGGGCGTGGAGCGCTGGGTGTACGCATTCCAGGACCCTCATCTGGATGGAACTCATGCGGCCCCGGCCCCCCTCCACGAGGCACCGGGCCTTTATGAGGGTCCTGGACCTCAAGTCTTCCCAGCACTTCTTGACCTTCTGGATGGTGCGGGTTGCCACCCCCTCCGCGTTGATGGCAACCACACAGTCGGCCCAGATCCTCTCCCGTCCTTCCTTGTTGGCGCGGGACGATCCGAAGAGGGCATCATACTGCCCCAAGACTTGCTCCACCAGGACACCAACTTCGGTGGCAGTGAAGCTGGTGGCCCTCTGCCCCTCTGGCCGGGGGTTGCCACTGGTGCCAGATGTGGATGTGCCCGACATGGCAACCCCAGGGGCAGGAGTGGGTGGGCAACTGGGTCCTGGGACTGGGCTGTGGAGCGATGTTATCCGAGTCGGGAGTCTTCTGTTCCAGCAGGGGTGGACACAGCAACTGGACCCCTGCAGATGGCTGATGTGCAGGCACCAAATGGCAGGACACAGTGGCAGCAGGCAGGCAGGCAGGCAGCAGCAGATGGCACGTGGGAGGCTGCTCGGGGCACTGGGGGGCAGTAATTCGGCCTTCTGGGCAGGAGCGTGGTCTTCCGTGTGTTTTCGCGTAGCCAGCTTGATACGGAGTGATTTGGCACGTGAAAATCCTGCACGTCAGCGTGTAAATCGAGGAAAGGCCCTTAGGGCGTAAGCGCGTCAGCACGCGTACGCGATTTCATTGGACCAAAGGCCCTTACAGCGTAAGCGCGTCTGTGACGTTTTGCGCATGGGCGTTGCCCTGGCAGGGCTTGGAGATCCCGCGTGCCTTTATGTTCTGTATGTGCTTTTCGTGCGGTGCGTGTGTTTTCCATCCGTTGGGGTTCACACGCTATTACTTCACAGCGGGTGTTGGCTACGCGTTCTTCTACACGCAAGGCAGACGGTGAGTGGTACCCCGCCAGGCCCGATCGCGTGAAAAACTTCACGCGAACCCCTGATATACACGTAGCCCGCTCCCCCAGGCCCGATCGCGTGAAAAAGTTCACGCGAACCCCTGATATACACGTAGCCCGCTCCTCCAGGCCCGATCGCGTGAAAAACTTCACGCGAACCCCTGATATACACGTAGCCCGCTCCCCCAGGCCCGATCGCGTGAAAAAGTTCACGCGAACCCCTGATATACACGTAGCCCGCTCCCCCAGGCCCGATCGCGTGAAAAACTTCACGCGAACCCCTGAAATACACGTAGCCCGCTCCCCCAGGCCCGATCGCGTGAGAAACTTCACGCGAACCCCTGAAATACACGTAACCCGCTCCTCCAGGCCCGATCGCGTGAAAAAGTTCACGCAAACCCCCGATATACACGTGCCCCGCTCGCAGAGGCCCAATTGCTGTATGTTGCCACTTTTGTAATGCGCAGGGACGCTACCGCCTGCCTTCGTGTGGCGGACGTGTTTCGGCTTGTGCGTGTCTTTCGCTGTGCGTGGCTTTGCCCTATTCCATTCCATGAATACGTGTGGTTCGGGTGCGTGTGGGCGTTCCGTCTGCTTCCCTGCAGTACATCCCCAGTTACGCCCTTGTTTTTGCGAGTTGTTCCCCATTCCGCGCGTTACGCCCCGTGTTCCGCCCACTTTCTCGTGTATGCGCCGAGGTTGTGCGCTTTGACTGTGCGCGTCGCGCACGTCTTTCGGGATGTTGCAGTGACGTGTGCGCCATGCACGGGTTTGGCGCACATCCCGAGGTAAACACGCGCAGGGACTTCCATGAATCGCACACGTGCGCGTGCGCCTGTTTTTTTCCGCTTGCGCCTGCTTGCGCGAAGATTTTCGGCGCACGTTTGTTCCATGAATCGGCCCCTTAAGATTTGGTGGCGGTTTTGGAGGTTTCTGCATTTTTCTTTTGGGCACCATTAGCCTGTTTGTGAAAAGGAAAAGAAAAACAAAAAACAAAAAAGTTTTTTTCTATTCTTCCTTGTATAATATTAAAATGATGGCTGCCCTACATGCGTGGGCAATGTTCTTTGCTGAAACGTTTGGTTGTTTCCTGTGTCTGGGTAACTATTGCCGATGTGATTTCTTGCTTACTCATGTAGGCTGCCAGAAGAAGTTTGGGGGAGAGGGGCTGGAGAATGTTTTAACCAGCTCGCCAGCACAATTTTCCGCCAGAACAACTCACTATACCTAAAAGACTCAACCACGAAATTATTACAACATTTGTTAGTTATGCTGAGGTTTTATGTTGTTCCAATGCCTTTCCTTGTTCTGCTGGGCCTATCTGACGTTTTTAATGCTGTTGGGAGATTGCGACTCTTAAATTATTTAAATGTCTGTTTCTTTTGAATTGTTTTGTACTGCTCGGGAGACTTTGTGTCTTCTTGTGCATGAAACCAATCTGGCTGTGGTTTGCATGAACTACTCGTTTTTCTTTTATACGCACGAAAAGAAATAAAAACAGCGTTCCCAAAACTAGAAAAATATGTGATAAAAAATTGTCATCCCTTAATATTGTGCTTTTGGTCCCCACGTGCGTTATGTCAAATTGATTGCTCCATGCTGGCTTGCTTCCAAATTGGAATGTTTAGTTAAATGTAGCAGAACGTTTGTCCCCCTGCTTTCACCGTTGCCGCACAACCCGGTGCCAGGGCTCACTTACTTGTAAAGGTGAAGCGAGACCCCACCTGCGCTGGGCTGCTCTCCGATCTTCTTTCCAATCTGTTTGCTTGTCCGCCTCGCTCTCCAGCTTGCAGTGCGGTCCGCGAGAAAGCACTTGCAGGTTTTCTTGTTTTTTGGAGCAGGACTATTCTCGGAGGAGGAAAAAGAAAAGACGCTGAAGCTGCAGCGAACTTTACGAGGGAAGGAGGTAGTGTGGGGGTGGCCACGGAAAGATACTTAGTTAAAAGCAAACTTCCCTGGAGCTGGAAAAGAAAAAAGAAAGAAAGAGATGTAAGACACTGAGTTAACAGTGAACTTCCTGACTGTTTGGGTCCCCGTTCAGGGTCGAGAAATACTTTGTATTTTGTGAGAGATGTGCATCTCTTTTTATAAGACACAGGGGTAGCCCTGGGTCTTTGAAGTGTGGCTGTGGGGGCTGAAGCCCAACCCGCAGGCCGGCAGTAGCCGACTGTCTGGACCCTGGGGTGAGGGAGCAGGGATTGTGTTCTCCCTGCCTCACTGGTGGTTTCCTCTGGGTGCTTACCACCCTGTTGTTTTGTGGAAGGATGGGGTGATTGCTCACACCACACCCTCCCCTGTCTTTGTAGTGAGGGAGACTGCGTGTCTCCGACTGTGATGAGGATAGGGGCAGGTATGAGAGAAGGAGATGACCCTCTCCTGGGTCTGCTGCATGGTACCAGCAGTTACCCTGCCTCGCTTTGGGAGGCCCTGCAGCATTGCCCATTTTAATTAGCTCTAGGGCAAGTGAATGTTGGCAACAAAAATATGCATGTCAGTCAGCAACTTTATTAAGTTAAGGACAGCATGCCTTCCGCAGAAAACTATGTATGGGCGAATGCTGGAAGGGTTGAAAACATATTCAAAAGTTTAGTGTACCATCAGGACTCTTATATGCACACAGGATGGCCTTTTTATCTTTCCTGAAAGTTTGTCACCCCCTCAGCGGAAAGCCATTGTTTCTGTTATCACGCAGAAATGCTCTAGAAAGGACTCACACACGATGAAAGAAAAAAAACTGAATATCCTTTAGGGAAAAGGCAAACTTGAGGATTTGATATTTGTGATGCACCCAGGCATATAAATATGTTTGGTCTTTTCAAATTGACTTTCATAATATTTCATACTATTGTGTTCACCCTATTAATGTCTTCCATTAAGCAGCCAACCACATTAAAGCATAGTAAAACTTCTACACAAATCTACCATAATGATATGAACTCACAGTGTATTCCATGATTTGAGCCTATTGGCAATTTATTCTGTTACAGCTACTAATAATTGACAATAAGAGTGACAATAGAGAGCTTCTATAATTTCATCATATATATCTTTGACGTAAAGTACATTTAAACATTACAGTAGCAATACGGAAGTATGTATGTGATAAAAAGGAATCAGGGACTATAAAGAGGCGGCAAATTGACCAGGTATATTTATGATGGAGTCCAGCGTAATAACAAGAGGGTGTTCCAATGACTGTTCTCAGGTCCTGTAACTAGAGAAGAACAAGGAAACACTGGGCTGGGAATGCTGAAGTCAATTCCCAGAATGTGGTTTCTATTCCACGTGAGAAATGCATCAATTATGGGTGAATAGGTGGGTAGATTAGGGGTAGTGAAAAGGAGATTAAGTAAAGTCAAAAAATATGGGCAAAGAGAAGGAGAGGATCAATCCAATGTCAATCAGGGGACATGCTTAAAAGTCAGAATAGCAAGATCAAAGGGGAGGAACAGCTATAGGAAACTCACTTAAATAGAGAAATGGACCTTATTTGAATTGAATGTCTTTAAAATGCACTAATACTCTTTGGTAATCTTCCGTGGCTCCACAAAGGGAACAAGAGGTTAGCAAATGCTAGCTGATGAGGCTAGGTGAGCTATATTCATTGTGCTAATACATCACTTGCAAGTTGCTGCTTTATCAGCCTCCAGCCACCAATCATAAATAGTGTCCTTGGCTTTGGGGTAAGGAGATGGCTGTAATGTGTGTGCTTAAAGATACGTTAGTGAAAAGGCAACCTCCCTTCTTGGAGTGCAGAAAGTGCCATGAATTGCATTCATTTATGATCTTGCTGGCCCCTGAACCCCACCTCAACACTGGGCCCAAATCAAACCAGCTCTTCTCGAGTCTTCAAAATATGAAACCAACACCATTGTCCATTTGTCCTGCTACTTCCAGCAACAATGTGGTATCGTCTGCTCATCCAATAGCACCCAGTATGCTGTACCGTGATTGACTATGATAACTGCCAAACTCTGCCAAGTACACCACGTGCACAGGGTCTTGGAAGACTGGATGTGTGATTGAAGGGATAATAGGAAGCAGACCACGTGAGCAACTCATCTTTACAGCACTCCAGAAGGGGTGACAAGTCTGGATAATGAGAAATGTGAATGCTGCAATACGGTTCTTACAGTATGTGTGTCCCTGTGGCTGGTGTTGGTACATACGTGTCTATGTATTGTTTGCTTCTCACAATTGTCACTCATAAATACCACCACCTTTTCAAACATCATGCAGTCTTTCTAAGAAGGAGTTGGCCAATTGTTGTGTTTATTAGTGCTTTTTCGGTCTGAAGAGGCCGTCCAGAAGAGTGCAGACGTTAAAGGAGGGTTTACCTGGTGTTTAGTGCTCACTATGAAAAACAATGTAATTGGTGCATTGGCTTGTTAAAGGGTCTCAAGTAACTCTAGCAAACAACGTGTGTAAACAGCAATATTCTACACTAGTAAACACCGGGTGTAAACAGCAATATTCTACACTAGTAAACAACGTGTGTAAACAGCAATATTCTACATTAGTAAACACTGGGTGTAAACAACAATATTCACATAGGATTTCCATGTGGATTGGTGCCTTGCTGTCCTCATCACACTTGCCTCACCGCAGAGGCAAGAAGACAACTGCAATAACGCCATTCACGACGCTCCAGTAAGAGGCTACAGGACCAATAATCTGTTTTTAATCCATTGCATTATTAAATGTCCCTTATTGCCTAAACTTTGGATTTGATAATTATCCATGGCCAATTGATTCCGTTAATGTTGTCAGATATTGATGCAGAATTTGCTTTTTTAATGCGGTGCACATCTCAGGTGCGTGTTAAGTCTGTATTAATGGCATATTTGAACATGTTCCGGGTTTGCGTTTCCATTCGCCATTAGTGTCATTATTATTCCAGTGGCTGCTGGATTGTTGTGTGTGTGTGTTTCCAGTATCGCATAACATCCATACTAATTAAAGCCACATCACACAAGAGGTCGGGGAGACAAAAGAGAAGAGAGCGGGAACATCTTCCCAGCGTGGACGCGGGGTCAGCCGAGTGGGCCTCCGTGCTGGTAAATTCACGCTGGAACAAAGGATCACAATTGAGACTCGGGCGCTTTGATTTTCTTCCCGCTCCCCAGAGCTTCTCTGGAAGGCTGTCCGCGCTGCATCTGCCATTTGGACGTGCCTCTAACAGTTTAACTTTTCTGTTTTTTTTTTTTTTTTTTTAAATGGTTGCTTCTTTTGTTTGCTGCGGCAGTCTGCTAATACTGTGAACGTGTTTCGAAATTGGCTCGTAGTACCAGCACAAGAAGGGCCGAGCCTGTGGTAGACCCCTTGAACACACCTGGGAGACTTCAAAACGCACACCCCGTGGCGTTGGATAGGCTGCTCTAAATATGATACCTTCGAATAAAATGGAGCCTAATTGGATGCGGCAGAACATTATTTAATTATAAATAATTGTGGGCGTGGTAAATGTTCCATTCTACTTTGCCATTTTGCAAGCCGTGCCTTGAGCACTAGTGTGCACTGAATAATGTAAACAATGTTCATAATCACACTGAACTGAATTATTAGCATTAGTAATAACACTAATAGTGATAACAGTAATAATAACAGCAATAATTATAATAACATTAAACAATGCTGCAGATTGTCAAAAATGAATGCAAATTAAAAAAAGTGCAGCGGTTGCGCTTTTTTCATGTGCATTCTTTTCAGAAATGCGCAGATCACCTTAACCACAAATGTGGCCTGTGTTTTTGTATTGGGTTGAGCTGCAGCGCAAATGATGCGCTGGCCAGCCGGCTTGCATGCATGCATTGAGCTTTGACACTGATGTATAACTGGCTCCCAGCACCCACATGGGTGTTGTGGGGCGCATGCCATCGTTGGGCAGTTAAAGGGGGCATCATTGTGAAATATAATCAAACAAAAAACATTATAAGCCCTGCTTGGGGGATTGAAATGTAAATGCGACTGCAGAGTTTTATTCCATTGTTGGCACACTTCAAACAAAATGCACAACAGTTTCAGAAATGACGCTGTCCTGCTTTGTGCCTTCCCCAGCACATGTTCAACGCGGGAGCAGGGCAATGGGACCCCTTTCTGTGCATTTCTTTTGGGGATTGTGGATGCTCACTGAAATGAGCAGAAATGCCCCTTTATTAGCGGAAATGTTCAAAGGGTGTGAAAAGGACATCTGGAAGTGCACATCGAACATGCGCACATCCAGATGCCCTCATCTATTGAGCTGCAATGTTCTTTGTTGGAAGCGGTAAGATTTTATGTTTGTATGTATTGCATTGTTTATTTGTAAGGCACTTATACATCAAGTAAATTGTGTTTCAAAGCACCCACATGGCAACAGGGAGGGAACATGGGAATGACAGGCAAATAAATAACACGAAGAGAAAGAAAGAGGCGGTCCTACAAGGCCTTGTTAGAATTCAGAATGTGCAAATGCAGAGAGAGAGAGAAGCGACGAGGGAGGGAGGTAAGTGCTAGGAGTTCCATGGACAGAAGTGCTAAGGAGTAAGTTGCAAGCAGCTGTTAAGTGCCTGGCAGGGATCACTTGGTAAGAGTGCTCAACTGCCAATACAGTAAGTGCAGGCCTATGAGACAGCACAAGCTCGTGTGCGCCAAATGCAAGGAGTGGGTGGAGGCTAAAGGCGATTAGGTGGGGAGGGCTAGGGCCCAGTAGGACACCTAACGGCCCTGATCACCAATCTCAGCGACTGTGGGGTTTAGCAAGGGAGGGAGAGAGTGAAGGAGGAGGTGAAAAGGAAAGTCTTGAGGAGCTCCCTGAATTTGAGGAGATCCGCTCAAGACAGAGAGGAAGGGGGAGGCTGTTCCAGAGGGGACAGCTAGCCACAGAAAAAGATTGGCCCCAACTTGCTGTTTAGAGAAGCGCTTGACACACAGAAATCTGGCAATAGAGGAGCGTAGAGATCTAGAGGGAGAGTATTTGGTGAGAGCAAGCTGTAGATAGCGTGGTCCCCAGCCCCAGACAACCATATGGATGATACAGAGGAATT
This sequence comes from Ambystoma mexicanum, assembly GCF_040938575.1. Lineage (NCBI taxonomy): Eukaryota > Metazoa > Chordata > Amphibia > Caudata > Ambystomatidae > Ambystoma > Ambystoma mexicanum. Next base: position 849,110,052 of record NC_090935.1, read on the forward strand.
TGAATTTGATCTGTGCAGGAACTGGGAGCCAATGGAGACATTTTAGGGCTGGAGAAATGTGTACCCTGGGCTTGAGGCCAAGAATAAGTCTAGCAGCCCTGTTCTGGATAAGCTGGAGGGGATGTAGAGAGGAAGAGGGTAGATTAAGGAAGAGTCTGTTGCAATAGTCCAGCCTAGAGTGTGCCGGAGCTCTAGAGACATTGAGGCTCTGGGGTAAGTAAGGAAAGGAAGGATTGCTTTGAGGAGGTAGAGTGGAAAGTGGGCCTTCTTAGCAAGATCCAGGATGTGGGGAGGAAGGAAAGAGAGGAGTAGAAGATGACTCCAAGGTTTCTGGCTTCAGATGAAGGAGAACGGGGACAGCCCATAGTGGGTGGCCAGAGTGAAACGAAGAAAGAGGGAGCAGGAGCCCCAATCAGAAGCATCTCAGTCTGGCATATCTCTGGCATATGTGCTGGCATATCTCATCACTTTTGCCCACATTTATTTGGAGCATCTACCCCAATGTTTTCAAACAGTGATATGGGCCATATCCATATACATTTTTTTAAAGATGCATTAACAAATGACGTTTTTGCCAAACAATAATCATACTTTATAGGCTTGCGAAGAATCAGATTAGAGAAAGTGCTCCCAGGATTTGGTTGCAAAACAATGTTTTACATGAGTGCACATAGATGACAAAGATGTGATGAAGACTATGTAGAATGGTGCAATCGGAGGCGCTTTCCAGGAATGATGATCAGCTGTTAAGTGTGAGGCACAAGTGCAAGTACACTTTAACAACATTCTGAAATACATGATAACAATATCATAGTATCAGGTTTGTAAATAACACTTTGTGCTGACTCTAAACGTATCTAAACGCTGGAATAGCTGCTGTTAGTACTACCTGCACTAATGGAGTTTAACAATAAGTCTGCACCAGGATTCTGATGCATTGTGCACCCAGGAGGTGCACCTTAGTATAGCAGACATGTGAATTCCCAGCGGAGGTCTGCTTATCAGAACTCTGCAGTGATGTAGGCATTGGGGTAAGTGTGCCTCACCTATTCTTTAGAGGTGACCCACACCCAGGCTCCAAAACTCACACATTTCTCAAAATGCGATACCCTTGATTTCTAAACACTCATGAATTCAACTGAAACCGAATAGAATTCTGTACACTCTTATGCATGGCATGCATTGTGGGTTTGGGGAATATTGCAGTCTTCTTTGCCATTGAGCAAGCTGAGCCTTGGCAAGGCGTGTAAAATGGCAGCACCCGTTTGTACTGAATAGTGTCACTTACTGGTAAACCACTGTTTTATAAATAAGACAAGAACGCTGATAAACAAAATACACATGAGTACTACATACTGTTTAAATGAGAAACAATAAACAAAGACATGTGTGCCTAGGTGGCAACACATATGAGCTAAGCATGAAGACATGTCACCAATGTATGGATTGGAGATGGGAACCATCTCTCCCTCACTAAGAGTTGCCCAAGGTTAGGCCTGTGTGCAAGCTTTAGAGGTTGTTGCTCCCTCCTCCTGCATAGGGAGAGAGTTAAGGTAGATGGGGAGTTATTTCATTTGAATGGAGGGTTCAAGAGGACAGCACCTGTAGCTTTCCTGGTGTTACTTAATAGTTTGAATCTCTGTTGTCTTCGGTCTAATAGGAAATTGCTTGTGTCAGAAGTCAAATGTACTTGTTATGCTAAGCAAATCACTAAGCAGTGGCAGCGGGGGGGATTATTTACGTTTCCCCATAGTAAGCATGTGCAACCGAGCGAAACAAGGGCACTATAGAAACAAAGATGTGTGCCCAACCTGAGAACTCGTTTTACATAATTAGTGATGCATTTAAATGTACAGGAACACAACATTGGTTAAAATGGAACACAATTCACAATGAAGTATATACAGTAACACTTGGAAAAATCGAATAGATGATAGACCCCAAACAGCACAGGTGTATTTTAAAATATGTTTCCAGGATGTTGCTTCCCACAATATAGGTCAGCCTTTCTAGTGTAAGAAGAGCACACTCACGATGGCTTTAACCAATATGGGCAGTATTGTCAGGTCAGACACTGTAAACCGAGATATGTTTTGCCTTTGTAAAATAATACAATTACTATAACTAAAAGCATATTCATGATGGCTTTGTCCAATAATGCAGTACTGTCAGAGGCTGCTACACTTGGCTTTGCCTTTCACACAATTGCCAGTACTGTTACTGTAATAACATGCCCATGACTTTTTTACCATGATGGGAAGGCCAGAACTGTCAATTTACAGTACCGGCCATTGTAAGACCACATTAGACTTCAATTTTCTTAATGATGGCAGTGCTATAACTGTAAGCACATTCCAAAACAAACCTCTCATAGATCTGCCCAATATTCCCAGAACTGTAACTGTAAGAACCAACTTATAATAGTTTTGCACAATAATGCCAAGGGCTGTGCTGCCATCCCGCCAGTACCAGATAATGTAAGATAATGCAAGAACACACTTGGCTTGGCATGCCTAATAGTTCCAGTACTGCAACTATAAGAGCACACCATGATAGCTTTGCCCAATGATACTGATGGACACTATATGAATGTACTTGAACTTGCTTGGCATACTAAAGTAAATAATGTAACTACAAGAACACACCCATGTAAGTTTGGCACAATGATGCAGTGCTACCAACCACTGTATGATCACAATTGGTCTTGATTTTGCTCAAACCTGGCAATACTGTACCTTAACAATGCGCAGGAGTGTCGCCTGACTCCAGTAAGGCCATTTTATCCTGTAAATCACATGTCAATGGTGCAAGGGAGGCCCATCGTTCATAGGAAAAACTTGTAGTAAGATGGGGGCCTTGTCTTGCCCTCTGTAATCTTCATTCATTGAAATACACACGCACACACTGTTAATGACTCCAATCAAGCATTCCCACTAAGTCAATGCCTGGTCTGGGATTGCTCAAGGGAAGCCCTTATTTATATATTTTGATGACAAGTTATAATCTGGATGATGAACCCTTGTATAACGCCCCTCTCTTAGAATCCCCCTGACCCCACTGAGCCAAGAAGTAGGCCTGTTTTGCAAATTAAAAAGGTTTATTTGAAAAATTAAACAATAGATATATATCACACTTTTATAAATAAATTGATAATTGATAGCACACTTGTGAATATGAGCAGTAATCAGCAATGGCTAATCCTACAGTAGCACCGTTCTTGGTTACTTATGAATAAGAACAGAGGACTAAGGTAGCACAGAATGCTTTATATGGTTCAAGGAAATGCAAGGTGGGACAGAATGCAACACAGAAATAATTTGATATGATTTCAACAAGAGATAATGTGATCACTTTTCCTTTTGACAATTCACTCCCCCCCCCCTTTATGCAATATAAGGAAATGGAAGGAGAGCACACAGTCTTCAAAAATACCAACAAAAATGCAATATAAAGTTCCAATTCCCCCTCAGGAAGCTTAGAGAAACAGGGATGATTTTAAACCCAGGCAAAGTACTTTAAATGTGGTATGTAAAGAAGGGAAAATATGCTAAAAATGATTTTAATTCCCTATAAGAGATTCAGGGTGGGTGATAGCTACTTTAGATTAGTTCAGGATCACTTTAGCAATGCTCTATGAATGAATTTCAGGTTGCAAACGAATTTCAGCAAAGGAAAGCAAGAAGCTGCTATTTTGACAAGTGAAGAAATTTGAGCCAAATCGCAAATCGCGGCACTTTTTCCGAGTGCGTCGAGCGCGATTACGGAAAGAGTTCGATTCTGGGTTCGTTGGAAAGCCTAGAATCTTAGCTTTAAAATGAAAGTTAAATCTGGTTCCTAGAGATACGGACGATTTTATGAAGGTAGTTTTTCAGAAATAAAAGTCAAGCTCAGAATGACAGATGAAAGTTTTGCAGCTTTGAAATGACAGAATGAACACAATTCCTATGATGCAGTTCTCAATAGGTTAAAATAGTTTGACTTAGATTATTTTAAGCTAAGAGATGGGCACATACTCACACTATAAATTTAAACGGAATGGCCTCGTCACGGATCTGGTAAAAAAGTTTAGCTGGACTTCTGGGTGGTTTCTGGTACTGGTTCTCTGGTTCTGGATCTCTAGTTCTGGTCTGGTCTGGATCTCTGGTTCTTTCTCTCACAGTGATCTGGTCTGGGTCCGGTTTGTGGTCCTAGATACAGCTCTGCTTTCTGGGTGTTTCTGGCACAGGGTTCTAGGCCAGAATCCGACAGCTCAGCCAGGCTGTTTGAATAATTTGCAAATGATTTTGAGGCCTGCTGAAAAAATATTCAGCTTGTGGATTCAGGCCTCTCTGCTACAAGTTCTGGAGTCTGGATTCAAAGTTCTGGTCTCTGGAGATTGATGGATTTGAAGTCTGGAGTCTCCCGGCAAAGCGTCCCGCAAGAAAGTGGAAAGTGAATGTCCCTACCTGTCCTGCACAGTCTCCTTTTATGTGTTTTGAAAGTGGGTGGGTCGGCTCATTCTGCATGCCCAACCCTCTCAACTTATCATTGGCCAATTCCTCCTCTCTCCCTTGATTGGGGAACTGAGTTGTGTGTCAGAGTGATGAGGTAGGTTTATGGGTCAGAGGGTCCTCCCCTTGTCAAATTGCACACAAATCTATATTTGATCCAAATACACATTTATCTATGTACCATTTTTCTAATATTATATGTCCAGTTAACATATTTTCTGTAGCACCAAACCATCCGATCCCTCTCTTTGTAAGATGTTAATTTTTGACAGAATTCTGCCCTTTTTATCCAGATAACGACCTCTAAACTTTTCCAGATTTTACACAAATGTGCACAAGGGATATGGGTTCCAGACGATAAAGTGTCCGATTTTTAACATGCATACATTTGGAGTAACAACCTTATTTTCCGCTACTACTCCCCAGAACATACCACAGAGTCCTGACACCTCTTAAAATGTGCACAGAAAAATCACAAGAATGATGATATTATTTATACAACTTTTACAAGTCCGCACTATGAATTATCCATCTTTTTAATATTATGCTCTGGCCCCAAAGGGGTGTGGTTTTCCAAAGCACATGGTGGAATTTCTGGTTTGTCCACTTCCCCCAACTCAAGTTGCTCACAGATGCAGCGTCCCTCCCATTTTCCTCCAAGAGGAAACCATTTACGACCCCCCTAATTTAACATTTGCTTGGGCCAAGGAAGGCCCATTGTTCAGTTTCCTGCAGTCCCCAGGTGCCACTCCACTAATTCAAACAGAGAGATGTCATCTCCTTTTGGCAGGGGCAGCAGAATGCAGCCAGGCCTGGGAACACAGCTGCTGATCAAGTTTCAACTCCTGTCGGGGGTAGTTGTCAGGCAGAATTCAATATCTTTAAGCCAGGCTTCAGCAAAATGTCACTTTGGTTCCCAGATTTCTATATTCAAACCAAACTTGCAATTTTTACACCTGCTGCTAGAACACTGATTCTAAGTTCAAAACTATGACATTTAAACAATTGCAACCTATGTGACACTCAAAAGTAGGTCACTCATTTATTCTAAACATTTCGATTTTAGTGGCTTTAAACCCAAATTCATTTAAGCTGCTGACATCCCCAGCTATTTTTAATACATACATTAGACAATTACTTCCTTCCCGTCATTTCAGAATATAGTTTTACATTGTATCCACCTCTTAGCAAGTCTTTCTTTGGCCTGGTTTGGGTTCATTTGTTCAGTTTTACACAAGTGTCTGGTGGTTTTAAAACGCCGGCTTTCTGGTAGTGGTGAGCACCAGTATTGCACCCATTTTTGACATTAATAACAACAGATGTTGAACAGCACCATATTCCTTAGCACTGATTTTGCTCATGGCACTTCTGGCCCTTCTCGCTCACACTGTGGGTGGCAAGTCAGGCGACCGTTTTGGTGTGCGCACAAACTGCGCGGTTTTCCTGGATTTTGGCGCAAATGTGGGTTTTTCTGCCATCTTGGATTTTCTAAGCCCACAGCACCAAATGTTGTAGCATAATAAATTGAACGTGGGTCAAGACACCCAACAAGCCCCCCCGCCTGACTGCACTTTGATTTCGAGTCGAGGGGGAGTCGGGTGCAAAGGATGTTTTGATCCACACGCTGGGATGTCCACATCATCTTCTTCCAATTCCGCAGATGGCACAGTTCAGCATCTTTTCCTCCATTCGGTTGGATCGATCAGTTCTCCTCGCCTGTCCTGATGGGAATATTGAGCAGTACCCCGGGCCCCTCGGATCTTTGCTCCCGGTCCCCGGGTCGTTCTCCTTGGTCAATCTCCATGGTTTCATCTCTCCTAGGATTATAAAACAAAGCGGCAATACACATTCCTAGACATTTTTCCACCACTATTAATGGTGTGGCGAACATATATATTTTATACATCCGGATACATTTTGCAGTCTTATTTTAAAAAAAACAAGATATAACAGGAAACATTTTCATACCAGAATCATGATATTTTAGAGACTATATGCGGGATATTTTAGGGTTGGAACTGAATTACTCTCCAGAGGCCCCCTCTGGGATTCCAGAGGATTCCTCCAGTTGCTGCAGAGTGTGCCTGGGATGGCAACACTTTAGCTGATTTATATGTACCCACTTGTCTTCCCCTTCCGCCAGACTACCTTTGGGGATGCGGATCTTAGAGATCTTGTCTACAATTTCAAAAGGTCCCTTCCAGGTAGGCAAAGATTTTCGCTCTTTGGCCTGGTTCCTTTGGAAATTATATAGATAGACCCGGTCTCCCACATTATATACTTTCCTGGAAGTTTTCAAATCGTAATGGGTCTTCATGCTATCAGCTGATCTTTCTAGATTTCGCTGAGCATAGGCAAAAGCATGTAGGAGGTGTTTCCTCAAATTCTCCACATACTCATGAGTTGTGGAGGCATTGATCAACCTCTGCTCTTGGGTCCTGTAGAGCAAATGCTGGGGAAGCACCATCTTGCGTCCAGTTATCAGCTCAAATGGTGACATTTTAGTCGCAGATGAAGGTGTAGATCTGATGGCCATTAGGACCAGAGGTAATCGGCTATCCCAACTTGGCCCAGAATCTGCCACAAACTTTTTTAATATTCTCACAATGGTCTGGTTGTAGCGTTCTACTGCCCCAGAAGAAGCTGGCCGGTAAGCAATATGTAGCTTCATTTTGACACCCAGTATCTCCCACATCTTTGTCATTACCTCGCTGGTGAAATGACTACCTCTGTCTGACTAAATCCTTTGAGGTAGACCAAAACGGGAAAAGATGTGGTTAATCATCAGGACAGCTGCTGTTTCTGCCTTGCAGTTTGGAGCTGGGAGACATTCCACCCACTTGGTAAACAAGCATGTGACCGTCAACATGTACTTGTTTCCCCTAGACGAGCGAATCACAGGGCCTACGAAGTCCATTTGCAAATCTGACTATGGCAGTGTCATCCCCCTCTTTTGGAGAGGCGCACAGTGTGTGAGGGATGATGGCTGAAATTGTGCACACACCAAACACCCCTTCAAGTATTGGTCGAGGTCCTGCCTCATGTGTGGCCAGTATGCAACCTCTCTTAAGATCTCAAGTGTTGTATGAAACCCACTATGACCGGCGGTGGCCTCATCATGGGCATGACTTAACATCAGGCTTCGGAATGAGGTAGGGACCACCCACTGATCATGGCCAGCTTGGGATTTCCTTCCCAACAAACCGTCTTGGATTCGAAACATTTTTGGACATTTCATCAACCCTCTTAGGTCCTCTTTCCCAACGTAGTCGGTATCCATCAGGGGAAAGTTCTCAAGGTCCTCAATGTGTTGGTAAAAACGTATTGGATCCCCCTTCTGAGCTGTAATTAAATCAGCATCAGGGGTCTCCTTACTCCATTGCACAGTTGAAAGATCGTTGTGAGCATTTGTCTGGGACCTAGTGATAGCAGTGATCTGGATTTCCCCAAACAGGGACTCTATCTCTATTAGATCCCTTTGGATGGCCCCAGTTTTGGCCAGCTGATCAGCTAAGTCATTTCCAGTTTTGTCTGGTCCCTCTACTTTGGAATGACCCTTGATTTTTTTCCAGTAGATGGTCATCCCATTCCATGTGACCAGATCATCAATATTTTGGATTATCTTCCCATGTTTCAGGGGTTTGTTATTAGCACATAACATGCCTCTGGGTTTCCAATTAACCAGGTGCTCCACTAACCCGTTCCGTACATAATCTGAATCTGTGATTATGACCAGTTCGTGGAGTTGATGTTGGACAGCAGTGAGGATGGCTTGATGCACAACCATCAACTCTGCTACTTGACTACTTCGGGGACCGATTTTGTACCCAGCGGAGGGTTCTGGAGACTCATTCACCCATGCATTCCCTATGCCGGCCACCAGTTCTTTCTCCCCATTGTTGTCAACATGGTATGAGCATCCATCCACATAGACAGTGGGCATTCCCTCACACTTGTCCTCTTCAAAGACTTTGTGTGGGGAATTAAGGTATGCCTCCATGTTGTCCTTGATTTTTAGACTTTCGTCCTCAAGACAGTTTTCTCTGGCACAATCATGCAAGTCAGCCAGACCTTGCGCGAGGGGACTCTTCTTGTTTTGCCCATTTCTGACCTCCACAGGAAAGCCTTGCATTGACAGAATCCAGGAAGTAATTCGGGAATTACTCACATTTCCGGCTCGGATTCTGTCACTTTGGAGATATTGCAGAGGCTGCTGTGTCCACTATGATGTGTTCCCGCTGGATGAACGGTTGGAAATTCTTCAATGCCCACACTGTTGCCAGGAGTGCCTTCTCACAATCGTTGAATTTTTCCTCCACAGAGGATAAAGTTTTGCTTGCATAGGAGATTACTTTATTACTTTATTGACCATGTCATGCTTTTGGTATAATACTGCCGTCAAGCATGTATTAGAGAACCCTGTCCCCAGGAAGAACTCCTTGTTTCTGACAGGGTAAGCTAGGCAAGGTGCTTGTGAGAGGCTTCTTTTGAGTTGTCTTACTGCCTCGGATTGTTCTGGACCCCATTCCCACTTGATCCCCCCCTTCAAGAGATGAATCAGGGGTCTGGTGATCTCTGCGTAGCCCTCAATGAACTTTCTACTGTAAATAGTCAGTCCAAGGAGGCTCCTTAGTTCCTGCAGAGTTGTGGGGTCCCCAGTTCCTGGGGACAGAGACCCCGAGGAGTAATCTCATGCCCCAAGAAATTAACACGGGTTCTACACCCCTGTGCTTTCTGAAAGGAAAGTTTTGCTCTGGCGGCCCTCAACTGGGTCAGGACATAACAGATCTCCGCTATGTGTTCCTCCACAGTTGAGCTTTTAATGAGGACATCATCTACATAAGCCAGGTTACCCCTCGCACCCAAGTCGGGCATGGTCTTGTGTAGGAAAATGTTGAATTAATTGCCGGAGTTGAGGTATCCGAAGGGAGTCCGGGTCCATGTGTACTACTGGCCCCCAAAGGTAAAAGCCAGTTTGTATTGGTCCTCCCAACTGACAGGCACGGTCCAGTATCCATTGGTCAGGTCTATTGCAGTGAATAACTGTGACCCCTGAATCTGGGCCAGCCCTTGTTCAATGTAGGGCAGAGGCCATCGGGAAGTATGGACCCGTTTGTTGAGCTCCCTAAGGTCAGCGCAGAGTCTCCACTGGCCTTTTGGCTTCAATATTCCCAGCACCGGATTATTGAAGGTGCTGTGTACTGGACGGATTATCCCCCGCGACTCAAGGTTCTTAATTATTTCAGCGAGGGACTCCATGGATGCGAGAGGCAAACGATATTGCTTCATAAACACTGGAGTCATGCCAGGGTCCGTGGGAATTGTTGTTGTGTGGATGTTGGTGCGACCACAGTCATAGGAGTCTACTGCAAAGGGATCTTGGAAATCCAAGAAAACCTGTGAGTCACACAGGCATCAGCAAGGTTGACTCTCTCTTCCACCATCTGCCTGAAGCCTGGAAAGACTTCTGGTTTTGCTATCTCAGCGGCCTCCTCCAGCTGGGTGGAGAAGTCCCTGGTCAGAGTGCTGATTTGGACCGGAGGCTTCAGGTGGGAAAGGCAGCCCTCATGGACCTGGAAAATCACCTCATCCCCTCTAAAGTCACAAGTCACATCTTCCTTACCATAAGGGCAAGAAGTGTACACCAGGAAGTTCCCCCCATGCCGGGTAAAGATCCTGTCTGGTGTTGTATTGTCATCACTGTCACTGTCAAAACAGTCCTTGGGGATTGGTCCTAACAGTTCATTTCCTAAATCAATGGAGAAATGTCGGTCATCAACCGCCATTCCATTAATGGTGCCCGCGGCTAGAGTAATACTCTTTAAGTCGCTGTTATCCACCTCTATTGGAATGGTGTCATGTTCTATGTTGACTAATGGTGTTGGGTTTACCCCCAACCCTTGCAGTTGGAGAGAAGCATTTAGATGAATATAAGCATCAGGGTTTTTCAATTTGTGTCCTCTTTTAACTTTCACTTCCAGGGAGAATTGTCGGGTCCTTTCTGGGATGGTGACTTCCCCTTTAATCTGAATTTCAACTGCATAAGGTAGCATTTGAGCTGACCTAAATGCTTTTTCTGGATCATCAAAGCCCATGGGTTTATCCGCTAATCGGGACCAAGCTTTGAAGTTTATTAGGTCCAAACTAATGGCAAAGCGATTGAGAATGTCACTGCCTAAGTAAAAGCCGGCAGTGACGTCTCGCACGACCCAACAATTTTGGACTATGCTCTTGTTGCCAATGGAGATTTTGAGCATACTCCTGCTTGGCAGGAGATGTTTAGAATTGGGTGTTTCCAGATCCATTTCCCATTCGTCTATTAGTTTGAATGTGGGATTGGCTGGATCTTTTGGGAGTTTGGCGGAACATGGCTTCGCTGATGAAGCTCTTACCGTTGTTCACACACACTCGAGCGAGAACAGAGTCCTTCCCAACATTTAACTGAACAGGGATGAACAACTGCTCTCCAATTTGCTGAATATCAGCCAGGCTCTGATTTTACCTCTTTCTGGACTATCAGAGTGGGAATGTCTGATTGTGGATTAGTAAAGAATTTCAGAGTATTTTCTTCCAGTGTGGAATACCACCTTAAACTGGAAGGAAGGTTGATTTTCAGAAATAGAGAGGACCCCCCCCATCACCAGGTTGTTGTCCTACTGCTATTACTGTCACGTCTGGAATTTGGTTGTTCTGGAAGTGAAATTCTACTTGGTCAGATTTCTGTTCAACCATGTGGCATGTGCCGTTTAAACTAATATGGTTGACACTCTGTTTTAATTTTATTGGTCGGCTAGTCTGGGTCCAGAGGACCTTGCTTACGCAATCTATTAGGGGTGACAACCTTCTCAGGAGGTCATTCCCTAGTAAACAAGGGGTGCCCTCTGGAATCACTACTATGACCGGGTGTTTCACCTTGTGTCGCCCAATTTTAATGTCCAAATCTGCAGTCCCCTCGACGGGAATTTCCTTCCCATCAAAGTTCTGCAGTTGTCCAGGAAGAGAGGTGAGAGGAATACAGTAATTATCCCCCCTTCCTGCATTTAGTTTATCAAAGGCCCTTTTGGACAGAAGGGTAGCTTGGGATCCAGTGTCCACCAGTGCCAACATTGTACCCTGCCCCTGTAGTTGTACCGGGGCATACTATCTTCCCTCCTTCTCATCAAGGGGGCACAGATAATGCACATTTTTGGACAACTGATGGGCTAACTTTCTGGTTTTGGAGAAAAAGTTGGCAACATGAAATGGTTTTGGGTTTCCCTGGTTCCGGTTCTGGGCCGCCCCCCCCTTTTTGGAGGCAGTCACCAGAATGGGTTTGACCCATGGGATTTTTGTATTGTTGGTTCTGGGATAGAATGATGGGCGGCGACAGCTCAATCCCCAAATCTACCCACTCTATTGATTTGGTTTTAAGTTCCCCTGGTTCCGGTTCTGGGCCGCCCCCCCCTTTTTGGAGGCAGTCTCCAGGATGGTTTGAACCAGGGGTTTTCGGTCTTGTTGGTTCTGGGATAGAATGATGTGCGGCGACAGCTGAATCCCCAAATCTACCCAGTCTGAGTTGGAATCCCTTGGGACCCATTTTTCCTTGGGAGGAGTTCCCCCATCTCTGAAGGAGAAGATCCTTTTCCCAGGATCCTCTGAGGAGTCCTCTCCCTCAAATTGGGAGACCTGTACCTCCTCCACAAAATGGGTCTGTTTGGGTCCTTTGTTTCTCCTACCTCCTCTTGGCAGACTTTCAGGGGTAGGAGATTTTGTTTCCGGTTCCTGGGCTTCCAGGGTCTGTTTACAAGTGGGGAAGGCAGCTTCCTCCAAGGCCTTACACCCCCCTTCCACTTGTGCCTCCTCCCTGGGAACAGGTGGGTTGTCGGGGTGCTGCCCCCGTCATTGTTCTGGAGCACCAGGCCCAGAGTTTGGGGCATTCTGCAGTGGCATGCTCATCTGAGGGTTCTGTTGAGCCCTCAGTATGTGACCCAGATCCCGTGCCATATTTTGGACCTGGCGCTCAAGTTGGGAAACCCGCTCAGGCTGATACGGGGTTCTGTTTTCTCCCCTGGGCTGATCCCGGGAAGGGTAGCTATCCCTTCTCTGGTAGTGCCCCGGGTTGGGAAGATTTGGGTACCCCTCCACCCTTGGCCTCCCCTCTCGCGAAGTAGGTTGTCTGGGCTCAGGGAAGTGGGGAAAGAAGGATGGATGATTTTGGGGCTGGAAATTGGGTGGATATCTGGGAAAAAAGTTCTGCCCAGTGTTTGGGGAATTTCTGCCCTCCTGTGGGAAGTTAGGAGGGAAGTTCCCTGGGTCAGGTGCTTGGCTGGATCCCCCCTTGGGCTGGAGGAGTCCACACATAACCCAGGATTGGTCTGTTTCCCTTGTAGTGGGGACTTACATAGTCAGGGGAGCGAGGGACCCCATTTGTGGGATTACCTCCCTGACTCCCTGTCTGTGACTGGCCCGAGGACCTTCTGGGCTGTGAATTGTTCGGTGCAGGCAGGTTTTTAGGCCCCCCCATCTCCAAATCTAAAACGGGGGCAACCTTTACCTCTGCCACCGTGGCAGCAGCAGGGGTGCTGTTGGTTTTGGGGTTTTTGGGCTGATTCTTATTTTCCAACGTTTTCTGCACCTCATAGATGCGGGTGGCTTGCTCAATGACCCAGTGTAAAGATCTTTTCTCGTGAAAATCTCTCACGAGCTGGGTCATTATGTATTTGGGTAAGGCATGGAAAAACGTATTAACAAATTCCTTACTGTCGGTGCGCACCCTTTTGGTAGTTTGCGCAAAAGCACGCTTTAAATCCTGCACAAATTCTTGTGGGGCCTGATCCTCCCCAATTGCAAATTGTAGGCTGCCTTGTGAGCCTCTTGAGGATTTCTGTGAACAGAAAAATGTTTCAAGATGGCTGCCGTATATGTGAACCATCTTGAATGATTTTGGTCCTCCAGCCCCGCGAAGAAACTGGAGTATTCTGGGGAGAATGTCCATTTGACGTACTGGATGCAGCTACTGCTGTCCTTCAAATGGAAAGTCTCCATCATTTGCTCATAAAGCTCCAAGTGTTCCCAAGCAGAATACTTGGCGTTCTTGTGATGACACTCCTTATTGCCTTGATCTGCTTTAAGGGGTCCTTAAGCAAGGCCCTTTTTGCCTTATTGGCCTTTTTGGTTTGGGTAACCCTGGTCCACTCATCCTCTGACTCAGAGGCACTGCTCCCTGAGGTGCCCGTCTGATCTTCCAGGTTTTCCCGGATTCTGCGAGCCTGGGAATGGCTGGCAGAACGTGGGGACCTGGTCTCCTGTGTCCTGGGCCACTCAGAGGAGTCTTCAGATCCCTCCTTGCTGCCAGGATTTGATGGGTACCCCCCCCACTGACCTAACTGAGCAGAGGTTTTTAGGATGCCCTTAGTGTGTCTACTTTCCTGGGGTTCCCCACTAAATTGCACTGTGCTTGGGTGCCCATACCCAGATGATATGATATGATATGGCATTTGTAGCGCGCCTATACACAGGTGTTTCAAGCCGCGACGAGGCAGGGAGGGGGGAACAAGGGGAAGACAGACAACAATCCTACTAGGCCAGGTATCATTCAGACCATGCAAGTGCAGGGGTAGGTGAAGGGAAAAGTGCAAGGGGAAGGGGAGGGGGGAAGTGCAGTACAAGTAAGTAGAATAAAAAAAATATATATATATAAAATAAATAAATAAATAGGGCCAGCTGGTGGCAAGTGCAAGTTAAGTGCAGACAAGTGCTGGGAAGGGGGGGCTGTAGGGATACAGAGACAGTCCCGCAGTGCAGGGGTTGCCAGGGAGGCAGTGCAAGTGGAGAGTGGCTGGGCCCAGGACCGAGGTCGGTGAGAGTGGGCCAGTTGCAGATTCAGTGCAATTTCAATGAAGAATTTAGCAGGGGAGAGGGACAGACAAAGCAGAAGCAAAGAGGAAGGTTTTGAGGTGCTTCCGGAACTGGCGATGGTTCTCCTCAAATTTCATGGAGGCAGTAAGGCTGTTCCAGAGGGAAGCCCCTGCCGCGGAGAGAGATCTACCCTCAGCTGGTTGCTTTGAGAAGCGGCTGACCATGAGGGAGTTGGAGATGGATGAGCGAAGGGCTCGGGAAGGAAGATATTTAGGAGTTGAAGGTATTTAGGCCCCAGGCCCCAGAAGGCCTTGTGGACAATGCAGAGGGTTTTGAACTTAATCCTCGCAGCCACTGGGAGCCAATGTAGAGATTTCAGTCCTGGAGAGATACGGTCCCTGGGCTTGAGGCCAAGGACAAGTCTCGCAGCTCTGTTCTGGATGAGTTGCAGAGGGCGGAGAGTGGAGGCAGGCAGATTAAGATAGAGGCTGTTACAGTAGTCCAGCTTCGAGAGAACCAGGGCTCGGGAGACAGTGAGCTTCTAGGGGAAGGAGAGGAAGGGAAGAATACCTCTGAGGAGGTGCAGCTGGTGGTGTGACTTCTTAGAGACGTCAGATATGTGAGGAGAGAAGGAGAGTGTGGAGTCGAAGATGACCCCAAGGTTTTTTGCCTTGCAGGTAGGAGCTGGAAGAGGGCCAAAAGAGGCCGGCCAGAGAACTGCAGGGAAGGAGGGAGTGGGTGTGCCGATGAGTAGAATCTCAGTCTTACTGGCATTACGGCAGCGGTCATTGGCGGCACACCATTCCTGGATAGCAGACAGACAGTCAGAGATGAGGGAAGGAGAGGAGGAGGCCGAGGGTAGCCTGAAAATGAGCTGGGTATCGTCCGCATAGCACTGAAAGTTGGGGCAGAGGGCGGCGATGCAGTGGGCAAGGAGTGCCAGATACTGGTTGAAAAGCCAGTGAGAGAGATTAGATCCCTGGGGAAGACCACAGGTGGAGAAGAAGACGTCAGAGAGGAAGGACCCAAGTTGGACCTGGCGGGGTCGATTGGAAAGGAAAGAAGTCAGCCACGCCAGAGCCTGACCAGTGATACCCAGGTTCTCACAGAGACGGTTGAGCAGGATGGCGTGGCTGACAGTGTCAAAGGCAGAGGCAGAGCAGAATGAGAACACAAGGGGTGTTGGAGTCGAGGTTCAAGAGCAGGTCCTCACGGATGTTCAGGAGAGCAGTTTCCATGCTTCTGGCCGCTCTGAAGCCAGATTGATGGTCATGAAGACTACCAACAGATTCAGCATGGAGGTTAAGCTGTGAGATGGCCAGTTTCTCCAGGAGCTTGCCCATGAAGGGAGTGATGGAGATTGGGCGATAGTTAGCTGGGCAGGAGGGGTTGGAAGAGGGTTTCTTAAGAAGAGGGTGCACAAGGGAGTGCTTGAGGGTGGATGGGATGACTCCAGAGGCGAAGGAGTGGTTGCAAAAGTCAGCCAGGGCAGGAGCCAGGGAGTCGATGTGGTCCTTGATAGTTTTGGAGGAACATGGGGGAACCTGTTTAGACAAGACTTTCATAGATCGGACTTGTCTGGAAACCTCGTCAGCAGAAAAAAGGGTAAAGGCAGAGAAGGAGGGAGGAGGGGTGGCTGCAGAAGGGCCAGAGGACGAGCCGGGAAAAGAGGGAGGGAGGTGATAGGAGGAGAGTGAGGACAGGATGTAATGAGTTTTAGAGATGAAGTGAGAGGCCAATGCCGTGCAGAGGGCCTGGGAGGGGACAGGAGAGGTAGAGACTGCAGCAGGGTTGGCAAGCTCCTTGCAGATTTTAAAGAGTTCAGCCGAGTTGTTAGGTGCCGCAGAGATGCAGGCTTGAATAAGGGCTCTTCTTCTTGGTGAGAACAGAGAGACGGTATTACCTTTGGAGCAGGCGGCAGGCCAGTTTGTCAGAGGATGAACATGAAGCACGCCATTTCCTCTCTGCCACCCTGCACTTGCGTTTTAGGGTGACAAGATCCGAGTCATACCAGGAGTTACATTTGGCTTTGGGCTTCAGGCAGATTCTCATGACAGGGGCAAGGATATCAAGAGTATCTGATATAGCAGAGTGGAGCATGGAGAGGGCTGTGTCAGGGTGGGATTGCCCGCCCATCCATTCCTGGGAGGTACTGGCCTATGAACCCCAAACTTTTGGCTGGATAGTAATCTGCCCTCCCTGTGGCCCTGTGCTCATGTGCGCCAGGAGACATGGGGGTGGCAGAGTCCATGGACTGGGAGAGATGAAGGCCTCTGGTACTAGGGCTCCTGAGGTTATGCTCAGGTGTTTCCCTTTCCCAGCAATAACTTCATCTCTGTCAGGCCCCTGCTCCCTGTTGCAATGCAAGAGCCTGCTCTGTTAGTTCCTCAGTTAAGGCCTTACTAGACTCTATCAGTCTCTCCTGCATGGCTACCTGTTGCTGGAGCCTATCATTGTGCTGACAGAGAGCCTAATTTTCTCTCTGTGCTTCCTGGTTGGTCCTGGAGCACTGGGTCAGTCTTTGCTGCAGGGTGGTTACCTCCTGGGCACCCTACTGGCCTGCTCCTTTTTTGTCAGAGCATCTTCCACCCTCCTGGTGTGCTTTAACAAGTTCTGATGCTCTTTTTGGAGGTCACCCCGTCCCTGGAGGGCCAAGTGATTTTCTTGAATTTTTCTTTTTAAGTGGCAGACTTCCTGGCCTAAGGTATCCCTTTCCTGAGTAAGAGCCTGCATCTGTGCCACCAGGTCGTCCCTCTGCCGTTGAAGGGCACCAGCGTTCTGGCGCTCTCCATCAAACTCTGCCTGGGTATTCAGGTCTTTCAAAATCAATGTATTGCTTTCCTCTTTTTCTCTGTCTAGTTGGATTTGCAGGGTGGCTACCGGCTCTGTGCATGCCCTGTTGAAATTGATCTGTTGCTCCAGCTTTTTCTGCCACTGCAGTAAGGAGTCCAAACTGTCTTGGTGCTCCTTCTGCAAAGCCAGAATTCTGGTATCCTGGTCAGCCTTTTCCTGTTGCAGGATATCCAAATCCTCCTTTATTTTAATGATGTACTGTCTACTATCATTTTCTGACTCCTGGCTCCTGTGCAGCCTCTGCTCAGAAGAGGCCAGGTCATATTGGGCCTTCTCTAATGCAATCAGTTGCCTATTTGCCAGATCTTGGCCTTCAGCACATTTGTCCTGTATGGCTCCCATATGTAAATATAAATATGCCGCTACCCTGGCAATCTTGTTGTGCTCATCCTTGGCCTTGGGGCCATATATAGTTCACTCAGGGCCACATGTAAGGGACCCTGATCTCTCCATGTATCTGACCCTGTTTCAGTGATCTGGGGTGCAATTGCCTGCAACCAGACTGCCTGGTCCTGATGAGCCCACTCACCTCTCACAAATAGCTTATGTAAGAGGTGTTCTCTGGCTATTTTGATATCTACCAAGGTCGTCATTCTGGAACTTGATTTCGTTCCTGACTTACAGAAGTTTGTATTTTATTTTGCAAAACAGACCGTTTCCTTAGAGCGTTCCTTTGAGGGGTGTTTTTACAGTGTAACACGGCATGGTGATCCAACAGAATTTATATATCCTGTCAGCACACTGTATTAATCTGCACAAGTGATAGATCTAATCCAGAATCCCAGATGAGCCCCCACTCTGTTAATGACTCCAATCAACCATTCCCACTAACTCAATGCCTGGTCTGGGATTGCTCAAAGGAAGCCCTTATTTATATATTTTTATGACAAGTTATAATCTGGATAATGAACCCTTGTATAACGCCCCTCTCTTAGAATCCCCCTGACCACACTGAGCCAAGAAGTAGGTTTGTTTTGCAAATTAAAAAGGTTTATTTGAAAAATTAAACAATAGATATATATCACACTTTTATAAATAAATTGATAATTGATAGCACACTTGTGAATATGAGCAGTAATCAGCAATGGGTAATCCTACAGTAGCACAGTTGTTGGTTACTTATGAATAAGAACAGAGGACTAAGGTAGCAGAGAATGCTTTATATGGTTCAAGGAAATGCAAGGTGGGACAGAATGCAACACAGAAATAATTTGATATGATTTCAACAAGAGATAATGTGATCACTTTTCCTTTTGACAATTCACTCCCCCCCATTATGCAATATAAGGAAATGGAAGGAGAGCACACAGTCTTCAAGAATACCAACAAAAATGCAATACAAAGTTCCAATTCCCCCCCAGCAAGCTTAGAGAAACAGGGATGATTTTAAACGCAGGCAAAGTACTTTAAATGTGGTATGCAAAGAAGGGAAAAATATGCTAAAAATGATTTTAATTCCCTATAGGAGATTCAGGGTGGGTGATAGCTACTTTAAATTAGTTCAGCAGTGCTCTATGAATGATTGTCAGGTTGCAAACGAATTTCAGCAAAGGAAAGCAAGAAGCTGCTATTTTGACAGGTGAAGAAATTTGAGCCAAATCGCAAATCGCGGCACTTTTTCCAAGTGCGTCGAGCGCGATTACGAAAAGAGTATTATGATGAGAAAGTCTGGGTTCGTTGGAAAGCCTATAATCTTAGCTTTAAAATGAAAGTTAAATCTCGTTCCTAGCACAAACAGTTCAAGAGATACGGACGATTTTATGAAGGTAGTTTTTCAGAAATAAAAGTCAAGCTCAGAATGACAGATGACAGTTTTGCAGCTTTGAAATGACAGAATGAACACAATTCCTGTGATTCAGTTTTAAATAGCTTAAAATAGTTTATAATATTTTAAGCTAAGAGATGGGTTGTGCACAGTTCTGGCGAGATACTCACACTATAAATTTAAACAGAATGGCCTCGTCACGGATCTGGTCAACAAGTTTAGCTGGACTTCTGGGCGGTTTCTGGTACTGGTTCTCTGGTTCTAGATCTCTGGTTCTGGTCTGGTCTGGATCTCTGGTTCTGCTCACAGCGATCTGGTCTGGGTCCGGTCTGCGGTCCTGGATACAGCTCTGCTTTCTGGGTGTTTCTGGCACAGGGTTCTAGGCCAGAATCCGACAGCTCAGCCCAGCTGTTTGAATAATTTGCAAATGATTTTGAGGCCTGCTGCAAAAAGATTCAGCTTGTGGATTCAGGCCTCTCTGCTACAAGTTCTGGAGTCCGAATTCAAAGTTCTGGTCTCTGGAGATTGATGGATTTGAAGTCTGGAGTCTTCCAGAAAGTGTCCCGTAAGAAAGTGGAAAGTGAATATCCCTACCTGCCCTGCACAGTCTCCTTTTATGTGTTTTGAAAGTGGGTGGGTCGGCTCATTCTGCATGCCCAACCCTCTCAACGTATCATTGGCCAATTCCTCCTCTCTACCTTGATTGGGGAACTGAGTTGTGTGTCAGAGTCATGAGGTAGGTTTATGGGTCAGAGGGTCCTCCCCTCGTCCTCACCTTGTCAAATTGCACACAAATCTATATTTGATCTAAATACACATTTATCTATGTACCATTTTTCTAATATTATATGTCCAGTTAACATATTTTCTGTAGCACCAAACCATCCGATCCCTGTCTTTGTAAGATGTTGTGTCCAATTTTGACAGTATTCTGCCTTTTTCATCCAGATAACAACTTCTAAACATTTCCAGATTTTACACAAATGTGCACAAGGGATATGGGTTTCAGATGATAAAGTGTCAGATTTTTAACATGCATACATTTGGAGTAACAACCTTATTTTCTGCTACTACTCCCCAGAACATACCACAGAGTCCTGACACCTCTTAAAATGTGCACAGAAAAATCACAAGAATGATGATATTATTTATATAATTTTTACAAGTCCGCACTATGAATTATCCATCTTTTTAAAATTATGCTCTGGCCCCAAAGGGCGGTGGTTTTCCAAAGCACATGGTGGAATTTCCGGTTTGTCCACTTCCCCCTACTCAAGTTGCTCACAGATGCAGCGCCCCGCCCATTTCCTTCCAAGAGGAAGCCATTTACGACCCCCATAATTTAACATTTGTCTGGGCCAAGGAAGGCATATTGTTCAGTTTCCTGCAGTCCCCAGGTGCCACTACCCTAATTCAATCAGAGAGGTGTCATCTCCTTTTGGCAGGGGCAGCAGAATGCAGCCAGGCCTGGAACACAGCTGTTGATCAAGTTTCAACTCTTGTCGGGGGTAGTTGTCAGGCAGAATTCAATCTCTTTAAGCCAGGCTTCAGCTAAATGTCAGTTTGGTTCCCAGTTTTCTATATTCAAACCAAACTTGCAATTTTTACACATGCAGCTAGAACACTGATTCTAAGTTCAAAACTATGACATTTAAACAATTGCAGGCTATGTGACACTCAAAAGTAGGTCACTCATTTATTCTAAACATTTCGATTTTAGTGGCTTTAAACCCAAATTCTCTTAATCTGCTGGCATCCCCAGCTATTTTCAATACATACATTAGACAATTACTTCCTTCCCATCATTTCAGAATATAGTTTTACATTGTATCCACCTCTTAGCAAGTCTTTCTTTGGCCTGGTTTGGGTTCATTTGTTCATTTTTACACAAGTGTCTGGTGGTTTTAAAACACTGGCTTTCGGGTAGTGGTGAGCACCAGTATTGCACCCATTTTTGACATTAATAACAACAGGTTTTGAACAGCACCATATTCCTTAGCACTGATTTCACTCATGGCGCTTCTGGCCCCTCACGCTCACACTGGTGGGTGGCAGGTCAGGCGACCATTTTCGTGCGCGCACAAACTGCACGGTTTTCCTGGATTTTGGCGCAAATGTGGGTTTTTCCTCCATCTTGGATTTTCTAAGCCCACAGCACCAAATGTTGTAGCATAATAACTTGAATGTGGGTCAAGACACCCAACAACACACACACAGAAACTCTCACACACTTGCAGTATTTTGAAATAAGCACTCACACAGCATGTTCAAACACACACATGCACGGGCACATCATCATTCTTTTGAGCCGCAGCAGCAATCATCACTCACGTATTCTCACATGCTCTCCCACACACACAGCAGACAACATTGTTTTATTTTTATTTTTTGGTGTCAGAAATGAAACATGCAAACTCCTAATGGAAAGGGCAGTTGGTTTCCATCACTAAATCATGGTGGTCTGTTGGCCCTTCATCCACACTCTGTAGAATGTTGAGGAGGTGCAGAAGAGTGCACACAGTCCAGAATCTAGGGGCAGATTATGTGAGGAGGATGTCCTGTTGTGTTCCGTCCACGTCTTTGACTGCGTGACCATTTGCTACATGCCCCAGGACCTTGGGACATCTGTAAAGCACATGTGTTCACAAGACCCCGCTCTAATTTAATGAGAGCAAGAAGAGAATGAAAGTTTTGAGCAATATATCACTTCTTTGCGAAGATTGGCACATCCTGTGATTTTAGGATTACACTTAATGAAAGACTTTGTCATCAGTTCATGTTAGAATACAAAGATAGCAAAATAAGACAAGCTCTTTGGGCAAAAGGAAATCCTTCTTTAGGAGAAGTAGAGTTGCAAAAAAAGTGGAGCATAACAATAAGTGTCTGAAAGAACTTGAAAGGAGAAATGATGATGATAATAAGAAAGAGAAAATGGCACAGATTCCTGAAGTATTGGCTGTAGAGAGAAATGACTATACAAAGAGAAAAGGTTTTATCAAGAAAGAAATAGTGAACATGAAGAACAAATATATAAAGACTAAAGACAAAGGAGAAGAACATGACAAACGTATAGGTTACAGGTGCACCAGCCTGTTTCATTTAGATTCAAGTGATAAATGCCCAGCCATAAAGGAGTTATGCAAGAGATGTAATAGGAGAGGGCATCTCACTTAGGGGCTGATTCATGGAATTTGTGCGCCGAAAAAGGGGATTTATGCACCATTCTGCCCGCAAATCCCCTTTTGTTAAACAGGGATTTGCGGGCAGATTGGTGCACAAATCCCCGTTTTTCGGCGCACAAATTCCGTGAATCAGCCCCTAAGTTTTGTAAAACTAAAAAGGAAAACATAAATTGTTTGGAAGAACTATGTGAAAGTTCTGAAGAATATACCTTTTTGGTGGAAGAGGTTGTTCATTGTGCGAACAAGAATGATGATGATGCTGACAAGGAAAGGCCACTGCTATAATAGAATTGAATACTAAGAAACTGGACATGGCAATTGATTCTGGTGCAAAATATACCCTATTGCCCAACTATATGTTTAAGAAAATATTTGTAACCAGTGTAAACCTAAATGTGATTGACATTAACCCAGTGGCATATGGAGGAAATCAAATTGATCTTATTGGGTGGTTTGGGCAGAAATTATATTTAAGGACATGTCAGCAAAAGGAAAAGTATATGTTACAGTGAAACGAATGCAACCACTACTAGCAGGTCTCACCAGGCTCAATTGAATATTAAGTTGGATGCGGCTGCGGAGGAATTCGTTTATGCAGTGGATCAGGCACTAGTAGCAGCACATTTAAAGACTTTTGATGATCATATAGTATTTAGAGAACAACTGGGTGTGTTAAAAGATTTATCGCACAAAATTAGATTGAAGCATGATCCTATACCTGTAGTATAAAAATGGAGACCAGTTCCATTGAATCTAAAGACATCTGTAAAGGAAAAACTTGATAGATTGCTTAGTGATTGTATGATTGAGAGAATAGACTCTTCAGAATGGGTGTCACCTTTGGTGATAGTACACAAACCAAATGGAAAATTGAGATTGTGCAAGACCTTAGATGTGTCAATAAATGTGTGATTCCTGATAGGCACCCGTTACCAAATATAGCTGAAATGTTAGGTACCATTGGAAATGCTAAGATTATGAGTATGTTATATCCAAGGTCAGCTTACCATAAAATAATGTTACATCCTATGTCAAGAGAAATTACGGCATTCATTACCGGTGAAGGTTTGTTTCGGTGCAAAAGGATGCCTTTTGGTCTTGTATCTGCGGCATCGTCGTTCCAACGTGTGATGTATCATCTTTTTAATGAAATGCAAGGAATATTGTGTTTCCAGGATGATGCCCTGATTTATGTTAAAGATCAAATGGAACATGATGATAGATTATACAAGGCATTATATATATTTAAAGATGCTGGACTTACCTTGAGTATAGATTAAGTTCAATAGATCTACTATATTTATTTGGGTCATGAAATATCAGAAAAGGGAATTAGACCTAAACAGGATTGAGTTAATAACATCCTGAATGTTCCTAGTCCAGAAAACAAAGAGAAACATATTTAATTTAAGAGATTGGCTGAGTATTACACACAGTCTATTCCTGAACTAGCCAGTAAGACATTTCAAATGAGGATGTTAGTAAAAAGAAGTGAGGTTTGATTGGAATGAGTTATGTGAAAATAAGTTCAACAATATCAAGTTAGATTTGAATGCTGCAACCACTCTTAAAGCTTTCAATTCAAACAATACTAAGTATTATTACAACTGATGCCAGTAATCACGGTCTTGGTGCTGTTTTGTATCAAATAGATATTAGAAGTGAGTTTCCCATTGCGTTTGCATCAAGAAGGCTAAAACAATCTGAGACAAACTATTCCACAATTGAAAAGGAGTTGTTAGCTGTAAGACGGGCTGCTTAAAAATGTAGATCATTTATATGGGGAACTAAGTTTGTGGTTAGGTCTGACCACAAACCCCTTAAGGAAATTCTCACTACTAAGGGACCTGACAAGACATCATCCAGAATTAGGAAATGGGTAGCAAGTCTGCAAGAATATAATTTTGATGTTGAATTAATGCAAGGAGTAAAAAACAAATCAGCTGATTGTCTTTCAAGATTAACCAATGTTGTTGAAAGTGTGGATGAATAGCAGCAAAGTAATTATGAGGAACACATTTTGAGTATATGCAAAGATATTGTATCTGAGGAGGAATGGCTGACAGCAATGAATCTAGATGCAACTCTCACTAAAGTGAGGGAATTACTAAAAAGTGGTATGAAGGGTAGTGAGATCAGGAAAGGTGTATTGCCGGATGCAGTGAGACATGTATTTTATGAGTTACAGCTACACAATGATTTGGTGTTAAGGAATGGAAAACTATTTCCTGCTGAAGGAGCGAGGAAGAAGATATTACAAATAGCTTATGAGGGACATCAAGTGATGACCAAAACTAAGCAGAGAGTTAGACAGGATTTCTGGTGGCCTGCTGTTAATCTGGAAGTGGAAAGACTCATTTGTGATTGTTGTACTTGTGAATACTCAGCTAAGGGCTATGTAACCAGGCACATTCCGATGACTATAATCTCAATTCCCACTATACCGTGGGATTATGTTGGATTAGATATTGTAGGTCCTGTAAGAAGTCAGGGCAATTTGAAATATTGCATGGTACTCATAGACATGTTGTCCAGGTGGGCAGAAATTGAGTGGGTGCAAAACATTTGCTCGAAAGATGTGATAGCGTTTTTGAATAACTGTTACAGACTTGATGGTCGTGTAGATTAATAAATACCTCCGTCCCAAGTACCACACAGGCAATGAAAGTAATACTGCCTGTGCGATCTTTGGAGCCACAGGTGTGGTAATTCGTCAGATCTGGATCCAGGAACAGCCAGAAGAACCACTGAGCGCTGTAAGGCAATGAGTGGTTACGGTCAGAGCAAACGTCGCAAAATAGAAAACAGAAAAGAATAAGCTAAACAGTGCTTACCTATGAGCATTGTAGGGCCACCCAGAAATATGGGGAGGCAACGGGACTCGGGACAAGAATCCGGTGCAAAGCCCCTCCAATCAGGGGTAAGGCAGTGGTGACACCTGAGATGACTTGATGAGTCCGAGGTGCACAACCAGGGAAACGCCTAGCAGGAGGCCAAAGGCCAAGCAAAACGTAATCCGTGAGGTATCCAAAAGCAAATCAATGGTCTGGCTACAATGAGTTCAAGACAAAGTCCAAAGCAGGTTCAGGGCAAAGGCAAACCAATCCGTAAACTGTCCATGGTCTGGCAACAAAGAGTTCAAGACAAGTTCCAAAGCAGATTCAGGGCAAAGGCAAACCAATCCGTAAACTGTCCGTGGTCTGGCAATAAAGAGTTCAAGACAAAGTCCAAAGCAGGTTCAGGACAAAGGCAAACCAATCCGTTAGACTTTCCGTGGTCGGTGAAACAAGAATCCGAACAAAGAATCCTGAAACAGGCAGCTGTGAAGCAGCCTTTCCGTGTTTTCGAACGCATTTAAACAAACAGGGAACTCACGTGATACGTAACACGGGAGTGTGAAGGAACGTCACGGCCGCCGCTTCACGTGACGTGCAGACCATTGTGGACGATGTCTAGGGCTGTGTCCGAATCGGAGTCTCCAGTTTAGTTGCCAATGAAAGGAGGGGCGGTAAACGCCAGGCCTGCCACACAGCGCTCTGCTATGTGGGGCGAGGGGACGGAAAGACGTCCTTGCGCCGGAGTGTGAATATCGGTTGCCATGATGCATGGGGCTGAAGGTGAGTGGAAGCGTGCAACAGTGGGGGGCGTATTTGGTTGTGCGGTGGGGGAACAGTGAGGGACGTGACAATAACATTTTCAAACGTGAGGGATATCCAAACATGATTATCACTGACAACGGTGTACAATTGGTGTCACAAGAGATAATTTTGTTTCTTAAGGAGAATGGAGTTGAACACAAGACAAGCTCTATCTATCATCCCCAGACTAATGGAATAAGAGAAAAGATTCAATGAGGTTATTGAGAACAGCATTATGTGTACATTAAGTGACAATACTGATTGGAAAGGGAAGTAGAAGATACATAGTTGCTCATAGATTTACCCCACATTCCACTACAGGGATTTCACCATTTGAGATATTAAGGGGTAGGAAACCCAATACCAGGTTGTGTCCATCATGGTTGGGCAGTGCACGTGTTAAGAATGTTGATTGTGAAGAAGTGAGCAGAAAAGTGTTGCAGAGGCAGGAATATAATAAAGAGTGGTATGATGTGAGAAATTCAGTTAGGGAGTTCCAAGTTAAAGTTGATGATTGGGTGAGAATAAAGTTCCCAGGGGAAAATGCCAGAGGTTTGATCAAATGGTCTGATCCCATTCAAACAGTTAAAAGATTTCATGGTGCTATAAAGGTATCTGATGGGAGAGTGTGGAATCTCAATAGAGTATGTAAATGTTCAAAACAAGAGAATGATGGGAAAAGACAAGTTAAAGTTAGAAAGGAAGTGGAACAAAACAGATGCATTCAAGTTTGTAAGAATGATCGCAATAAACATATATGTACAAGACCATTGTATCTGAAAGATTATGTAAGTTGAAATTGTATCTCATGTTATCCTGTACATCTCCTTCAGGTACTGCATTGTATATCCAAGTTACTTTCAACTTGGTAAGTAATCTGAATACTTCAACATCAAGTGTATATTTTGCTGTACATATGTTACATTTATTGTTGTGAGTCACTATATTGTATTGTGTAAGTCATTAGTAATTCAGTGGTGTTCTGTTTTACATTGTTATTCATATGTACAAATGGGCTATAGGTATGGAATGTACATTGTACTGGGAAGCCAGGATACTAGAATGTTAGAGTGTATTGGTTTTAGGAATGATGCACAGGAACGCATCAGTTATGAAGCTGTTTATGATGTGACCAGTGGGTTATTAATCTTATACTTAACTAAACATATAAAACTACAAAAGTGGTGTGAGAAGATATTACAAAGTGCCAACCGGATTGTAAACATCAATGGATCATAAAGGTGCAATGCACTCTGTGCACCTTTAAAACATCTCCCGTATGAATGTGTTGGCCATATGCAGTGGCAGACACAATGAAGTGCACAATAATAGGGGTATGACCAGGACAAGGAAGTTGATTTTATGTCATAGCCAATCCAGGAAGTCAATTACTACCACAGAGCAGGCCCCATTACCGAAGGGGCAAAACACAGCGTACTTTACTGCTGCACTCAGTGAAAAAATCTGAATTTGAAAATGTCACTGTGTCTTCTGGCTAAGGAATCTGCAATCAAATACATATTTTCACATATGGATGGCCTTTAAGATTACTTTGTAAATGTAAATAACACAGTTTCCACAAGAACATGTTTATTGGTAATACAGTGTTCTTCTTTAATTGTTAATATATTACTTTTCATTCTTGTCTCAAAATAGTGAAGTGCCCTTTTCTGACTTATTAACTTGTACACTTTACTTGTGCTGTGCAGACATGTGCACCACACATCAGTCACTGTTAACTAACTCCACTTTCAGTCACTACGCGCACACACACACACACACACACACACTGTCACTCACTCAAATGCTCGCCTGATTCATGGAAGTGTTTTATAATGGCGCAATCCCATAGGAAAACGTTTCATGAATCAGGCCCTCATGCTCAAAGGCCTACTCACTCATGTAGACACACACTCTTTGTCACTCACAGAATTGCACTAATCATGCATGCACATTTTAAACACTTACCTGGGGCACAGGAGAGGCCTCCTTTCATATTTAGCAGGGACATCAGCCAGGTGCCACCATGACCCAGATATGGAGACAGGACATTCCTTCATCGTACCCTGACTACTTGTCTGCTTTTTGCAATTCATAAAATGTGAAATTACCAACTTTTCCCACGTTTATTACTTACATACATTGGATGGCTCTGGAGGGACTGGTGAAGTGTCAGGGTGAGACTGCCGGGGGTTTAATCTACCCAATATATGCTCAATGCGCAAAGCATGTCAATTCCACACAACATAACTCTCACACAATCCCACAAGGTACACATGATTCCTGCGGCATAAGTACTTCGAAATCACTGAGATAAAAGGTGTAGCTGGATTATTAATAGGTACACCACTATTGCGAAGTGTACCACACTCTATAGCCCTCGCCCTCTGCTTAATCCGTAGAGATTCCTAATGAACGTTCACCCTGTTTATTAAAATGTCCCCGCAGGATACCCACCTGGTGGATAGAGTGGATACAGTGTATTGCATCTAAGAAGAGAGTGGGACAGCTAGCTTCCTCTAAAATCATTCTCATGCAGCACACCTTCCTTCGTACTTTCCTGCTGCCATCTCCCTGTACCAGGGTCGGGGTGGGGCATAACATTGCCTTGCGCCCCAAGGAAAAAGCAGCTCACAGTTACAAATGGCAATTCATTCCTTTTGGGGCAGATTATTGGAGTAGTACCCAAGGGGGAGGTTTTTGATAAAATGGGAAGCAAATGATGCATTAAAAAAAATATTGTATTCAGTAAAACTTGTCAAAACGACTGCCTCATGGTGAAGTAATTTATCAAAAAAGTGGCCAAAAATCGGGCCCACGCTAGTATTTTGCATTTTTCATCCGGGCGTTGCCCAGTGGAGCAATAGACCAGCCCGAGCCTGCCCTGTACCCAGCTCTGATTCAAACTTGCCTTACTACTTTAACTGCATCCCATAGGCAACGACTCTAACCGCTGATGAGGGGTTTGCTTCAGCAGCCAAGTGGTTAAATATCATTAACTCATGCGTGCCCCAGCAGGCAATGGGGTGGAAAAACGTTGTTTTCATTTCCCCAGGAAATCCTTTCTTTTCCTGCTGTCCTCTTTGGCTGCAGGTTTCAGCACCAGGGCCAAAAGATGACGACATGTGCCTTTGCTGGCTGTCACTCACAATGGCATCAAGTATTCCACCCTCCCACCAGCAGCAATCAGAGGAACACATTACCATTTAAACTGTTTCCCAAAAAAGCTAATTATCAGCAAGCTGCCAATGGAATGAATTTGTTCAAAATAATTTAAGAATAATCCAGAATAACACCAGAGTGCTGGTAAAAGGAATGATGTCCACACATTCTACTGAGCATTAGCACTGCAAATAATACCGAAACTTGATTCAGCTGCAACATGGGGACTATCAGAGTGCTGCATCAGGTCACAGGCTTCAAAGTAAATCATGACTTTCATGCATATTGATACAAATGAGCGCACAGGACCTGCGGCTGCTGCATCACTAGCACGCTTTTGAATCCTATACATCTTGTCTAGCCATTTCTGTCTCACCGAGATACGATCAATAGACGTTTATGTATATATATATGCATGCTTCCAGAGTCATTGTGCCTCTCACTTTCCAGCGTCTATTATTTTTGAAAAGCACCAAGAATTCTCATCAAATATAGAATGAAAAAGGAAAGTAAAAGTAAACGAAAGATACCCTCGACTGAAAGGAAATAGAAAGTAGAGAGACACTGCCATATACTGTGTGGTGTGGACACCTTCACTCATTTGATGTCTGGTATCAAAATGAATAAAAGATTCAGTATTAGCTAGAAACTAAGAACAAGTTTCACTTCATGCCCCCTGCAGTGTATGGAACAAGGTTTCTTCCATTTATGGAATGTGTACATTTACCAATAGTAGGCCGATCCAATGTCTGCTGCAGTTCTATCGTTTCCAAGAACAAAATAAATAAGTGTTGGCAAGTTTCAGCTATTCGTGTATATAGTATTAACATAGCAATGAATATGCATTTTAATACTGTAACAGCTCACCTCAATGAGCATGTTAATACTAATGTTTGCCTATCCACAAAGGTCAAATTTCAGTAACCTTCTTCTCGAATTTGATAGGTGCAGATCGGAAATACCAAGTTCCCTAATGCCAGGCTGCTTTCTGGGGGTCTGGCAGAAGAATCTTGGGTGTATGTTCTCCGTATAGAATTGACTACAGTGCTTTGGACCCCTTTAGCCGCTGATGGGGGAGAGTGCAACAGGACTAAATAGGAAAGCTTAGTTTGGCGCAGTTAGTGTTGATGGAGTGTTGATGGGTGTAAATCAGAAGTATCTGATTCTTGTGCCAGCCTGCTTTCTATGGGTTTGGCAGAGAAATGTGGCAGCATGTTCTCCACGGGGAAGAGCCCAAGATCAGATAGATTACAGAGTTTTGAATCTGGTTAGCCACTGATGTGTAAGAGTGTGATTGGGCTAAAGAGGAGAGTGTTGTGGTGGTTCAGTTAGTGTTCCTCTGCTAATTTCCAGGCTTTTGGAGGACATGTGTGGGGGGGGAGTGGCGTGTATTGTAAAGTTCTAAGATTCTTTAGTGGTGAGTCAGTTACTCGGGGGGCGGAGGTGCACATCAGCCTGACCAGAAAAAAACAACCTGCAACCCTGCACCAGTCTTTTGCAGACAGGTCTCATTTCTCTAGCTCACAATGTCAACTTTCAATCCCCCCCTCACTCTGTCTCAGTTAGATACCCTGTATCCCATGAGGATCCCTCTGCAGTTTGGCAGATGGGTGGGATGGGGCAGTGTGGAAAACAGACATTACCATGAACCACCTGCTAAGTGTTATGAGAGACAGGAACCATTGGTGCTGAGGAAGGGATGCTTGCAATGTGACGGCAGCAGTCACCCATTACACTTTCCTTAGTATGTTGCCTGTCAGTCTGAGCTATGTCCCAAACCTCACTCTAATATGCTCAAGTGTTGTGTTGGGGACATTTACCCTGAATGGCATGACATATTGAAGCATGGCATGGTGTTTGTCAGGTATCCGTCAGGCATTGGATGGGGCCAGAATTCAAGCTTATTGCTATCAGAGATGTGTCCTGTTGTCTTCCACGATGAACGGAAGAAGAGTAAAGATAGAGGTTGGAGTGAAAATTGCTCAAAATGTGCAGCACCTTGAACTAAAAAGGGAGGGTGCAGCAGCTGCATAATGGTGCAGAGAAGTATGTTGGCAGTGACATAAAGGGGTTCTGCTTGGGGGGGTAGGATGGACTTTTCAATAAAAAGTATATCTCAGGTTTTCAGTCACTCAGGCCACTTGCTGGGTAAGGGTTTCAGGTAATTGTCTTACAAATGTGTGTGCCACACCTAAATGATGGAGACTGTGCAAACCAACCATGCTTTATTCATCCTTGTTTTGGTGCTTGTTCTTCGAAGACTATGGAGAGCCGTCATGGATTAGCATATGAAAAAGGTGTGGGTTGTTCCCCACGGGGTCCCCTGGATCAAGGGATGGTATAGCCTCAACCATTAACATCTGTTTGCACTTCAGAAAATAAGAAGGGTAAGTACTGACTAAAATGTGTTCTTCCATGTACAAGTTGGTAAGATATCAGAGAAGTCAGCACATGTACTGTGCACTCGCCACTAAACTGTGCAGCTGTTGTGCATGCCCTTGTGGCCATACAAGTAATGCAACATTGTCCTGCCTCATGCTAAATCAGCTTTGGATAGGGGATGTGCAATAGAAAGAAGAATCTTGTAGTAGCCTGGAAATTGAGCAAAATAGCATCTGTGTGGCTTGGAACATCCACTTTGTAAATGCCTCTGCTACTGTGTAAACTGGGTCTAGGTTGGCAGAATGCTGACTGCAAGAATGCACTTATGCAGACAGGATGGGTAGGCATTACTCATGCAAGGTCACCCATGGAGAAACTGCATTTCACAAGAAGGCAGAAGAGGCAATGGAAGAGCTGGAGATGAAAGTGGGAAATGCATGGTTATAACGCCTTCAAGATTCTACAGCAGGACACATGAATATCCTTAAATTGTCTCTAACGTTTAAATCACCATGAGGGTCTTTATCCGGTTGGAGGTAAAAAACAGTTTTTACCGGCGTGGATCAAATACTGTGTCCGTGTAGTAAAGGAGCAGCTAACAGTGGGCTATTACGAGTACGTGGGCACGAGCGTAGCGGCATGCCAGTATCGACATTACTGGCATGCCGCAAAAGTCCCAGAAATGCCCCTTAGCGGTATCATGGAAAGCACTGACTGCACTACCACCTCCGTCCACCCCAAAATAACGTGACCGGCATCAATAGAAACAGCATTAGCGGTGCCCGCAAATAAGCGGAACCGGAAGTAGCGTCATCACGCCGGAACAGGAAAGGGCACGGCGGCCATCTTGACAAACACAATCCATTGCCATCCTCACTACACAGGACTTGGAGCCTCATTGCGAGAGCAGAAATATAACATCACCAACAGCATCATGCCAAAACAAGTCAAAAAAGGTGCAGCCAGGCAGCGTAAAGAGCGCTTTACGGAGGACGAGATAATAATGCTCGCTGAGACACTGGCAGAAAATGCTGAGGTTCTCTTTGCCAACAACCTCAAGCGAGAAGCTCAGTTACAAAAAAAAGAGATCTGGCAACTTGTTGCCCAAAAAGTGAGTGCAGTCGGAAACACCACCGCACAGTTAAGGACGTGCGCAAGAGATGGGATGACCTGCACCTCAGAGTCCGAAACATAATGTCGGCCAACCAGAGCCAGGGCCTGGCTCCTGGTGGTGGCCCTAGCTCCCCTATCAAACTAAGCCAGTGGGATGAAATCTGCGCCAGCACCATTGGCATAGAGGCAATCGAAGGTGTTGGGGAGATGGAACGTGGTGCCACATCATCAGCAGATAGAGGTGAGTGCCCTCAGAAAACATTGTAATGCACTGTATGATGATAGTACACCAATTCGACCGTGCCATGAGGCAATTCATGGGCCAATACAGACACATGGACACATCCCTGCTTAGATGCTGTCCTCAGCACTGCCACATCCACATCCACATGCATGCGGCATGCCAATGCCATACCTGACAAACACCCCACAAACATGGAAACAGCATTAGTCACACTGCACGCAGTCCACAACAGAAATGCATGTCACACAGCACCTCAAACATGTGTGACCCTGACGGATGCCGCTTGCTCCACCCATATAGCAAGCAACCTGACTGCAAAAACTCTTATACCCATTCCCCTCTAATGTGTAGAACAGCAATAATACCAATGTATAAATGATGCTTGTAGAGTCATCACTGATGCCGTCCCTCTCTCGGTCCCCTACAGGCTCAGATCCTGACAGCGAGGCCCGGGACACAGCCGCACAGGCAACAACACCCCGGAAGTGGGCTAGGGGCATAGAGGAAGGCAACAGGCCTTCAACATCGAAAGGGCCAGGCAAGCCATGACTGGCAGAGAAGGGGAGGGCACCAGAGGAAGCAACATCACTGGTGCGGCTAAGGGCCACTACCACAGCTACAGTCCGCACATCATCTGTGTCACCTGACAGGAGACAGTGGTCGATGGGGCCCTCTCAGCTGTGAACAGCTCTGTTGGGGAGGTGTCAGCCACGCCACCCCAGAAGGAAGAGGATGCTCAGAGCCAAGGCCAGGTGTGTGTCCCTGTGGAGGATGACACATCAGACATACCTGCCACACCCAGTCCCCCAGCATCACCCCAGGTCACACCATTTTACTCCACCTATGACAGCACATGACCAGTCTGGAGGGGAGGCAGGTCAAGGGAGCATGAGCCCCACAGAGCACCCACACGAATTTGCACATTTCACACATGCAGCATCCACCTCCACTGGTGTCCTGGATGGGGGTGCAGCAAATGGAACATACAGTGCAGCGCCAGGAGGAGCTGACAGCCCTAGTCAGGCAGTTTGTGTCCGACGGTGCCCATTCAAGGCAGGAGGGGTGGGACAACACTGCGTCCCTGAGACAGGCAATTGAGGCCAGTACCACACACACCTGCAAGGAGGTGTCTGCTCTGAGGCAGGTCCTATGCCGCATAGCGGATGCCATGGAGGCAGAGCATCCTGTATCGAGACAGGAGCAAGCGGGCACAGCTTCATCATGTAGCTCAACTCAGACCAGCCCCCTTCACAGGTCTGCACGCACCTTGCGGTTATCGGACATGCCACAACCAGGTGCAGGAAGTGGACAGAAGTAGATGGGGCAGCCTGATAAAGGCAAATGATGCAGTAACCTGCTGCATTTGCTTGGACACCTTGTGTGGGGGAGTTGTGGGGGCAGGAGGGAGAGGGTGTGTGGGGGAGTTGTGGGGGGAGGCGGAGGGGGAGAGGGTCTGTGGGGGTGTTGTGGGGGGAGGGGGAGAGAGGGTGTGGGGAGTTGTGGGGGAGGGGGAGGGGAGAAGGTGTGTGGGGGAGTTGTGAGGGTAGGGGGAGGGGGGAAAGAGTGTGTGGGGGAATTGTGGGGGGAGGATGGAGAGGGTGTGTGGGGGAGTTGTGGTGGGAGAGGGTGTGTTTGAGGTGGAGAGTATGAGCACTTTGCACAATTTAACAGTTTAATAGACCCATTGTGTAGCAGAAAAAATACTTGAGTGGACATTCCTCATTGCATATGTGTCATTTATTGGTCTACAGTGCATAGTGTACACACCCAGTGCCCTCTGTACCACTTTAATGGCATCCTCTGCACCCATGTGCATCAGAAATATTGTGCAATCACAGAGTGGCGCACAGCACGTCCCTCCTGTGCATCGGCAGCACGATGATGTGCGCCCACATCTTCTTCATCCCCTTCTTCATCCCCCTGTGGTTGCTGTTCATTGTCTGGGGGCAGGGGCATGTTCCGTTGGATACACATGTTGTGCAGCATGACACATGCCATGATGATCTTGGCCACCTTCTCATGGCTGTAGAGGAGTGCCCCACCCGACTGGCTAAGGCAGCGAAAACGTGTCTTTAACAGGCCAAAGGCCTGCTCGATGATCACACGGGTACGGGTATGGGAACGATTGTCATCCTCCTCATGCCTGTTCTGCAGGTTTCGGACAGGGGTGAGGAGCCACGGCTTCAAGAGATAGCCACTGTTACCTGCATCAGAGCAGAATCAGGTATGTGTTATCCGATTCATGATGGACAGCTGTACTTATCACACATGCCTGCAGATATTTGTTGGTCACATGCACATGTCCCTGGTTGTATGCACACATTTTTCCTTTCCTCAATGTGTGCTGTCCCATGGTCTTATGGTGTGGATTGCATCTTCAAGATGATACCCGGGGTACACTGCCTTGATGTTGCTCATGCATTGTGAACGCATACCACTGTGTTTGTGATACATATGTGATGTGTAGTGTTATGTATGATTTTCTTACTGGCAGCGTTGGAAGTAGTCTCTGCATAATTTTGCATTCAGTGTAGATTATCACCATTGTGACATGCTGCACCACTGTGGTGGTGACCCTGTGACAAGCAGTGGATTCCCTTGGTGGTTTTGCTGTGTGCACTCTCATGGATGCTTGTCCTGTGTGGTGATTTGCTGCAGACATTTACATTGTGAATAGTCACAGCATGTTGCTGGATTGTGTTATGGAGGGTGAGGTCCGATGATGGGTGGTGAACGTGTTGTGGGATGTGGGGTGGTTTAAAGTTTGCCATGTTGTGATAGGTGTGCAGCTTACTTCATTGCTATGAGAATTGGTGGTCATGTTCAGTTTAGGATGCTTTGGGGCACAGTGTTTTGGGATGTGGACATTGTGCTGTCACCACAACAATGACACCATGGTGGTGTGTGCAACTCTCGGTCCGTTTCACTGCCATGTGCCTGTCATGCAACTTACCAAGCAGCCAGGCACGTCATCCTGCATGTCGCTCCATGTAGCATGGTAACGTGGATTTCCGCAGGACCTTTGAGTCATGAGTTGATCCGGGAAATTGGGCACAACAATGTGTGATGATCTTGCTGGAGTCACATACCATCTGTACATTGATTGAGTGATATAGCTTACGGTTGTGGTACAACACCTCCAGTGCATGTGGGACCACCAATCTACATGGGTGCAGTCAAGTGCAGCAATAAAATTTGGCGTTCCTTCCAGTGCATGGAAGCCAACTTTAGTGTCAAAGATCTACTGGGCAGTCCGTGGTAGAGATATGTAGTCCCTTGTTTGCTTCAGGAGGGCATCCAGCACTTGGTTCAGCATGCGAGAAAATAAGGGTTGTGAAATACCATGCATGTTCCCCATTGTGTGCTGGTAGGTGCCTGTGGCCAGGAAGTGGAGCACAGACACTACCTTCAGTAGAGGGGGGATGGCGGTGCGTATTTCAATCAGGCTGACAATGTTGTCGTGTATCATGTCCACAATGGTGGTGATGGTGTCCCGGTCCTGACGGTACAGGGTGTGGATCTGCTCAGGGGTTAGGTTGAATGGACTGGCTCTGATGCGAGGGATTGGGGGCTGCCTCCGTGGTACCACTGGCTGCACTAGTGGGGCTTGCTGGGCCTGTCTCACCCTCCTTCTCCTCCTGCGTCTCCTCTGTGGTGCCTCTTGTTGTTGCTGGTGTTGCAATGCAAGCATGTCCTCCAGCCCCAATATTGCTACTACAAGTGGAATCATTTTGGTGTGGTGAGGGGTGTGGTGTGTGGGTGTGCTCTTTTTGTGCTGGGCCAGACTCCATTGCCACCACCTGTACTGATGGTGTGCACCTGTGGCAGATGGGAACACTGCACATAGCTGTTTGCGGGTGGTCCACGATGCCGGTATTGCCGGCATCCCGGTACTCCTCATTACCGCCTTCATTATGCCAGTATTTGCATGTCCGCCTGACTTGTGATGTCCTCCTGTTAGCGCCATCCCGCTATTTGCGGGCCCAAGGGCTGCGTGCCCGTGCGCATGCCGGTACGGGGGAGCAAGCTATCAGCGGTGGTGCTAATACCGGCTTTGCCGATACGGCATCGTTTTTCCATTACCTCCAACCTCGTAATGACCCCAAGTGTGTTGCATGTGCCAAGGGTTCTCCTCTCTCTCCACCTCACCTCTGCTCTTCAAAGGTACGCAAGACCCTTACAGCTGGTGTTACTGTGTCCTGAAATGCAGTTTAAACGTTTTTAGATAATGTGTAGGTCCATTGCAGGGAGACCAGGAAGATAAAATTTTAAGCAACAGCTTAATTGGCTACCAATAGGGCAAATATCTACACTCAAGGTGATGACTGTAGCCCAAAAGCATTTCCAAGAAAATAGCATAGATTATTTAAGAAGCTATCCACTATTATACACCATTTTAAATCCGTCCATTTGGTGACTCCCACATTTTCACATTTTCCATAATCAGGATAGAAAGAGTGCAGAAGCAAAACTGTATGCATTCAGATGACACTTTGACATTTCTCTTAAACCCTCAATTCCAAGGTCTAGTCAGCCTCCCCTCCTTCAGAAGAGCTTTAAATACATTGCTGTTCAATGAAGCCTTTGACTGTCTATTCTGTGGTGATCAAACTACAATTTTCCTTTTCAGAAGTGTGCCACATGATCTGCCCACAGTATAAGATTCACTGACCTAAATGATGTCCATACAAGTAGTTGAGTGTGACAACCACCAATAGATAATGTACTAGAGGGACCTTCCCCATTTAATCCCATAACACAAACACCCTATATTGCTACAAAGTGCACAGACGGAAACACGTTGGTGTTTAAGAAAAATAAATACATGAAAAATACAAACTTTAAAGCATATTACAGGGTGTCACTGTGCCAATTTTAAAATAATCATTGTGCCTATGCATTTGGCACCTATTTGAAATTAGTGTTTAAAGGCAGTTTACTTGAATAAGAGGCCAACGCTAAACAACGTGGACTAACACCTACCTATAAATTCACATCAAATAAAGTATCTGATCATCCTTCACCAGCAACGTTAAGATCCAAACAATCTCTGAGAGCCCAAAATAAGATAGAAGGTAAGAGGACCATGGATAATGTGGCTCGTAAACCCAACTTTCAGGATCCGTGAACTACATTCCTTGGAAGTCACTGACCATGTTTGAATGATAAAGAGTGTAATAGACAGCCCCTGCATGTACCTCAGCTTTAACAACACACTAACCTAGCTATTCACAAACAGAGGGAAGACAGAACACTCTAAAATCCTATTGCAGGAGATCCTGGAGGGTTCCAGGCAATACCAAGCAGAATGATCAATTGATAAAAAATGTAATGTCCAGATAAAGAATTCCAAAAGGGGAGAGTGAATATAAATGAGAGTAATTGTCAACTAGGAATTAGTTAGAAATTAAATATATGTTAAATGCATATTAGAGTCTGAAGCAATAGAAAAATACACACAAACAAAATCTCTATTCACGTCCCTGTGGAGGCTTTAATATGTCCAAAATCAAAGTTCAGGCAGGGTGAATAGTTGACCTGTCATATGTGTGATAGCATTTGAACCTATTGCAGAAGATCTGGTTTATGTATGGACACCAGTCTGGTAGTACGTTGATTCAAGCAGAAAAAGGAAAGAGTCAGTGTCTGATTGCATCTCTATGTTCTTGGATATGGGCCAAGATTCTCCATCTGATGAAGACTTGAAATTAAAGGAAACCTGAGTCAGTTGGATCTGTCAGACCTAAATGCAGGATGCTTGGTCCATTGTTGTCTGGAACAGGCAGTTACAATAAGGTGTTCAAGTGTTGCTCATTTAGATCAAATTGGTATCTTGCGTGGATTCTCAGGATTGTTGAATCAGATTAATGGATGGTTGAGGTAGAACATTTTTGTGATAATAAAAGTTCTCTACTTGGCATCATGCACTGTTGTAGCCTGAATACTTAGCCTGAAACATGTTTCAGCTAGATTATTTGTGACTGTTAGAGCATTTCAGTTCTTCTCTGGCTGTCTCCCATGAGTTGTCCTCAATGTTCTTTGAATTATTAACAAAGATGTAGATCTTCTCGAATCAAAGATTCTATATGGTAATTTAACCTGTTAGGCCTCCTGGAGCAGTTGGGGATAGCTCTGCAGCACGTTCTGGCACCTTAATTTAGGGTTTCTTGATTTCAAAATTGTGAGGACTTCATTTGCTGGAATATCACAGTTTCTAGTTAAACATGTGATCCCAGTGTCCTACCGTTGATGCAATGGTGATCAAGCTATAAATGCAAACTCATTTAGGTGATTTGGCATTTTCTATTCTTAAATCACTTGTCAGTCCTGGCAATATCAAATGGGAAGGTAATGGGACACCTAATAAGCATTGAAGTGTATGACCCAATGTTGTCATTCTGATAAGGGCAGCTCTCTTGACAATTAGTGTCCACTTTAAACTCACTAACGGACCAATTATGGAGACGCCTAAAATGAAACAAAGTACATTTTTACACATTTAAGACGACAAAATTAATTAAACATGTCTCTATAATCAAGTAAAAAAAATGTCCTTACTGGCTTCCTGGTTGTACCACAGTTCAATAATAATTTGTTGAGGGTTTTTTAATACCAAAGAAAGCTTAAGAAGCTACTGGCATGGTAATGGATTGTGAGAGAACCCCAGTTCACAATTAACTGCTCTTTTTCCCTCCTATTATTTATTTATTATTTCCAAATAATACATTCAAAAATCCATAACTACCTAGAAACTAACATCCTTCTAGGCCGAGGACAAACTGGGTTTAGACCAAAACATGGTACTGAAACATTCCTGATTGATCTAAAAATTCATATGGATGAATTGAAAGATAAAAGAATCCTGGCTCTCTTACTCAAACTATCAGTGGCCTTTGATCTGTTTGACCATAAAATCCTTACCTGACACCTGACCTGCTCAGCTACCTTCTAACGAAAGCCGCTGCCCGGATTCAGTCTTTCCTAGCAGACAGCACTTTGAGGGTTTTCGCACCGTCAGTCTCCACCAACCCGCCCCCAATCTCCATCGGATACTGTGTGTCCCCAACACTTTACAATATTTTCACAAAGCTCCTATTCGACCACCTGGATGATTTGGGTGTCATCTACATGAACAATGCAGATAACACGCAAATCCTCCTCACATTGTCAGGTTCCTACGATAAAGACTGTAAACCGTTGAACAAAATCTTCCCAAAAATTCAGGAATTGATGGCCACCCATGTCTTCTGTCTGAACAACGACAAGACCAAACTACTGCTCACATGCTCATGTCAATAAACTGAACAGCCAATACACTACCTTCAACATCGACGGTAACAACATCAAAGTTTCTAATGAAGTGAAAACTTTAGGCATCTAAGTGTATTCCACCTTCTCCCTCACCAGACAGGTAAATGCCACAGCCTCCACCACTGCATATACTACCAAATTGATTAATGCCTGTAAGCCTTTCTTGTCTACCAACAGTTGCATCTCCCTAGCCAGAGCACTTATTCTATCAAAACTGGACTATTGTAATGCTCTGTGTCTAGGCACCAACAAACGTAACCTGAAGGAATTAAAAGTTCTCCAAAATAATGCACTGAGACTGCGCTCAACATCCCGAGAGCCAACCATATTTCTGCAGCAAGACGGAATGCCAACTGGCTCCCCGTGCAGGATAGAATAGACTTCAAACTCTAGCGATCGCACGTAAAGCCTATCGAACTCTGTCCCAAAATACCTTGTTGACAAATTCACCAAAAGCCACTCAATCAGGCCCACCAGATCCCAGTACACGCACTATCTAAATATCCCCAGATATAAATTTAAAAAATCAGGTGAAACTAGCTTCCCAGTGCATGCAGCCAAGCTGTGGAACTTGCTGCCGGTCTCACTACGAGCGGATCCATCCTTCGGGATATTCAGGAACAATTTAAAATCCTGGCACTTTGACTAGCCGGTCCAATGTTGACAAATGCACCTGGCACAACTTGTCACTCTGCTTATGTATAATTGCATAGATCTGTAATCTGTAGCGCTGATTGGCTTACTAGCCAATCATCGCTACGGTAAGGCGGCAGCCGTCCTTCGGCAAAGGCCGAGGATAATGCCCTGTTTGCCTCCTGTTTGCCGCACTGTGCCGGCGTGCATCTCTGGACATATCCATCATTGGTGAGCATCGTCTGACTCTTCTTATAAATATGTTAGCTTGAAGCAAAGCGCTGCTAGCCTCAACTCAAGTCCTGTAAATACAATGGAATTAGCATAGCATAGGTCTGCCCCCATCCTCCTATATCTTCAGCGTGCTCCCGGTACAACTCAGCACCTCAGCTTCCAACCCACCATACGCCTTGTATTACATGTTACTCGGGCAACTTACCACTTTGGTGCCCATGCCCGATTCACCCTTGCCCCTAACAACAGCACCTCCACCCACAACCTGCTAAGTTCATTGTATCGCGTCAGCTAATCCACTCAAAGACTCCCTCCTGGGCCCCTTGTTATGACCAAACATTTTGCCGGCATGAACCTTGCTAAACAACATCCTATGCCTGCCCTATAATGTGTATGAAACAGGTGGTGGTGCCGGAAACACGAGAGCAACTGAAGAACAAGGCAAAGGGTATTACATCAAAAATTCATTTTATTTTGTTATAGATTGTAAAAAGTCTTTAATTAATTAATTTTGTAAAACACATCCTATATAACAGACAATCATACATTCATTCATACTAAAACAGCTCAATACAGCTCTAAAAATAGTACATTTACATTTTTTAAAGGGAAATGTGAAGAAAGTGCAACAACTGTTCCATTGTTAGGATCAAAATTACGCTTTCTAAAAAATGGAATGAACCATTAGCATTGAACACTGGAAGTGTTGTTGACATTTCCATTACACAGAATTTGTATCTGTTTGCTTTTGATCCCATGAATTGTTTTTTTAGAAAGCGTAATTTATATCCTAACAATGGAACAGTTGTTGCACTTTCTTCACATTTCCCTTTAAAAAATGTAAATGTACTATTTTTAGAGCTGTATTGAGCTGTATTAGTATGAATGAATGTATGAATGTCTGTTATATAGGATGTGTTTTACAAAATGAATTAATTAAAGACTTTTTTACAATCTATAACAAAATAAAATAAATTTTTGATGTAATACCCTTTGCCTTGTTCTTCAGTTGCTCTCGTGTTTCCGGCACCACCACCTGTTTCATATGTATTGTTTTACCTCTAGGTGCCGGGTTTGGAGGTTCCCACCATTGTTTGTTGGTTTACCCTATAATGTGGCCCGTTGTACAGCGATTGTGCAATGCTTAACCTGCACGATACTGCAACACATTGTCAACGTATTTTTAATCTCTGCTTTGTATGCTTTCTCATCATTTTGGGCATGTATAACGCACAACTTAGATGGTACTCGGAATATTTAAACTAACTTTCCTCAATGTATAACGTATGCCTCAATGTACCACGTATTGACTGCATGTTATTGCACCACATTGCCAACGCATCCCTGATGAACTGAGCATGCATCTGCATTTTCTAAACTAAGGTATATCGCTTAGTCCGCAAATTCACCTCACTGTTACCTACTGAATGTTCCAATCTAATGCACCTTGTGACCTTGTGACTTGGCCCGCTGCATCATACCTGATTGTATTAGCCTATTTCATCCTGTGACCCAGTCAAATACCTGATTGCCCTAGCCTATTATACCTGTGACGTACTGAATGTTCCAGCCTATTGCACCTTGTGACCTGACATGCTGCATCCTACTTGCATCCTACTTGCACTGTTCTAACAGCCTTGTGTTCAAATGAGTAACCTATCTGTACTGGCCTGACTATTGAGCTGCCCTAGCCTATTACTTCCTAGCACAATAGACCCACTGCTCTCTTGATTACGTCTGCCCACTTCATTCCTGCAATCCCTCCTGTACTGGCCTGACTACTGTGCAAACCTAGCCTAATACACCCTATCTGTGCTGGTCCTCTGTACTATCGAATGTCTTAGGTCATTGCATACCTGTGATCCTATTTGCTCTGGCCTACTTTCGTTCAAATGTACTAACCTATTGCACCTGTGAACTGACCCACCGCATCTTATCTGCACTAGCCCATTGATTAATAAGTGAACCAGTCCACTGCATCACTACTTGATAAGTATTGGCCTTTCACGATCTAGCCCCAGAAAGTACAGTCAACTATAGCATAACATACAACCTAGACCACAGCATCACAAAGAACTAGCCTGCTGCCTTACTACCAACCGGTGTTATGCTCACAGTACTAGCCTCTGGACTATGGTGTACTACACACTAATCATGGCCACTGTCCTCTCTCTCCTTAATACAATCCCTCCACCAGACAACCACCTCCTACTGCACCCAGACTCGCTGAAACAACCCTCTTACACACTCATTTAGCCCGCTACTGACAACAATTGTAAAACTCACCTCCCCCCCGAGTTCCACCCTTAGCCTCACCAAATGGATTAACCGCTTTGCAGCCGCCCCCGCTCCCTGGACCCCATGCACAGTGGA
Organism: Ambystoma mexicanum; assembly: GCF_040938575.1. Taxonomy (NCBI): domain Eukaryota; kingdom Metazoa; phylum Chordata; class Amphibia; order Caudata; family Ambystomatidae; genus Ambystoma; species Ambystoma mexicanum. Next base: position 849,153,269 of record NC_090935.1, read on the forward strand.
GGCAAGGAAGCTCAAACTCAGCTCAAGGATCCCGCCACAGAGGACTCCCCATTGGAGAACCCGCCAACCATGCCTGCCACAGCAACCTCCCACTGGTACACCTCCTCTCCCACTCTCCACGCCCAATACTCCTGAAATTCCAAGTTCAGATAAACATCCCAACCATCTTTAAGGATCTGGATACAACCAAGCTAGTGAATCTTTATAAAAATACTCTTGAGGCTGCTGTGAACAGCATCACCCTCATCGAACTATCATCCAACTATCCAAAGTTCATTCATTCAGAATGCAAAAAGAGCAGCAGAAACCCTCTGGAAATATCACCCAACCCAACCAACAAGGCCCTCTTCACCACAGCAGCCACATCATACAAATCTGCCATGCTTAGTGCAAAAAAGGAAACCTATGACAACCGCATCCATAATGCCAAATCCAACACTGAAGAGCTCTTTAGTATTCAGGGAACTAGAGTCACCAGCACCATCCTCGGAAACCTGCTCTAAAGACGCAACCTGGTGTGCTAACATTCAGAAAGCCCTTGCAGACAAAATTGCTCTACTCCAATCCAAAAGAGAAAAAGAGCAGCCTGGCCAAGAATGACCCCCCCCGCCATCCCACCGCTTAATACTACAGATTGCCCACCTTTCTCCTCCTCACCAGTCTCAGCTAAAGAAGTGGAAAGAATCATTAAAAGTCTCAAACAAGGTGATCTCTGCCCAGCTACACTCATTCAGGAAGGTGCAAAGGAGCTGGCCCCTTTCATCTCAGCGCTAATCAACTCCTCCTTCGAGCCCAACATGGTACCCAAAAACCTCAAGGAAGCCTTGGTCATGTCCCTCTTAAAATAAAAACAACCTACATCCTAACATTCCCACAAACTATAGGCCCATCACCACCGTTCCCTACATCCTAAAGATTTTAGACAGAGTGGCCTACCTCCAGATCCAAAAAAAACCTGAAGGATCACAACCTACTAGGCCTTAGAAAGTCTGGCTTCAGGCCCAGACATGGTATGGAAACAGCCCTCCTGGATCTCAAATTCCAAATGGACGAGGCTAAGGACAATGGTAACCTTGCCATGCTCCTGCTGTTAGACCTGTTGACGGCTTTTGATCTGGTCGACCATCAAATCCTCACTAATCACCTGTCTACAGCAGTGGCCTTCTCCAGCAACGCCTCTACCTGGATACAATCCTTCCTGTCCAACCGCACCACCAGGGTCTTTGCACCCTTTGCCACTGCAGACCCGATCCCCATCCATTGCGGCATACCACAAGGCTTGTGCTTTTCTCCAATGCTTTACAACATCTTCACCAAGCTCCACTTACACCGTCTTGACAACCTGGGTGTCACATACGCCAACTATGCAGAGTGCACACAGGTTCTCATCACATCTCGAGGAGCTATGAAGACGATTGTAAAAAAAATCAACAAGATATACCTGAAAATCCAGGCGTGGATTGCAAATCACTGCCTATGCCTCAACAACAAAACAATGGAGCTCTTGATCGTCGGCTATCAAACCCACCTCAACAAACTAGACCCCCGCTATGTCTCCATCAACATCGATGGAAACCCAATCAAAGTGGCCAAAGAGATCAAAACTCTGGGAGTCTACCTAGACTCCACAATGTCTCTTAAGAAGCAGGTGAACTCAACTGCATCCTCTGCGGCCTACACTAACATACTAATTAATGCCATTAGTATACTAGTATACTAATACTAATTAACGGTGGCGTAATTAACTCCATGGTCCCTTAGCGCCATGTATTTTAACACCTGCTAAAAGCAGGTGTTAAGTCTGCCATGGCACTAAGGGACCTCGTACTCAGGCGGTAAGGGTCGGCGCTGTTAACGCCGCCGTAAAACCCTTACCGCCTGAGTCGTAATGAGGCCCAAAGTGTTTTAAAGTATATTTGTTGAAAATGTTAAGTTTATTTAGAAAAGACAATTTTAAACAAAGTGTTTTAAAGTGAACTGATGTCAGCCACAGTACTTCAAAGGCACATTCCACAGTTTGCCCCAAACAAAGGTGTCTTCCCTTTTGCTCTCTGCCCAGGAACTCTCAGTTAGATGCTAATGAAAGGGGGTTTGGCTCTGCTTCTCTGAGGAGAGACAATAGCCTTCCTGGACTGAAAGGGAATGGAAATTCAGGTGTCAACAGAAACAACTGCCAACAGCAAGAGAGCTCTGGACTGCTCTGGGCCCAGCAAACCATGGAGGCGGGACCAGACAGATATGTGGATTTTAAACCACAAGGAAATATCTTTTTGAAAAAGACTCATAGAGAACTGTGCAAACATTGTAAAAATCTGTAATTTATAGGTTGTTAACATGAAAATTCTGCTCACAGTTTGAAACTACTCTGAACTCTGTGCGATGTTCATAGACAGGACTACCGAAATTGTAATTTTATAGCAATTGTGATAATGCTAGAAATATGAAACTTCACAGGATTATGCCCAGATGTCATGCACATACATGTACAAAAATGTGGACAGATCTGACACTGGGAACCCAACCAAAAGCACAAAAAACTGTCAAATTTGAACCGAAGCCCTCACTAAGATGGGACTAGGACGGATATGCGCTCTATTAAATCTGTGATATTAATATGTATTGTTAGCAATTAGGTTGTATTGTAAATATGATTTATGTGAAAAATAGATATACTGTACAAAAACAAAGGGGAGGTACTCCCTGGATTGTAAAATACTGCATCATCACGAAACCATGTGTTCCTTCTCAAATCAGGAGAGAGGACAGACCCTAACCAATAGGATTCCTAGAGGGTGTGCCTAGTATAATTCTGTCTACCCACCCCTTAGGGAAATACATAAATAGGGACAGTTTAGGACCTAGAGAGACACAGATTCACCCATCAACTGATTTACTGGTGAAGAGCTCTGCAGGAGAAACCCATATCCAAGACTCCAGAACTTTAAAAGCAGAGAGGCCCAGTTCTAAAGCTGAACCCTTCTCAGTTGGCCTTTACAATCTTGAAACCTGATTTTCCCCAGCCTTTCAAGTGGCAAACCAAAAATTTAACAGCCTGTCGGTGCTGTTTCTGCTTTTTTTGCCAAGAACTCTTGCTAGAATCCAGAGATCGAAACCAGTAGAGCAGAGCTGTAACCTGATAGCTGCAACCCAGAACCAGCCCGTCAGATCCAGTCCAGAGGCGGTGCAGTGTCCAGAGTGCTGTGCTGAGTGCAGAATCCAGGTGCCCTGCATCCTGTGCGGTGGGCTAGCAGAATTCCAGTCCAAAACCTTTGACCAGATCTTTTGACGGGCCTATTCGAAACCATAGTTGTGAGTATCTATAGCATAGAGTTGTCCATAGCCAGTATCTTATCCTTAAGTAATCCTATCCAACCCATTCTATCATATCCAGAACTGCATTGTAGAAACTCTTTTGTTTTTCCTGAATCTTTCCCTCATCCTATATAGACCTTAGATAATTGTAGTGATAATATCATCTGCGCTAATATAGTTGCTGAAGAAAGACAAGTGTCTCGGCGGGCATAAGTCAGAACAGAGGCGCCGCTGATCTGGTGGCTGTTCCGTTGGGTATCTTGTATCTTCATAGCCTCCGTAGTGTAAAGAAATTCCGGTTTGTAATTCAAAAGTGCATCTTTCGTTTGAAAATCTTGACTCTTTCTGAGAAAAATCGACCTCTACTAAAACCTTCATAACCTCCGTACCGTACATGCTAAAAACGAAATCTAAGAGTCAAATTGAAGCTAACATCCTCAGCTTTCTAACAAACTCCTTTTAGTTTTCCTGCAATCGCGTTTCTCATGCGTTGAAAAAGTTGCCGCAAATGTTACGTTTGGCTCAATTTCATCACGTGTAAAACAGCTATTCTTTGCATACAACCTCAGAATTCAGTTTTCAATCTGCTAATCATCCAATCATCATTGCTAGTGCTTACCTGAAACTATATAAAGTGGCTCACACTAGTTTTGAATCCAATTTAGAGAATTAAATCAATTTTTCAGTGTTTTTCCCATTCCTTCCAAACCACATTCAAAAGCATTCGACCTGTTTTGAAATCATTCCTGTTTCTCTCTATGCTTGCTGGGGGAATTGAGATTGAAACTGCATTTGTTGAGTGTTTATTCTTGAAACCTGTGTTCTCTCCTTCCATCTCTTTATACTGCATATTGGGGGGAATTGAGTAGTGTGCAGGGGGAAAAAGTGACATTGCATTTGATTGAACCCATATCAAGCACTATTCTATGCTGCATTATTTTACTTATCTATACTCCTTCTGGTTAAAGAGATTGTTGATTGTGGTGACATCACCCAATGGTGATCATTGTATAAATATTAATAGTGTGATATATATGTATTGTTCAAATTCATAAAATACATCTTTTAACTTTGCAAAACAGCCTGCTTCCTGGTTCAGTGAGACCAGGGGGATTCAAAGAGAGGGGTGTGATATAAGGGAACATCATTCAGAAACAAAAGAACTTATAGACAAAAATATATAATTAAGGGTTCCAGCTGTGCATCACATGCTAGGCATTGACTTAGGTGGAGTGCCGGGTTGAAATCACTTACACCAATATTTAAAATGCCAATGACAAGTACTGAACAATGTCAGTCATGTCACTTTTGAGGCTGGCCTTCATCAAGTAGTGGTTGTACAATCAGTGGATGGGCCTGCAAGTCAATAAAAGAACAGACCTATTATCTTTCAATGCTTGATATGTTTTCTTTACAATGAACAAACAATTATGAAAGCACAGCTAATCATATACAGTGGCTGCTGACGAATTTCTTATTGGAGAGGCACACAAATGTCCTATGAATATGTGGGAAAGACCATGCATACGGGCGGAGCCTGAACACACCATGAGAATGATTTAATTTTTTTTATTTTTTATTATTGTATTTGGTTTATTCAAACCTTTACAAATCAATGAATATACAAAACTCATAAAACTCATAAAAACAGACTTTCAAATCAATATAAGAGCAATTTGCAACTCATTAAACAACGAGTACATTTCATAATTTTCGAAGTTAAAATCATATATCTCATATCCTTGTTTAAGAACATATTCATCTATATAACCTTGGTCCTCACTAGGCATTCTAGAAGACACTTACAACCTTTATATTCTGACAGTCTTTAAAGCAAGCAGTTTTGCATTTCCTTGCCCCATTCCAACTCAGACTTTGTACTTGCCGGATCTTTTGTCACGTCACTTTACAGATTATTGTTAAAAAGTCTATCACTTTGCACTTCAGTGCTGTGTTTGTCCCATGCAGCATTTCAAACCACAGTTGTTCCCTAAATACATGTGATGTATCAGATACAAATTCAGAGAAGTGAACAAGTCTTTCATTCGCCAACATAGGGCATACTAACAGCAAGTGACCTAATGTTTCAACCGCCTCTGAGTTTTCACAGAATCTACATGAATTCCTGTGCACAGTGCTTAATTTTTTAGCGTGACAGATTTCATTTGCATTTAGAACATTGAACCTAAATCTCATCACACTGTTTCAGAGTTTCCTAGATGGATACTTTGTTAAATATGGTTCGAGTTCAGGTAGCTATTCCCACATGGATACTACTTGATTGTATAGCTTTGAATTCATAATCACTACATTGTTATTCACCCAATCAAAAGCTTTCTTCAATGTTTTGATCTTTGTAGGTTTCTCTAAGAGACACTTCATTGAGACACCAAGATTAAATAAAATATTCTTCACTTCTAGTTCTAAATCCGTCATATATTTCTCCGTTACATCATCATTTATTATTTTATATAATGAATTAGGCCCAGCCAAAATGCATTTTCTGTACAACATCACTCTTTTACATTCCATTATGCATTTTAGTGAACAGAGACCGAACTCATATTTTATGACTTCTAATGGTGTACACTTTGGGATGAAAAATAATACTTTTTTCCAAATTGATGCTTCTATATTTTTTAGTATAGGAGTCAGTTTCATCGGATAGAATTCCAAACCATATGTTAGCTTCAGTATGACCTTTAGCATATAGAAATCTCTGCATCCCTTCATTGTAAATTTGCCAAACTTCCTTTCAATGGCTTTTTGTTGATTTCCAGACTCTTTCGCCTTAGATTCTAAGCATTTTTTTGCAAAGCCTACCGTCATGTTACTTGCAAAGGTATAACCTAAATATTTTACGGCTTTCTGCAATCTTAACTTGGTTCCTTCCACACCCACACTGGCTTTGAGCTTACACTGTTACATTTCCCCAAATTTATTACAACAGTTTTTGTAGGATTAATTTTCAGTTTTAAGTCTTTAATGAAAGCCGAAAAAGCATCTATTAACCTCTGTAACCCTATCTTTGAGCGATCCATTAACAAGAAGTCGCCAGCATATGAAACACAATTTACCACAGTCCCCCCGATCCTGGGTGGTAACATCCCAACAGCTTCTAGTTTAGCATTGGCTCCTGAGACATTGAGATTAAACAAAATCGCCGCCAAAGAGCATCCTTGCTTCAAGCCATTTCTAGCACTTATTTCTCTAGACATCAGTCCTTCATTGTTTAGCCTAACTTTTAAGACTGTATTTGTGTAGAGGTGAATGATCATGCAAACAGACCGCTTTCAATTCCTAAGGCAATAAGCCTTTGCCATAGTATCGGTCTGTCAACCATGTCAAATGCGGCCGTTAGGTCCATGAAGGCCGCGTACAATGGCACAGACTCACTTTTCTTTGCCTTACTTTGCAACAATGCTACTAGCAGACCCCCAGCATCCGTCCCTAAGTCCTTCCTAAATCCAAACTGCCTCGCGTCTAGAATTTCTTTCTCCTCCATCCATTTCAGGAGATTTTCCAATATCAGGGCTGCAAATATCTTTGCCTCTGATTAAGGATATTGGCCTGTAATTCTTCGGACACTTCCTATTACCTTTTTTGAATATAAGTATAACATGCGAAAGTTTCCACGAAGCAGGCATTGTTTGGGTCTGGAAAACATTGCTAAATATAAAGTGCAATATTCTGGCCCAAAGCTGGCAACTCTGTTTAAGTATATTACCTGATCGGTTATTGGGACCAGGAATGGCCGATGGTTTTAATTTTTGAATCATTATCATTATTTTGTCCACTGAAACATCTAATTCCCAAGTGCCTTCCTTCCATTCTATTTCTACTATACTTTCAGTCAAGGGAGCATACAGTTTCTCAAAAAAAGTACACCATATTAACTCACTGATAGGATTCGTAATTAGTTGTGCTTGTGATGCTTCGGTGCCATTGATAAGAGCCCAGTAATTCCTAGAATTGGTCTCCTTCATCGCGCTTATCATGGCTTCTGCATCTTTCTGCTCTAGGTGGGCGCGATGGTATATCCTCCAGTTCTTATAAGCTTGTCGGCATACTCTTTCTTGGTCTTTTCTCATTACGGGAGGCAGGTTCAGTTTTTTGATAACACGTAATTGCTTATATAACACAGCTCTATGTTCGTTAACCTCTAAATCGAAGACATGCTTGCTAATCCTTTTACTGATGACTTGCCCTGTGTTTGGTTTCTGTATCAGAGCTAGATTTGTGACCAGTAACTCGTCAAACGCCTCAATAGAGTATGTTTCTATTTTTTGTTCCATGGATCTTGTCTCATAATCATGCCACATCATATTATTAAATTTATTTACCTTACAGTTGTTCTATTTGATCCTATTTCCTCTCACATTGACATATATTTGGACACAAAAGGCATTTCTGTTTTTATCTTTTTTCTCAAGGTTCAGGTTAATTGATAACATTGCATGATCACTTTCAGGCCTCAACTGTACCAACATATTTTCTGAGTCCTTAACCAACTTATCACTCACAAAAATATAGTAAATAATTGAAGACTCTCCCCGTGCATGCCATGTACACTTATCATTAAACACCATTTCCAATCCACATGCTCTTATGGAATCAAGCCAAAGCGCTCCTCTATATCGTTTGTCTCCTTTTTTTGAGGCGGTGGAACCCTTCTCTCCTAGAAACCATGCCATTTCTATGCCAGATAAGTTACAATCTGCATTCATGTCACCTGCTATTATGACAAAACCGCCTGGGGCATATACAAGCCATTCCTCAATTAACTCATTTACTTCTTCTAGCATCTTCTCTAGCATTTGGTCTTCATATTCTCCACAGTTCCAATACACATTTATTACCATTAGACCCACCCTACCATTTAGCATTTTTTAAATAATGATTTGAAATTATACATTTTACAACACACTTTCTATGAAAACATTGGTAAATGTCAAACAGTATGCAGTCAGTTTTGTATGGTAAGTGTAGAATGTCAGAAGAAGGAGTCAGACACATGTCTGTAATATCTAAATGCCTTCTGTACTACACAAATACTCCTTATGATGATCTCCTCTGGTACTGAAATGTCTGTTTCATGTGTTTCTGCAGCTCTTCCCAACAGTTGGTGGGTCGTATTTTCTTGAGCAAACTACCCTCAATATTATTGTCTTGACAATAGTGTCTTAAACACTTTCCTTTCCCTATGGGTTGTTCCTCTGACTATTGGCTTTCAAAGTTCCCCACCTCTGAGATGGCTTTACCAAGTTCCTTGTTTCATGGTGTGCTTCACTTTGTACTCCTATCTCACAATACATTTCACAACTTTTCTTACAGGGGTCTCCCCTCTCTTGAACAATTGTTTCCCTTGAAATCACTTCTTGGGCTTTACTCTCTCTTCCACGCGATAGTTGTTTCCACTTTCTTAATGTTTCACAATCTTTTTTTTAGGCTTTTGAATATCTCCTCAAATATCTGTTTCTCCTCAGTCATTATTCCTTGAATCATTTATCACAATCATAGTCTCTTTGCTAAATTATTTGTATTCCAAGAAGCCGCCAGCTCCTCCAGCATACCTCTCTACCTGCACAAGTCTCGTTTGACTTTGTGGGTGTCGGCTCATGCTTGGGTTAGGTCAATTTCCTTTCTTTGCTTTAGCTTCTCTGTTCCTTGGTTGCTCCGGTTTCGGCTTCTCTGTAGCTCGACACATTCCCCCGAAAAGTGGCGTGTGGAAGCTTTCCTCGCTTCCTATCATCAATGTAGTTAGGAGGGGTTCAGCCCACCATGGCATCTCTGTGGTCACGCCACCTCTTCAGACAGTTGCTCTGATTCTGTCCTGACAACGGATCTCCGACTGTTTGCTGTGCTGGTCCTGTGGTTTCTGCAAATTGCCTTCCATGCTTCTCGGGGTACCGCAGGTTCGCGACTGCACTCAGCTCCACCTCTCCTTGGTGTTCTGACATCTCGGGCTTCCTCTGTATACCACTCTCTCTCCTCTGTTTGGGCCTCTTTGTCCAGTTTTCATAGCCATTTCTTCTTAAAGAGGTATCTCCTTTATTTTCAGATAGTGTGTTGGTTTACACATTGCCTACAGACAAGAAGAAGGAGGGCACAGTGTTTTGGATGCAAGGCATTCCCATGTATGCTGATAAAGTGTGCTGCAATGGGAGTTCCCTTTGGGAATGAGAGTCCGTGTCCCCTAAGGGGGAGTCACTTGCCTAGAGCCCTAGGAAAGGTCTTGTGGAGTGGGCTCATATTCCTAGCCTCATAGGGGGTGGCTCCCCCTTGGGGAAAAGGGAACAATATTCCTAATTCGTCACATATGACATGAACAAATCCAGTAGGGCTGAGGAACATTTTACAATGCAGTTTCATAATGTATTTGCCTACAACATATCGAAAGTATTCTGCCAGCGTAAAAACATTTTCGTGCTGACTCTGCTCCTGTATATCTGTGCTGGATGTGCCCACACATGTCCAGGATTGCTTCACCAGTATCCCCATGTTGGCTCTCTACATATTGTTAGTTTAAAATTCCATGTCATTCACCAATGTAGGCCAGTCTTGCTACAAAAGAACACTCACGTTGGCTTTGTCTTAAGGCCAGTAAACATGTCCTGCCGCTGTAAGAGGTCACATCCACGTTGGCTGCACCACCAATGTAGGTCAGTATGCCCACATAGGACCACCCATCACATTGGCTTTGCTAATAATGCCAGTAAAAAATGTAATTCCACAAAAAGAATACACAAATGTAGGCCAGTATGCCCATGTCAGAACATTCAGGAGCTCATGTTCAGCTTGACGTAGTGTCGACTGCATGCATACAATACATTCATTAAAGTTTAGCACATACATTTTATGCACACAACATTTTAATTCATTTGTAAGTCAGAGAGGTAGCACATAATGGAATATCCGTTTCTGCCACCTGCATACTCGCCACCAGACAAATACACCAGCATTTATGCCAATATGACATTTTCATTCTGGTGTTTATAGTGTAGATTACAACGTAAGATGCCTGCTTTAAACAGCAGCATTAAGCAGGTAGATTCTCACGAAATCCAATGTGAACCCTGTCTACGATGTTGAAATGGCAGGCAGTATTTAAGCAAAATGCTCCAAAAAGTGCAAAAGGGTGGCATAAAGGCTATTTAACAAGCATTTTAAACTTCCCTTTGGCAGTTCATGGGTCAAATCGCATTAATTGCAGAGGTGACCTTTTTGCACATGCTTGCAAAAGTAGGTTGTCTCCTCCGTGAAAGTTACATGGCCTTGAAGAATAGGTTCCAATGTCTTGATTTTGCCATAATGCCAGTCAGATTTGCTAGGCCACTGTAAGAAATCACACCCATCCTGGCTTGCTCCACCAGTGGTGGTCCCACCTCCCTTTCCTCCAATGTGCACCTGCAGTAGGCCCTCATTTCCCTTTCCACCCTCCCCACTCCCCCACACATATTGGCACTGCCTATTCACACCACGTTTTCTCCCTCATTTGTGGACCTCGTTCCCCCCACCCACTCGTTTTCACATTACATGCATGTTTATTTATGTTTTGAACACATACACACAGGGAAAAAAAGCTCTTTGTATCACACAGGAGTATACAAAAGGTAGTATAGCAGATAAACAGGAGGCAGCAAGCCTCTTATAATGGAGAGTTTGAGTGGCATGATGACTAAGTTTGAGAAGTGTTATATTGGACAGATACCAGGAGCAATACTATGGACAAATCTAAGGCAAGCAAGTGTCAGGGGGTAGGCTGTCCAGCCAGCTAAGCATAAACCGTGGCCTCAAACTAATAAGTACTACTATTGTGGGGAAAATAGAGGGAAGATTCTAGTTAGTGGTGAGGGAATGTGTAAGTAGTAAGGCTGGAGAGGTGAGTCAAGAGGATAACTCGAAGTGCACTCACAAACATACAAACACATACATTCATAAAAAAGTAGTTTGTTTTAAACACTTACCTGCTCACCACCGCTGAAGGTGAGTCACATGGGCCACCCTTCATAGTAAGCGTGTGTGAGGGTGCGCACTATTGACCCAACGATGAAAGGCTAACTGGTCCACCCATCCCTCACACCCCCGCACTCTCAATAATGTGGTTTGTTGCTTTTAGGTAGAGCCCATTGGGCTCGGCAGGAAAACATTGACAATATTTCCAAAAATGTATATGTTCAGAGAATTGTTGCTGAAGACGTTTCTCTCGTTTTCTTTTACAATAGTGTTAATTGCAAGTGCTGGGGTAGATTACACTTTTGTTGATTTTTATGCGTACCAGCTTCACTGAGATGGGCGTAGGACAGTGCGATCTGAACAATCGCTAGAATGTGTCTTGTTTCAAAACAGTGATGGCTGCATGCTTAAGTGTTCCCAAGAGAAAGACAAAGGGCCTCATTAGGATTTTGGAGGTAGCCAATGCCGCTATTTGAGACATGGCTGCCTCCAAACTCGGGTCTGGGTTCCTTGAATGAGGAATTACTGGGCCATTCCAACCTTGGAAGACCCGGTAATTCCTTATTCAATTTACCCATCCCCATTCCCACTTGAGCCCCCATAGGGCTCAATGGGAATGGGGAGGAAGCTAACAACGGGCCTGTTTATAACGGGCCCGTTGTTAGCTCCCTGGTCCCCTCGCGTCCACTGGTCCTGGACCTGAGTGGATCCCGCAAGGGAACCTCGTAATAGGGCGGAATGGGTTTAACGGAACCGGTAACATTACCGTCGCCGTTAAACCCGTTCCGCCAGGGTCCTAATGAGGCCCAAAATCTTATCTGTGAAGTTTGTGTTTGTTTTTTACCTTTCTTCTAGAAAAATGTCTAAACACACTTTTAAATAGTAACATTCTGTGAACGTGACAACTGCTCACCCGTCTCCAAAGCGTTCACCGACTTGGCAAGGGTTACTAAATTAACCTCGTCATTTAAAAGGCTCACACTGCCAGATTTGCAGTGTTTGTCTAGGCTGAGGGAACTGTGACATCAAATGATACTCTAGTACTCAGTGTAGAGCTTTGATCCATTGTCACGTATTCTGAAGGAGAGTTTTTTTTAACGTATTACAATGCTGTAAAATGTAAGGACATTTTCTAGCAAGCGAACCATTCTAATCAATCTGCGTAATTTAAGAGCGGCAAGACTGGCCCATTTAGAGGGGGACACTACATGGGACGACACATTCCAGATGTTCCAATGAGAACGATTGTTTTATCTGCTTCTAAATGTACCCTGTTTTATTATTGTGAACAAAAATGCTCACCCCTCAAAGAAGAGCGATTCAAACTGGAAAAAACACTTAGAAACACGGCAATGATTTTGTAGTTTTTGACACTATGAAGACTAACCTGGAGGCTGCTTCCTGTGCGTGAGGGCAGCAGAGAGTAGTGCCTGCAGGGGAGGGCTTTTAATCACTCCTCAAGTATGCGTTTGACAGTGACCTCCTTAAGCTGTTTCCTGAGATATGTAACTTTATCATAATTATTCCCCTCTTTCCAGCTTTTCTTTCAGCTGCGTGCCTTGGATTGACTGCACGCTCCTGCTCTGTGAAGTGCATCCCCTGGGTAAAGAATACAGGTTATATAAAAAAATACAACTATTATAAAACAAAGAAATACTAACATACAGCTTATTTTATTACATAACGTTTGCATGGAGCTGGATGCTTGACGTTTATAGATATTGTGTAAAACGTACACTACCCAGGGATGCCAGTTTATAGAGTTTATGCGCTGGCTGTTTTCAAAAATTAATATAATATCATATTATTGCATTAAAACTAACAACAGTGCAGGTCTTCAGTGTATCCTGGGGAAAAGCATTTTCTTTGTGATTTATGCCCTGTTATTTCATCTTTGCTTTTATTAATTTCCCATACCGTATAGAAAATTCAGTTTCATTCCATTGCATTATGAAGACATCCCAAAACACTGTACAATCAAAATGCCAAATGCCTTGAAAAAGAAAAAACGGTTACCAGAAATGAACTAACACGTTTGTGTCAATTGTGTATTGGGAGATTGAGAGACAAAGGGGGCACATCAGTGAAGGAAGGGAACTAGCTAATTACAATATGAGAGAAAGGGAGAGATTTCCGACAGCATTCAGAAATTAAGAAAGGATTTGTAAGAAGTTACATGAACACAGATAACATGGGAATAGTGTATTCTAGAAATGTTTGGAAGTAAAAAGAGAATGTTCATGCATATTTGATAAAGAATGCAATATTATGTTGGGCTTTTGTGATGATTTTCTGGTGAGAATATTCTTCTTGTGGGAACAAATCCTAAGAAAGGTAAAGAGCAGGGTGTGGGGGTGAATGCAGTTCTCCTTGGGGCAGATGAAGTTTTGCATTTATTCAGTATTTTTCACTAACTGCTTTCACACATACGCCACATTTTTACGATCACTGGTGATTTGAACCTGTCATGTTTGATGTTTTTGGTGAAAGGTATTTTTTTTAAATATAAATAATGGTAAGTTTTATTAATAAATATAGGAGAATTCAGATAATGGACATAGAATATGTTATGTGGAGCAGAAAACGTAGAGCTGATTTGAAACAGCCTCCTCCTTCAAGTTTAGATACTGCCCTCATAAATGGGTCAAACATTTACCAAGGAAAGTAGATACTATCTTCTTAAAATTATAGCAAATCTAATGAGAAATGATATTAATATTGTATGAAAAGTTGGTTCTTAGAAGTGCTGCTACTGATCATCATACACGTGTTATAAATATATTGAGACGTGGAAATAAGGACTTAATAAAAGGATACGCACCTGCTAAATCATGCTGGGCTATTGTATTAAAAGTATGGTAGTCTTGCTTATAACTAGAGAAAAGTGCCAATGCTGTAAAAGTAAATCGGTATTTTCGTTTTGCTCGTAGTTGTAACTGTGGCAACAGCAATTTAGACAATACTTTTTTCTTCAAAAGAGGGGAGATTTCATCTCTGACAGTGCTTTGTCCGTGTGTCCACTCTCCTCACACTCGTATCATACAGGCATTGTTGGTCATGTAGCAGTAGCAATCCCTTTTGGCACTTTGATGCTGTCATTCGGATTTTTCAAGTGCATATGAACAAGTCTGTGTTGCTTTGATTCAGCTTTTCTTATCTGGCTTGTTTCCTTAACATGATGTATGTCAATCAGGACGGCATGTGTGTTAGAAACTGACTTTGCTGGGTGATACATTGGTTCTTTTATTGCTTTTCTGAACACAATAGTGAGCGTTTAGAGAAAAAAAAAACATGAATGTGGCTCCAAGCAAGCTAAGGTTTGACAAAGAAACATTGCCATTTCTTTAAAGTAACCGCTGATTGTATTTGGTACAATATTGTGAAGAAAATATAAATTCCAAGTAATATTTGAATGGAACAATAAAATAACACAGAAAAAAGTATTTCACAAACGTAGTTGATGCACCTGAGGAATCCCGTAAGGACCCATTGGAACAGATGTTTCAAAGTTTACAAGGAATGCAAATGGCAACATTCCCTAAGAAGGATTGCATTGCCCATATAACAGTTATAAAGAAAAACATTGTCAAAGAGTACCACACTACATAATAATGCAATTATGTTAAGGATAATTATTTCATAATCTTGATATTAATCATAAATACATTTTCTTAGTTGACACATTTTTAAAACAGCTAATTCATTATTTGACAAACATCAAATCATAAAAGGTGTTAAGATGTCTACAGTATGTGAATTGAAATGCATCCCTAAATATCATTCCATAATTATGTAGTGTGCTACTGCCATCATAAATGGTACAGAGAACTAAAAAAGGATGCTGAAAAAACTGCACTGCTTTTTATGTGCGGTGTAGAATGACCCCAACAGGAACTTTGGAGACTGCCTTGTTTTAAAATGGAGAGGCACCAAAATAATAAATCACTATATTCATTAGTATGTCTCACCATGTATTTGCTTCCATTGAAACACAATACACGGAAAATGGCACAGTCCTGCCACATGTGAACACTGAATGGAATGCTTAAGAAAACCATTTTCAAACCATTTTCAAAACAGGAACATTTTGTAACATTGGTTTATGTATTCACTAGTGTAAGTGATTTCAACCCAGCACTTCACCTAAGTCAATGCCTAGCGTGGGATGCACAATTGAAACCCTTAATTATATATTTTTGTCTATAAATTCTTTTATTTCTGAATGATGTAACCTCATATCACGCCCCTCTCTTTGAATCCCCCCTCCCCCTGTCACACTGAACCAGGAAGCAGGCTGTTTTGCAAAGTTAAAGGATTTCTTTTATGAATTTGAGCAAGATATATGTCACACGTTTATGAATTTGACAATATCTAGCTATCACACTATTAATATGTATACAATGATCAGCATTGGGTGATATCACAACAATCAACAATCTCTTTAATCAGAATAAGTATGGATAAAAAAATAATGCAGCATAGAATAATACTTGATATGGATAGGAAAACATAGCAGCATGGAATAATACTTGACGTGGGTTCAATCAAATGCAATGTCACTCTTTCCCCCTGATACTACTCAATTTCCCCAATATGCAATATAGAGATGGAAGGAGAGAAAACAGGTTTCAGGAATATACAATCTCCACCAATACAGTTTCAATCCCAAATCCCCCCCCCCCCCCCCAGCAAGCAGAGAGAAGCAGGAATGATTTCAAAACAGTTCAAATGTTTTTGAATGTTGATTGTAATGAATGGGAAAAAATACTGAAAAATTGATTTAATTCTCTAAATTGGATTCAAAACTAGTGGGAGTCGCTTTGTATAGTTTCAGGTAAACACTAGCAATGATGATTGAATAAATAGCAGATTGGAAACTGAATTCTGAGGTCGGATGCAAAGAATAGCTGTGTTGAAATTGAGCCAAAACGCAAATTTCCGGCAAACAGTGCGTGAGAAACGTGATTGTGGCAAAACGATAAGTTATGCAGTTTTAGATTTGATTGAAAGCTGAGGATGTTAGCTTCAATTTGACACTTAAATGTCGTTGCTAGCATGCACGGAACAGAAGTTATGAAGGTTTTAGTAGAGGTCGATTTTTCTCAGAAGAGTCAAGACTTACAAATGAAAGATGCGCTTTTGAAATTACAAATAGGAATTTCTTTACACTAGGGAGTCTATGAAGCCACAAGCTACACGACAGCACAGCCACTGATCCAGTGACGCCCCCGGATGGTTTCTACATGCTGAGACACTTGCCTTTCTTTAGCAAATATATTAGCGCAAAGATTAATTTATCACTACCATTAACAAAGGACTATATGGATGAGGGAAAGATTCATAAACACAAGAAAGGTTCTACAATGCAGTTCTGGATATGATAGAATGGGTTGGATTGGATTACTTAAGGATAAGAGATTGGCTATGAACAATTCTATACTATAGATACTCACAACTATGGTTTTGGAATAGGCCTGTCAAAGATCTCGTCAAAGATTTTGGATTGGAATTCTGCTAGCCCACCGGACAGGATTCAGGCACACGGTTCTGCACTCAGCATGGCACTCTGGTCTCTGCACGGCCTCTGGACTGGTTCTGATGAGTTGGTTCTGGGTAGCAGCTATCCGGTTCAGCTCTGCTCTACTGGTTTGGACCTCTGCGTTTTAGCAAGAGTTCTTGGCAAGAAAGCAGAAACAGCACAGCCAGGCTGTTCAATTTTTGGTGTGCCCCATGGAAGTCTGGGGTAAAATCAGGTTGCAAGATTTTAAAGGCCAAGATGAGAAGGGTTCAGCTTTGGAATTGGGCCTCTCTGCTTTCAAAGTTCTGGAGTCTTGGATCTGGGTTCTCATGCAGAGTGCCAGTAAATCTGTTGATGGGTGAATCTCCTGTGTCCTCTAGGTCCTAAACTGTCCCTATTTAAGTATTTCCCAAAGGGGTGGGTAGGCTGAATTATACTAAGCACACCCTCTAGGAATTCTATTGGTTAAAATATTTCCCCTCTCCTGATTTGAGAAGGAAAACTAGTGTCATAGTGATGATGCATTTTACAATCCAGGGAGTACCTCCCCTTTGTTTCAGTACAGTAAATCTATTTTTCATATAAATCATATTTACAATTACACCAACGTGCTAATTGTACATATTCACACCACAGATTTAGTAGAGCACGTATCCACCTGAGTTCCATTTTAGTAAGAGCTTCGGTTCAAATTTGACAGTTATTTGCACTTTTGGTTGGTTACCCAGTGCCAGATCTGTATACATGTTTCTACATATATGCACATGACATCTGGGCATAATCCTGTGAAGTTTCATATTTCTAGCATTATCACAATTGCTAGAACATCAACATTTTGGTAGTCCTGTCTCTGAACATCGCACAGAGTTCAGAGTAGTTTCAAACTGTGAGCAGAAATTTCATTTTAACAACACTATATTTACAGATTTTTACACATTTTGCACAGTTCTCTGTGAGTCTTTTTCAAAAAGATATTTTCTTGTGGGACAAGGTACACATATCTGTCTAGTCCCGCCCCCAAGGATTGGCTGGGTCCAGAGCACTCCCAGGCTCTCTTCCTGCTGGCAGTTGTTTTCTGTTGACAGTTGAATCTGCATAGCTTTTCAATCCAGGGCGTCTTTTGTCTGTCCTCAGAGCAACAGGCCAAAATCTCCTCCCACCTCCATTAACAACTCAATGACAGTTCCTGAGCAGAGAGCAGGGGGAAGATGCTTTTGTTTGGGGCAAACTGTGGAATGTGCCTTTGAAGTACTGTGGCTAACATTAGTTCACTTTTAAAGCCCCTTGTTTAAAATTGTCTTTTCTAAATAAACTTACATTTTCAACAAATATACCCACAGATCTCATAATTCCAGTCTTTTCAAGCATAGACATTGAATTGTAGCAACTTATAATGATTTTGATGGCAAGTCTCTTCCTTTCCACAATTTGATCTTAATGTACAACTTTAACTGACAGTATAAGTAAATGAACGCTCTGACACAGGCGAGCGGCGGTACTGCGCCCATATCTGACAGATTCTTCCAGCCAATCACCTTTTTGAATATGGATTTTCTTGTGATGAAATGTGCTTCTCCTGACATTGTGCTTTGGTTGACTCTTTAAAAAAAAGTGATGTTTAACACCCAACAAGGATGTTGGATCTTTTCTAATGTTTGGGAACCATGATTTTGCACTTTCAACAGCCAAGGAAAAATGGAATTTAAAGCACTTCTGGGTTTTCCTTGGAATGACAGGTTTGGCAGTGTGGTCTCCTATGTTACCACTGACATAGGCAAAATGGATTGGCAGCCTATTTTTCAGGTTTCCCTGCGCACTTCTCAGAGACTTTTAGCGCGTAGAGCTTTTTGGTGGCCATCCTGTTCTATCTGATGAAAGCAGCACACAGTGATGTTGCAGGGTAGAGCCTAGTGGGTCAAAACATCCCACACTAGTAACCCTAAAAATCAAACATGTTGACATGTGTTTTTTTTCATTTTTAATTGGCAGAGTTTAAATTGCATTTATTATTTTATAGAACTGTTTAGCACAAAAGAATGAAGCCATTGAAATGTTGTTTGTTGTGAACGATTTATATTTTGACAACACGATAGAAGTAAATTAGCCTTTCATTCAAATAAAATCAATAGAGGCATCGAAATCACTTGGGCAGTGCTTCATTAGTTGTCCTTTCGCTGACCTCACCAAAAGCTATATCTTCACTTCAGCCATCCTCGCAGATTCCAATGCGATAGTTTTTTTTTTCTCATGAGATTGGGCTTGGGCATCTCGAAGTAGAACAGATTATGTTCAGTTTTTAAGAGAACACACAAGGCCCAACATAACACAGGAGCTTAGTTTAAGGATAAATATTTGAAAACATGTCCATTAACATTCCCCAAAAATTGAATGAATTGTGGGGATTTAAAGGCAACTTCAAGACACAAATTAACTGCCCCTGGCCACGTTGGGCCTAAAAGTGTAGAAATACTTAATTGTAATTAGAAAGCACACTGTGGACTGGCAGATAAAGGCCAGCAGTTCATTTTAACTGCAAACCAGGAAAACACTGGTTCATTTGCTAAAATAGAGAGACCATGTGCATTCTGCAGCTTGGAACAAGGAACATTTTAAATATGAAACATCAAGTAAGTCATCTACTTCAACTGATAAATATGACACATAATCACCAACGAAAAGGACAAATAAAACCATGAACCTTTGCTCATGGAACTCTAGAGGATCTTCCCATCTTTTTCAAATTAATTCAGACAATCTTTGGAAATACAATTTCATATGTCTTCAAGAAACTTGGACCTCCACTTTGCTTGGATGCATTACTGTAATGAACTCCGCCATACAACAGCAAAAAGGACGGCCTTCAGCAGGACTCCTAACATTCATTAAAATTGAAGAGAGTATACGCTTGTTAGAATCCATTAACAGCTCTCCTTGGATCCAACTCACGATCTTGGAACTTACGTTAACAGTCCTGACGAACGCCACACCTTCCCTAGCATCTCTGCGGAAATTGGCGATATGTAAATTGTACTGGAATCTGGTGGTGGTCCAAATCGATGAATTTATCAACACTGTTTTCTCTGCCATAGACAAACTAATTGCCGAAATTAACAGCATTGAAATAATCATATGTGGAGTTTTAAATATCCACTTGTACGATAATCACGGAATACTTGTAGATAAAACTCAATTCTCACCAAGAGCAAAAACTTGGAACAAGGAAATGGCACTAAGACACCTCAACCGTGCTTACATGATGAACTACAATAGAACTACCACAACATGGACAGTTGGTAACCTGGTAGCCACACTAGATTACATCTATACGTCTTCAACCCTCACTTCAAAGGTTATAGCCCAAAATAACATGAGATCTGAAAATAGTGATCATCACATAATTAGTATTAAATGGAACTATCCCCACACCTTAACAGACATCCTTCACCTGCCACAGATCGAAACCAACAGTGCCGTCTCTAGATTATATATCAATGGCAACCAAATTAAAGAACGAACCAACATCTATACCAACACTACCCTGACTGGGATGAATCAAGTGAATTATGAGTGGATTCTTAGACCATTCCTTATACCAACACACAATCAAGTTACTACCAAGAAAATCCACACTCACGCATATGATCAGCAGATAGTCGAAAAGAAAAAGGAACTCAGGAGAAAGATCAACGAAATAAAAAAAAGAATACTGCAAATGCATTGAGAAACATTGGTAAAGTGAAGCAAACTTACAGAAATTGGACAAAAAATGCTAAAGCGTTGCTGCTACAATATGACACAGAACTAACCTACTAAATTTACAAACCGTTAACCAGTTTAAAATAATCCAAGGGATTTTGGAATCCCCCTGGATTACCCATTACAAATATATTTATAAATGCACAAAGACAGAACAACCTTTAAATGTTGACTCTCCAGACTCTGGCCCCTGGAAGAATCTCTGGAGCTATGACTCCATTTTAACAATCATAAAAAAGCTCAATACATCAAGAGCTCCTGGCCCAGATGGCCTGAGCAATGCCCTTATAAAGAAATACCCGGAGGAATGGGCCAATCTATGCATGCACCTATTTGTTTCCATTGAACAACCGAAGCAAATTCCTGTAACCTGGACCACCGCCATTTTGATCCCAATCTACAAAACACGAGATAAGCAAATGCCATAGAACTCAAGACCCATCGCATTACTGGATCCGATCGGGAAAATCTTTGCCACTCTTCTGCTTAACAAACTGAACACATGGATCAAAGAAAGCAAGACATTTGTCATCAGACAGACTGGATTTACAAAAAACACCAATACCCTTGTCAATCTTATGATTTTGAACCTGTTGAAACACTAAGTGCTGATCAATCAATATAACATCTACGCAGCATTCAAAGATCTGCACATGGCTTTTGACCTGGTGAACAGAGGGACTCTCTGGGAAAAATTCAAAAAGTGGAACTGTCCAACTACAATACTGGAACCCATTAAACAACTTTACAGTAACACAACATTCAGATTAAGATTATCCCAACAAGGTCAATTATCATTACCCATAATTTCTGACAAAGGGCTCAAACAGGGTATCCCTCTTGCAGCAACTCTTTTCAATCTTTACAACTCTGATGTCGCAGACCCCCTTGCTTCCAAGAAGCAAATCCACCCAAATTAAACAATACTCAAATCCCACATTTCATGTATGCAGATGACATTGTCATCCTTGATAAGACTCAGATTGGACTACAACAAAGTCTAAATGATTTGGAATCATATATGCTACAAAACGATTTGCAGATAAATGCAACCAAAATGAAAATCAGGGCTCTGAAGATGGTGCGACAAATGAAAAACAAATCCTTTAACTTCCATTTGAATGGTAAAAAACTGATGCAACAAAAATCCAACAAATATCTAGGAATTGTAGTCAACCAGTCGAAAGTACAAGCAAATGGGGAAATCCATTTAAGAACAAAAATATATTCACTGGCGAGACAAGGACTAATCTAACAATGAAAATTTGGAAAATTTTCGTTGAAACCGTTTGTAATTTTCTATCGACAGAAAGTGTGTGCTATTCTTACTTATGGGAGTGAGTTTATGATAAACCTTGACCAGACAAGATGGGATGTCCTGGATGGCTTATTCTGGCGGAAACTCCTGGTCCTCCCCAAATCTTTCCTGATAAAAAGAATAAGACATGAGATCGTGATTCAATCGTTACGATCCATAGCCGACTGGAAAAAAATTGATCTGTACAGAAAAATGATAAATGAAGACAACATCCCAGCATACAAAATATTTCAAGAAGAGACCAATGCGGTGGCCAACACGGCCTTGACTATTTGGAAAAACACAGTCAAAGGCCTAATGGTAACCAAATACATAATGCAAGAGATGTAAATGAATCGCCCGCAATATGTCAAAAAAAGAACACAAGTCAATGACTGGATATGTACTCTATCAGAGAAATGTCAGTATCAGATGAACTTGAACTGTGAGCTAGACATTCGTGCCGTCAATGAACTCCCATCATACCTGAAGCAATTCCCGGATCGTATAATCAGAGATCAATTCATCAGATTGCGACTTAACCAACTACCAACACGCGAACTAATGGCAAAAACCAGATAGATCCCAAAAGTGGAAGCATTTTGCCGATTTTGTGAAGAAAAACAGACACTTGAGACCCTCCACCATGTCCTAATGATCTGCCCAGCGCTGTCACATAAAAGAGCTCTGTTCAGAAGAATGATATTCTCCACAGGCCCCGACCTGAATTCCCACGACAGATGGAACATCATACTATCAGGGAACAACAGAAGTTTAACAACAGTTATTGTTCAATTCTGGAACCACATAACCTCTATGACGAGTGCAGCGACCTCAGATACTTTGGAATTAAATCAGCCAAAAAAATAAATAAAAAGAACCTAACTGATGGACTATGAGGATATCTATATCCTAAAACTATCCCTTCCTTTTCTTTTATTCCCTTCTTTCTTAAATATTATACTGCTAGTGTAACTAATCTGATAACAAGAACACAAACATGTATTATTAAATCAAAAATGAAAAGTTTTGTAAAACACTATACCATTTAAAAAAAAAAAATCAAACTACACTGTAGAATCAAATTCAAAGGAACTCAGTAAGGAAATTGGAGGATATAATAAAACTCTTTTAGGTAAGCCATGAGAACAAAAAAGGAAACAAAATATATCTAATGGGATATAAGACATGGAAGCAGGCACCATGTCATGGCAATAAACATGTAAAATCACCAGTTTCTTTTTCATCGAAATTGGCTTCAGACTGAGCGGAACACTCAAACTGCTCACCTTCCCCCATCCGATGTGAGGGTCAAGCTCGACTCATCTCTCTAAAAGAAATCTCTTTGAAGCTGCAGCAGTGCATGGGAACGAATTTATTGGGGACAGCGTTATACTCTCTGCTCTCAAAGATAAGAAACATATGGGCATTAACCCTGCGAGAAAGAAATGTTAAGTGCTTTTATGGCAGGCTTGGGTCAAAAAAGGTCAGGGTTCAGGCCTAGACACAGATCTTGGGAGCAAAAATATGGCAATTTATTTAAGAGCAAAATATGCATATCAATACATTTTACATAGGAGTGTATGCAGGATCATACTTTGTCCATTATCTCAGGAACCATAATTCACACAATAAAGGGTCAGATATCATTATAAAGCTTATCTGTTGATTCAACTCTCATAACAATTTGACCGTGGGAACTCAAGTTATATATTTAAATTTGATTATAGCTTCCCTTAAAAAAAGTGGAGATTCAGGGAGGGGCGGGTGATAACCTATTGAATTAGATATCTCTATAGAACATCTTGTGTTGATAACTGTCATCTTTGTTGAATAAAATACAAAAATATGCCATTCGAACCCGCAATATTGCACTGAAATGAGACACATTTCATGAAGTCCTGCATGAGTGGACCAATTCAAAAACATATATTTGTTGCCATGTTGTAGTTTTTAAGGTCATAACTGAAGTGGTCTAAAATACAATTTCAAATGGGTGGAGTCATAAACTCCCAAGAATGAAGCCCAGTAACTAAAAGGGACTAATCAGAGAAAAGTGGAGGGCAGTAGATGTCCAATCCAGATCAAGAACCAGTAAACTGGCACCCAATAAATTAGATAATCTGGGGAGTAGTTACATATGTATAAGGAGTCACCTAATGGGAAAAAGGGAGAGCTGTCTGAAATCATCTGCTCAGCAACTGCTGGATAAATTGCGTATGACCAAGATTGTTTGGGAGGTGAATTAGGCCACGAGGAAGACTACAATCTGGAGAGAACCTGGAAAGACAAATAAAGTGATAGATTAAGGTCCCTGCCCTGTCCCGATGAGATGGTCCAGGAGGTGGTGTCCTTTCCTGAGAACAAAACCCAAACATATTCCATGGACGTAACCTGTCCAAGTAAACCAAGTGTCATGGGGATCTGTTTGATGTAACATCTTCCCTTATTGATTGTGTGGGAAGACCAAGTAGATCCTTAGTATATTTACTAAATAATAATTTAATGAATGCCCCTGTAGCCAACTGACACAGGGTAATATTGTTGACATTTTAAATCACCAACTTTGCCTCAAGTGTGGGTAGAAATGTAGTCTGGTAAAGTAATTTGGTACTCCTATTACTTTCTGTCAACCACAAATGCCCTAAAGAGAGGGTTGCATAAAAACTAAAGTAAAAGGAGTTTCCATAGTTTCCATAGTAAACTTAAAATATGGGGTTGTAGGGGGGCAGTAAAGTATCTTGCCCACTTTACAAAAGTGAAGTCACTGATTTAAAATCACAACCCTGCAGAGGGTGAGAAAGTGACCCCTGATAGATGAAAGATTCTTCATTGCATCGTGTTGGAGGAAAAGGGGTTCTATATATATAATAAAAAATAAAGAGTGCGTGAAATTGCTTTTGTCAATAGAACATTGGTGCATGTTACTTAAATAAAACATCATGTTAAGTGTATTGCCAAGTGTCTGATCCGGTCAGGTTTCAAGGTGCTACATCTAACAAAGTAATCCCTGTGCAAAGTATAAGGTGAAGTGAAATTGTTTTGTCATGTCCTAGGTGCTGCACAATTCTGCACATTAAGAGTATTTTGTGAGTGACCCAGGTATCCAAACTATTCTATAGACATGTGTTTCTATGTAACCAGGGTGGAGAAGAACTGAAGAAGGAAAACATTACAATTTGTTGGGTTAAAGAGTCAGTGATCTTTGTTATCCTAAACCAACTAGTTTTTTTTCAATTTGTGTGAACACTGAATTAAAGGGAAAGAAAAGTATGTGGGCCACAGAGTAAGTTGGTGTGATTTATGATTTTGTACACATATTAATTTTCCTATTCATTGATAAATATATATTCTGTCCACACACTGGCCTGAAACTTGGCTTATCTATGGCAAAAGTCTAAGGGATCTAAGTGGTATGATATGGTAAATAGACAGGGCTAGATTGAATAGTATATTGGTGTGGTGCTTTTGATTGGTGGGCCAACTCCCTGCATTAATGGTTGCCCCATAGATATCTCATCATCGTCTTTTATGTGTAAATCTTTAATTTATTGGAGGCAATGATGCCAACCAGATGCAGCTTAATGGAAACTCTAAACAAAAGAATCTGTCCGGCACCGGATCAAACATTAACTGATTGCTTTACAGAAAGGCCACTGAAGACCTTATTGCATGACTCATCAAGGAAAGCACACGGTTCTTTAAATCAAGGAAAGATTATGAACATAGGCATGAATTAAAATTGTACCACACACAAACAAGCAAAAGTGTGGATTTTGTTTGTGAAATCTTTATCTATCCAAGCAGTCTGAATGTCCTACTTTGATTAAAAATGAGAAGAACAATGTGCAATATAAATACCTTTATGAAAAATGATTGCACTAATGAATATCACATGTCCAGAGGTGCTTCTAGGTTGAGGAATATAGAAATCCATGTTTTATCGATGTGGCATGTTATAAAAATGATTTAGAATTAAATATTGCTCTGAGGAAACTGGCCCCTACCTTTTCTATATTCAGTTTCATGAACACCCAATGGAGATTAGTGGGGTGTGAGGGTCATAGTGCTGACTGTTGGATAAGCCAACAGAAGAACTAGGCTAATCAAGAATTGCAAATTATTTGCAAAATAAGCATTGTCATATTGCACATATTAAAACGCAAGAACAGAGAGAAAAGATAGGAACACAGATGATAGAGGGGAATCTGGAATTACAAGATGCAGGATAAAACATCTGATCCCTTTGGATGAATAGTGAATATGGATATGACAAGACCTTATCCATGAGGGAAGTGGGACCACCTTAACCAGAAAAAGCCCTGCTTTCCTGGAGAAGAAAGGAAGGATTCAGGAGAGGCCAGCTGATTGAAAATTCCTGGGGAACATTACAGGACAATTTTTGTCTATAAATAAATGTTTCAAAGTGAGTATGAAATCTCCCGTAATGTAATTAGATACAACACCTGAATCACTGTCCTAGGTCCCTGGTGTGCAAGGGTATCGGGAGGTCCTTTCCACAGGGGCGGTGCTCATTCTAAATAGAAAATCTTGGTATTTTTCTGAGAAGTGCAACTGTGATTCCATTATGTTAAAGCCTAGAAAGATTTGACTTCATACAGTAAACCTAATGATTCTATGCGCAGAGTGCAGGTGTTGATACATCCTTTTGCAATGCACTTGAAGCTGAGGGAGATTACATGAAAATAAATGCCTAAAAGGTTTTTCTGTTTTATGTCTGCTTTGTGAAATAGGGAATGCTTTCCAGCACTGACAGTGTGGCATTTATATGTGAAATTTAAAATGTACCTAAACATTTTCATAGATATAGGCCACATTGGCCTGTAGTTTGAGGGCCTGCATTATAGCCTAATGAAGAAATGCTTGATAGTGTGTGATCTGTGAAACCCAAAGATACAAAGACGTGAACGGGTAGATGAAGGGAGTTAGTCATCCTGATGCCATTCCCATGGAAAATAATACAATATCAAAATATCCTTTCCTCACTACTACCAATGCACAGTGATACATTTTGCAAAGTGAAGTGGGAGGGATACTCTAATCATTTTCCTATCCTGGATGAGTGGACTGGCATCCTGGGCGTTCTAGATTTATGAAGTTGTTTTTCAGATCCAAAACTGCAGGATTCTGATGCAATTAATTTTAGCCTGCTTTTAAATCCCCTGCACATAGGCAGTCAATCCACCACATTCACACTGGGGTAGGCAAGTGATTTAAAACATATGTATATAAATGACATTTATTCATGCAATCTTTCGCTGGTACCTTTACTTCTTTTTGGTACTGGAGAAAAACTAATATTTGACTGCTTATTCCTTGACTCAAGCTGATTTGATGTAATGGTGAACTGAAAAAATTAGACTGGTCCTTACACTGGCCAATAAGCAGAATTATGGGCATAGAATTAAGTGCTGCTGAGAGGTGTCCTGGTATTATTTAAGATTAGAATTGTTAAAAACATGATTTATAGTTAGGTTGTGTGACTGAATGTGTGTATTATCTGAGGAAAGATGGTAACAGGCTGGCAAAGATAACTTGGTAAATAAGCCCATAAAGTATACCTGATGACTTGTGGTGACTTCCCTGCATAAAGTAAGGAGACCACCATTGACTTTGTGCATTTCAATCATAAAATCCAGCATCACAAGCGAGAAACTGCTCCCGCTAATCCTTCCCATTCTTAACAATGCCTCGGTATCATGCACAGATCCCACAGTCAAAGTAGATACCTTCAACCAAACCATCCTAAAAGTGCTAAACATCATTGCCCCAATGAAACTATGGAAACCTAAACCACATGCTTATCTCAACTCTTGGTTTACACCACACTTGAGAGAACTACGTTAAGCAAAAAGAAACACAGAGGCATGTTGGAAAAGTCTCCCCTCTGATGCCAACAAAAGCACTCTCATCATAGCCTTCTCCAACTACACAGAGGCAATACTCCTAGCTAAAAAAGACACCTATAATAAATAGTATCATGCAGGCAGAATTCAATACCAAAGAGTACTTCAAGATACTTAAAGAACTTGAATCTCCCATAGCCCCCCCTGACAACTGCAACTCTGACACCACATGGAGTACTAATATCCAAAAAGCGCTCCTTAATAAAATATCTACTCTACAAACAAAAATCAATGCCAAAAAATGCAGTCTACTCTTGGACTTGCAACCCAACTCCTCCACTATCAAAACCCTCCCGATTGCACACTGCTTCAAACCATTCAGCTTTTCACCTCCATCACAGAAGTGGAAAATATCATCAATAAACTTAAACCTTCTAACTGCCAAGGTGACTCATGTCCAGCCCCTGTCATCAAGGAAGCTGCCTGTGACTTAGCCCCCTTCATCACCACCTTTATAAATGTCTCGTTCAAATCAGGTACTGCCCCTGACAACCTTAAGGATGCGAAGGTTAACCCACTAATAAAAAAAAAATCTTTATATCCCAGTTATCCATCCCACTACAGGCCTATTAGCACAGTACCCTTTTTATTGAAAATATTGGACCGTGCTGCCTACCGTAAAATTCAGGATTGTCTAAACTCCAATAAACTCCTTGGCTTCTGACAATCTGGCTTCAGACCTAGGCACGGAACAGAAACTTCCCTCATCAATTTAAAAACGCAAATTGAAGACTTGGCAAATTGGTCCTTTTACTTCTTCTTGACCTCTCTGCAGCATTTGATCTGGTCAACCATCAAGTTCTCTGCCATCACCTTAAAATCGCCGCCCACTTCGCCGATGAAGCTACCTCCTGGTTTAGATCCTTTCTGTTAAACAGATGTGGGGTCCCACAAGGGTCCTGTGTCTCACCCACATTGTATAACGTGTTTACGAAGCCACTCTTTGATATTCTTGACTATTTGGGTGTCACCTACACTAATTTTGCGGATGACACCCAGATACTTATCCATATCACTGGTGACCACATGACTGACTCTAAAGCCCTAAACAATGTCTATCAAGTCATTCAGGCCTGGATAGCGCAACATGGGCCCTGTCTAAATGATGAAAAGACAATTCAGACTTAATCAACTGGATTCTGCCTTCAAATCATTTGTCATTGATGGCAACACCATCAAGGTATCCAATGACATGAAAACTTTAGGCATCTATCTTGATTCCACCCTGTCTCTCACGAGACAAACTGACGCTGTGGTATCTGCATCAGCCTATACATGTAAACTTATTACAGCAGGTAGACCTTTCCTCACCGCTGCTAACTGCATCATCCATGCCAGAACCCTCATTATGTCTAAAATTGACTACTGTAATGTCCTTTACTTAGGTTCGAGTCAAAGAAACATTAACAAGTTGCAGGTAACCCAGAATAATGCCATCAGGGCTTCCCTCAATATTCCCAGGAAACAACATATCTCTGACACCAGACGCAGCCTACACTGGCTCCCTGTTGCTCAGAGAATATCCCTAAAAATCCTTGCACTTACACATAAGTGCCAATCTAACCATGCCCCTGAAAATGTGGACAACCGTTTTACATCCCATACCTCCACCCGACCTCTCAGATCAGCCCAAGCTCACTTCTTATCTATGCCAAGATTTAAGTTGCTGAAAGCAGGTGGGTCTAGCTTCCCAGTCCTTGCTGCCAAATTATGGAACGCACTCCCGTACCTCCTCCGATCGGGACCATCTTATCACACATTCAAGAGCAATGACCCCATGTCTACAATAACTCACATCGCTTGCCGGATATGTGTCCATTTAGGTCATTTGGAATTTTTTTGACCCCTACCTCAATCTGTATCTTTTGTGTAAATTCATGAATAAGTTATTATACATTTTTCATGTAAATCTTGTAAGTATACTGCATAAGTCACTGTACATTTTTTCTGTAAACTTCTACGAAATGCGCCCAGATGCCTTTGGGCCAAGTGCGCAATACATATAAAACAAATACAAATACAAATGATCCACTTATATAGCAGCCATTTTAAAATATTGTTCATCTCACAGGAATCCCCAAGAAACCTGCAAGGAAGCCTATAATTTAATGTATGCCGAGGATTAATCTCCTACCCAAAAGCGCACTTTCTCCAATTTCTCAAAGTGTTGCTACAAAGTCGAGATTTCAAAACGACATTCTTCCATGCCCTTCCAAAACATGTATTGACACAGTTAGTTTTTGATTTTGATGGCTTCAGACATCACAAGTGGATCATCATGTGAGCTTCGATTACCTTTGTAGTACAGGACACATCAACTCCCCAAAACAAAGACAAGATCCCCAAAGAAGTACTTGCTCGTGCTATCTTTAAGGTAGCTGAGTTGACAAGTACTCCTCAGATGGACTTAGAGACAGGGATGGTAGAGACGTATTCCTCTACTTTAAAGGATCCTAGCAGATAGAGAATACCTTCAATTGAAAGTCAACCATCAAGTCCTCCACCGGGCAATAAAAAATACTGATCCCACAAAACCAGAGACTTACATTAGTCCTCAATAATAAGGTTCTAGGCCTACCATGGGCTACACATATGTTCCTCCTTCAGAGCAAAATAACCAGAACCCAAGTGTAGGCTCCTAGGGAAATCCAAATCAGAATAGCCCCTAGGTAAAAATGCCAACTGAGACATTGCAGGGCCAATTATCAAGAAAGTTATTCTCCTCTTTGGTTCCAGGACAACAAATCCCAGTTCCAGAGAGAGGGGAAACCAGGTGACACATAAAAGAATAGTTATCAGAACTATTTACCCTTTTAGTGAAGAGCAGAGATATGACCAAACAGGAATCAGCAGTCCATAGAGTGGAGAAAAATTCTCACTACTTGAGCGACAGGTCAAACATTTAATAGAGAACATTTGTCAAATCATGAGATCCCCACAGGAAAATCTTGAGTCTAATGGTCACAAAAGCCTTGAGCAGAATGAGTCAACTGGCCACAGTGGACAATGCAGGAGGACATTGTTTTAGAATTAAGAATAAACAAATAGAAGAGGACAGGGTCAATGTGACAGAAAATGTATGCCAAGAATTGGAGGAAGCTTATTTTACCTCTAGCGAAAATACCCCTAAGTTTGCTGAAAAACTGGCAAAGGCCAATGATGGACCCACTTTATTCTGTGAAACCAAATCAGAGAAAAATGAAAAAGTAAGTTTATTGAGGAAAATAATGTGACATTTGCATTTCAAAAACAGGACAACAGTGTTTCATCTTTCCCAAATGTAATGCCTCCTCCCCCTGAAAAGAAAGAATGAAAGCAAGAAACTCCTTGACACAAGACCCAAAAAGTATTCACTCTGATCATTTCAACAGATTGGCTAGAACAAAAGTATTTTCCTTTTTCTAGGCATTGAAATCCAAACCGTAATAGTGATCTGCAACCTGTGGAAGTGGAGTACGTTCCTGATCCTATGATGACCTCCAAGTAAAATGTTATCCCTAGTCCTTGACCAGCCCACATGGGATTGAACCTGAGGTGAATGCCCCTGAGAGAGCTGCCCCGGTCAAACACACAAAATTCAAATATCAACCAAATATCACAAAAATACAATCAGAAATGTCCTCTAACTCACAGTGGAGCTCATTACAAGCAGGAACCCGCAATCAGAACTAATGCGGCGGGATAGTATGAACGGTGCTGGTGCCTTACCGGCACCATTCATGCCATCTCCGCCAGGGTCCTAATGAGGCACAGTGTCTCTGTAAATTGGAGATGAAAGGTGAAGGTTTGTGATCCCTATCCAAGTTCTTGTTCAATGACAGTGTGACCTGTTGGTGCTCATAGATGCAGAAACTCATGCAACCTTGATGTCTCGAAAAGTACTTGAAGCTCTGAACCAAAGAAGAAGGACTGAAAAACACTAAATTACCATGAGACCCCTTCGTCGGGAAATGCATAATTCTGATGCAAAGGAAATCTCAGTAGATGTATCACTGAAGTAGAAATTAAGAATCAAGCAATAACGACTCATCGATCAAGTGATAGTTATCGCTTCTCAGAACAAATCTGTTTTACTTGGAAACAAATTAATTCAAAGGGTTTAATCTCTGATAGATTATGTGAACCAGTTCCTCTGGACCCAATCTAATCACAAAATCAATCTAAAGGGGAGTGGCAATGATGTCAGTTTCAATATCACCTGTCACTTGATAGGGACATGTTCTGACTGAGTGGAGATTCATTTCCAGGATACACAAGTCCCTGACATGCTACCCTCTCTGTGAAAGTACAAGATGATAGTTAAGGAACTCCCACAGAACCTTTGAGAATACATCTTTGTCTTAATAATAAGTGGTTCTCCACTTTGGAGGGAAATATGCTGCAATTCTATCCACAGCAGACCGCCAATAAGGACCAAAGTTAAACAATGGATAACTCAGCAGATACCATTAGGAATATAATTACTGTAAAAATGAAAGGAGATTGCATATGCTTCCACATTCAACTCAATTAAGGTAAGGAACCAGTACTCTCCAAAGTTTGCTTAGCATAAGAAAGAAGCTCCATCAGCAAAATTGAGCTTGGGAATGGCAGAACGATATGACCATTCCCATATTGAATCTGATAAATGGAAATCTATGTTTGATGTGATGGATTAAAAATGCATGATGCCAGCAGGTCTATGTTGAACATCAAAATCAGAAACAAAAAGATACATCACAATGGTTGTGGTGCAAGAGATTTTGTTTCAGATTTTTATATTGGTAATGACATATTACAATGATTTGAATTAACTTGAATCATATTAATAACAAGTCTGGTCCAGAAAATTAGGAAACCTAATGGTCTTCACTGAACATGGCAAAGCATTTATGTCAGGTCAATTTCTGTGTTATGCTGTTGAAGTTCATATTAAAGAACATATTACTATTCCAGAACACACTCAACAATACACATTGCCAATAAAGATCAGAAAGGGACAAAACGTGTTTAAAGACAAAGGATGAATTAATTTAAATAGTTTTGTTCAGCAACAGGGCACATCTCTACATCCAATTCTGTCAGTAAATCTCATAGATGATATCATCTAAAAATGTGTTCATAATAATGATACTCCAAACATAATTTCATCCTCAGATACCTTTATTGAAATAGCTGATGATTCTATGTGGGAGTGAGGGGTCGTTTAGGCCCCCCACCATA
The DNA here is from genome assembly GCF_040938575.1 of Ambystoma mexicanum. NCBI lineage: Eukaryota > Metazoa > Chordata > Amphibia > Caudata > Ambystomatidae > Ambystoma > Ambystoma mexicanum. The sequence continues at coordinate 849,186,237 of NC_090935.1, forward strand.
CGTTCAGTACAGCCTGGACCACTTGCTCTTCCGAAGTTGGGGGACGTCTCCATTGCCCTTATGTTAACATCAGTTTTATGCTGGCATTGGCGTAGATGGGGCTGTTGCGCAAGACACGTGGCATCCATTTTGTACACCCTCGACATCTTTTTGGACTAGACCTCACTACGATAATACCAAAAAGGTTGCTCTCCCCTTAAGCACCGCCGTGCACGCCATGCACAAAGCCCCCACCCTTTCTCACTGTGTCTGAAAGCTTTGCAGCTCCATTCTCACGCTCGAGCCGGAGGCAATTGCAACAACAACAAATGTAACATCTCGCTCTTCCTCTGAGATCACTGTCCATGTGTGAACCGGCCTGAGCCAGGCCTGGTAGCTCATCCATCTCCACAAACCTGCCCGTGCCCTCTCACCCTCGCTGTTGGAAAATTACTGCCAGCGTAACCCTGTGTCCCTGCAAGGTATTCTCTTGATGTACCAGATATGTGACCCTGCCATGAAGCCTTCCCCAGCATGCCCCTAGCTAAAATCAGACCTCTGTCACAGTATATTGCTTCTGGTAACTAACAAATGTCAACTTGCCCCCAGCCTCTTTGATAAGTCCAGACCCACCCCGCAATCGATGTTATCATACTGGTCAAGACCCTTAACCTGGTACCCCATATAAGTCACAATAAGTAGTGGTGCGATTACATGAATACAATGTATAGGTTTATGATGATTTGCTCAAAGGAGTTGTAATGACTATTGTTTAGTGCATGTTTTATGGTAGTGTATTATGTTAGCTTAGTTAGTGGCCACCCTGCCCCACAGCGACTTGACCCTCACCCCGCCTGGACACAGACAGATGGATCTCGTGACGCTCACCCTCCCACCAACCCAGCAGCCAACCACAGAGGAGCAGCACCTATATGCACCTATACAACGCAAGCTTGTGTCCAATCATAATGAACTTTGCAACATTCATGTCTGACATCACTTATGACGCTTTCTGTCCTTATAATCAATTGTAAGTGTATTGTTTGCCAGAGCGCTCTCGGGCAGCAGAGTTCTCTGGATGCCAATGCTTTATAAAGAAAGACTAACTCTCGCAGCCTGTTCTCTTGGTCTCATTCCCCATTGGGGTGTGTCTATTTATTTGTATTGCACATGCTAAGACGGGGATGGGCCTTTACAATTCCATACACTTTCCATGGATTTACCGATACCATGATTGGTCCCATACAAGCAGACCGAATACTCTATGTAATCAACAAAGGGGGGATTTTATGGTGACTCACTGTGCCTTTATGCAGTGGAGGATGATATCTGTGATATGATAGAAGGTGAGATAGTATTCAAAGTAACTACTAATTTCCTTGATGCTAGGGAATACATCGTCCATTTAGATCGTGCTCTGAAACACTTGTGTATGAGAGCGATATAAATAAAATATCATTTCATTTAGATGCCATAAGCAAAGACCTTTCACCCAGTTAGAATATCCATAAGAAACAAACACCCCAGAAATATTTCCAGGCTTACATCAGATGGTTGAAGAACAAATCAATATGTCTGATGCCTCTGAAACAGAAGAGCAAAAAACAAAAACGTTGTCAGGTATTTTTAGATGTTTAGAATGTTTAATGTTCTATGTTGATTCCTATGATTTTGACTTAAGTCCATTCATCATAAAGCCATAACTATAAACCAGTATTTTTAAGACAATACTGGTTACCTCTACCATCCACCGAATAACCCATGGAAATTATCAAAATATTGGAATCACGTTGGATTATTCACTGTACCTTTAATAAGAAAGTAATAGGAATATTGAAAACGAAAGGCTAGATATCTCTGCCAACTGAAGGGAACTGAATAAGAGGGAACACATGTCATGGTGTTCTCTTCTTTAAATCAATCAGGGACTTGTACAGATCCATGGATCTAAAGTATATACTGCCCTCAATTTGACTAATGGATATTGGACTGTCTCTGTACCATTTGGACACCAATATATGCTTGAATTGGGGAGCAACAATACACCTGAACCCAAACTTTGTTTGGGCATATTAATAACAGAAATGATTTTAACAAAGTCCTGCATAAAACCATGCCTAAGCTTGTGAAAAGAGGGAATTTGACCTAAGTAGAGAAAATGTTAATTAAGATTAAATATGTGTTGACCCAATTAAGAAATAATTGTGTGAAAATATCAATAACATTTGAATGCCACAAAATTGAAATCCAAGGGTGCAAATCCCATGAAAAAGAAGGTTGAAGTTCTATTGAAATTGAAGAACCCCAATAATCTACATGAATTAAAAATTCTAATACAGTTGTACATTCATAGAGGATCACGAAGAGATCATTCAACCCTTGGTCCATCTTTTAAATTTCTCAATGAAACAACAGAAAATAAGTTTATCACAGGCTCTGTGCTTGGTTTACCCCATTAAAAACAAGATGTGTTTTCTTGGAACAGGATTTTCAGACATCTGTTTCCCTGCAATCTTCCATTGACCAGGGAAATAAATTGATCTTGTACACAAGCAAAACATTATCGACTGCTGATATAAAATCTAATGAATGTGAGAAAGCACACATAGCAATGGTATGGGCATTGAAAAACTACTGCCTGTTGATCCCTGGGGAACATATAATAATTGAGATCTCCTACCAGCATGTACAGTACATGCAGAGTGACCAGATACAATTTGCGTTTGATTGTAATTCAAGTATTACTTTGTTGATTCTTTCAATGCAGGGATACCCTCTAAAATCATATGGTCAAAATAAATAAGGTCTGATGACTGAAGGATTAGCAAATCTACATATTTCTGTCTAAGATAACTGTGTGCTGGGTGAAGAACTTAAACATAGGGTGTATGGTGAAAACATCTGTTATGGACTGCCCATTGAATACATGGATGGATGCTCATATTATATTAGAGAAAACGATGAGAAGGAATTAGTAGCTGGAGTAGGGAATTCTTGGGCGAACAACATTTAAAAACGCTCAACCACTTATATAACTGGTCCCCAGATTAGTCAGATGGCATAACTGACATCCAAGTGTACAGCTGTTCTGACTGCCCAAAACCACCAATTCCAAGATCTAGTGATCATAACTGATTCAGACAATGTCCAAAATGGATTTGTTGGGCACTAGTAAACTGGAAGGCCAGGGGAATGCTTTTTGCGAACAATAAAACCTTGATCACTGGAAATGAATCCAACCAAGAGATGATTAAGTGACATGGTCCTATTTTGGAATAAGATAAAGGGCCTCATCACATGTGTGGCAGTATCTCAGCAGTAGGAGAAATAGTGGGTGAGTCCAAATTTTTTATTTAAGGGGGATTGAGCAGTGGGGGGACCAATTATACAGTACACAAACCATAACAAACTGCTCAATTACCCCTCTATCGGTCCACCTTGAAAACTGGTCAGGGGAAAATTAGGATAGATTATCTATTTCATGTATTCAAATTTTATATGAAACAAGAATTGCCAGTTAAGTGAACAATGTAAAAAACTCATTTTAATCAAAATATTCAATACACAAACATGTAGTGGGTGCTTTCCACAAGACACCTCATACAGTAAAGTAGATAGTTAAAAATGAAAAAGGTCCAATGATATCACGTTTCATAGCATTATTGTCATGAATCCTGCCCCTCATGTCTCCAGTCCTCCAAAATGTCAGGCTGGAATCAGGCCATGATCAACTACATAGCCCTTAAGGGCCTCTCCATCCCTCCAAAGACCCACTTGGAGTCAGACTTGGTGACTGTGGCACCAGACACACACACCACCATAGAATGGCAGTGAGCATTGGACTTGTAGTGCATAGGTGGGACAAGATGGATGCCCCCACTTGTTCCGGTTTCTAGAACTGCATATTCAGTCTTGCTTTTTGGGTGTGGTTCAGCCCAGAGACACCTGGGATACCGAGAGACTATTTAAGCCACACCCAGGCCGAGAAGCACGCTTTGAGTTTCTCTGCAGCGTGACACTCACTGTGTTCGGATCGGTCTCCAGAAGGCCTGCATTTTTTCATTTGTGCACAGCACCTGCAAGAACAAGAACACCATTAGGAATTGCCTTACCTTGCGGAGCATCTGCCCATCTTCCATCGCTCCTTCAGTTCTGCGGGCTCCTTCGGTGGTGTCCTTTTCTTCCCGGCACGCTTCTTCCTAAGGAAAAGGGAAAAGAACAGAAAGAAGACATTAGTAAGCATTCTGCAAACCTTCGCTTACTTTAAAGACTGTACTAGATTCAAATGCTTACCTGAATCCAAGCCGTTCTGGGGAATCATCACCTCCGGAGCTTCTCATCCATCTGCAAGTGGGAAAAGAAACACCAGGTTAGTATGGGAAAGCATTCAGAGGTGCCACATATTGCGCTACTCACCGCGTTTCTTCTTCTCAACTGGCGTCCACGCTGAAAACATTGCGGCACCTAAAGACACAGAAAAACAAACTCTGTTCAATACAAGTACGAAGAGGTCACATCGCGCATCGCGCCCTCACTAACCTTCAGCGTTACTTACCTCAAGCAGCACGCGGTCATCCCTGGACGAGCACGCAGAGACAATAGAGAGTTAAACCCTACCAATCCTGTGTTTCAGGCCCAGTCTCCGGGCAAGTAACTCCAGGGAAGAGGTTGAGGTTGTAGAGGTCAGAATAGGCTGAGTGACGTCCCTGTGGATACCAGGTGAGCATTACAGAACGCAAAGCCTCACACCAAAATCCACCTGGGTGTAATGGAGGTCCCAACCTATATATATATATATATATATATATATTGAATCAACAGCTGAATGAAGTGGAGACCCCCACCCCACTTAAACCTAACTAGAGAAATTCAAAGGGACTTATGTGGTGTGCAATTATGTGAAAATGTTTTTTTATAATGTTGCAATATACTAGTATTCAAAGGGCATTGTGTTTATAATGTCAAAAATGGCATTACCATGATATAATATGGTGGTAAAGCACAGAATGGACAATGAGATGTTATATCAATGGACAGAAAATCATTCAGGCTAAAAATGCCTTTCATGATAATGCATGTAGCCAAAATGTGGCTTGAACAAGAAGAACTGAGGAGCTCAAAGTGTGTAATGATGAGATAATTTTAAAGGTTGAGACGTTCTGGGACATCATGCCTTCAGAAACTTGATTAAGGGGCAGAAACCAGACAGGCCTGGTCGAAACCCATATCTGAAAAGTCCAGCTGCACCAATTATAAGTCGAACCGAGCACCGAAGCAGCGTTAGCAATGCATGTTAGAGCATATTTCATTTTTGAAGGTTTTAGTCCAATTAAAATGAATTGCCCAATGAGCTAATGTAACAATGTAGTTGCTTAAGACTGGGCAGGGAGAGGTGGGGGCATTTTGCTCCCTCCCATTTTGCTATAAATGAGCTCTGTGTAATTCTGGGAAAAGAGTTCTTTTGAGGCAGGGAACTTGACCACAGCAGAGAGGGCTGTGCTGTGTCAGCTATGACGAAATAAACCCTTATGAACTTAACAGTCTCTGTGCTGATCCATTTGAGTGGTCCTTATTGAATTGTGTTGGAGTATGTGAATCCTGCACCCCAACCTCCTCAAGGTGCAGCTATCTTATTTTACAGGTACTAGAGGGTGTGCACTGACCTATGGGCCCCTGAGAAGACTGTGCGCCCTCCTGTACATTTAGCAACAGAGGACGCTTTTTGGCCATCAATTATTGATTAAAATAAATCATCTAATGGTCGTTGACAAAGTAACTCTAGGTCTTCGGCAATATCACAATTCCTTCGCCATTTCGGGCTGAGTAGACTGTGAAGCTCCCCATAGACAATGACTGCAGGCGGGGCCTGAAGGGACCCGGCACAACCCAGCGGACCAGACAATAACCTGAAGAAGTCGGTGATCGAGAGGGTCAGGAGAACAGAAGGTGAGTGAAAAGCTGCCATAGCCAATAGAGACAGGAACACATGGAAAAAGAATAATGGCAGTCAAGATATGGGAACAAAACAAATACGTTAACTGCATTTAAAAATTAATAACAAGAGTAAAATATTAATGAGGGACATGCATGCAGGTGTTCAGGGTTTGTGTCTGACTTTGTTACATGTCACGCTATGTATGTGTCTAAATTTGTATGTTGCGGCATGTAGCTCGCTTCGTGGCATAACTATTTGCGTGCGCAGTTAAAACAGTGGAACTAGTATAAACATGATATTTTAAGCTGAATAAAAAATTGGTGTCAAGCCAAGGTTTTGAAATTGCAAAAAATTGCATCAAAATAAGTGGTCAGATATTTTAGTTTAAAGCACACAGATTTGTGGTGATTGCAGCCCAAAAAGAGTTAGACAACCTGTCAAAAGTGAAAAATGCTGGTACACTTTAAGCGAAAACATTGTTTTTCAAACCAGCAGCTATGGAGTTAAAGTTGTATTTCCTTGTAGCCGGCAAGATAACTGATAGATCGTGCTCAGAAAGATACATTTTCGCATTGAAATGGCTGAGTTATATTTGATTTATGGAAGTACTGTTCTTGTGCATTAAGCGCTCTGCGCTAAAAAGGAATGCAACATGTGGCAATGTTTTAACTGTGAGGTGTAAGGGAGGTCCGGCTAAGAACCAGGAACTGCGAGCCTGGAATGTGTACAAATATAAGAAATGATTGATAAGTTCTTAAAGCAAAAACAGAGCTCTGGTTTTGTTAGAATGTCTGTATAAGGTTGCAAGTAGTGATTAAAGATAGTACTCTTTTTAGTTGTTTTAACATCAGAGCAGCAGTTTGGAAAAACACAGTTGAGAATGAATATGTAAAGGGCGGTTGACAAGAGAAATAAATCAGGCCCCTCACTAAGGGTCCACAAGAGCGCGGTGATCAAACAAAGAAAGGAATGTGCAAATAAGGCGCCCTTGAGATAAGCATGGAGGATGCTCTCCAGGCGCACCTTGTTAGATTGCCTTAATCACATAGAATATTATAAAAAGACAGGCTGTAGGTCTTGTGGAAACAAGGCATGAAAAGTAGATCGCAAAATGTAAAGAATCATTCTGAGCATTGTTGTGAATTATGGAAGAAAAAGGCCCACATTTATTAGATAGGGGAAATACACGAGTGCAGTTATATGTATTAACCACACGCTAAGGGGATATTTATTAATGAAAACAGCAGCTAAATATTTCTGTGGGATGGCTGGGAAACGCAGGGCTCAGATCTGGCTGGGTCATCACATTTTTGTTATTCTTGAGTTGTGGTGGGCATGCTAACAGCCGATGTAATTGTGAGGTTATTTCAGTGATCTATAGAATGTTTGAATGCATGTGTGTTAGATATTACACTTAATTTCAAAGACAGAGTGCATTGCATGCAGAGTGAATGTGTCTCACGACAGAGCATCCCAGCAATTGTAGGAAAATGTCTTCATTGCATATTAATGCGTCCGGCCTGTTGTGGAAAACACTGTAAGATTCTTTCATTTTAGTACTGGTGAGCGGACATCCCAGCTTCTTAGGAGCGGATGAATAAAAGCCAGGCCCCATTGTGGAGTTTCAACAAAAGGCATACATTATTGGGGTGACCTGGGGGGTCTGGTGAAATAACAAAAATGATTCATTCCGATAAGGGTGAATGAGCGTGGACGAAAAGACATCTTTTGTACGCTGCCAATAAGGTTAAAAAGAAATGCATTATTATTGATAGCCTGTGCGCGCCTCATCCGGGTTATGAGAGGCATCTGTGTGGGAACATTCAGTATTGCCTAGAGGCCGTACTCTCAGTGAGACACACTCTGCGGCCGTGCAGCACTTAAGACAAGCATTTAAAATGTATAAAAGATTAAATGAGATACCCAGGATCACACAGCATTTCAGGGGTGAAGCTGGGATTTGTACCAATATTGCAATTCCAAGCAGCTGAGCACTTTCTCTACCAGATCTTAACACAAACTAAAACAACCTAATGTTAGAAAATGACTTGCAACGTATGCAACCCGCATTTCCAAACCTGACAATTTTTAAAACCACAATGTTACAGAAGGGGGTTACACAACGTGGGAATGATGTTAGCATCAGTTCTCCATTATCAAAGCGATTTCCTGCATGCAAGTAGGTAAAAACCTTGCAGAAAACAGCACAGTAATGCAAGGAATCCTATATGTTTTTACCAGGATCACTGTACCGTCTGCTGGCATAGCAAGGATACAAGCATGAACACATTCGCTGCACAGTCTCGAATTTGCATACTTGGTTGCCGCTGGGACGGATAGTCTTGCACATCTGTTAAGGGATTGCTAGTTTTTAAGAATGCCCAGCTGAGCAAGCTAATTTTAACCCCTATCTGGTGCAGGAACAGTGCTGCTAATAACGCCGCTTGTGCTGCAAACCCAAGTAATTGTGCAGGTATATTTGTGAAATTCAGATTTAAAAAACGGTTCAGCCAGCCTCACTGGGATGTGCCTTTCTGATCCTTCACATGAACACATATCCCTACAATAAGTGTTTAACACACTGAGACAACTTCTGAACCCCCGTGGATGAATATGGATTTTAACTTTGGCTATTGCCCACGATCAGCAACGTTCCCACAGGGGAAAGTAACGCTACAAAGATTGTGTTACCCAAACTATGTATTCCACAATGAAAACGAAAGGCAGTGCACGTTTAAATTGATCAAGGCAGAATGTACTTGTCAAAACCGTCAGGCAATGGGTTTGAAGCCTCAGCAGCATGCAATCAAATTCTCCTGGCATGAGCTATTTTAGCCCAATGTAAACTGGAATATTGCTTTACACCAGGCAGCATTGTGGGGGCCCTGGGCAGCCACTCCATGAGCCCTCCCATAAAAACGTCTCTGGGGTCTACTGTTGTGTGGCAACGAATGAGAGATTCCTAGTAGCATGGAGCATGCAGAAGCCCGTAGACATTGTGGTGCTATTGAAAAGAAGGGGCTTGCAGAATTACAATAAAAGACATACACTAGGGGCTGCCTGATGAAGCATCACCTGTGGTTATAAGTGCAGACACTGCTGTGGGAAATGATAAAGGTAGGTAACCAGAGCAGGGTTGACAATTTTGCGGGAAATAAGAAGGGATGGTTCTGCGCCAAATCCACTAGAAAAGCATTCCATGATTTGGGGACAAGATGGGGGAGTTTAGCCCTGTGGCATTAGCCCTTTTTGGTGAATGAGGACAGCAGTGGGTAACAAGGAGTCCATGAGCAAGAGCACTGGGGAGTAGCACAGGATTTAAGAAATGCTTGCTCCTCCCATTGCATGTCAGAAAAGCTTCTCACCTAGGTAGGCCCTGCAGCGACACGTGTATGTGTTTATGCATTGTTAAGTGCTGTATGGAAACAGAATACTAGAAGTAGTGGTGATTTTTAACACTAATGTTGCGGGGTGAGCACGCATAACTGAATTGTTAAATGAGGATTTTAATCCTCACATGGGAAGGGGGAATTCAAAGCTGTGTATGACCATCCTGCACACCCAGTGGGGGAACCAGTGATGACAATGAAACAGGTCTTAGCTCCATTTCTATTCCATTCTATTGTGGCGTGGCAAGCAGTCTAGTGCAGGTAGCCAATCTGGCCCTGGCCGAGCATCACAGAAAATACTGGCAGGGTCATTGTGCCAGCAGTCACACTGGCACATACATGCAGGGCTGCCAGGAACTTAGGCAAATGGAATATGGCAGTCAGTGTGTGAATGTTGCTTTCTATAGCATGCGTGGCTCTGAAGGAGCCAGAGAATGGAGGTCATAGCCTAATTTAGCTGTCTCCTCCCTCTCAACCCCTTTCTGGTATAGCAGAGATCCTGTAAAGGGAAGAGTCTGTGTCTGTGCATATCTGTGAATGCCACCAGCCTCATACATGTCACTCAATGGGGTGCTGTTGTAAAAACAAGGAAAAGATATTGATGCTGAATACCGCAAAAGGAAATACATCGAACAGATTTTACAAAGGAACATACAAAGATCTTTATTTTATACTGAATAGTTTCAAAGGACAATGTAACCGATAAACTATCAGGCCCTCAGTACAACACAGTGAACACCAGCATGGTTCGGTGTGTTCAGCGAGTGGGACTGTACATTAGAATAGTCTCGCTTTTTAAACCTTTGAAAACAGGATGTTCAACCCTACTGCAAGTTAATATTGGTTAATATATTACAGATCTAGGGTTCGCGCCAATTTCACACGTCTGTACATTTAGGGTTTGCCTTAAATACATTCGCCAACAAGCCTCAATGGCAACAGTGTATTTTCTCGCAGAGCCTTCTCAAACAGTTTTATACAAAGTAGTCAAACAAGTGTCCACAGTTCAGTATTAGGATACATTGTGTTTAACATATGCTCGCAGATTGGCTTAATTGACAAAGGTAATCCTCTACACACAGGTCAGCGAAGGACAAGGTCTCAGTTCATGACCCTAACATGTGGCCTGTGGGCAAGTTACACGTTAGAGTGTACACAGAGGTCAAGACGGCCATGTTGCATTCGGAATGACACTGTCCACCATTTTAGACACAGGGTGACTTTACAGAGAGATCCTAAAATGGCAGATAGACCTAAAATGGCAGTTTACATTAACTCTGAGGTCAAGACTTTGCGACGCAGATTTCCTTGGAAATGGCTTATAAGCAGCTTGGCGTAGGCCAATACACTTATATTCGTCAAAGGGGATGGCACTATATAATTTCCCGTTCGACACAGTTTGGACATGTGGCTTTCATCCCCTTTGGCTGCAGACACCTTGGCTCAGATATAGCTGTATTTCTGATATGTGGACGTTTAGTTACGTTTATTGTGTGTGTGCGTTGTATGGCAGAGGCGCAGTGTTCCCAGTTTTTCTGAACTGCCTTTGGGGTTGTTGATAGGTGCTTTATTTTAGAAGATTATATTTGTGTGCCTTATTTGTTAATGCCCTCACATTAGTCCAGACCAGGTATCCGTGAGCTGGGAAAAAACATTGCAGACATTTCAGTGGGTTCCAGGCTGTTCAGACTCATAATTAGGCCAGGATTTGTGATGTCTTATGTCTGTGGGCTTGAACAGTAAATTGCACATCTTGGAAGCCATTTCTTTCAAAAATGCTTTGCAGAGGGAGAAGCCACCGGCACACTGAGTGGTGTGAGGTGGCCTAGCTCACTCCCAAATTCCCACCAAGACATGTACGCCCCACCAACTTCTAAGTCACCAGACGCCACTGGGCTAAACGGACCCTGGCAGCAGCACCAGTTATATGTACCAGCGCTGTGTAAGACTTACATTTGTGACTTTAAAAGATTAACCTTTCCTCCATGGTTGGCCAGTGACCAGCTCATCTGGCACAAAGTCATGTGTATTCTTTCAAAGAATATTGAGAGTTGCATACTGCAGCACCCTGCACTTTTAGAGCCTGTGAGGATTTGTTTGAGATGCCAGCAAGGATGGCAGTGTAGTAATAATGACAAGAAATGAATGAGTAGGTGGTGTAAGCATGGAGGGGAAAGGAAGAGGTCGGAGGCTTTAAAAAATGAGATAGTGAAAGGGAAGCAATGACACAGGGATGTCACTCCACCAGAATGATGGAGGTAGCGGAAGTGATATCTCAATGACCCTTGACCCCTGATGATACCACAATAGAAAAGTTTTAAACATTTTTAAATTATTAGGGTAGCAAAGGGGACCGCAGGGGAACAAGGGACACCCCGGGGGGCGGAGGGGGGTGAAGTCACGACCCCTGGCAACCCCCAAATGACGTCCCTGCATTGGCACTCCAACGATAAAGTGTAACAAACAGAGTGTAGCATGTAACCAGGCATGGTATGACCAAGGGTTATTTTACAGCTACAAAAGTAGTGTTAGAATTAGAAGAGGTAGTGATAAACTTCATGAGATAAGGAGCAAGTAATTTTACATGGGGTTTAAATCAACGTGCATGCAGGAGCAGGCACTGCCCTATAGCTGAATGGTCCCTTGCCATTCATGCGTTCTATCATTTTTTGACTTAGAATGCCCCCTGAAATTAAAGGAGGTTCCTGGATCATCTGTGACCTGCTTTTGAGGAATTTTGGGGATAGCACACATGTAGTGAAGTTTTTTTTTTGGGTGCTCCTAAAGACTTTTTCGAGGAGCTCCACCATGACTGGTAGGACAGTCTGCATGAAGTCATACCAGGGGTGGTAGTTTACAATTTTGAGGCCTTGTCAGCTGGAGTGGAGAACATTTTTATTAAATGAAAAAAAAAACCTTCGGTTTGAGATGGACGGTTGAGATTCTGGTACCATAGGAATCAGATGAATGAAGAAAGACTTGAATGACAAAGCGTGAAAGCATGATGACAGTATTGAGGTTACCGAGGAAAGCATGATTATTTGGGGCATGCCTTAGTTAAACACAAGCAATTTTGAAGGCATGAGCGCGGCAGAAGGCAAATGAGATTGGGTGAGTGAGAAGTAAAAGATTCCAGTCTTTTTTCAGCATAATGAATATAGCCAGCGGTATGACGTGGCGGAGGAAGAATGACATATTCTTAGAAATTCAGGCGCAGGCTGCGAATTATGAACATTTACAGGCATGAGGTAGAAACAGATGGCCTCCAGGAAAATAAAGACAGCCATAAACTAGGGAAATATGGCAAATAAATAAAAGAGCGAGCAGAATGAAATAAGAATCATGAACGACAGTAGTGGTTCAAGTAAGAATTCCGGGGGGGGGCCTGAGATAAAAACGTGAGAATTCCAGGGGGACATCGAGATAAAAACATAAGAATTCCAGGGGGACACCCGAGATAAAAATGTTAGAATTCCAGGGGAACACCCGAGATAAAAACGTAAGAATTCCAGGGGGACACCCGAGATAAAAACGTAAGAATTCCGGGAGGGGGACCCAAGATAAAAACATTAGAATTCCGGGGGACACCCGAGAGAAAAACGTAGGAATTCCGGGAGGACACCCGAGAGAAAAAGTAAGGATATTGGGAGGACACCTGAGAGAAAAAGTAAGGATTACCAGGGGAGGCACCTGAGACAAAAATGTAAGGATTTGCCTTGTTCCTGCGCTTTAAAGAGTGGTCAGAAGAAACGTGAACCCAGAGCCCACATAATTGGGGACGATAGGCTGCGGTGACGATTAAAGACAGCACAAATGGGGTTTGTTTAAACCCCATGTTGGGGTATTCATTAGAAGGCAGGTATATGTGTGTCCAGCTGGTGTTTGTCTAGTTGTCAAGTGTCTGTTATACATGTCCTGTTGTATGTCAAATGTAAAGAATTTTGTCTCCTTGTTGGTTTAAATCAAGTAAAATGTTCAATGCGACTCTACAGTTGAGAAGGAATCGCACATAGATTGATGATCTCAAGTAAATTGGAAGAAAAAAAATGTAATACTTTGCGGGAAGGGGCTGGATTGGAGCTCGCTGCATTTGATGCTCACTCATAGTAATGGGAGGGTTTGGACTCACATAAGGATATCAGTAGAAACAGAGTTAAGCCTGGGAAACATTGCTCCAATTGGAGTAGTGGGTTAAAGGTACCGCCCACAAGATGTAATGCCGTGGCCACAAATTGAGCCTTAATCTAAAGTCATTTTACCACGCATGGCAACTTACTTGTATGCCACATATACAAACAAAAAGTTAGAAAGATACTATGCTGCTCTCGAATCGTAAAAATATAAGAGCAAGGAAAGGAGGAAGAGCCTCCAGAAGCTTGGTTGAAATATGCACTGAGGGGGGGTAAGACACCTGCAGCAACGCCTGCCCCGCCTGAAACAGGAGCCGAGGGAAGTAAGCCTAGGGCACTTTGCCCATTATAGAGAGCTAAAAGCAACCACAGGTTATAGTAACCGCGCTTATGAGCCACCTTCATACAGTAGTAGCAAAAAGCAAGAGAAGGTTAAGAACAAGAATCTCACATCCCTACCCAAGGGACAAGGGGAGACACGATGATGTGTTAATGAAGGAGGGGATCAAGCACAGACAAGGGCATCTCTCAACAAGGGAGAGAGGGAAGGAAGAGGAAAGAAAGTGAAGACAGAACTGATGAGATAGCATTTACAAAGGACGAATGGATGGGAGGATAAATCTCATTGAAACTCGATGGGAAAGGAAGTGATGATGGGAGGCCCGAGGCGAAGTTAGATGAGGAACAGATAATTGAAAGAGAAGGAGTTAAGGGACGGAAGGATAAGAAGAAAAGTTAGGCTAAGGCGATAACAGCTTTATCACGAAGAGCACAGAAAGCAGCTCGATTGCAAACCAGAGAGCAGCCTATGAATGTGACAGACAGAAACAGCAAAGGTTAGAAGAAAAGCAAAGGTATGTGAAAGAAGGGAGGAGGAAATTCAAAGGAAAAATGAATATAGAGATAAGAAAAAGGGAAAAGATAGGGTCAGAGAAGAGGCGAGGAAGCGCAAAAGGATTGGTCACAGAAATAAATAAACAAATAAATAAATTAATTAATCAGGAAACACTGAAAGTGAGTGGGTATCTTGAATAAAAAATGAATAAAAGGGACAAGGGATACACTCAAAAGCATAAAGAAAAAGAGCACAAAGTGGAAAACAAATAGCACTTATGAGGTTTCCTGGCTAAACAGAAAAAAGGAGCATTGGGCAATAAAAAAACATCAGGAGACCATGAAGACCAAGAAAAGGAGTATGGCTGATAAAATTGGGTCAAATAAACGAAGGAAAACTCACACAAACCATGTTAAAATAAATATGGTGAAATAAGCAAAACAACTTGTGAATGCCAGTAACAATTTTGATTTATTTTACAGACAAGCTATGGACCTCTTGCGTGGAAGCACAAGAAATTGTCTGCATGGCCTTAAACTAGGGAGAAAAGATTAATATGTAAGTACTAGTTCACGCCAAAAGGGTGTAAACACGCAATTGATCCACACTAAAGGTAAAGGGATCCAGGTGAGTAACAGGAAAAGGTAGCAAGAGACACAAGGTCTTCACAAGTTAGCTGTTTTTCCCAAGATAGATATAATCAGGTGCAGAAAGAGTAGAGAAATAGATAAACAGCATGGCCATTCCAGAGAACCACAGAAAACAGAAGAAAAATTGAAGGTGAGTAATTATTTTCGTGTTCATAATGTCAAAAGGAGTGTTATGATAGAGGTATGCAAGCATTAGAATAGGCAAAACATTAATGGGAACAACAAAGGTGGAGGCAAGTAGTAAGAATTGGTGCCATAGTCTTAAAAGACAAGCGTAGACCATGGTCCAACCAACGAAGATAAAAGAATAGGAAGAATGGCTGCTAAGCTGAAGAAGTATGTGCAGCTAACCAGGAAGCATTTACTGCTAAGCTGAGGAAGTATGTGCAGCTAACCAGGAAGAATTTACTGTTAACCTGGAAGAAATACAGCTAAGCTGAGCAAATAACCCAACCGAAACTAAGTATCCAGGCGGGGTGGTTGGGAATTAGTTGTTTATGTGCACCAACAAAAAGGGGAGAATGACCAAGAGAGTATTTTTTGATAGCAGAAAGGGAGGAAGGGGGTTAAAGTGTGGAAGAAAACCTGACCCCTTGCAAATGCCCGAATGACTTTTTCCTTTATTTTGACTTTCTACAGACGACGGGGATCCCCAAGGATGTTTCTGTCATCTTCTAAAGACGAGCCTGGAAGACCAGGAAAAGAGAAGACGTCCTTTAATTGTTTTGCTCCTTAGGGATGCATGTGGCATCCGGAGGGGAAAATGTGTCCCATGATAGACATAATGTATTGAGTGGTATTGAAAACAAAAATCATTGTCTAAGCCAGCTGACAGAGTGCTAGGAATGGGGGGTATTTTATTTATGGTGTAAAAATGACCCACACAATGGGAATGTTTAAAAGGAAATGTTGTGTAGCTTGTCTAGGAGGCAGGGGTGTCAAATAATGTCTTAGTTCTAGGGAATAAGTAATAATAGCCAATGTGAAAAGAGGTTTTAAGGAAATGGGTTGGTAGGAAATGTGTAAAATAAGTAGAGACGCGGTTATTTTACAAAAGAAACTCATTCCGTTTTATATTACAGGTATACGTCGAGGGACCTGTATGCCTTGGAAAATTGATGTCGAACCGCGTGAGGAGAGAGGGAGGTCATAGAGGAACCCAGTGAAAGCCCGGCGCTGAATTATGTCTGCAAAGAGACTCCCCCAACCCTGCATCCCCATGCTGAACCGTCCCCTCTTGTGAACCTATCGAACAATGAACCCATTTGAACGAGACACACTCTGGAAAAAAGTGAACTTCCTGTGAAAAGGAAAAACAATGGACTTCTGGTCTAAGCTTCAAAAGAACCTGGGAGACCGACTGTGAAAACAGCATAATGGAAAGGAAAAGGCGACAGGACACAGACGGTCCACTAACGTCAAACGCATGACGACTACAACGGAAGATACAGAAAAGGACAGAGTGTGGACAAGAGGAAAGGACGAAGTGAAATGATATTCATGGGCAGGAGAAAATGCTCAAGGAGAGATTGTACTTTGCTGGGGTGGGAGTTGCCGACAAGGTGTGACATACGAGACAATGGGCTAATGGGTTACCTCAAAGCTTGACCAAACCTCTTGAGTCTCACAATGGCTGTGAATAGTCCAAGGCATACAGTTATATTAAAGGCACACAGTTACAGGAAGTAGGGCTTACATGGAAGGAGATGACGCACACATGTTTGTTTTTAGTATGACAATACGTTAGTATATGCCACATTATAATATCGTGTTAGGAAATGTTTAGATAAATGTTAAGGTGAATGGAAATAGAATATGGTTTAAAGTTGTTGGTTTACAAACAACTGAACTTTAAAGACAGGGTAGTGTAATGGAGGTCCCAACCTATATATATATATATATATATATATATATATATATATATATATATATATATTGAATGAACAGCTGAATGAAGTGGAGACCCACCCCCCACTTAAACCTAACCAGAGAAATTCAAAGGGACTTATGTGGTGTGCAATTATACGAAAATGTTTTTTTATAATGTTGCAATATACTAGTATTCAAAGGGCATTGTGTTTATAATGTCGAAAATGGCATTACCATGATATAATATGGTGGTAAAGCACAGAATGGACAATGAGATATTCTATACACGGACAGAAAATCATTCGGGCTAAAAATGCCTTTAATGAAAATGCATGTAGCCAAAATGTGGCTTGAACAAGAAGAACTGAGTAGCTCAAAGTGTGTAATGATGAGATCATTTTAAAAGTTGAGACGTTCAGGGAAATCATGCCTTCAGAAACTTGATTAAGGGGCAGAAACCAGACAGGCCTGGTCGAAACCCGTATCTGAAAAGTCCAGCTGCACCAATTATAAGTTGAACCGAGCACCGAAGCAGAGTTAGGAATGCATGTTAGAGCGTATTTCATTTTTGAAGGTTTTAGTCCAATTAAAATGAATTGCCCAATGAGGTAATGTAACAATGTAGTTGCTTTAGACTGTGCAGGGAGAGGTGGGGGCATTTTGCTCCCTCCCATTTTGCTATAAATGAGCTCTGTGTAATTCTGGGAAAATAGTTCTTTAGAGGTAGGGAACTTGACCACAGCAGAGAGGGCTGCGCTGTGTCAGCTATGATGAAATAAACCCTTATGAACTTAACAGTCTCTGTGCTGATCCATTTGAGTGGTCATTATTGAATTGTGTTGGAGTATGTGAATCCTGCACCCCAACCTCCTCAATGTGCAGCTATCTTATTTTACAGGTACTAGAGGGTGTGCACTGACATATGGGCCCGTCAGAAGACTGTGCGCCCTCCTTACATGGGTGTCATGGAAACCTCAGAAACTGATCAGTTAACCCACATGTTGGGGCAGCTACGTTCCTAAGTACATGCAGCCAGGCAGGAGACCAACACCCTGAGGAGGGAGTTGATAGTAGCCAAAGAACGAACTGATGATCTAATTCGGCAACTTCTCCAGTCACAAGCGGGGCATGCACCATTGCTGGGAAACGTGCCCTCAATGTCAGCACCATCAGCCAACCCCGTTCAGATACCGCATCCTGGGGCAGTTCCCATGGCCCCGCCCGAACGATTTACGGGGATCCCAAGAGTTTTGCAACGTTCATGAATCAGTGCCACCTGCACTTCCTTTGTAGACCAGGGGCTTTTCCGAATGACCAATCCCGGGTCACTTTTGTGCTATTCTACCTGAGCGGAAGAGCAGCGGCCTGGTCTATACCCTTCACGGCCCAAGACAATCCTTTGCTACATGATTTCAGAGGCTTTCAGCAGGAGATGGAAAAGCTGTTTGCTCGTCGTACTCATCGGCAGGCATTAGACAACAAACTTCTGTCTCTATGTCAAGGGAATCAAGACCTATTGACATTCATAGCCACGTTCAATAGACTTGTAGTTGGAGCAAAATGGCCTGAGGAGAAGAGAACCACGTTATTTCATCAGGGGTTGCGGGGGGAGCTCAAGGATGTTCTTGCACAAGTAGTGAACCCCCGAAAGACTGCTCTGAATTCATTGACCTTGTTGTTCAACTGGATCATAGGTTGCAAGATCGGAGAGCAGATCGAACCAGACCGGACCCTTGCCCTATGTATGTGCGTTCAAAAGACAATGTTTCCCGAACAACGGAAGGCTCAGGAGAACCAATGCAAATCGGGGGGGGTCCGATCCCCCCCTGACTAAAGCGGAAAGGGATAAAAGGAGACAGCAGCAGTTATGTCTATACTGTGGAAGGTCAGGTAATTTCCTTAAAGAGTGCCCTGTGATGCCGCAGAGGAGGACAGTAGGGGCCACGGACAAGGAAGACACCATCAAGGAATCAGAAAACTCCCAAGCCCGGCAAGTGTAGGGGTCCACTTGTCGAGCGAAGAAAGTGAACTACAGACCTCTAATTTTGCACTATGTGTGGTCTTGATCAATCACCAACAACCATCTCGGATGCACGCAGTAAGATCGTACATAGACAGTGGAGCTGTTGGGAATTACATCGACCAGGATCTTGCAGCAAAGATGGGGCTTCGGTATGCCCTAAGTCAACCACCGACACTGTTACCACTGTTGATGACACGGAAATAGCTTCTGGTCCAGTATCCCAATGAACTGCAGCTTTAACCCTTCTGTGCCAGGATGGACACCAAGAATCTATCGTTTTCAACCTCATTAAGGCACCACAGTTCCGGTTGATTTTAGGAATGCCATGGTTGGTAGCTCACATTCCTCAAATCGATTGGCGAGCAAAAGAATTGGCCTTTTCCGAGAATTGCCCCCACACATGTTATCGCCAAGGGAAACAATCAGTAGACACCAGAACCTCCTCGCTTGCGACAGTGTCAATCGGCACCCTACCAAGCAAGTACTAGGACTTTCAAGATGTCTTTCAGAAAGAACAGGCTAATACCCTACCACCGCACAGACCATACGATTGCCAAATCGACCTGATACCCGGTGCACAAATCCCTTGTGGACAAATCTACGCCCTCACTGAACCAGAAAACCAGCACCTGAAGGCCTATCTCGACCAATACCTGGCCAATGGGTTCATCCGTCCCTCGAAGTCTCCAGCAGCCAGTCCTCTATTCTTCGTATCGAAGGAGGAGGGGGACTTGAGAACATGCATCGACTATCGCGCACTGAACCAGATTACCGTGAAAAACCGTTACCCTCTGCCGCTAATCCCTGAATTGCTTGATGAAGTCAGAGATGCCCAAATCTACACAAAACTAGATCTGAGAGGTGCATATCATCTTGTTCGCGTGAAAAAGGGGGACGAATGGAAAACCACTTTTCGCACCAAATATGGCTTGTACTAATATCAAGTATTGCCCTTTGGCGTTTGCAATGCCCCTGCTGCATTTCAATACTTCATGAACAATGTCTTACGAGAATTGATTGATGTCTGTGCTCTAGTGTACATTGACGATATCCTAGTATATTCCACATCAAAGCAGGACCACGTTAAACACATCCGATCCGTGTTGGAAAAACTCTGTCAACACCAGCTCTACGCCAAGCTCAAAAAAAGTGCTCATTTCAAGTCTCCGAAGTGGAATTTCTGGGCTTGATCCTCAGTCCGAATGGAATCTGAATGGATATACACAAGGTAGATGCAATCCTGAACTGGCCATCCCCAACTTCATTCAAGGCAGTCCAAAGCATGTTAGGTTTCGCAAACTTCTACCGCCGGTTCATCCCGGGATTTTTGCAAATTGTGCATCCCATCACATCATTGCTAAGGAAATGAAATAAAAAGTTCCAGTAGACAACAGAAGCCGAAGAGGCTTTCCAGGAACTCAATGCAAGATTCACTTCTGCCCCAATTCTACACCACCCTCGCCCTGATCTCCCATACCTAGTGGAAACGGATGCCTCGAGTATGGCTATGGGAGCCGTCCTCTCACAAAAGGACCCCAAAACGGACCAGTTACACCCTGTTGCCTTCTGGTCACGAAAATGTACACCCCCAAACTCAATTACGCTATCACAGACAAAGAACTCCTGTCCATTAAGTCAGCCTTTAAGGCCTGGCGGCACTACCTCATGGGTGCCAGACACACAATCACCATAATGACTGACCACTGGAACCTCCAGTACCTAAAAACGTCAAAGGCTCAATCCTCACAACAACTACGCTGGGCTCTTTTTTTTGCCGAATATGACTACGTGATCACATTCCGACCAGGGGTAAAAAACGGGAAAGCCGATACCCTTTCCCGTATGGGTGTGGAAGAGCAAGGGTATAAAACCCCTGACCCAATTGCAATCATCCCGAGTGACAAACTTCTAGGAATCAAAGCAACCATAACTCAGAAGGAATTACATGAAAACATCCAAAACTTAATGAGTCTGTAGCAATTACAAGCGTGGAGTGCACAAGGAGAATATTACATGATAAAAGATCAGTTGCCCTACTTCAGGAATCGTTTATTCTTGCCAAACCAAGAACTACGAGAACAAGTAATGTCCGGTTATCATGATTCCTTGATCGAAGGCCATCCCGGAATCGCTAAAACCCTGGCCAAGGTGAAACAAAATTATTGGTGGCCCACATGGCGTAAATACATTATTCAATTTATCCTATCTTGTGGAGTGTGTGCTCAAAACAAGTCTTCCAAGCAGAAACCGGCTGGGCTCTTACAACCATTGGAAATCCCACCAGCACCTTGGCACATGTTATCCCTCGATTCTATTACTGACTTACCACCCAGTCAAGGATTTAACACTATTCTAGTGGTCGTGGACCGGTTTTCTAAAATGGCACACTTCATTCCACTTAAGGGACTCCCAAACGCTTCCACTCTGGCAAAGGTATTTCTTGAAGGCATTGTACGGCTCCATGGGTTTCCTTCAATATCGGTCTCAGACCGAGGCAATTTGTATCTAACTTCTGGAGAAACTGCTGCTCTATGGCCCAGATCGACATCTGGCTATCCACCAGTCACCATCCCCAAACGGATGGTCAAACTGAGAGGACAAATCAAATGCTCGAGCAGTACCTGCGCTGCATGTTACACCAAGCTGAAGGAAGCTGGTCAGACCTATGTAACGCTCACCTGATTCCCGCAGAGGCGCCGGTCTTGACTGGGTGAATGCCGTATGTTCAAAGGTGATGTGTAACACATAGTTGGCTCTTTGGGCTGGACCTCTGTGCACTGTATGTCTGACTCGAAGAGTAAGATGTCTGCAGATAGAAAATATGGGATTAATGAACTGGGGTTATTGGGTGCCTCTCTCCTCTTCCCTTTCTCTTCTCCTGTAGAACCCCAAAGGTTAACGCCCTCACCTTAGGTAAGTGAACGCCGAGCTCTCCATCTGCCTCGGGGCAGGGTGCCGTAACCAGTTTCTTCACTGGATAAGGGTGCAGGCCTCTTGACCTCAGAGGACTGCTGTCCGTCGTTAACTGCACGAACGGTAATTTCTGGGCACTTCAAATGTCTTAAAAGTCTTTTGTAATGATATCTCTTGTTTTGCAGGGTTCCGGCGATGGCGGATGGTGGGCTGATGAGAGTTGAGGATCGAACCCGCGTGAGGAATAGAAGCGCCTGGAAGCACGTAAGTAAGCGCTTGTAGCCTGCTTCACGATGCGCACTAACTGTCCCTTTTATCTTGCAGGTACAAGTTCGGAGCTTTAGAGAAGCTGAAGGGTGCTGGAATACCCACTGGATTCGGTGTGGGAAGGAGTAATGGCACGTGAGTAATAAAGTTGCCCAATGTCTTTAAACGCACCTTCTTTTGTCTTTCAGATGCGGGATGCAGCGCCGAAGGCCTCCGGAGCGTGCGAAGAGCTGGTAAGCTTTTGTCTTTCAGATGCCAGAATGCAGTGCGAAGACCTCCGGAGCCTGCGAAGAGTAGGTAAGCCTTTGTCTTTCAGATGCCGGAATGCAGCGCGAGGCGTTGGTGACAGCCGATGGACCAGGTAAGAGATGCGCTGCCACTGAAGACCGTAGTGCTAACCTGTTCTTTCTTTGTCTTTACAGGTGCTGCTGAAGACTGGATTCCAGGATGGTAAGCCTTTGTTCCCTTAGGCCCAGGATCAGAAGCTGAAGACACGATGAGCGTTCTGCTGCAGAGAATGCAGAATAACAAAAAGCAAGATTCATCCATCGGGTGTGGTTTAAATAGCCTCCTGTAGTGCTTAGGTGTCTCCCTCCACAGCCACGCCTAGGTAAGAAAAGAGTTCCTGCTTTCCAGAAGAGTTCCAGTGTTCTGAACCTAGGGAGTGGCTCCTGCCCCACCCAACAGGAAAAGTAGTCCCAAACAGAAGAGGATCAGGGGTTCAACTGGCAGGTAAGTAAGCAGCATGGTCTGCTGCAGGTAAGTCCACCCAAGCATTATGAGCCCGGCGCTTCCAGCGCTGGGACTGGGCATCTTTATGAGCCTGGTGCCACTGGCGCCAGGACAGGGTTCAAAAGGTCCCAATTGGGACTGGCTGGCACTCGGAACCGGGGTTATGGGTCTGCTTCCAAGGGAGTCGGGCAAGTCCTGATCTTTTGGAAGCAGAGATCATGACACCTATTATGGATAGCTGAATATTCTTATAATAATTCCCTACACACCAGCACAGGGCAGACACCCTTTTATACCATGTATGCCAGACATCCACGTACTTCTGAGTTAGACGTTCCTACAACCCTGGAAATGCCAGCAATCAAAACCTTACATAAGACCATTTCTCAAACCTTTAAAAGAGCAGCTGAACACCTACTTCAAGCTCACGATCGCCAAAACAAGTGTGCTGATCAACACCGAATAAAGGCCCCTAATTACCAAGTTGGAGACGAAGTCTGGCTGGCATCTAAACACGTGCCCATCAAAGGAACTCAAACCTTCCGTCCAAGATACCTGGGTCCATTCACCGTCACCTCCGCGATAAATCCTGTGGCGGTCAGACTAGCCTTACCATCAAA
Source organism: Ambystoma mexicanum (assembly GCF_040938575.1). NCBI lineage: Eukaryota > Metazoa > Chordata > Amphibia > Caudata > Ambystomatidae > Ambystoma > Ambystoma mexicanum. Next base: position 849,209,579 of record NC_090935.1, read on the forward strand.
CATGCAGAATCATCCTGTGTTCCACATGTCTTTCCTTAAACCAGTTCAACCTGGGACCCGCGTAGCAACACCACCACAGCCAGTAGTAGTCGCCGGGGAGCCAGAATTCAAAGTGAAGGACATCCTGGATTCTAAGTACGTCAAATCGAATCTATACTACTTAGTAGACTGGAAGGGGTATGGTCCACAAGACAGGACATGGGAACCTTGTGAGTACATCTATGCACCTCGCTTGCTTAGAAGATTTCATCAAAACCATCCAACCAAACCAGGACCTGACAGAAGAGCCACCTTGAGGGGGGCATTAGTGGGGAGTGCTGTCATGATTCCTGCCCCTCATGTCTCCAGCCTTCCAAAATGTCAGCCTGGATTCAGGCCACGATCATCTACATGGCCCCTAAGGGCCTCTGCATCCTTCCAAAGACCCACTTGGAGTCAGACTTGGTGCCTGTGGCACCAGCCACACACACTACCATAGGATGGCAGTGAGCATTGGACTTGTAGTGCATAGGTGGGACAAGATGGATGCCCCCACCTGTTCTGCTTCCTAGAACTGCATATGCAGTCTAGCTTTTTGGGTGTGGTTCAGCCCAGAGACACCTGGGATACCCAGAGACTATTGAAGCCACGCCCAGGCCAAGAAGCACACTTTGCGTTTCTCTGCACCTGCAGCGTGACACTCACCATGTTCGGATCGGTCTCCAGAAGGCCTGCATTTTTTCATTTGCGCTCAGCACCTGCAAGAACAAGAACACCATTAGGAATTGCCTTACCTTGAGGAGCATCCGCCCATCTTCCATCGCTCCTTCAGTTCTGCGGGCTCCTTCGGAGGTGCCATTTTCTTCCAGGCAGGCCACTTCCTAAGAAAAAGGGAAAAGAACAGAAAGAAGACATTAGTAAGCATTCTGCAAACCTTCGCTTACTTTAAAGACTGTACTAGATTCAAACGCTTACCTGAATTCAAGCCGTTCTGGGGAATCTTCATATCCGGAGCTTCTCATCCATCTGCAAGTGGGAAAAGAAACACCAGGTTAGCGTGGAAAAGCATTCAGAGGCGCCACATATTGCGCTACTCACCACGTTTCTTCTTCTCAACTGGCATCCGCGCTGAAAACATTGCGGCACCTAATGACACAGAACAAACTCTGTTCAATACAAGTACGAAGAGGTCGCATCGCGAATCGTGCCCTCACTAACCTTCAGTGTTACTCCCCTCAAGCAGCACGCCGTCATCCCTGGACGCCGGCCATCACCATGGGAAGGAAAGGAACGAGAATTAGAGAACTGTTCATAGAGAATCTTTATACTTACCCGTCAGACTCTCGGCAGTGAAGTAACTAGGCAGCAATGAGCCCGCATCAATGTTCACAATTATCACAATGTTGTCAAATACTTGTTAGTCTGTTGTGGTTGGACTGGAGCGTAATTGTTTTTTCAGAGAGGAGACGTCTTCCTTTCTATAGATTACGTGAAACGATACACTTTTGGAGTTCTGCTTCCCACTCTTTTTGGGAGTCGGTCTAATTGCAGGATGTAAAAAGAAAACATTTCTCATTTACAGTTTGTTCCCCCTAGAATGCAATGAGATAACATTCCAAAAGCATCCTGTTGGTGTGATAAATCATCTACGTCACTTACTAACTACAGTCACTAATGCTATGAAGCGTGATATCATTGGACCTTTTCATTTTTAACAATTTACTTTAATGTATGAGGTGTCTTGTGGAAAGCACCCACTACATGTTTGTGTATTGAATATTTTGATTAAAATGTGTTTTTTACATTGTTCACTTAAATGGCAATTCTTGTTTCACATAAAATGTGGATACATGAAATAGATAATCTATCCTAATTTTCCCCTGACCAGTTTTCAAGGTGGTATCTCAGCGGTGAATCGCCCAGAATACCACCCAACCTAATTATCATTACCAACACTTGGTCCGGACGGTATTATTGCTGGATTTTTAGTGGTGGTGGCAGTGTAATTACCCATTTCTTTTTCATCTATGGGACTCAATGGGGCATTTTCGGTGCAATTACAGTGGCGGTTTTGCACCTCAGTAATTGCAACAAAAATGGGTGGAAAGTCGGTGCATTCACTTCCAGCTACGAGCTGGAGGTGAATCCCCCAACATTCACCCAAACTTGTGATTTGGTGGTGCAGTAATGCAGGAGTAACATTATTAGTGCCACATTTTTACCGAATCACCAAACTTGTTATGAGGCCGAATGTGTCATCCAAATGTTCAAGGTCCGGAGAAAACAGGAAATTATCTAGAGGATCAACATGCTACAACTAGAGCAATCCAAGGGGAATAAATTGGTATGGAACATATCCTTAGAGAAATACAAACAACAATCATTATTCAATCACAAGCTCAAGCAGAAAGTGAACTTTTTATGCTTCAATGGAGTAGAGACATTCCAGATGAAGACCTAGTTACCAACCCAAAAGAAAGACCCAAGTATTTGACAATTCTATCAACATCTGGAAAATTAATAAAATGTTATCTAAACTCAACAAGACTGTCAGGGAAAGGGAGGGTGTCAAGTTTGAATGGAATGCTACAAAAGGTTCAAAGATTCAAGATGGGTGCTTGTTGAGGAAGTTATGATCAGTGGGTGGAACCTACCTCATTTCGGAGCATTATGTAAAATCATGTCTATGATTTAGCAACTGCTGGTCATCATGGATTTAAAAAATAAAATAGAGATCCTATTGGAGGTTGCTTACTGGCTACACATGGGCAAGACCGCAATATATATTGAAAGGTGGTGTATAGTGGGCGCTCAAACGCAACCAAGATCTCCCACTCACCAGGCTCCTCTATAAAAGAGGATTGACATTATCATGGGCTGATCTTCAGATTTTTTTTATTTGTCCAGTGATTCGTTCTGCATGTGGCAACAACTATATGTTCACTGTTACATGCCACCTTACAAAATGGGTAGAATGCCTCCCTTCCCAAATTGCAAGGCAGAAACTGCAGATATGTTATTGATCAACCTCATCTCTTCTTGTTTTGCCCTTCCTCAAAGGATTGAGTCATGCATGGATAATCATTTCTCCAGTGATGTAATGACTAAAGACGTATGAGATCTTTGAGTCAAGAGAACATTCCATATCACCTACCATCTGGCATCCATCAGGGTGTGGTGGAATAGTTGTAAGGCTACAACAAGTCTATTGTGGGAATTTAAAATATGTTTGGGGTGGAATCTGTACCCTTTGGGACTTGTGACTAGCGCTGTCTTAATGATTGAGATATAGCTCTGATCTGCAACAGAGATGTGTCCTTTTGAATGTGTGACTTTTAGAAAAATGGTCTTGCCTCAACATCTGTTGTACCAAACACAAGAGCAGATGTTGATCAGCACCTCTACCAAACATCAATATGGGGCCAATTTGCAGACGCATTTCCAACATGCTTTTCCATATGCACAGAGGAACCTAGAGAAGTATTATCCTCCTCAACAGTGCTCACCAATGTGAGATGCCCAGAGACTGCCATCGAGGTGGCAGATATCATCAAACATCTCCTATCTTGGAAACATGTGTGAAGGAAATATGCAAATACTCCATGAAGAAATAGATCAGGAATAACTACTGAGATTGTAATCTCACCAAATATCTACTTCAAATCATCAAGAATGACATCAAGAGCAAATATAGACCCAGGGGCAATATTGTCCAAGCTTTAATTACCCTATCCCCCATGACAAAATGTATCAATCTTCCTGCAGAAGGTTATCAGATATATGACTTGAGTCTCACAAATAGTTGAGTGGAGGGTAATGTGGCAAAGCAATCTCACTAAAACATGAACTCTTTGTCTCAAAGTGTTGTTTCATAGAGTTGTATTTCTCCTCCCTCTGTTATGATTACCTGGACTCTTACAGTCTGGTATTTCACTAAGTTTACACCTTTCTCACTATTGCCAATCTCTATTTGGATTGTCAAAGAATTTAACAATGTTCAGTTTTTCTTATGTACACCTACTTTCCGTTTCATCAGTGGCTCTCACAGCCTTTAAGCTATTCATAAAATATGTTAACATTCCACTCATCTATTTGGCACCTATGGGAATATGCATTACTACACAAAATATCTTGGTGATTTCTGAAACTTTTCAGCACTTATATCAGGTTCTAGACATCTTGTTTTTTGTATCTCCCTCATCCTCTCAATGCTTTCTAAAACATACCAGTACTCTGATCTACACCGCTTTCATACTTCTAAATGCCCCTTTCAGTTCTATTTATCTTTATAACACTTCTGATCTTCTCAACACCACTCCCGGTTTTGAGGTGTCTTTCAGACTTCGCAGTGTTCCTAACCAGTGCTCTACTCTTTCTACAACTTCTCAATGCCAGTGTCAGGCCGCATGCACTTATCAGACTTCTCATCATGCCTTTCAGGGTCTAAGCATTTTCCAAAACCTCTCAAAACCGTTCTAAGTTTCCAGGCATATTTTGAACTTCTAAGCATGTCTTTCGGCATTAGACACTTCCTAAAATGTCTACTCTAATATCAGGCTTTAGGCTCTTATCGGGGTTCTAAGCAGGATGTCGGGAACTTTCAGTGTTCACAGAAGGATTGCCATGAGTCAGCTTCTCTGCATGACAGATATGTATTGGGAGTTGGAGGCTATCTTCATCACCTACAGAGTGCAGCAATTTGAGGTTTCCTTCTCCAGCGTCAGAAAAGAGGCACAAGCAGATTAGAATATCACTACATTATATGCAGCAACAGACAAAAGATCACATTCGGTGCAGAAACTGTGTGTACTCTCTATTTTGTGGCCAAGGAAAAATGTGTTACTTGTGTAAAATGTATCTAAAAATGTTTGGAAGGCATGAGGAAATTATTTTAACTGCCTGTAACTAAGCACACCATCACTTGATGTGTGAGAAACTACTTGTTGCTTGTTATAATGTACATACAAAGTATGAGAATTCATTTTCAAAATAGAGTGAATTCTGTGTCAAACATAGTGCATCACAGTTTTTTGTCCATAGAAAATAATTGTTGCTTTTCAAAATTAAACATCTCACAATTCTCCATCAGCAGGAGAGTGAAAACGAACACATATGACATAGTGGGAGGAGAAATAACCATCTTGAGTGTGAACATATCTGTAGCACCTGAACATGCCAGAGGGTGGGTGACAGTCACCGTAGCTGTTTTGTGCAGCATGTAATTCAGACTTGTGTGTCGTACAATAAAGGCATCAATGTCACATTACTGTTTATGTGCAATAGATATTATTTTATGCTCAGTTTTTCTGGTTGGATGAAGTAGGGGGGCAGTTCTCTCTCTGGGGCAGAAGGGAAAGAATTACAGATTGCATTTACTGATAAACCAGGACAAACAATACATATGGCCTCATCACCGGTTTGCCAGTCCAGAAACAACGGTGCTGTTAAGATTGCCGGCACCATTGTTTCCGGACTCTACGAGTTCTGCAGACGGGTGCCATCCCACCCACCAGGTCAGACCTGGCAGGCGGAAAGGCACCTGCTCGCAGACTTTGACGGTAGCACCGGCACCATTATGAATGGTGCCAGTCCTACCATTCTCCCCACTCCCATTGAGTAGACGCTTGGCTTCAGGGACCGCCGGGGCTGTAATGCGCCAGTGATTCCTCATTGCCAGGCGTTGGAAAAAAAACACAGCTCCGGTGGCAGCCTGCCGTTTTTACCGGCACAACTACCGCCGGAGTTGCAATGAGGCCCATAGTCTAGAATAGCATGATAAGACAGTAGAAACAACATGAAGTGAAGAAGAGCAGGGTAAACAATTTATATTATGAAGGTGCTCGATATGGACATTTCTTGGTCTCCACCACAAAAATCCAGTGAGTCTGAGAATAATGATGATGATGCAATAAATATCATGACCCATCCAAGTCCAGGCAATAACACGTGTTTCTGTAAACCACTACTACCAAGTAGGAGGCTGACAACAGAACAGTTTCGAGATAGTGGTACCGTGCCTGTTGAACACAACCTGCGCAACACATCAAATGTAGTCGGCAGACCACCAACACCACCAGCACTTCAAACCCCACCACCACCTTCTCAGCCTGGTGTGCATGGTAGGCCCTGTCTTAGCGCACCACAAACATGCAATCTGTGAATTTGATGTCAGCCAGGACAAAGATCAACACTATTTCACCACCTGCTCTGCAGGTAAGAAAACTGTGTGGGGAAGTCTGGGACCAAATAAAGTACCACATCTTTGTGGTCCCACAGAATGCAGCACCATACACCAGAGTGGGATGAGCATACAATGTCTCGACCGCAGCCTTCCCTCCCATTCAAACCTTATAACATCCCCCGCCTATTCTATCACCACAGATCACATTACTGTTATGTAAACATTACTCTGGGTGGTTTTCCATAGCTTTCCTTCGCAAGGTGACACAACACTAACTCCCGGCCAGTTTGAGGGAGAACTGCCAGCTGGGACAAACATATCACAGGTGCCATGGCAGAGTGCAATTGCTCAGCAAAAACCAGAAGGTAATGTGTCGTATGGACCACTTGCTGTATTCTCTCACTCATGATGCCCTGTTCCATCAGTTCAGTGCGGCAATCACAGCTGGAAAATGCACAGTCAATGTTACTTCTACTGTAAGAGTACTTGCAGCCTGGCATTTATTAGATCAACCTAAGGACCCAAAATAAGATTTACACGTGAAAAGGTGGATAGAGTATCGGCTGTATGGCTGTACCTGCGCAATGGGTGATCTTCCCCTTCCCTGCCATCTGAGTGGCATCTGTATCAACTGTCAATCTTAGAGGACAGCAAGTGTATGCTGTTCAGCACCAGGCCACAGTGTGTATTTAAAAAATGTAAAGGCAGGGGTATAGTAGTTTGGACATGTGTGATAAGGTGGGGGGTAGTGGTGCATTGGTTAAGACAATGACAATACATCTGGGCTTTATTGCAGCTGGACTCGTGTTGAATATGCTTGCTGCCCTAGGAATTGGCACGCACTTTCTGTTTGCTTTTCTTTGCCCACATGGTGACACATTTCATCAGCAATTGCCAGCATATGAAGAACTTGATTGTCATGACCCAGATGATCAGCTCACACTTCGGCCTGGCCTACCGTACTGTAATCGCGAAAGGCAATACCACCTAAAGATATCTAACTGCTCTAGAAACCTCTACAAAGGAAAGAAAGCAAGCAAGGGAAGAACGCGGGAGAAGAAAGACGAAAAACCTATATCTGATTTCAGACAAGTGCAGAACACAAAAGAAAACTTAGGAAACTAACAGGTCAGGCAGGACTAATGGGCAATCATGGGCTACAGCTCATCTTAACAAAAGAGCTTTCATTTATTTTTTTCTGAATGTGAGAAAATTGCTAATCTTCCATAAATCAACGTGAAGAGTATTTCAAAGATTTGGTTGCAGTGACATTGCAGGAATGTCCGAAAACCCTAGAGAGTTTAAAGCAATTGATAAATAGTGATGAACATGTAGCTATTCCCTGGGGGTGAGCATAGATAAGCAGCTTGAAACATTTAGTATACAGAGGGGCTTGACCAAACAAGGCATTTTTGGCAATAGTTAAGAGTTAAAAGCAATCCTACTCTATAAGAGTACCCAGTGTAGTTAAAAAATGTGAGAGTTTCTGGGAGTATTGCTGACAATCCTGGATGCCTTATTCTGCATGAGTCACAGCTGCTGGATAATATAGTCTGGAACACCTGCATAAAGGCATTGCAATAGACAATTATTGCACCAATAATGTCACTGACAATAGATGCACAATGTTTTTCTGAGAGCAGGTGCCTGATCTGTCTTAGTAACATAAGATAGAAATTGGAATTTTTTAGCACTTGATAAACCTTTGGAGAAATTGAGAGGGTGGAGTCCGAAGTCATACCCAGAATTTTAACATGGGTTTGGATTTTAAATGTATAACCTGCAATCTGCCGAGCAGGTTAAGCACACAAGGATCTGGCGATCTTATGAGGGGGAGCCCTATGCAAGACCTCAGTTTTCTCCTGATTAATACCTAGCCAGTTTTAAGACATCCACTGTTCAATTCAATTTAAGACAGACTGAATATGTAATCGGGTTGCATTGTGGTTGTGGTTGTCGAGCTGAAAGATTATTTGCGTCTCATCCACATAATTCTGGTAAACTGTGCAATGGTCTTTCTGTAGGTCATATAGTACCTTCATATAGATGTTAAATACAACAGTGCCAAATAATTTCCATAGAATCTCCAACTTGTCCCTTTCCAGTGTACAGTCTGATTGACTCTTTAGTGTATCTGGGGCTATCGTATCTGATCACACGAAAGGCCAGGCAGTTCTTCATGTTAAATAATTAACATTTCTCAAAATGTACTAGCACTGGATTGTGGAAGACAAGCTCTGATGAAGAAGACTTGTTGTCAGGTTTAAGACACATGTCAAAAAGTAGTCACCTGAGTTTTAATGGGTCTTGTGCTTGTTAAACTTATAGCTCTAGGGATTGACTGCTGGTGTGGGTGAGGTGTTACTGTTATATTGTGATGTGTTGCCATCAGAATTTGTGATAATGCCATTCTATTCTCATGTCCTGCTCGAATACCCTGCTTCAACTTTCCCAAAAACACAATAGTGGAGATTAGTGGTACCTTTCATCAGAAATGCTTGCTTTCTTCCTACTCCCTGGGTACCTCGACTCTGTCAAGATGACCAATTTTCAGATTATCCCTGCTACGCGAGAGCTGACAGCATGAGCTTTTTCTGGGTATTTCTGCTACCTGAAAGGCCTGCAAGAAGTACAAGAATCACACGCTCACTCTCCACAAAAAGCATGTACAGGAAAATGGCATTCTACGCAGACCTTTAACCGTGCGCATAGCAACACCTATGTGAGGCCATGTCACTTACGCGCTTACGCCCTAAGGGCCTTTCCTCAAATTACACACACACGTGCTGATTTATCACATGCCGAGTCACTCTGCATCAAGCTGGCCATGCAACAACACACGGAAGACCACGCTCCTACCCAGAAGGCCATTAGCCTGCCCCACAGAGCCCCGAGCAGCCTTCCACCAGCCATCTGCTGATGCTTGCCTGCCTGCTGCCCACATGCCCCCCCAGGACCCAGTTGCCCACTCACACCTGCCTCAGGGGTTGTCATGTCGGGGCAAACTCCATCTGGGAGCACTGGCAACCCCCAGCCAGAGAGACAGAGGGCTGTCAGCTTCTCAGTCAGTTAAATTGGCATCCTGGTGGAGCAAGTCCTGGGGCATTGTGATGCCCTCTTCAGACGACCGTGCGCCGACAAGGAAGAAAGGAGGAGAATCTGGTCGGACATTGTGGTTGCCATGAACGCGGAGGGGGTGGCAACCTGTGACTTGAAACACGTCCAGAAGTGCTAGGAGGACTTCAAGTCCAGGACCCTCAGGAAGGCCCTTTGCCTCTTGGATGCAGTGGATGCATTGGGGCGCCGGGTCCAGCTTACCATCGACCAGATGAGGGTCCTGGAACGTATTCGCTCAGTGCTTAACCACCAGGTCCTCGAGAGGCAGACCCGTCTAGAGTCCAGCGGTAAGTGTCCGTGCTTTCTCATTCCAAGCAGTGCATGTTGAGGCGTGGTAGAGGAGTGCAGCTTGGACATATGTGTGACATGGCGCATTCATGGATGTATGTGTGCAGGGACATGACCGTGCTGCATGTGTGCCAAGTCATGTGTGGGGCACATCAGTGGTGTATGTATTCTGATGCATGATGCACAACTGCATGTGTTGATGCACGCATGTTTGCTTTCTGGGTGTGTACTATGCCATGTTTGTTGTGTGACACATGGATGCCCTTCCCACCTTCATCTACTTGCATGATGTGCATGTGCGTGTGTCTGTTTAGTATGTGTGTGACTATGAGACCTCATGGATGCATGTGACACGCACATCAGGGTGTCCGATTGGCTGATGTGAGACAGTTGGTGACGATTGCACTGTGACAGGAGGCTGAGATGGCCGTATGCATGTCTGTGTGGTGGCATGTGTGCATGTGATTGTCATGCCCCATGATGCTTGCAACTTCCTGTCACCCCTGGGATGTACATGCACATTCATGTGAATGGATGAAGATGCCTGTAGCACGATCCCAGTTCATTTGTGCATGTGTGTGGGTTCAAATGACATGAGTGTTGGGGAGTGTGATGCCATCTGTGATGTCTGACACTGACACTCATGTGCAACTTTTATCTGTGTAGCAGACCATTGTACGGTGCCCTGATGCCTGTGTTCTGCCTTTCCCTGTCTGCACTGTCGACTGATGAAGAGGGCAGAGACGGTTCTGTGGAGCCCAACAGCAGGGATGCCACCACCAGCCGGAGACGCAGGGCCTAGCTCCCCTCCCAGGTTATAATATCTTCCGGGAGTGAGGAGTCTGGTGCCGCGTCCATGGTCGCAGCTGCCGAGGGGAGTTCCAAGAGGCCAAGGTTGAAGTTGGACTCCTCGGCAGCAGAAGGTGCAGCTGAGCCCTCACACAGGTGTACAGAGGAAGACGGCATGGAGTCCTCCAGGTTGGTGGGGGGTGTGGTTGAGGAAGAGGCTGTATCAGCCCCACGCACAGAGCCTGGAGGGGATGGTTCCACTGATGCAAGTGGTGCAGTCCAGGGGAATGGGCAGGAGGCAGCACAGGTCTCAGTTGAGGTGCCTGTGTGTAATCCTGTCCCTGATCCTGTGACTCCATCATCCTGCACCAGCAGGGATGCCTCCGTCCAGACCCGTTGGCAGGGAGGGGATGCGTCTACAACAACTGACCTTCCTCTCCCTGTGGACGTGGCAATCCGTGACCGTATTGAGCCTGTCCTAGCTGGTGTCGAGTTGCGCACACGTGGTATTTGGGATGACGTGCAGGATTCTAGGCAGGACAACACACGTCATTTTTCATACCTGTGTGCCCACCTCAACTTGCTAGGACAGGTCACCAGCACAGGGATCCTCTGTGTGCTGGACGCTCTTGAACCCCCTCCTCAACTGCACCCCTTATGGACCAGTCGTCCTCCATGCTGTCTTCCCACCCATGTATCACCTCGGCCCCCTGTGGAGCTGCCGCTGAGCCCACGGCCAGGCTGGTGGAGAACACATCCCTTCCACAGTCGGGAGTCGAAGGTCCAGCAGGGGTGATCACACCACCAACTGGACACCAGCGAATGATGGATATGCAGGCATCATCGAGCAAGGCACGTGCACTACCGCACTGGGGGATACCATCATTCCGGGAGGCCATCGTGATGGGAGAGGAATTTGGCATTGAGGCAGCCGCAGGCTCGGCGTGGGAGGCATCATCACTTGGGGCCAACAACATCCCAGGGGCAGGCATCGGCCGACAGGCAGGAGGACCTAGGACTGGGAGTGTCTTCCGTGTGGCAGCGGTTGGGCCAGCAAATCGATGCAGAGCGGCAGTGGGCAGAGAGGGCACAGCTCACGATGGTGAGGGTTGAGAACTCCATGCACCGGGCGTTGAGGCGGGCTGAGTGCCTCGTGGAAACTCGCAGGGAGTTGGAGGAGTCCATGGCAAGATCTCTGAAAGCCCTCAAGGCCACGGAACAAGCCTGCCTCTGGGACATCGAAGTGGAGTTCGATGATGCCCTGGCCCAGAACATCAAGAAGTGAGCCGTCAGACTAACCCGCCGCCTTTATATATAGTTATTTAGGGTTAGGTTTCATTTTGGTTTTTTTTATGATTTGGAGTCCACAGACTTTGATCCACTTTTTGTAGATAGTTGTGTTTTACATAGGGTTTTTTGTATGTTGCATTTTGTTTTGGGATCATGGACCCTTCAGACTTTCAGTGTAAATAGATCGGGACATGTACATACTTTCTTTTTGTTTAAAATCCCATGAAGGAATGGTTTTTTATGGTTTTGATTTTGGATTTCGTTTATTGGACTTTGGACATGGACAACTTTTCAGTTTTCATTTCTTTGGATTCACATTTTTCATGGAGTTTGCATTATTTTTTCATTGAACTTTCATTATTTTCTCATTTTCATGTTTTATTTTCATTTGGTCATTTTTCATTTATTTCAATACATTTCCATAACGTTCAATATTTGTGTGGAATACTCTCATTAGTTTTGTGAATGTGTCAGTCAGCATTGGCTCAGTTATGTGTCACTGCTGTGTGGCTCTGTTGGACATGTCTTTGGGTGCATGCATGTGCTTTTGTGAATGTCATGGCATGGGCATTTTACTGGGGAGTGGGTACAATGGATGGTTGTGTGTTTGAACTGGGGTGGTGCGGCGTAGGGTGGGATTTGGGTTGGCACTTGTAAGATGGACCCGTGTTGTGACAATGTATTTGTTGGGGGCACATGAGTCGGGGCCTACTGGCAGGTTGCCGTCAAAGGGGGTGGGGGCACATGAGTCAGGATCTGCTGGCAGGTGCCCGTCACTGGTGGGGGGACATGAGTCGGGGCCTGCTGTTAGGTTGCCGTCAATGGGGGTGGAGTGGGGGGACATGAGTCAGGCCTGCTGGCAGGTGCCCGTCAATGGGGGTGGGGAGACATGAGTCGGGGCCTGCTGGCAGGTGCCCATCACTGGTGAGGGGAACATGAGTCGGGGCCTGCAGGCAGGTTACCGTCAATGGGGGTGGGGTTGGGGGACATGAGTCAGGCCCTGCTGGCAGGTGGGGGGGACATGAGTCGGGGCCTTCTGGCAGGATGCCATCAATGGGGATGGGGTGGTGGGACATGAGTGGGGGCCTGCTGGAAGGTGCCTGTCACTGGTGGGGGGTACATGAGTTTGGGCTCACAAGTGCATGGTGCCATGTGGCCTGCCTGTGGGTCATGTTCAGGGGTGATGGGCGGCCTGCGGGGCATGACCAGGGGTGTAGGGTGGTCCCCTGTGGTGTGGGCTGCCTGCGAGGCATGGTCAGGGTGGATGGCCTGGCTGCTGGGCATGGTCAGGGGTGTAGGGTGGTCCGCTGTGGTGTGGGCTGCCTGCGGGGCATGGTCAGGGTGGATGGGCTGGCTGCGGGTCATGGTCAGGGGTGTAGGGTGGTCCGATTACAGTGTAGGGGGCCTGTAAGCTGGTCCAGGGTTAGTACGGCCCTTTGCGCTGTATTGGGGATTTCCATGGCTTTTTCTTGCGCAAGGGGCGTTCATGGGGGCGTAACTGGCGCTGCTGGATATTCGCTGCTCCATGGCTGCAAATGGCTTGGGAAATCCATGAATTTGTGGTGCGCCAGAATGCTGTTTGGCGCACACGGCTGGCGCAAGCTTGCGCACGCTCCCTCTCTGCGCTGGCCGCGTGCGCTACTTCTGCGCTGAATTCTGTGAATTACCCCCTTTGTGTTTCGGTGTGCTACAAGATCTTCTGATTTACCTGGAAGTGGGTTGTAAAAATCGGGTGAGATGCATCAGCACGCAGTCACAAGTGCATCTAAATTAAACAGTTCACAGTCTGCAGTGCCAAAGTGTTTCGGAATAGAGCAAGTACTTGTGCGGCCATTTGATTATGTTGTGCCAGTTTGTTTTGGGGTTTGCTTTCAACTACCGATATGTTGTCACCAGGCACTGGAAGTGATGACCAATTTCAATGTGCACCTTGGCTTAAGGATTTTTGGAGGGTCCGTGTTGGTTAATCCGTTGATTAAATCGACAGCTCTTTTTTTAAATCTTTAAGTGTTACGCCATTACTCTTGGAAGTGGATGATTTGTTTTAGTGTGGCTTGACACTTTGATTTCATTAGTGTGTAACTAAAGCTTGCAGCTTTGTTTCTTAATTTAATTTTAATTCCAAATTTACAAGAAATGCTTTAAAGTAAATATAATATGAGCTCTGCCTATGGCTTGAGGAATATAGGGACTCAGAAGCTTGTGCAACCATTATTGGCAGAAGTACTTCAAGTGCATATAAATGAAACAAAAAAAACACTCTAAAATGAAGTAATGATATATTTCAACAGGAGATGACTGAGGCCTTGACTTTGTCTCCCTTATCATTATTCCCCTACAAACCCCACTGACATTTGAGAAAAGAGTCTGCAGATGAGTCCAAATTTAAAAATTACAACTTTATTTTCTAAAGCGGATACATCTCCAGACTCTTTGATAATTGAAAAATCGATTCCTGCCTGTAGTGTCCCGCTTGTACCCAGGGTTGATATGACCGACAGTCAGATGCTGATTTGTGAACAATCCCCTTCTTCATCAGATCCATTGTGGATCACAAAGAAAACTGTGCGAGAAGCCACTGTAGAATATGGGTGTCAAGGTATTAGTTTTATGGCAGTACGATAACCTTCTTGCCAAATGACGGGATAACATGGTTATCACGGTATAGCAGGTGGAGTTAAATTATCTTAACAAAATATTTTCTTAAAAGGTCATGCATTGTCAGATTTATCATCACAAAGAAAACCAGGCACCCAGGGCCAGAATTGGGCTTTTCAACATACTTGCCACTGAAATGCCACCTCTCACTTCCACTAAACAACACAAACGCAAATGTGGAGAGGAGGAGGGGGGGGTCCTGCTGCGACTGGCAAAGCAAGCTTAAAAGCTTTTTCTAAGTGGTCATTTAGGCTTTTAGCTCCCACACTGGCTACTGGTGAAGATGTTGCCATCTGCATGCCACAGATTAATGGATGCTGATTCTGATTATCTCTCTATCTCTCTCTCTCTCTCTCTCTCTCTCTCTCTCTCTCTCTCTCTCTCTCTCTCTCTCTCTCTCTCTCTTTCTCTCTCTCTCTCTTTTTTACTTTGTTTACTTGCGGGCCAAAAGGTGTTCTGTACTCACGGACATGTTACCCTATGGTATGGCAGCAGGAAATGAGTGAATTTCGCAGTGTGACTTATTATATGTAAATTCAAAGATAGAACTAGCAAAATCCCCCATTGTCATGTGTTTAGAAAACATTATCCATTATAAATAAAGAAACCACAAAACCACCAACCCAAAGTAAATCCCTTTCCTTCTTGGCACTGTATAAATTCTTCCTATTGCTAACATATTGATTTTGTGTCAGGCACGTGTGGTTTATGGAATGGCTTTAAAAACTGCTCCAACTGAAACTACTTGTACCAAAAAAAGAACTTTTTTTTACATTGCCTTTTTGCATTTGAAGTTCTTTAATTTACCATTAAGTCAATGCTTTTTAGTTAATTTAGGCAGGCAGGATTTTCCAGCTGTAGCAAGGTAGCATTTTGAAACTTATCTCTGCACATATTTATCTGATCCTCCAGGAATCTAAGGCGGCTGCAGAATTGGTCTTTCATGGTGCTCACTTGTAGATCGCCCTGAATGAAAGAGTGACTAGTGGAAGTGTTGTAATGCACATTTTGAGCAATGAGCTTGATGCTCAGTCACAGGTCAATGCTTTGAAAATTGGCTTCGACTTGCATTTTTTTGGAACCACATGGCATGGGCATCATGACCCCTTGCTCTGACAATATTTGTTTTGACAACTCTTTATCCCATTAAAGGGAGAAAAATCACTCATTCGTGGCTGAAAGCCCATGTCATTGTGTTTCTTTTGTCAAAATGTCAACACAGACACACCGAAAGGTTGCAGAGTGATCTAATCACTATAGCTTGTTTACCATCTGCCTGGTGCATTATGAAGGTCTGATGTCAGAGTCACCACTGACCATGTAATCCTAAAGGGACAGCGTTCAATGGGCGCTGTTGATTTCTTTCTTGATTTTTGCAATATATGTTCATTTACCGTCTTAAAGATAGTGGCCAAAAAAAAACATTGAAAATGACAAAGTTAAAATACATATTGGCACAAATATGGCCTAGACCACCACCTCAGCACAGCCCCATCATTACCGTTTTCCCCAGGTCTGAGTGCATTAGGACCCTTGTGATGCGTGTTCAGTGGGAGGAATCCTTTCATGGGTGGTGCCACAAATTGAGAATAGACCTAAGAAATATTTCACCCCCATTGCTCTGGATACTTCAAATTGAATGTAGAATCTGTTCTGCCTGCTTGAGTCCAGTGCCAGGCAGGTAGGTGAAGTATCAAGTGAAGCAACAACTGTAGTGCCAATGTGCAAATCTACACAGAGGACAGTGGGGAGGGGCAGTTTATTTACTAGCAGAAAGCACTGATAGTCCCAGTGTTCACAAAATGCTCAGCAGGGTCGGACTGGGGCGTGACATTGTCTCGGGCACCAACATAAAAAGTGGGCCACAGTTGCAAATGGGAATTTATTCCTTTTGGAACACTGAATAGTACCCAAGGGGGAGATTTTTGATAAAATGTGATGCAAATTGTACATTTAAAATAATATTTATTCAGCAACAGTGGTCAAAACTGTTAGCCGCATAGTGAAGTCACACATCAAACTGGACCACTTTGGCCAAAAAAGTGCCCCTCTTTGACCCAAAAAACTGTCCCACACAAGCATTTCACGTTTTTGGTTTGCCCATGGGCCTTTTGCCCTAAAGGCCAGTCCATGCCTGGTCTACAGAGCTAAAGTTGTTTGTGGACATGCATCAAAGGGGTATCCAGTTCATTCCCCCCCTTTGAATTCTGGGATGTGTAGTTCCCCATCTTTCAAATTGGTGGGAAAACTACAAATCCCAGAATTCTAAGCTAAACCAGAACTGGATGGCTATCCGATCCATGACCATGAGAAACTTAAGTTCCTTGAATCTAAACCTTGGGGAGAGTAATTCGATATGCATGACTTCACTGGCTGTCTTTTGTTTTACAATTTGCACAGCCAGAGCAAGAGCTGTTCCAATGTGTGTTTGCTCAGTGCCGTAGGACCTTAACTTACTGAACTAATGGCACATGATGTCGGGCCAGGCTGAATCGATGCATGTCTGCTCCTGCTGGCTGAGTGGTTGCTAAGCAAAGTGCTGCTGGCTCCACTGTTTTGCAAGTCACTAAACGTTTTATCACATTTGTTTACATACGAACAAAAGGAAAAATAAAATGCTCACTTTCAGTTCAGGCCCTCACCTCACCCTCGTGATTTCCCTGTGGTCTTGCTAATTGCACATTGAAAATCGGGACAATCACCATAGAAGATCTGACCTGTAGCGTGGAGCAGCATGACAGTGTGTAAAGTTTTAAAATCTGTATGCTGCCTTTCAAATAAATAATGCCTGAAACAAAATAACTTTGTTCTAGTTTTCCCATGAAATCCAGGTCTGACGGAGTCTATGAACTGGAGTCTCTGGTTGCTTATAAAGCCAGTCAGTCAGCTCATCGTTACCAGCTTTGCATGGGGAACACAAAGGTTCAGGCACTGAGCAGCTTTCAACACAATTTTCGCAATATCGGCTGATCTTTGACCCAACTCTTCTGATCACAGAGAAAGAGTGGTCACCGCAGCAAAGCTGCATTTACTAATGTGGCCTCACTTTCCCTATGCTTCTGTCTGCCAAACAAGGCCCCCTTGGCAGACGGCACATCCAACAGTGCAAGACCAGGACTGCGCAGCACTTGCTTATTGCAGCCTTTCCAAGTCAGCTTTGAAAAGCACACTTAACAGTATAAACGGTATACCGGTATAAACAAAGTGACGGTTATTATTGTTCAATTAAGTCGTTCATGGTATCTTTAACTATACCGTTATACCGTTACATCCCTACTGTAGAAAAGCTTCATATCACTTTTCAACTGAATGAGATTTGTGAACTGGGCAATGGGACATTTGAAGATTTGGCTGAAAGGGATATTGTAGTTTTGACTTTTTAGCATGTGCCCAGTGCAAACCTGCACATACTGTACAAATCACTTCTTGTTCTGTTGAAACATCTACCAACAAAGAGGTCAATTCTGAAAGACTGTGTGTACAAATTCCTATGTTACTGACTAAAAGGGTGGCTGATCCTTGTTTGCCCTCACCATTGACACAAAACCTCTTTGATTCAGACTTCTATAGAGGTTGATAATGAGTCTGCTACCTATTCTGGAAAACAAGGGGTCATTTACCATCCTCATTGGTAACCTAGCCCATTCTTTATAATGCTCCTTCAGCTTCGAACAGGTCCTCCTGTTCCTCTTCCTCCTCTACATCTTCTCTGTCTCCAAATTCTCATGCACCCAATTTGCAGGAATCGAAAGGGATGGGTTTTCCTTTTGATGTGGCTACTTTAGCTGCTTTGAACTTTTTATTGTCTTCCTTAGTTACGACCTAGAACTCAGTGAATACCAATGTGACTCAGCAAACAGCAGTTTTAAATACCTTCATTTCTAAAGTTGCATTTATAGAAGGCTACATAGTGGCAAAATCTGGTAATAAATGTGGGGGGAAATATGTATCCCCAATGAAAGATTGTTATATGGAACTGAGAACCGTGTTATAAGGGTGGAACAGTCTGTCAAGCAAGTCATGAAAGGCTCCAATGTAAATGATAGGTCTTCAATTCCTTTCACGTGTAATTCATTGAATGTGAATGGCAGGCAGGCTGATCATTGTGATATGGGTGATTTTGGGGAACTTATTGGTGAAGAAGTTCTTATTGTTGATGTGCAAGATGACAACACAAAAGGAATAAGAACAGATGTTTTGGTGATGGATGAATGGCAAATAGATGAGTTTAATTATTAATTTTTCTTTCAAAGGAAGAAAAAAGAAGACAGGAGGAGGGCAGGGTTAAAATTAAGTTAAAAAAGAAGATATGTAATCATCTAGTGGAGTACCTACCAATGTGTCCTGAACGTTTTTAAGGTTGTTGACACTCCCCCTAAATGATGTTAAAATAAATGTAGCTATAAAATCTAAAAAGTGATTAGATTAAAAAACAGACAGAGAACTTGCACTGGAACTACCCTCGGTATGCTTGAAAATAGGTTGACACCATTGCATGTTGGCAGCCAAGGTAAGAACCAGGACCTGCAAGTTTGCAAGGAAGTAAATGATGGACGCGAAGGAAAATGACTTGTTGAATTTTTCAGTCTACACTTCAGATGATTTTCCTTTGTCTGCATCGAAACCTAGATTGTTGTCTCATCAAAATGAATAAGAGGGTGTAAACTTGATATGGTGCCAACAGTTTCACCTGTTCCTTCCAATTTAACAACTACAATTAATGGTACAGTAAAAGATAATGATATTATGGATACTATTTTTTTGACAGTAGAGCAGAGACAAAGTATGTTATGCGGAAATGTTTTGAAGAAGAGTGACTTAATTGGCAGTGACAAGAAAAAGTCTGGGGGAAAAACAATTATAAATCTTGTAGTTTCGCTGTCTATATGTTTATTATTGGAATCTATTTTTAATCATCTTGATTCTGCCATTCATAATCGCTCTATCTAATGACCCTTTTGCATTCAATTCCATCCCCAAGGACAATCGAACCCATGGATATCTCCCTAGTTGAATTTATGGCTGATAACATCTTGGATATTTTCTCCAGGTTAATTCCTGACTAATAATGCAGGCATTATTGGAAGCTGCCTCGCAATTATTTCCTTTTTGTCTATGATCTCACTGAGGTAGATTCTAGGAGTCAGCAGGTTAAACAGAGTGACTCAAATGGGAAAAATGTGTGGGTGATTTGGATTTTAGTAATCTCCCCCCGATTATATTGAACTATTCAGTTGGTGATAGTAAACCAAGGGACGTTATAATGAAAAAAGTACATATCCAGCCTTACGCTCTTAGAAACAATAACAAACAATCAAAACAGGAACAACAAATACAATTATGTTAGCCTGTTGGAATGCTAGAGGGTTCATTCACTCACCCACAAAAATGAATCCCGTTTTTGGAAATTGAATGAGTACCATACCTTTATGTTTCAAGAAACTTGGCTGTATGAATTAACTTATTATGATTGTTATGAGAAATATTTGAACCAAGCAATAAAGGGACAAAAGGGTAAAACTACAACAGGTCTTTTATTTGGAGTAAAACATAGTATTGGCTTGTACTTGAAAGCAACCACATTCACTAATACAGGCGATCATGTTAATGTGGGATCCTGAAATCTTCCACGGTTGTGATCAGTTTTAGTAATAAATCCTTACTGGAACCCAATCACTATTTGCAAACAGGTATTTCTTGATGGGAATGTAATGAAGGAATGGTGGAATGATCTGATCCATGGAGGTATTTTGATAGCGGCTGATCTTAATTGCAATTGTATGGGTGACAAGGATATGGCTCAGCTGCGGAGGAAAAAGATCAAACAATAAAAGAGCTGATTCATGGTTGACTTTGATGCAGAACTTTGATCTACACCAGTTGCATGGAGAAGATAACAGTCATACGCCAGCGCATCCAACATGGTCACAAGATGCTTCCTTAACTATAATTGATTATATATGTGTTTTGCAATCTATAATTAATGATGTGTGATAGTGGAGATGAGAGTGGTACAAATTCTAGCCACACCCCCACCTATCCCTGACCATAAACAAAAGTACAAGCTGAGAAACATTTGGTAAAACACTAAGGGTCACGCAAACTGCCATGAAGAGTAGAATATGTTGTGCGACACAAGCAGGTAGTTTGAATTCAAATAGGTCGGACCATTGCAGATTACCCAGACAGGGTTACACAAGTAGTATAGACACAAGCAGGCAGAGAGAGGTTGCAGCATACACGGACAGGGAATAATGAATGGCAGGATGGAAAAGGCAAGAAGAACAATAATATGACGAAGAAAGAACCAAAGTACCACCATTTCTTAGACCAGACTGTGCAAGGCCCCAATTTAAAAATACTGCATCCTGATATAAAATTGCTCAACACAAGATTCTACTCCTCATGGGGCTCATACAGCAGCCCCAAGGTCAGTGTGCCGAGGGGTGTTCTGCTTAGAAGCTCAAAACACACCCGATATCATTTCCTAGAGCATACAGCATGCAATTATTCATTTAATTTATTTTTATTGGTAGCAGGGAAAAATATACACATATCCTTGAATGACTTGTGCAAGCAGCTACCGCGCCATGTGAAAATAATGAATGATTCGCCAGCATCCAAGTGTCTTCTGAATAAAAGCACACACACTTCAGAACAGCAGAACATCCAATGCATAGATGAAATTGTGATCTGAATCGTGGTCCTCTACCATGCATGGGAGGAGTTATTAGTTATGAAGGAACCAATAGTAAAAAGGTTCACCTACAGGTAACATATACTACTAACCAATCCAGTGCTAGAGTAGAGGTTCTATGGAGATACTAAATACGACATCAGCAATGTCCTAGCGCCATTTTGTGATTGTCTTTTGTATGGTCACCCAGTGGCTGTTTGTATCTCAATAAAGCAGTGCTTTCTCGTGCACTTTGAGTTACTCCGTTTTTGAGTTCTTTCCCTTTATTGGTATATTTGGGCCTATCTTAACAGATGTAACCCACTTGCAGATTGTGGCAAATAAATGTAGTGATCATTTGTATTGTAAACATGGAATGGGGGTTATTTTCAGTTGGTATACAAGGGGTAATTGTTTTACAAACTTGGAAGTTAATTCAGGGAACAATATACTTGCTGGAATGTTTCCACTTTTGAAAAATGTTATAACTTTTTTTTTAAAGTAGTTGTTAATGAGAAATGTGACAATCCTCTATTCCCTCCATAGATATATGTCTGTGTGCTAATGATAATATATGGCATTTTTTCTAAGACTAAACATTTTCAGTATAAGCATAAATGTGTTTGACATCAGAAGGGACTGGGGAGATCTAGTAAAAGTCATCAATTAAAATGACGTATTCTCTTGTAATATGTAAAGAAATTAAGAAGGTTAAATTAAAATATAAGAACTGATTAAGAAATCATAATGTGTCAATTTTGCAGAGAGATTCTGAACCGATACTAACTTCGCTAACTATGAGGTCTATGCCAGTATTTTGGTGAATTCACACAAATATGACTCATAACCAGTAAGGGGAATCAGCTTGGATTATGCATTTTTGCCAACGTTACGCTGGGGAAGAAGAGTGAAAAAATTTTGAAGATCCTAAAATGTCTGGTCCTTAGTAACTTGGGTTTAAAGAGGAGGACTTCCAAGTGTTAAATGAACAAATAAAAAAAGCTCATGCCTACAGCCCACACAGGCTTTCTAATGTGACATTTAATAGTGCTCGTGAACTTTGGTCTAAGACCTTATATAAAAACATTTTCAAAATCATGGTTAAAAAAAAAGAATGCCACCTTTGTGGAAATCTTCTATAATAGAGCTATTTTTTTTTAGAAAGGGAACAGGGTGGATCTGTACAATTATAGACCTATTGCTTTATTGGATATGCCAGGGAAAATGTTTCCTTCCCTGGTGTGGCAGGAGTTGAACTATCGTGATGTTCATACAAATAGGATTGATCCCTTTCAGGCAGGATTCATTAAAGGCTCTGACACTTCATTAAATGGTTTTATTTTAAATCTGTTTAAAATGAGAGCAGTTGCTAAAAAGAGAAGATTTATTTGGCTTGCGTAAATTATGCTTTCACATTCTACAGTGCTGATAAGTATATTTTATGGTAAAAATTATCAAAGTGGTCATGTCCAGCTTATTTAATAGCCATTTTATGAAAATTCCATGCAGACACCCGTATTTATGTCAGTTTAATCCAACAAGGCAGGCTATCTTGTTGTATACTGACATCTCAGGGTTGCATGTTGGCTCCATTGTGGTTCAATTGATTTATTTCTGATATTTAGGATTTTCTGAGCAAATCCCAGTGTTTCCTGCCATTTTCAGGGGATTGTTTGAGAAGCCGTCTGCTGTATGCTGATGACTTGGAACGAATGGACCAAACCCTGACAGTGCTTCAACGCCACTTGAATGAATTGGTGAGATATGCAGATGAAAATGCTCTCTCTTTAAATGTTTAATTTAATGTTTAATCCTTCTAAGAGGAGAAAATTCTAAAAATATTGTTATTTTCTTATCTCAGAAATGAGTAAAGAGAGTGGATTTCTTTGTCGATCTTGGATTCAATATCACTGGCACTGCAAATTTGGTGTTTCTTGTTAATAAGCTAAAAATTAAAACTAGGTGTTTGGCTTCTAAGGCTCGTCTTAATAAGAGGAAATATAGTAAATTGTCTCTGATGCTAGTAGTTCAATTTTAACAAAATAAAGCTGCTGCCTGCCTTGATTTATGGTTGCTGAAATTTTATTTAGGATTGTTTTTTCCTTTGCAAATCCTTAGAGGGAATATTTTGGAGGAAAATTGTATTATTCCCAAATGGAGTGCCAATAAAAACCATCACATTCGAGCTGGGTCTGTTATCAATGCAGGCAATGATTGAATGGAGAATGTTAACCTTGTTTCATAAAAGTATTCTTGCAGTCCAAGATTCTGTGTATAATCTTTTATATCGAACAATGAAGGAGAAAAAGCATAAATGTCTGGTACTATGGATGCAATCTGTTTTGACACTTTTAAAGAGACTGGATGTGACCATAAATATTTTAATAAGTGATCCATTACGAACAAAGAAAACATTGTATTGGATGGACTGGATTGTCACTTGTGAAGCAATGTAGACTATTTTTATCATTTTAATAATGAAGTGAAAGCTTTTAATGGGATTCCCATCTATTTAATGAAGTTTCCTTGTCCAAGGCTGCAAGTTACATTTCTTAGATTTCGATTTGATCTATATTTAACTAATGAAGTTGAAGGTGCTCATACTAGTTATCCAATAAATCAGTGCTATTGTAGATTTGGTTAGCACATGGATGAGTTAGAGAATTCAAAACTTCTGCTGATGGAATGCCAGAGATTTTTGTTGCACGTTTATATGTTTTTTTTTAATGTGTCGCTTCTGTGTCAATGGTGCAACAGTGGTTTAAATTGTTGAATGCATCAAAGATATCTTTGATAATATCCATTGTTAGCTTTTTAGATGTGATTTTTAATGGAAATTTAATATTGCACTGCAGTGAAAATTATAATGCTGTGAGAAGTTAATACGGATTTGTGATATATGAATTTAATATTGTATTTTGTAATGTTGAAATATATTGTGTTGTGAAACATGTGTTTATCAAATAAAACACCATTAAATAATTCTGGAATTGATCGTTAGAAAATTAACATTGTACAGTTTTACAATGTAAAATTATATTACATATTTTCCTTTTTGTGTTTTTAAGAGCTTCCTTTGCAAAATAATCACAGCACGTCCTCTCCTCTTCACCATAGCTGTGATTTTTCTCTGGTTGCAATGCTCTCAGTAACGGCTGTGATGGACCTAGCTAAAGCACACCTGAAAACCCCAATCGTGCGTTCCTAGAAAGAGACAGAGACGTAGAATGAGACAGAGACAGACAGAGTATAGAGAAACAGAGAGACAGAAATATACTACATAGAGAAAGAGAGGACAGTAGAGGGAGTGAAATGCAATGCATAGAGAGAGGGAGAGAGAGTGTGTGTGTGGGTAGGTGTTTGTGTGTGTGCATGAGAGAGAGAGAGAGTGAGAGAGAATTAGAGAGTATTAGAGCAGTGTATAGAAGCTAGTACTATTTGATTTGTTTTTGACCCATTCATTTTATTAGAATTTTACAGTGTGTATGAGGAGGCAAGAAGTTCATTTTATGCTTACCTGTGGTGATGGGTGAAAAATGTAGCTGCCCTGCAGACTTAATTACCAACAACAGAGTTCTGGTAATCTGGTAATGTGTAAATTATATAGATAGGAAAAAGCAGGTTGATTACAAATGAACCAGGGAAAGGATGGGACATGATTGCGTTTTATAATGCGGGGAAGTGGGAATTTAGCGGGGAAAGTGAAAAAGAAATATTGTTTGATAACTTTCTCATTTATCACTTCATTGCATTTGCTTGTAACATTGAGTGGGAGAAAGCTGTGTTTTAGTATAGTGTGACTTTGGTTGAAATGCTGCCGTCTGTCAAACAAGCGACCCACAACACAGAGCTATTGCACCCTACATTTCCAAGGGTCACCCAGACATGGATACATTCCCAAAGAACAGGTCATTTAGCTGTGTTCATTTTCGCAGAAGGGCACCTCGACTATTGTGTGATTGTTTAAGGGACTTAGGTTTAGTCACCCTAGGTTTCCTAGGGTCATGTGGACGTGGACCCCTTGTTCACTGTGCCCAGAGAGGCACAGCTCCACCTCACTGATGAGGCCCAACAAGGCTGAAAAACATGTCTGTGGTTGCTGTTGGTACTCTTGTTCAGAAGACAATTGCCATAGCATTTCAATGCTGGACTGCCCATGTGGGTGGGGCAAAGACTGATATGCAAATGGATATTTCCATTCTCTGAAAGGTACAGTCAGCTAAAGTGTGGCTGCAGACTCCCGAGTGTGTACCTTCCCAAAGGACAGGTCATTTAGGCATGTTCATTCTCATAGAGGGGCGCCTCAGATAATTTCTTTAAATATTAAAGGAGAAATTGTTCTCCTGCTAAGTCCTTGCATACAAATGGTTCAGCTTTTTACAAGAGGGAGGAGTCTCATAAAAAAACAGTGACGGTTGGGCGAGGGAATTAATGCTAGTAAGAATGTGCTGGGAAAGGTTGCCCGCTTCCAAGTTCAGGAGATTGATTTCAGGGCCAACTTGAATGCAAATCTCTTGGTGATGTTTTTGAAGTCAGAGGATAGGATGTTCCAATGGTGGTGAGGTGGCAAAGTGGGAGGTGGAGCAGAGATAGAAAGAGAATGCACAGTTAACATGTGAAGCAGAAATACTGATTAGGCTTCTCTATTTTTGGGTGCCAAGAGTAGAGTGGTGAGAGGGTGCAGCAGCCAGATGGGTGGTAGTCTATGTAGAAATATGGAATTTTTGCCTATCATTGCCACCATGATATCTTAAGTGAGGGATGTTGGAGTGAAGGCCTGATAAGTGAGCCTGAAGAGCATCTTATACTCTATACTCTAGTCAGCTTCCCCCTGCTGACTCCCACCGTACAATGGAACCAATATGATATGATATGATATAATATGGCATTTATACTGCACCTATACATAAGTCTTTCAAGGCGCGACGAGGCACGGGATGGGGAACCGAGAGAAGACAGAGACAACGAACTTACTAGGCCAGTTGACATTGAGATTGTGCAAGTGCAGGGGAGGTGAAAGGGGAAAAGTGTGGCAGAAAGGAGAGGGGGCAGTGTAGTGAATAGGATCAACAGTAAAATAAATAAAGACACTAAATAAATGAAAAGTGCGGCCAGCTGGTGGCAAGTGCAAGGGTAAGTGCAGACATCATGTGTCAATTGCTGATATGGGGCTGTAGAGATACAGAAACAGTCTCCAAGTGTAAGGGTTGCCACGGGGGCAGTGCAGGTGTGCAAATGGCTGGGAGGGGACCGGGACCCAAAATCAGAGAGTAGCCAGGTAACCAGTGCATTTTCAGGTTAAGCCAGGAGATCAGCAGGGGAGAGGAGGAGAGAAAGCAGAACCAAAGAGGAAGGCCTTGAGGTGCTTCCAGAACTGGAGATAGTTCTCCTCAAGTTTCAGAGAGTCAGGGAGGCTGTTCCAGGGGGAGGACCCAGCGCCACCAACTTGTTGCTTGGAGACGCAACTGACCCTGAGGGAGTTGGAGGTGATTGAGCGAAGAGCTTGAGAAGGAAGATACTTAGGAAGAGAGAGTTGAAGGTATTGAGGCGCCAGGCCCCAGAAGGCCTTGTGGACAATGCATAAGGTTTTGAAATTAATCCTCACCGCCACTGGGAGCCAGTGCAGAGATTTCAGTCCTGGATAGTTACGATCCCTTGGCTTGAGGCCAAGGACAAGTCTTGCAGTCCTTTTTTGGATGAGTTGCAGAGGGCGTGGAGTAGAGGCAGGCAGATTTAGAAGGAGGGTGTTGCAGTTGTCAAGCCTAGAGAGAAACAGAGCTCTGGAGACAGTGAGCTTCTGGGTGAAGGAGAGGAAAGGAAAGCAAGAAGTGCCAGGTATTGGTTGAACAGCCGGCAGAGAGGTTAGAGCCCTGGAGAACACCACAGGTAGAGAAAGAGATAGAGGAGATAGAGGAAAGGAAGGACTCAAGATGGACCTGGGAGGGTCGATCCGAGAGGAAAGAAGTCAGCGAAGTCAGGGCCTGATCAGTGATACCCAGGTTATCACAGAGGTGGTTGAGCAAGATGGCATGTTTGACCGTGTCAAAGGCAAAAGAGAGATCAAGTAAGACGAAGACAGAGGGGGTATGACTGCTGCCAGAATAAAATACCATGCTGGCTGCAGCTGTATGTAACACAGCCAACCATTCTACCTCAGTGGTGGGGTGAGTGCAGCTAATGCACCATAGTCCTGAGCTGCAGAAATGTGGTCTCTAAATCATGATGCCATGTTCTAGATCCTAGGGAATAAGGACATTTGTTTCCAGATGTGCTGCCAGATGCTTCCTTGGTGCCACAGGAGCAAGTTACCATGCAGCGGGAGTGGTGGACACAACGTGCATATGACACGTCAGTATACCCGACAGCTTTGCAGTTGTTTCAAGTGCATTATACTCCCTGCACCTCCTTATTGCAGATCTTCCACACAATGCACATGCCTCTGCCTGTACAAAGCCTTACCCTGAGGAAGGGGAGTGTACTGTGACAAGCAGGAGCCTCCAGGACTAGAAAGTGTTGGACAGTATCGTTTCAGTTGTCTCATTCTCTGGTCTGCCTTGCTATGCCATGGGACAAGAGCCACCTGCTTCAGCCTTGTCAACCTCTCCCTCTTCCATCCTCTCGGGATGCCACCACTCTTTTTCCTATTTATGTCTGTATGGAATTTATAAATTACAATAATAGCTGGGAAGTCATGCAGTGATGTATTCTTCTAGGAACCTACAAACTTGATTATGATATTGGCTCATAAATGTTAATCATTGTTTATGTCTTGTTGCGCCCTCAAGCCCCATGGTTCATGGATGTGCATAATAATTAAAGTATACATGGGACACAGCCAGGCGATTACATGCAGGGCCTGGGATGGCAGATTGAGCTGAGATGAGTAGGGAGAGCAGAGGAAAGTCAAAGTCCAGATGGAAAGAAGAAGTATTGAGTGAAGCTCTTCAAACTTCTGTCCCGTATCCACATCCTCCTCCTGCTCACTCTGCACCTCATCAACCCTCGCGTCCACCTCCTACGGTTCTACCACATTCTTGCCTTAATCAACCTTCTAGAATACCTTCTCCATTTCACAGCAATCACCACTTTATGCTGCCGCTCCTGCTGCACTTCATGTTCTGTCCCGGTGTTCTACCTCCTTCTAAATCACTTTCTTGCCTGAAAATAATGTGTTCTTGGAGGCATCAACATTGTCATTAGAGTAGTTGAGGGCATCAAAGGAAAGGTTTGCACAAAGGATATCTAGTTATAAGGGTTTCACAGCGGAATTCTCCTTTTCTGTTTTTGGGGTACTGTAAGGGAAAGTAATTTTAAAAAGCAGTAATAACAAAGGGGTTCACAAATGGGGGTTCACAAAGCGTGTCTATGCGACTTGCTTTCCTTTTTTGGGAGTAAAAGGAGGATAGATAAGGTGAAGGGATTTTAAACAATCTATCACAAAGGACTTCACAGTGGTTGTCACAACCCGTTTTCCTTTTTATATGTATTTTTTTCTATTGGGGTGGAAGAAAGAAAACAGAACCAGAAAAATACAGAATAATATTTCACAAACAAGAAATACATTGTCAAAAAGACACACAAAAAAGGCTCTGTTCACAGCACAGAGTTGTCTGCTCTCTCCCTATGAGGCTCATACTGTTCCTGATATTGACTGCAAACACAATCCACAGTTAACCAGGAAGTGAACTGGGACCTGTATCAGGCCACCAAACCTCCAGAGAGAATCAAGGACTCCGATTGTCCTACTGATTTTCTATGGGAGTGTGGTAGTCCTGATTGACCCACCTATGCATGTCCCTCATGCCTATTGTGTCGTGGGAGTTCTATTTAGGGGACAAAGTGTATAAAAAATGTAGAGGGGTGACAATCCTTCTGTCCCTCCTCCTTTTGCAAGACCCCCCCATCCATCAAGACCCCATATTCACCATCACGACCCCCTGCTCCCCCAATTCAAACGCATTACCTGTGTCCTTCTTTTCCTTCACTCCATGACACTCTTTTACAGTAATATTATGTAGGATGAAGATAGCAAGAACATGAATTTAAATGACCTCCATTACCCACACAGCATGCAGCCTCCATTTTCCATTCACCCACCCATCCACTCTTCCTCTTACCATGACAATAGAGACAGACAGAGGCCACCCCTCACCCAACCCTCCCTCCCATTACATACAAAGACCCCTGTGCTTGTAGAAATTCAAAGGCAGATCGTTGACGTGCTGGGCTTTTTAGCGCTTTGTAAATGGCAATCTATTCAAATAAACAGAGTCCAGTAGCTGTGAGATAGTTGTCTCGCGAGATCTCGGACTGCGAGGCGGAAATGCGGCTCCTGCGCTTCGCGCGCAGGAGACGCCGGGAGCGGAGGCACAGAGAAACATCAGCTCCTGAGTGCTCCTTCATTGGACTGGCCTAAAGAGCCTTAATAAGGACTAAAGACTCACACCAGTTAGAACATAGTTTAAGGGCCTGCTGCCTACCTGTTGTCACTTGAGTTCTGATACAGTTATCAAGCTGATGTTGCACATTGAATAAAGAAACATCATCTGCAGCTACGCGGCCTCTTGTGTATCATTCCATATATTATACTACATAATTGGCGACGCGGATCATCACTGAAAACCGCGCGGTGCTATGCAAGGGGCAACACCGCAACCGCCTTTCCTGCAAACTCCAGGTAGGCCTGCCATTCCGTGGCCACAATGGCAACCCTTATTCACCACGTATGTGGAGGCCTTGAGCGGTGCAGGCTATTTGGCAGTGAGATGCAAAGCGATGCTACTAAATGCCCTGGGGGTCGAAGGACAGAGGGTGTTCGAAAGTCTCACCCCAGAGCCAGTAGCCGGCGACAATGATGACATATTTAAGGAAGCCGTGAGAAGAATTGTGAAAGGTTTGCCAGCAAGGAGAATACTGTCCTAGACATGATGCGATTTTACAGCCGCAAACAGGAGGCGTCAGAACCAGTGGATGACTATGTGACCAAACTGCGCAAATTGGCGGCGCAATGCAACTTCGGAAACAACGTGGAAGGTTTGATCTGTGACATGCTGGTGGTTCATACCAATAGCAGAAAGGTGCAAGACAACTTCATTCTAGAGAAAGAACTACAGCTGGAGAAAGCGGTTGAAATAGCGAGAGCAGTGGAAGAGACAGCAGGAAGAAGGAAAGAATACGCAAGCGGTCACAGCCCAGCCGAAGTACAAGCGGTAGCTTTCTGCCCAAAGAGGCCGGTCCTCGACACGAGAGAAAGGAGAAGGGAAATGGTTGAGGAAAGAACCGTTGAAATGCCACAGGTGCACCAGCATGAAGCACTTAGCGTTTGACAAAGAGTGCCCACCAAAGGACGAAGAATGCTCAGTGTGCAAAAAGATTGGTGATTTTTCAATAGTGTGCCGATGGCAAAACAAAAAAGTCACCTTTGTCAACGCTGAACACAATACGGAGAGGGAATTGTTCTCTGATGAAGAAGGGAGGCCTACCGTCATAATGGTGAACAGCCCACGCGCTAGAAGAGAAAAGCCCCACTGCATCATCAAAATCAATGGATTGGAAACAAGAGTCATGGCCGACTCGTGCTCTGTCCTAACCATAATACCGGTGCGCATGTACAAGGAGATGATGGGCACAAAGACGGTCCAAGTGCTCAGCACATGGCACAGGCCTACAGTCTTCGGTGGTGCATCAGTAGACCTGCTTGGCTACATCAAAGGTAAAGTGGAGTTCAAAGGGAGAGAGAACACCACAAAAGTTTACTTTAGCCAAGAAGGCCCAGCGGTGCTAGGGTGGGATGACCAGGCAAAACTGAAAATTAAACTGGTCCCCAGCACAGAGGACCAGGTACTGTCAGTTAGTTCTAGAGGAGCGCCGGTAGCAAAAGAAGATTTACAAAAACTATTTTCGGAAGAGCCAGGACACATCAAGGGCTTCGCCCACAAAATACTACTTAAGCCCAACGCAGTCCCGGTCAAACACAGGCTAAGGCCAGTACCGGCAACCGCAAGAGACACACTCAGAAATCAACTGGGCAGAATGAAAAAAGACGGCACAATTGAGGAAATGAAGCATCAGAGTGGTTGAGCCCAGTGGTACTCATACAAAAAATTCACAAGAGCTGAGGTTATGCATCAATCACTGCTTTCTAAACCTGGAAGTAATTGCGGACAGTTACCCTCTGCCAAGCATCAACAAGCTAATCCTCATGATTAAGGAGGCCAGAGTGTTCTCAAAGTTAGACATGCGGAATGAGTACCATCAAATACAACTACATAAAGAGTCCAAGCCACTGACTGCTTTCATCACTCCGTTTGGCACCTATCAATTCACGAAGATGCCGTTTGGCCTATCATCCGCAGCCTCTGCGTTTCAACGATATTGGACGCCCTACTACGGAAGGTCAGGAACGTGTCCTATTTCCAGGATAACATCCTGGTATATGCTGCAAACGAACAGACACATGATGCCACATTGAAAACAGTCCTCACTAAGCTTCAAGAAGCGGGAGTAAGATTAAGGTATGAAAAATGTATATTCAAGGCGCAAGAAGTTGAGTATTTGGGGTACAAGATATCAGAGCAAGGTATTAGTCCCAAGCAAAACCTACTACAGGCAATAATTAAAGCTCCCGAACCCACCAACAAAGACTAGGTGAGGTCATTCCTCGGGCTGGCCGAATTCTATGCCAAATTCATCCCCAAATTCTCTGAAACCTCAGCGCCACTCTGCGAGCTTCTCAAAAAAGGGTCAGAGTACACGTGGCAGGAAGACCAGAAGAAAGTGGTGGAAACCATCAAATGACACATAGTAGAAGCACCTTGCCTGCAACCGTTTAACCGTTTAACCGTTTAGACTGGAGTACAGTCATCAACACGGATGCCAGTGCATACGGATTAGTAGCCGTTCTCACCCAGAAAAAGGGCGACATGGAACATGTGGTAGCATTTGCCTCTAAAGCCCTATCGTCAGCCGAACAAAATTACTCCACCATCGAGAAAGAGATGTTGGCGTGTGCATGAGCTGTGGAACATTTCAGGACATATGTGTGGAGCACAAAGTTCAAGTTAGTCACTGACCACAAGCCCCTCATCCATATGCTCTGCCCTGGTGGCACCAAAGTGTTCACACCCAGATTAGCACGTATAGCAGCCACACTGCAAGAATACACTTTCGAAGTACAACACATCTCGGGGTGGAAGAACTCGCAGGCGGACTGCTTTCAAGATTGTCAGAAGGAAAGGACAATGCCGCCACCTTCCTGCAAGAAGAATGCATTGTAGCATCCATTACAGATCTCAAGGCCCCAGAGTACCTAGAGCTAAATGAGAGACATTGGATGGAAGAAGAAGGGAAAGACCCCACCATGGTGAGAATCAGAGAATGGGTCAAGAAAGGATGGCCAGACGAAAGGGCAGTGCCAGAAGGAATGAGACCATATTGGAAAGTGGTAGATGAAATCTCTGAGACTGACGCCATTATTATGAAGACTGACCAGGTGATTCCGCCCACAGGCATGAGGAAAACCATCCTGTGCAGAGCTCATACTGGCCATTTGGGGAACACCATGACACGTCGTAGAGTGAGGGAAGCCTACTGGTGGCCGTCCATGGATCAGGAGATCCGTACCATGATTGAGAGATGCCATGAGTGTCTCAACAGTGACAAGTGCCTCAAGATCATACAAGCACCCATGATTCCCACAGAAACACCCAAAGCTGCGTGGTCAAAAGTAGGCCTGGACTTTATAGGACCACTGGAAGCAATGGCACCTGAGCATCGCTATGGCATAGTGCTAGTAGATTACTTATCGAAGTGGGTCGAAGCCAAGTTTGTCCCCAACATCACGACTGCCACCGTAATAGAAGTCCTCACTACCATCTTCCAGAGGGAAGGGCTCCCCAATGAGTTAGTGACAGACAATGGGATGCAGCTAATATCCAGAGACATGGAACTGTTCCTGAAGAAGCACAACATTCACCAGAAGAAAGCAGCACTGTATCATCCGCAAGCCAATGGGCTTGTGGAGAGGGTCAACAGGTTTATTAAAGGAGCCATCCAATTAGCGACCGCCTCGGGAATGGACCCCCTCAAGACGACCAAAGAGGCGATCGCAGCTCACAGACTGACTCCCAACGGGATCACCCACATCTTCCCTTTTCGCATGCTGAGAGGGAGTAGGGCAGCCTCCACATTAGTGCCAACATGGTTGGCCAGAGTAAGAGAAGATGAGGAAGTAGACATGTCGGAAGTGGTGTGGAGAATAGAGAACAGCAAAGCACGCATGAAAAGGTGGAGCGACAAGAAGAGGACAAAACAAGGGTCGGACGTAAAGGAAGCAGACTGGATCAAAATACGTTTGCTGACCAAGGATCAAATGACAGGCTCAAGATTCAGCAGAGGAACCAACCACGTCCATACCAAAGACGGGCGCACATGGAGAGAGTAGCCATGTTTGAAAAGAGGCAAGAGAGAGAAAAGACCCATGAGAGACCTAAAACCGAGTAGGTAATGGACAATGAGAGAGAGAGAGAACGAGAGCCGGAGACAGATAGAAGAGAAGTTGAAGAAAATTAAATTGATGCGGATGCACCCACAGTAGAGCAAGAAGATAACCACAAGCAGGACGCTCGCAGCGAGAGAGGTGACCGGCCGAGAAGGGAACACAGAAGACCGGTGAGATACAATGACTATGTCCTGCAATAACCTGTTTGCATTATCAGAGGGAGGTGTGTAGATATCGGACTGGGAGGCGGAAATGCGCCTCCTGCGCTTCGCGGGAGACGCTGGGAGCGGAGGCACAGAGCAACATCAGCTCCTGAGTGCTCCTCTATTGGTCTGGCCTAAAGAGCCTTAATAAGGACTAAAGACTCACACCAGTTAGAACATAGTTTAAGGGCCTGTTGCCTACCTGTTGTCACTTGAGTTCTGATACAGTTATCAAGCTGATGTTCCACATTGAATAAAGAAACATCATCTGCAGCTACGTGGCCTCTTGTGTATCATTCGATATATTATACTGCAATAGTGCAGTGAGGTGTAACAGTGGCTCCCTACCAGCTGGGGCAAAGGTTTGATTCCCAAGCAGGGGAAAAGCATAAAATAAAACCCACAAATGTGGCCTGCCCTGCCGTCCTGGAACAGTGTACCAGGTTACATAAAGTAAGGGAACAGTGATGGATAATGAAGAAAAGTAAGGGTGCGTTGTACCCGTTAGTTGCCCCCAATTTGACATCTGGTTCTACATTGCTTTGGGGTGCTGATCTCATAAAATCTGGCAGAACCACTGAATATGGACGGCCAAATTGGCTCATCGTGTGAGGTACGGCTGGAGGAAGTGCCACACTTACTTCTGACAACTTGAGTCCCTCTAAAGAGGTGCATCTTTGAGGCCATGCTTGTCTCCCCAACAGTGGGATTATGCGCATTTTTGTGTGTCTCTTGACGAAATAAATGCACTGCCTTTGCTTTCAGGTGCACGCCAGAATTGCCCCAGTTGATGGTCCCTTGCAAGTCCAATTTGTGCCACTGCTAGTTCATATTGTTGGTGTGCTTGCAATGTTTTATATCTCTGCATGCCTTTAGTGGGTCTGAATGGCATTCGAGTAGGTAAAGTTTCACGTTTTGCATTAAAGACCGTTTGAACAATTATGCAGTTCTGCCAATTTATTTAATTCTCACAGTCGCCTGTTCCTCTGTTTCTGCTGTTACCCTCCGTGTGTTTCTCACACAATGAATTGCTGCATTGGATGTTGGAGAAAGGATTAAGATGCCCATTTCGGATGCACTCCTGAGTCTGTTGTTCATTTTGATAAATCAGCAGATTTAGAATGGCAAAATGATGTTTAGACCACTTCTCAGTATTATTAATGAGAAGTGTTTTTTGTTGTTTCTTTGCTCGTGCAGATTAACGGTAATACGGTAATTCCCTATACTGGACCTCTCCCTTGTGCAGTGTTCGTCATTGATTAGTGGGCAGGGCAGAATCTGAGAGATCGCTTTCTCTTATCCAGACTCGAGCGCCTCGGCAGAGGGCCATTATTTCTCTTCTTCTTCAAATAAAAAGTGAATATAGGAATTGTACTTCTTAAGTGTGTCAAAATGGCTCGCTTGATTTCTGCGCACATTGGAAAGTTTGAGAGAAAACTCCACAAAAGACGTTATCACAAAAGCAAAAGCTTGACAGAAAGGGACAAAGACAATTCAGAGATAGTTATGCATAAAGTGGTTTAATGTCCTTCAACCTCTCACAATCAGAACATTGAGCAGGGTCTCAGAGAATGCGTCGTCCAAAGGGCCTGATTTACAAAAATGTTTTCAATGGGATTGCGCCATTGGCAATGTTTTTTGTAAATTAGGTCTGATTTCTGCTTTTGTGGCTCATAAGCGCCCTCTTTCTCTCACTCTCAGAAGATTTCAATAGCTTCAGAGCCTGAACTACCTGATTCCAGAACTGAGATAGTCTGAAATTCACTGAAAGCTGGAAATCCAGAGAGTCAATAACATGGGCCCGATTTATAGAATGTTATAGAAAGTGACTTTGCCCTCTTTTCAGCTTGCAAACCTTCCTTTTCTGATTCATAGATTGGACTTTATGTGACTGCGTGACTTTGCACGGGTCCTTCATGAATTTGTTTGCAGTCGAGAGCTTGCGCGATACCCCACGCAAAGTGTGCGACCTACGCAAGGAAACAAATACGGGGCGGAACATGCATATTCCCCATTCTCCGCGCGAAATGAGGAATAACGTGGGCGTGTTGAGGGGCACACCACTCAAATAATTCAAACACCCGGTCAAGCGCATACCTTACCTAATTCATGGATTACAACGTGCAACTTCACGCCGGGAAAAGTCACATGCAAAAATTATAGGAGACGTAACGCACAAGGCGCAAAGGAACCAATGCGCAAAGGAAATGTATATAAAGCATGCAATGCACACAAACGTCGCTCTCCCAGGATGAATCTAGCTTGACATACATGATTGCACAAGTCTTCTGGATTATGTGAAATGATTTGTAGGAAAGCAGCCATCGTGTGTTATTGAATTAGCACGTGCCCTAAGACAAAGAGAACGCTATATGCTCAATATTTGTGCTTAAGTGTTTGGAATGCTGTGATCTAATTAACTGAACTAAAATGTTCTTTTGGTTTTGACAAAGTGACTTTTGGTTTAAAAATGTGTTGCAGGAGTTGTTTTAATGCTTTTATAATAAAACATATTGAAACTACAAAGATAATAGCGCATTTTCCCGAGTTTACATTTGATGATATGCTGCATACAGAACATGTAATTGCTGTTCACTTTTAATGCAGTGCGGCGCATCCCAGGGTTGAATGAATGTTCTTAAGGTGGGTTAAAATTTTCTATTCCTTATGAGTAATATGTAACAGGATGCTGACTAGCTTCAAGATCTCATAGAACATAAATATTAGTTGTTTGTAAGCATAAAAAGGTTGTGCTCCCAGGCAAACAGAGCCATTTGTGTGCACCTGGATTCTACAATCTATGCTGCCTGTCTTGTAGAGAGTTTGCTAGCTTCCTTCTGTGATTGAGTCACAGGGCGGTGGTGGGGGGGGGTGGGTTCCTTTGGTAGCCCTGTAGAAGGCAGTATTTCTCAGCTATCCGGCATGTTTTAAATAAAACACATGCAAAGTTATAGTGGGCACAATCAGTCCATGGAAGAAGAAGGAGGAGGATGGTGAGGGACAGGATTTTCCAACCACACGCTACGCTCTTTCGGATGCCAAATGACCAGGTGTATGTCAGGTTCAGTATCCCTCCCAATGTGATCCTAGAAATTGTCAGGGAGTGGGTGGAAGACCTTGCATCACCCACCATCTGCTCTCATGCCCTCACCCTCCTGGAGAAGGTAGTGACAGACCTACATTTCCTAGCCACTGGCTCTTTTCAGCACGCCGCTGCCATTGTTGTAGGCATATCGCAGTCCACGCAATACCATTGTCTACACCAGGTATTGGGCTACAACAAAGCACGTGGGTGTGCGTGTAGGCACATATGCATGCCACCGACACTATACACAAGGCAGACAGTGTGTCAGGAGTTCTATGTCATAGCACACTTCCCAAGTGTACTTGGAGCCACTGATTGCACGCATATTGCACTTAAGCCCTCCCGCCCCGATTGACAGAGCACGTTTTCCCCAACCGAAAGCATTAGCACTCAATCAATGTACAGGTCATCTCTGATGCAAACAGAGTCATCATGCATGTCAATGCCAATTTCCAGGAAGCACACATGGCAGCTTCATTTACCACCAGTCACCACTATAGCAGGCCTCGTCATCGGGATCCTTTGGCAGCAACTGTCATGCAGATGCATGCAGTCACATGACACACTGAATAACAGACCATGACAATCAATGCCAACAACAACCATTTACACATTTGCAGGGGACAGTGCCTACTAACTCTCAACAGTCCTGCTCATGCCATTCAAGCCGAGGGAAGGTACAACACAGCACACATAGTCACCAAGTGCATAGTGGAGAGCACATTCAGGGTGCTCAAGTCATGTTTCCGCTGCCTTGAACACTCAGATGGTGTATTGCTATATTACCCACTAGTAGTTTGCAACATCATTGTGGCAGCTTGTGTCCTACACAATGTTGCCAAACGGGTTTGAATAAAGGTTGATATGCAGGAGGGACATCTCTCTCAGCCACAGGCAAAAAACACGCCCTTAGCAAGCCAAAAGGCACAGGGAGAGGCTGCACACACTTGGCTTGTGCAAACCTACTTCACATGAATACAAGCCCCTGTGGAGCACACATAGTGAAGCCACATCCCTGGTGCCTTTCAATGATGAATCAGGGCCAATCTGCCTTGCCCGTAAGAATTGGAGCTGATCCGCCTTGCCCGTAACAACATCCTGATGATGTGTATCTGGGAGAGACAAACTGTGTGTGTCCATCGCCATATAATCAACAGCACCAGCCACTGACAAAGTCAATGCAAGTCGAAACAACTCTATACATGTCACTCACACCAAAGTACACAACTCAATTAACGAAATCCCATGCCACTTTCACCACCAAAAATTGTAATATACTACACTAGGGTTCCTGTAATTTCTATGAAGATCACAACAACAAAAAAACATATTTTAACACACATTCTTCATAGGTTGGCAATATATACTGCCATTACGTTCAATATACAATTCTACTAGGAACCAAATTCCTCTTATTTGTGAAGTGTCAGGCAAAAATGTGCAAAACACATGTAGTCTTTAATGTATTCACAATGATTTAGACAAACAAAATGCATCATAATTAAATATTGGTGCATAAACAAACACCACACATAAAAGATATGTATGAAAAATATCAGGACACTATTACAAACCTCTACAAGTGTCAGTGCATCTCACATAGATACATACAAAACATCGGAGAGTGACAAAAATGAAGTAATCTCAAAGGGATAGGGCTTTACAGAAAAATATCAGCATATGTTGAATATAGTCATAAGTGGTGTAGGTGCAATCAACCGATAGCACGGTATCACCCTATGAATATGTAACCATGCCAAAGGCCAACCAGTGTCTAACAAATCACAGAACAATAAATAACATGTGTAGGGAAACCACATATATTGCGGGGCATCTGTGGGACAAAGATATTGCCTGATCAGCTCCAATGGTGCCCCACAGGTTTTGATGACTTTTTCCTACTTTCATCTTCCTCAGGGCCCATCCACTCCACACTGAGCTAGAAGTATGTAGATGAACCAATAACCGCCCCTCATTCAGAGCTTCATATCTCATCGAAGATTATAATATAAATTCTTCACAACTCCACGTCCCAATTTAGGGCTCCCCAAACATCACAGGATCGAAACCTCATCAAGAAAACACAATTGTTCCTGCATGCCGTAACTCTTGCATGTCCTTCAGAACATCCCGACTGAGTTAATGGCTTCGCAATCTGGGCTCAGCCTAAACTGTGTATTCACATTGCATAATTCTAGTTTCAATCAGAATGTAGCTTCTCTCGTCTCCTCCACAAATGAAGTGGACCGAAAACCACCAATAATTGTGCATGCAGACCCCCAACAACACACAGAAGAACACAAGTAGGAAGGCACAGCACATAATGTAAGCAGTAACTAACCCTTGTGAGGACTGCCCTCGTCACCCTAAGGATGTCTCACAACAATATACAGGTGAACTGGCCACCTCATTCGACAACAATGTTGCTCACAATACACATCTACATTTAAATAGTCATGCAGACTGAGAGAATTGCAAGCTCACTTCAAGAAAGATGCACATCTCACTTCACATAATTCCCTTTGTGAGCCTGCTCCAGCTGCACCTAGGAATGTTTCCATGCTCCCCTTTGTACGTGTCCAAACTAGCCTACATTGTCGTGGTGTTGCGTGCAAGCATGCCACAGCACTGTTTCCTTGAATAGCAGCAACCGTCTCCCCTAGCAGAATGCCTTAGTAGATAAGAAAAAAAAAGATCGGAGCAAGTAACACACCCATGCACCCAATGACACTGCAGGCTGTGCCCCCCTGAGAGCCATG
The DNA here is from genome assembly GCF_040938575.1 of Ambystoma mexicanum. NCBI lineage: Eukaryota > Metazoa > Chordata > Amphibia > Caudata > Ambystomatidae > Ambystoma > Ambystoma mexicanum. The sequence continues at coordinate 849,249,103 of NC_090935.1, forward strand.
TAAAATCTGTAAGCAATGACTCCCCAGCCTTCCATCACCATGTCTCCCTAGCACTCATGCAGTCGGACCTGCTCACCTCAGGCCAAAACAATGAAACACACCCCACAAAGTGACAGCATCCCTCCCACTGACACTGCACCCTGCGCCCTCCTGAGTGCCATACAACTGCAAGCAATGACTCGTCAGCCTCCCAATCTATGTCTCCCCAGCACCCATGCAGCCGGACCTGCTCACCTCAGGCTAACGCAATGAAAAACACCCCACACCGTGACAGCATCCATGCCACAAATGGCACTGTACCCTGTGTCCCTCTGAGTGCCTTGAACTTACGCGCAAAAGGTAGACACCTGGCTCATATCCACAGCATTTCAACAGAAATGACATTCTTTGCTTGCAAGCAGTGCATGGAAGTAAACAAACAGAACAGCCTTGAGGTGTCCCGTATGGGACAAGGCAACCTAATATCCATGGCACACCCAGTGTCAACAAACAGAAGGCCACACCAAAAAGTGTGAGCACCAATGAATCCAACTAACTCTGAACTCATTGACAGAACAATCACTGCCAGTGAAGCAAGCAAATGACCACCAATGCATGTTATGCACTCTGGACACAGGGGTTAGTCTGCCCTGGGATACAGGCACACGCTGGGCCATCGATTGAAGGCATACAAGCCATACACACCAACCATCAGGTGTCAGTGTGCCTTTGGGTGACCCTTGGATTCAGGGGAGGGATAGGGACACCAAGTGAGAAGGAGAAGGTATGGTAAGTGGAAGTACAAGTGGGGGAGCTGCTGTGAATGATGAATGAAGGCAAGAGGGAGAGAGGAGACAGAGTGAAGTATGTGCAGCTCTGGAGCAGCTAGAGAGAGAGAGAGACAGACAGACAGACAGACAGAGGGGGAGAGAGCAAGAGAGGAAAAGAGAGGGATAGGATGATTGGGGAACAAGGTGGAGTTTGGCTGGTGGAGAGATGAGGAGAGAAATAGGGGCCATTTGAGTGGGTGAGGGCTGCGAGAAGGGGACAAAGAGAGGAAGACAGAGACAGAAAGACAAGAAAAGAAGGCAGCAGGGTCAGCGAGCCTGAGAGGCACATTAATGAAAAAAAAAACACAGGTTGGGTGTGAAAAAGGACAAAAGTGGGTGAGGGTGAAGGATAGACTTGGAAACAAAGGCCACCTGCTAAAGGGGATTCCTCAGCTTCTCATCAACAAAACAACATGGTCAACACACCATGACATGCAACTCAGAAAGAGACCCATGTCTACTAAATTCCCGCAAATAAGGCTGTGCCATTCTCACTCCAGACTCTGTAACACCCACCACCGCCCATTGGACATGACAGTTCATGGACAGGTCATCACTAACCAGCTCTTGCTTCACCTTCAGACAAATCACACACCCTGGACAATCTGTACCCAGGAAGGGGGCTGGGATCATAGTGTGTAGAGCAAACACTTGCAGGGACAACAAATTAACAGAAGCCGTGGGGAGCGGATGATATCCACATGTATGTGCCCACAATGTATACACACATACAGTGCAGTCAGTACAGTGCTGGATTTGAACAACAAGTGATGGGATCAAAAGTCATGCAATATATTGAAGAGGAGAGAACATACATAAAAAACAACAAAAAACAACAATTTATCTCTGTGTTTAACACAGGTAAAGGCTGTCAGGGATCCACATGCCACATATGGAAACCAGCACAAACTTAGATGGTCCAAGTGTGCTAAACCGGTCCTGTGGAGTGCAGGGTGACATATGAGCTGGACGCCCTGCCATCTGTGTGCAAGTTATCTGATGTACACCCCTTGGCCGAGGCACCCTGCTGGCATAAACAATCTGGACTACTAAAAACCAACACAGCCATGGGCCAGCAGGATGTCCCAGCCGGGCAATTTGGCTGGGATATTGCATGGGGTGTAGCCTATGTCCTGCCTGGGGGAATGAAAGAGCCTGGTTCCATGTATCATACGGAATGAAAGGTGGCCCGTCACTTGGCCAATGCTGAGTGGGTGGGAATATCAGAGTGTGGGAGCCTTTATGGAGGAAGAGACTTGTCAAATTCAAGTTGAATCGAGGGAAGGGACAACAAGGAGCAGTGCAGAGCCTGATGTGATTCATCTGTAGTGTCATCAGACTGTGAGTAAGTGTTGGACGGAGGCAAGTCACATCTCATGGAGGGCACAGTTGTTGATGCAAAGGGACATGAAGTTGGTACATCAGACAATGCAAAGCCAGTGAAGCACACAGAGTGCATGAGCCATCGGCACCCTGAAGGTGAGTGCAAGGATGAGGCCGGTTGCTTTGTTCATGATCTGTAGTAGCCTACTGAGATGATAATACAGGCAATAAACATAAATGGAATAAGAGCAGTCTATACAGGAGAGGATGATTGCTAACAATGACATGAATCTGTGAGGGTAGGACAGCCAAGGGAATGATCATTCAAGGATGAGGAGGTGTAGATGACAGGATCTACGAGCAGTAGCCATGTGACAACAGAGTGTTCAGTCATAATCCATTGTGCACAGCAGTTACTTCACTGAGTTGGATGACGTGGGAGTGTGGACTAGGGAGCACAGCCAGGGGTTGACTGGGTGGAAGAGTGCAGTACCACTGCCAACATGATTCTACTCACAACAGTATACATGAGGAGGTGGCCAGCTGCCATACAGGGTTATGACATCTGTGTTTCCAGAGGCAGGGCCATGGTGGGGATCAGGCAAGGTCTTGGTGATCTGTGAATGGGTGTGTGTGTAAGACATGTAGAAGTAGCAAGACAGGTCATGTGAGGGTATAAGAGTGTGGGATGGGCTCAGGAAGAGGTTGAAGAGTAGGGAGGACAAGGAGCACACCTGCAGGACCAAATAGGAGACATGGGGAAAGGGTGGTAAGAAAAAGAAATTAGAATGGCCAGCGAGGCAAGAGGTGAACAATCAGAGTTTGTGATGCCCAGAGATCATCAGAGTCTGAGGATGAGGATGCTGTCATTGAATGTGTCAAAGACTACCAATGGCTCAAGGGGGATGAGTGCAGTACAGTCTCCTGAGCCTGATGTCCTTTGCAGAAGTGCAACCAGGATCCCAATGCAAATTCATGGATGATCACGTTGACATATACACACGGACATGTGGAAAAACTCACATCTGCACTGACAGTCATCCCAAAATGACATCACCCATGGAAAGCCTATGTTTGCCAATGTATGCCCATATTGTGGTGCACACTTAACCATCCATTGACATGATTGACAATGCACAACCTTACCTGATGGCAGACCTGTCCTGATGTGATTCTCTTATCACCTTCACCAGACACTTCCTGAGCATTTGTGAATGAAGGGCCAGTGACCAGCAGAGGGCATGGAGACTAGGGAGATGAGGTGGTGCAAGGAGTGCCGTCACTGGAAGAATCATGATTCCTGCAGCAATATGGGATATTGCTGTCACCAGCTACAGGAGTTCATCATGCAGACTGCACATATGAACCACGATCTTTAGATTGATTTTCACCTGTGTGATCCTGTTGCAGTGAAGTGAATCCTGGCAGTTGACACCTCTGCGCATGGCTGAATTTCCATTCCTTCACTCATAATGCTGTGAGAGGGCAAAAACACATCTCTCAAGTTTCAAAATAAGATAAAATATGTCCAGGGGTTAACAGGGTTTAAAAAACTAAAATGTGTCCATCCTGCACAGTGGTGAAGAAACTAAAATGCGCCCATGGCTGAAAGTCCAGTCCACAGGGTTGCAAAACATGAGTTCACAGTGTCCATCCCGAACAAGGCGTGAAAACAAAATAAAATGAGACCATCTCAGACAGGCTTAAAAAAGCTCCATCTTGGACAGGGGGATAAAGAAAATGTCCAGCCTGGGGGGGTTTGTGGGGTGTGTGTATCCATGTCCACATGAGTGGATAAAAAGTCAACACCAAATAGACATTTTCTTTTTTAACAACCTCCATGGGCTCATGGACATCAAGGCATATGTGGTTGATGTGGCGTGAGTGGATTGGGACTGCCATCCTACAGTGAATCCTCAGGTGGTGGCAGGGGTGGCCCTGCATCCTGTCCACGCAGTGCTAATGTCTGCTGTTCATTGGCTAGGGCAACCTATGATACAGATGCATGTGCCAGTATCCTAATGGCAGTAATGCCTCAATGAACTTCCTCACAAGTGGCCACATAGTCTGAATGAGCACTGAATTGTGACACATCAAATTGCTGGGATAGCATCTTCCTCAAGGAGTCCATCTCCTTGTGGAGCATAGAACTTGTGACTGAATGTTCATCATGCAGTGAAGCCCTCAAGCTCTCCATCTCATGTTGATTGGAGTCTCTAGATGCCAACATCTCCAGCTTCAGGTCGTCTCTATGTGCCACTGCATCTGCATGCAGGGAGTCCTGCAGAGACTTCAGATCAGCCCATTGGCCCTTGATGTCGGCCTCCATGCACAGTTTGTTGGAAAGCCTTGAGCACCACTTATCAGCATGCATTTTCCTCTCCAGGCTGGACACCAGTCGCTGCTGATGTTCTTGAGAGGCCAGATGCTGTGCATCCCGGGCCACTTGCATGGAGATGTTCTCAGCAAGCCAATGCTTGTCCACGGCAATCTCATTCAACATGTTGCCATGTCGGATGGCCATACGCAGCATCTGCTGTTCCCTTTGTCTCTGCGGCATACGCACATCCACCATGTTTGTGGGGCCGACGGAGTGGGATGTCGGGGTCCAGGCCCTCTGCAGTGGGACCCCTGTCCTTGGCTGCAGGTCTGCAACCCTCTGTTGGACATCATTCCCTGAATCTGATCCCAACTCAGGTGAAGGCGATCTTGCAGCTTTAACCATTGTGAACACAGGGCTTTCCACTGACCTGACCTCTGAACCAGGGCTCACCTCCTCGGACTCAACAGCCCCATCTGGAAGGCCCATTAGGACACCCTCTATATCCATCACTCTATCCTCCACACCTAGTTCAGCAGAGTCTGCAGCACCTGTGGATGTGCATGCCGTACAACACCACAGCCTCAACTGGTGGGCTGTCGTACGACCGCCTCCTTTTCCTCCTCCTCCTCTGTATCCGATGCATCATCACCTACACATAGACAGGCAACACCATTTCGAGGAATGAGTACCTTGACGAACATGCATGTGTGCAATACAATGTCTACAGCCACCAAATGGCCGGAAACACATACATCAAACATTGTGACTTCGCACACTGTGACCTGTATGTCACAGATGAATGGCATGCAGTGACATGAACAGTCATGGCTGGGTATATCATCAGGGCAACATGACATGGTCTGATGGTGCAAGGGTACATACATAAACCCAGACATGAGTGGCAGCGATACACATCAGTGGATGGATGGAGGTCTGTACATCAACATTGACCCCATATCCAACTCAGACCTTTTCATGTGCCAACATGTGGAAGTGTGACCTGCACATCTCATGCCCCAAATGTCATGCTGACATAATTATTGCCATGATATCCACATACACCATTGTAACATTGCACCCCACAAGCTACGTGGCTGGTCACAGTTAAATACCTTGCAAACATGTGTGAGGAGACTGCGACATGGAACCGACAAACGCACGTGTGCATGGCCACTGATCCATTGACACTACATATGTAGAATGTACCAGAGACAACTATTGGCCAGGCACATGCTGTCCCATCGGGAAGATGCCCTCATGCGTCTGTGCACAAACATTGTTGCTAATTCCTGTCCACTGGCTGCAAGGGCCAGGTAATGGGTGATTGTAAACATGCACGCTATTTTGTGATACTGCATCAGTCATGATTGTCACACCCAATGGACGACACAGATGCAAGACACTGTGAATGTGTACAGTCACATGTGTGTTGCATGCCATTGCCACACGTACAAGCTGAACCATGTCATGGTCCATGTAGAGGTGGAGAATTCCCAGGGAGCAGAGCTCAAGGCACACAGGCGTGGCCACGGGAAGATTTCGGACCCAGACAGATAACATCGAGTACACTGCCAGGACAAAATAATGCATCCCTATTCATCAAATAAAGGAGTGCTTATTGAGAATATATCCAATGAGATTAAATTGATTCCCACGCCCTCCGGCATGAACCCCTCCCAGTGTCCATCTCATGCACTCAGTGTTGACAGAGCCTTTGAATTGGGGACAATTCAAGACTGATGGCACATGTATGATGCTTTTGCTTTTAAAACCAAGGGATAAGTACTGAACATTGGGCATATTAACTTTGAAGGCAAGCACAAAGTATCAGCCAGCTGACCAAATATACACATTGGGCCTCATTCCGAGTACGGCGCTAACCAATGGCGCTATTAATGCCTTGGTTGACGCCGTACCCGGACCGGCAGCGCCTTGGTGGATGGCGAAATCACCGCCCCATTCCAAGGTTGGCGGGGCGGTAATTCCCCATTCACCAAGGCTCTTCCCCATTCCCAAATGAGCCCCCATAGGGCTCAATGGGAATGGGGAAGATGCAAATAACGGTGACCGTTCATTACGGTCACCGTTATTGGCTTGGAGGCCCCTTTGCACCCTCGACTTTAACACCTGCTCAAAGCAGGCGTTAAGGGCGAGGGCGCAGAGGGAACTCGGAGTATGGCGGTAAGGGATTACAGCCACCGGTCTCGTTACCGGTGGCCGCTATCCCTTACCGCCATACTCGGAATGAGGCCCATTCTGGCATTAACATGCCACACAGAAAAATCTAAGAACAATGCACTTCATGTCCATGTCGTGTCATTTCATGCACAAAGATTGTTCATGAATATCACTTCATAGCTACATATGGCACATGCCTGAGAAGGTTAACTGTGATATCCTTTCCAAAGTGCTCAAGCAGCTGCATTGAGACATGAGTACATGCATCCCCTGGCCATCATTTTACTCTCCATTCATTCAACTTGCCAACCACTGCCAGATGGCTCATCAATGTGACTTGCACCCTGATTAGGACATCAGGGTCCATGGTGTCACTATGCAGACGGTAGTCCATGTACAATCACTGCTGTCATATGTGTGCAGCAATGATGATTGCACTGCCCAAGTCACCACCCTTTTTCTCAATGTGTCCATGTGCTGCTCCTATATCTAATGCCACATATTACTTTTTCTGTCTGATGGTTCACATCAGTGCCAGCCCCAAGTTTACCAGCATCCTGAGTGAGATTTCTCAGAAGCGTGTTCCCCCTGTCCAGCGACATTCATTAATAAGTGGTGTCACTTTACATTGTGTGTGCTGGCTGCGCCCTATATTTGCGGTGGCCCTGTGGAACCACACCACTTGATCATCCCTTGAGCCAGCTCTGTGTCACTTGTCCATACAATAGTGCACTAGAAATGTTGACATATGCAGTTAGAATAAGTGGCTCATACTGTCACTACACTTCAACATATGAATCAATCAGAGATGTATCCTCAATTTGAAGCTCTGAGCTGGACACTCTTACTACACCACCACCCTATGGTATTTACTGGCTGTAGGCACCTCTAATACTGTTACTAATGCCATCTCTATCAGACAAAGCATTGGCCTGCTCTTCTGAGCAGGAATAACCCCTGAGGCATGCACAAAGGTGAGGAGGCAGTGGCTGGGGAAGTGTTGACCTTATACGACATATCAGAAGCCAGTTTTGTCCAAAATGCTTCATCAGCTCATTAATGGTTAGGGTAGTTTATTTGTTTAGTTTTATTTATTTATACATGTATATAGCACACCTAACCCTTGGGCATCTGGTCGATTGTGCTCAAAAATAGGGTTACATTATGATCTTAATTGAGTGGTTACATTGCTGGAATCAACTTATAGTATTGGTACATGAGTAGTTGCATTGTCATCAGTATATCCAGTTACATTTCAAGCCTAGTTCATGTAATTTCATTTAATTTATAGTGTTAATACATTCAAATTCAATTACATTGTCCTCAGCAAATCCAGTTACATTCCAGGCTTAGTCCATTTCATTGTATGTGTACATTTGCAGCATACGTTTCCTAGTTTTCCCTGAGTGTGCCTAGTCTGGAGGAGCTAGGAGGGCACTTTGTGCTCGGAGGTGGACTAGGGTTGATTCTTGATATCTTGTTTGAAGAGCCAAGTTTTGAGTTTTCTACGAAAGGGCCAAACTGATGTGTATGTCATTAGCTCTGAGGTCATGGCATTCCAGTAGTTGGCTGTGATAACAGGGAAGCTGGAGCCACCTGCGTTTTGTCTTTTGTATCTCTGCATGGTCAACTGCCCCAGTTAGGGGGGGGGTGAATAATGCTAGTTGAGCAATCCTTTCCTACAGTTGTACCTATAGGCTTTGGTGTTTCTTGTCGGGCATATGTTCATGTCTGTGAAAATCATTCACAAAATATGTTTCTGTATTGGTGTCTGGGCATGCTCAGACTGAGAACCAGCTCATCCTCATCTGCAGTTCTCCAGAAACAAGGAGCAACATAGCCCTTATACCCCATTGGAGTGGCTGTATGTTTCGTGGTTTCATACATTACAATGTTAGGGTGAGTGTTGTGAACAGTGATGTGAACACCAAGCCATGTGTCTATCACGTATTCACTGATTCACACATAGAACCTTTTAAACGCATACTGGTGATTCTGCTATGGAGCTCACTGATCATTGTTTCAATTCCCAAATGCATGTTGAGTGGATGCAAATCAGACAGGAACACTCATTGGTGCTATTCACCCCCTTATACTTTCTCATAGGGTTGTCCTGAGACAGAAAAGTAGGAGTGTGCCAGACTGTCCACCTTTGAAGAATGATCCTCTATCAGTACATTGTTCCTACGGTTGATCTAGTGTCAACCCTTGCAATATTCTATTGAGGTTGTTTGAACAAAATGCCTGCAAAACAGGGAAGTGGTCTGTGGGCACTCAGAACCTAGCAGGCTGGTCAAGCCAGAGTGTGTCATTACGGGCAGCTTGAAAATGCATTCAGGCTAGGCCTTTCCTAAGAACAGGTGACAGAAGTACCATGCACCCAAGCACCAACAGCTAACTTTCCTTATCATATATCATTTGTAAAGTAGTTGATGTACAAATGCAAAGAGACTGGCTCAATTAGTTTAGCAACGACTCACTGACATTGGGATGCTTTTTTGCATGACACAGAGTTGTGGCTTGGGGTGATGTGTGCCACTTAGGGGGCACATTCTAGGGTTTTGCACTGGGCTCCAAGTTAAATAGAAATTGCCCTGCACACAAGTACTGGCACGGCTGTCAATGCCAACAGACAGTGATGTGTACTGTGACACCAAAATGTACCACGCATGGAAACCACACAACCACCTACCAGAATGCAGGTCATGTTACAGAAGTATACACTATAGCAAACATACATTGGCCATGGATGGATGCCAAGTTCAGCCAACTTTACTACAACACATACATGGGCATGTCATCCATGATTGTCTACACATATGTTACACATATGTTACACATAAATGCCACTCACCAGACATGTCCACGTAGGCGTTCATGCCTCCCACACCTTGCACCTGCCCACTGCTGATGAGTTCACTTGTGGCCTCTTTAGATGTAGGGAGCGCCTCCACCTCTGGTGACCTGGGAAGATGCATCATTGGCACTCAGCTTTCGCTTGGCCCATCGAGCAAGGTGTTTCATCCATTTTTGTGCCTCTTTAGCAGTGCCATCCTCCACACCCCAGTCGTTAATTAAGTCTGTGACCTCCTGTCACTTTGCCATTAGCCTGGCAAGAGTATGGGTGCTGCCTGTCGAGTGGTAGAGCTCAACACAATGTTCCCTCACAAATGCTGTGAGGATTCCAAGCACCTCATCTGTGAAGCGCTTCTTCCTCAGCTGACCTGTATCCTTCTCCTGTGTCTGATCTTTGGGTGGTGCCTCTTCCTGCTCTGCATGGCATCCCCTCTTGGCCCCTGGTGGTGCTGGACCACCTCTAGGCCTCACACTGTGTCCGCGTGCAGGTGCCCGGTCACCTATGGGCTGAGGCACACCTGGTCCTCCTGAGATAGGGACACATGTGTCCTCAACACATTCACTCCTTCAAGAAACAGAGAATCTTTAGAGATGAAATTGACAATAAAATAGGAAGAATATATACTTTCCAAAGAAAATATGACACAAGAAGTAGCTATAAACCTAAACCAAAAACAAATACAGCCACAAAGTCAGGAACCCCTACTCAATCGTCGGACAAAGAAACCAATAGTGAATCAGAAAAGGAACCTACAGAGGAACCCAGTAGATACAGAGATACTCAAGAATTCTCTTTTTAGAGGAATTTCGACATCACAAAAGAAGTACACGACAAAGCCCTCAACAGCCATCCCCAACCAATTTGGGAACAGAACAACAAACAAAAACACATATCTCAACAATACACACAAACGCAAGAGGGGAAAGAGAGGAGGATCGAAGAAACAAAAGAGGAAATCAAACAGGCATGTTAACTCGGTCTCAACGATGGGGGAACAGAGTAACCTTGTTCTAAATGTATCACACCACCCAATAGACCCTACACTATCTGCAGCACTCAATAAAGGATTAACATTTAGTCCAACAAATACAGCAGATTATATCCACACACAAGTGAATCTGTATACATTCTGCAGGAGATTAAAACTAAAGAAATATTTTGATGAAACACTATTCAAATCTAAGGAGTCTAACATTACAGAAATCTCGGCACTAACAGTGGAAATAGTTGAAAACACAGTTAATTTATTGAACCTCAATGAGGAAGAAGAAAGCTATACAACTGAGAATTTTTGGAAGGACAAGACATCAACCTATTTCAAACTGAGGAAACCAAGCTCAAACCGAAATCTATGTTCACGCCAATACTACCAAACAATTTTGTTATAGATATCTTTCAACTTTCAAAAGGCTGTAAGCAAATATCTATGACAGAATTTCCTTAATAACAAAAAAGAGAAACTCCATTACAATCCGTCCCTTAAAGAAAAATGAGCCATTGAAGATCTAGAAAAAAATACCAAGATTGTAACAAAAATGGCTGACAAAGGGGGAAATATTGTACTAATGAAAAGGACAGAATATGTGAAAGAAGGTAAAAAACATCTTAATGACATAAATTGCTAACAAGAACTTTGGACCAATCCAATACCAGAGTTGCAACTGAAACGGCACACCACAAGTAAAGAATGGCATGAAATAGGTTTACTACCACATGAGGAATTTGCATATGTGGATAGCAGACATCCAGTGATGTCCATAATCTATTTCCTACCAACAATTCATAAGGAGTACAACACATTTCCCCTATGTCACCCAATTATCAATGGGATAGGTTCCCTTGCAGAAAGGATTTCCCAATTCATTGATTTACATTTAAAACCACTTACATTTACAACCACTAAAGTACAGATTTCTTCCTAAAAACAAGATAAATCTCCTTATTGAACCATACAAAAATGCTATTGGAAATGTTATAATTTGTACAGAACAACAATATCTTTCTATTTGACAAAGTAATGTACAAACAACAACAGGGCACCGCCATGGGTGCTAAATTTGCACCACTTATGCCAATTTGTTTGTGGGGCATTTCAAACTTAATCATGCCTGGCAACATGAAGCATTCAATGAAGGAAATATTATTGTATACTGGGGTAGGTACATAGATGATGTGCTCATGATCTGGAACAGAGAGAAATCAGACCTAATGGATTATGTTATGTTATGTTACTTTGCATTTATATAGCGCCTTATGTACCATTGGTATGATCTCAAGGTGCTGGTAGGTTGAACGCCCTCTGGAACTGTAGTAGAGAGAGAGAGAGTCATAAGGTGCGTGTGAGCACTGGATATGTGTGCAGCAGGTGTGGCACTCGTATGATAGCTGCTTCTTAGCAGTAGGTGTGGTGGTTGGGAGATCAGGAGCATGTGTTCGTTCTGGCAGGGTGTTACCCAGACTGATTCTGGCTGCGTTAGGCCTGAGGAGAACGCCTAGGCTGGCGGGTGTGTAGCCGGCTGTGTTTAGTTAGGATGATGGGGAGTATGTGGCAGGTGCTGGTATGAGAACAACTATACCGAATGTGTCATAGTATCGCTGTGTTCTAGTTGAGTGGTGGTGTATAGAAGAGAGTAAGCGTGGTGTTGTGATATGGTGGTTTTCAGTAGGTGCTTGAGATCGAGCGCACATCTGAACCATTTATTCAATCTGTTTTATTCACTCAGTCTGTTCAATCGGCTTCGTCTGTTCACACCTTTCACCTGGTTCTTTATTTGGTTTATTAGTCATTCCTTTCATTCTATCATCTGATTGTTCATCTACATAATCTGTACATAAGCTGTTCGCCCATCTCCATCTGTTCTATCCATCAGTTCTGCCATCTCGATTTGATCATTCCATTCTATCTGTTCCATCCAGTCCATCCAGTCCACCCAGTCCATCCGTTCCATCCAGGCCATCCGTTCCATCTACTCCATCCGTTCCATCCGTTCCATCCATTCCATCTACTCCATCCTTTCCATCCGTTCCATCTGCTCCATCCACTCATCCACTCCATCTGTTCTATCCATTCCACACACTCCATCTGTTTAATCCACTCCATCCGTTTAATCCACTCCATCCGTTCCATAGACTCCATTAGTTCCATCCACTCTAACCGTTGCATGCATTCCATCTGTCCCATGCACTTCATCTGTCCCATTCTCTGGTGCACTTTTTTTTAACTTTTCCCAAGCTAAACACACATCAAGAGGGCACACGGACCAGTGGGATGAAGGGAGAGGGGGAGGCAACACGAACCACAACAGGGATGGCAGAAAACAAGGGCCACAAAAACAAACAAAAGGGAGCACATACACACAAGATTTGAGTCACCTGATGGGACCAGTGGCAGAGGAGGCAGGCAAATGGGGCTGCAAGCACCTGGTGGTAGATTTAAATCCTCTGGTGCACTTTTTTTTTAACTTTTCCCAAGCTAAACGCACATAAAGAGGGCACACGGACCAATGGGCTGCAGGGAGGGTGGGAGGCAACATGAACCACAACGGGGAGGGCAGAAAACAAGAGCCACATGAACAAACAAAATGGAGCACGTACACACGAGATTTGAGTCACCTGATGGGACCAGTGGCAGAGGAAGCAGGCAGATGGGCCTGAAAGCACCTGGTGGGAGATTTAAATGGTTGGTGCATTTTTTTTTTCCCAAGCTAAACGCACATCAAGAGGGCACCTGGACCAATGGACTGCATGGAGGGAGAGAGGCAACACAAACCACAATGGGGATGGCAGAAAACAAGGGCCACAAAAACAAACAAAATGAAGCACATACACACAAGATTTGAGTCACCTGATGAGACCAGTGGCACGGAGGCAGGCAAATGGGGCTGCAAGTACCTGGTGGGAGATTTAAATGCTCCGGTGCACTTTTTTAAAAAAAAATCCCCATGCTAAACGCACATCAAGAGGGCACACGGACCAATGGGCTGCAGGGAGGGAGGGAGGTAACACAAACCACAACAGGGATGGCAGAAAACAAGGGCCACAAAAACAAACAAAATGGAGCACATACACTATGAGGGAAGATCATGTGGCAAGAGGATGGCAGCCGCTACCTGATCCTGACCCAGGGGGTGCTACTATGAGGGAAGATCATGTGGCCAGGGGACAGCAGCCACTACCTGATCCTGACCCAGGGGGTGTTACTATGAGGGAAGATCATGTGGCATGGGGACAGCAGCCACTACCTGATCCTGACCCAGATGGGTGGTACTATGAGGTAAGATCATGGGGCTAGGGGACAGCAGCTGCTACCTGATCCTGACCCAGGGGGTGACTATGAGGGAAGATCATGTGGCCAGGGGACGGCAGCCGCTACCTGATCCTGACCCAGGGGGTGCTACTATGAGGGAAGATCATGTGGCCAGAGGACAGCAGCTGCTACCTGATCCTGACCCGGGGGTGCTACTATGAGGGAAGATCATGTGGCCAGAGGACGACAGCCGCTACCTTATCCTGATCCAGGGGGTGCTACAGTGAGGGAAAATCATGTGGCCAGGGGGCGGCAGCCGCTACCTGATCCTGACCCAGGGGGTGCTACTATGAGGGAAGATCATGTGTCCAGAGGACGGCAGCCGCTACCTGATCCTGGCCCAGGGGGTGCTACTATGAGGGAAGATCATGTGGCCAGGGGAAGGCAGCCGCTACCTGATCCTGACCCAGGGGGTGCTACTATGAAGGAAGATCATGTGGCCAGGGGGCAGCATCCGCTACCTGATCCTGACCCAGGGGGTGCTACTATGAGGCAAGATCATGTGGCCAGAGGATAGCAGCCACTACCTGACCCTGCCCCAAGGGGTGCTACTATGAGGGAAGATCATGTGTCCAGAGGACGGCAGCCACTACCTGATCCTGACCCAGGGGGTGCTACTATGAGGGAAGATCATGTGGCCAGAGGGCGGCAGCCGCTACCTGATCCTGACACAGGGGGTGCTACTATGAGTAAGATCATGTGGTCAGTGACGGCAGAAACTACCTGATCCTGACCCAGGGGGTGCTAGTGTTAGGGAGAATTAGCATTTTATGGCTAATTTCCCTCACCTAGTGATTCCCTCAGCAGCTTTGCTGGATTTCTGGGGTTTATTCTTTCCACCTGGTAAGAGTGTGAGCCTTTTTTTCACTCTTACATGTGTTTTGCCTTGTGTTTTTCTACTTTTTGTGTGATCTTGGGCTCTGGAGCCACACCACTCCATGAGCCCCAGTTTCTGTGCGTGTTACACAGCACCTTCAGTGCAGTGACACAGTGTTGTCTTTTAGACTTCCCTTGACTCCATTTTTCTGGGGCTGACGACTGTCCTCCAGAAACATGTAAAGTTGCCAATAACTTTATATAGTCACTTTAAGACCTACAGACCCAGTACACCCTATCTTTCATGGAGTATTGGAAAGGGTTAATTCCTCCCCCTTTTTGTCTGTGCCTCTCTAAGCTTTGTTTTGCTCTTTTAACATTTAGACTTGGCTGGTGGCAGTGGTATCTACCCTAACTTTTCTACCGCAATTATACTATATATACGTGGGACTGTTTTAGGCTATTGTATTAGCCTCGAACACAAACCCGCTTCCCAAATACTTTTTATTAGGGTTCCGGTCGGGTTTAGTCGCCATTTCTTTTTGTTAAGGTCCTTCTTGTGTTTTACTTTATGCGGCAAACCATGTTTGCCTTCTTTGTTCACCGCCTTTTGGCGGGCTTCTACGAAGAAGCCCTCCTTTGATGCCTGCATGTCTAGGTGGGCTGAATGTGAGGGAGGGGTATAGTCACCCCCTGCACAGGGTCTCCTTGGAGACCCAAGTCACACTTTGTATTGATTGGTTAAGGTGGTTGTCCAGGCCATACAACCCCCCTGCTGGGTGATTGACAGCCAGGCTGTGTGAATGGGGGGTTTTCTCATAAAAGGCAGGACTCTTGGGCTGGAAGTCAGAGTCACCACTAGAACTGCAAGGAACTAAAGAGAAGTGGAGAAGAAGACGGCTGCTATAACCCTGAGTCCCGGTGAAGACCTTCTGCAGTCCTGAGCTATCTACCCTTCAATGACCAGAGAAGATCAAGTCCAGAATCTTCTTCCTCTGAGTCTGGTGGGGTCAACCAGCTCACCTTCCACAGCCAGAGGATTCGCTTTGTTGTAGAAATCACTGCACCCTGCTGTAGCGGTCCGGATTGCCATCTGAAGAGCCTTTCCTGTTTTAAAGGAGCGCACCTTTTATTCACCGTCGTTGCTCTGGCCTCATCCCTGGGTAGTGCAGATCACTCCAGACATCCTCCTTCTTGTCTCCACGACTGAAGCTCCAGGAACCGTGAGTCTGCAGGAAACTACCAGGAACATCTGCCGTGGCACCAGCGTTCTTCAACGAATAAGGTACTGTGTCCGACTTCGAGGAATTGGGGTGAACCCTTCTTTCTCACCAAATGCTTGTCCTTTTCTTCCTTCCCTCTTACAGCTTTTGCCTCCTCTTCTGACAATATCTAAGTACTCCTGGCAATCTTGAATCGTGAACTGTTCTAAACGTGTGATCCTCGGCAACAGGAACCCTGTTCCACTTGACATTGGTGCAGGTCTATTGACTTTTATCTTCTTGTTAGAAAGTGGCCTCTGATTCTCTCTGCCTTGACAAAAGTATTGTCTATGAGTTGGCTAAGTGTGATTGACTACGATTACATCTCTTTCCGCAGGTACGCTTATATTTAGTAAGACCGAACTGTCATTACTGTCAAAAAGTGATTGCATATGTACCCCTGGTAACGTCTTTGTTGCATAACACCAGTCTGTCAAATCCTAAGGTACTTACCTCGAATTGTTCTGCACAAGGGGAATTGGTTGTGTGTAGTGTATTTGAAGTGTGGTTTTATTTTACTAGAAGTGAAGTGGTTTGTGAACAGATGGTTTAAAAATAAATGTACTTATATTTTTTAACCAGAAACCTTGAGTCAGTGTTTGCTTGAGTCACAGTAATTGTAGTCCTTTGTGTAATCTCTACTACTGCTCTTTTGCTCTTGAGATAAGTCCGGCTGCTCAGTCACTGCTACCACTATTTCTGTGTAGTACAGGCTTGTACCAAAGGTGAACTTGTATTACCACTTGTAGTCTTAACTCTGTGCAGTGGTCCCTAAGGGCACTGCATAGGATTCTGCCTAACACTGGGTACAGAGGTGGGATTTTAGAGTGCTGCTATTACCTTGGGTCAACTAACCACAAGGCTAAACACCACTATAGTCTAATAACTGAAAAATCATGTCAAATATGCAAAACTACATTGAGGAGAATCTCTTAAACTACACTGCTGAGGTTTTGAGAACCATGTGCAGAGAACAGAGACTCTCTGGTAAAGGAAAGAAATCTGAACTGGTTGCTAAGTTATTGGGAAAACAAAGTCTGGAGAGTGGGTCAGAAGGGCCTACCACTCCAGCAAATATGGATAATGGTGTTTCTGATTCTGAGAGTGTTGGTTTAGAAGAAGTGGATGAATCTTTGTTAGGTGATCCTACCACTCCCTTACCTTCTCAGAAACCACAACCTCTGTCCACAGGGACCACCACAGGTCCTACACACACTCCTGAAGGTATTGCCCTTGAGAAAATGAGACTTGAATTACAAGTGAAACATGTTGAGGCACAAACTGCCATGAAACATCAAGAGTTAAGGCTCAGGGAAATGGAGATGGCTCATGCTTTAATGATTGGTATGTATGAGAATAAACTTTATGTTTTGGATTGGTTAGCAATGTTTGAGTATAATCATGGTATTCAGGGTATCACAGGGAATCAGTTGGTTCCTTGGCTTTTCTCTAGGCTTCCCCTGTTGCAAGTGATGCTGTAATGGAGTTGAGGGAAGAGGATAAGCAGGATTATGAGTGTGTGAAGCTAGCTTTAATAGCTAGATTTGGGAAGACCCCTTCCCAGTACCTTAAGAGGTTTAGGACCCTCAAAAATGTTATTATGTTAAATACCTGAATGAGAACAATTATAACATCAAACTCACAGTGAAAAACAGTTCAAAAGAAATAGAATTTTTGGACCTAAAACTGGTTGGAGACAAAATCCTCACTGATTTATACACTAAACCAACAGTGGTGAATAGTATTCCACACGCACAGAGCAATCATGCACAACATACTATCAGGAATTTTCCATATGGAGAAGCCACTTTCCAAAAACACGCCATGATGTTGAAAGAAACATTTACACAAAGAGGATATTAACGGGAAAATTAGAATAGAGCAATATTAAGAGTAGAGAAAATCCCAAGGAGCCTTTTACTTACTAACAAACAGAACAACATCAACAAAATGACTAAAGTTAATTTCATCACCACTTACAGCAGCAATTCATATATCACGAAGAAAGACTTAAGAAAACATTGGAATATCCTTAAAACAGATTATACAATTGTTTGTTTGTTTGTTTGTTTGTTTTATTATTTATAATGCACGAGCGTACCCGGGGGTATCAGGGTGCAGCCATTACAAGAGTATTCGAAGCTTGGTTACAGTAAACAAAGAATATACACAATAAAGTACACCAAAGTTATATACAAATCAGCAGTAAAGCCAGCAGGCTGTAATATACAGGTAAGCAAGAAGGCACACGTGGTTACAATGTGTGTGGGTAGCACTGGGCAATTCATTTTCTTAGTGGGTCCACAGGTTCAGACAAGAGACAAACTTGGAGCGGAAGTTCTGATAAGGCAGGTCTACTCTAAGGTTTGGAGGAAGTAATTACACAGCTTGGCAGCATTTACCGGGAAACTGTTGCCCCCTATGGTGGCCCGTTTGTAGTGGGGAACAGATAAATAGTCTTTGTAAGCAGTTCTGGCAGGTCTTCAGGAGGACTGTCTATGGAATCTGTTGATCAGGTAGGTTGGGGCAGCATTGTTAAGAGACTTGTGGGTGAGTGATGCCGTTTTTAAGAGAATTTTATCTCTGGTGGAGAGACAGTTGTTCTGTTGGCTGAGTCCTGTAAGGTGTTCTCTTCTGGAGATGCCCAGAGCTGCTCTAAGAGCATTGTTCTGAAGGGTTTGCAGTTTACTGGTGATGGCCTTGGTAGATCCCAGGTAAAGGGCATTGCAATAGTCGAGGCAAGACAATATGAGGGCCCTGGCGAGTATCAGGCAGCTAGTGTCCGACAGGAAGGGTTTGGCTGTGCGGATTAATTTGCATGTATAAGCCGTGGAGGATGCAAGGGAGCTCACTTGTCTTTTGAGGGAAAAATTGGAGTCTAAATAGAATCCCAATGTTTTGACCTCCTGTCCGACTTTGATGTTGTTCCCGTCAATCATGAAGGAATTATAAGCCGGGCCAAGTTTCTTTATACTGAATGTAGTGCCTAAGATGATAAGTTCTGTTTTATCATCATTCAGGCATAGTCCATGAGTGGCCATCCATGCCTGTATGATGATGTACACCCTATTTAGCAAGGCCAAATCCTTTCCATAATCTCCAGAAAGCGGAAGGAGGATCTGAGTATCATTTGCATAGTTAGTGTAGGTGATACCGAGATGATCCAAATCATCAAAAAGGGGCTTGGTAAATATGTTGTATAGTGTGGGGGAGACACAGGAGCACTAAGGAACACTGCAGGTGATGGGTATAGAGTCTGCTGCCACTGTGGGAGAAAAGACCCTCATAGTCCTGCCGTTAAGGAAGGATGTGATCCAGGTGATGGCCTCAGTGGAAAAGTGAGCTGAAGTGTGGAGGTGTGAGCATAGGACAGAATGATCGACCAAATCAAAAGCTGCAGGTAGGTCGAGGAGGAGGAGTAGGGCGGCTTGCCCGTTGTCTCTGAGCGAGTCGATCTGCACTTTCAAGTCAATGAGAGCGGTTTCGGTCCCGTGTTGGGGACGGAATCCAGATTGTCTAGATCCTAAGAGATTGTGTTCTTCCAGGTGCTTCTGTATTTGTACATAGGCGACCTTGTCCAGAATTTTTAGTAGAAAGGGAACAGTCGTTATGGTTCAGTAATTTGTGGGTATGGCTGGGTCAAGTGTAGGTTTTATCAGTTGGAAGTACCCAATATTGTTTTAGGTTAGTAGGGATGGAGCCAGTAGCGAAGGAGGCATTTATCAATTTTGTAATGAAAGGGGCGAGGTCACGTTTTAGGTCAGTAGGGATGGAGCCAATAGCTAAGGAGGCATTTATCAATTTCGTAATGAAAGGGGCAAGGTCACGGGCTGCATCTTTAATGAGCTGTGCTGGGCACAGATCTCCCTGGCAATTAGACGGTTTCAGAGACAGGAAAATTCTTTCAACTTCTAGTATGTTGACTTTGGAGAACTGGACATGGGAAAGATCTGTGAGCGTGGGCTTGTCCGGAATTTTTTAGTTGAGGGTGTCATTCAGGGAAGCTCTTTTGCTGGAGATTTTATTTTGAAGGGTCACAATCTTATTCGCTAGGGCGCTTTGAATTTCTGAACACCAGTTTTTATCTTTAGTGCAAGTGTCAGGGGATGCTATGAGGGTTTCTATTTCTTTAAGGATGGAGAAGAGTTATTTCATGTTGGATTTAGCTTGGGATATACGAGAGTCAAAGGGGGCTCGTTTGGCCAGGTAGATTTCTTTTTTGTAAAGTGCAGCTATTTCCGAGAGTTTGAGTTTGTTTGAGACTGAGGGAGATTTATTCCAAATGGCCTCGCAGTTTCTTTTTTACTGCCTTAGGTTTTTGAGGAATGGTGTGTACCATTTGTTAAGGTGCATTTTCGATTTGCTGGATCTAAGTTTAAGGGGGGCGATGCGGTCCAATGAGGTGGCCATAATCTTGTTATATTCTTCAACCAGGGACTCAGGGTCCAGGTTGTCGGGGAGTGTGTTGATTGTGGGGAGTAGGTTTGGGATAAGTCTTTCTGCTGTCATGTTCTTCTTGTTTCTAGTGAGAGTGGGTGGGGCCTTAATGGTAGGCAGGGGTGGAGGTCTGTCGGTGGAGAGCATGAATGATACCAAGTGGTGGTCAGTCCAGACAAGTGGTGAGATATTTGTGATGTTCACTAGGCAGTTGTAGTCGGCCACCCAGTCAAGTGTTCTGCCTTTTGAGTGCGTAGGTGTTGTGCATCTTTGCATGAAGCCTAATTCAGTAAGGGTGTGAGCTATGGTGCTAGCGAGATGGTCTTCCGGGTTATTGTAGCCCAAGTTAAAGTCTCCTAAGGTGAGAACTTGAGTGGAGCTTTTGAGGTTGCTAGATAGAAGAGAGTTCAGGTCTTCATCAAAGGTGCCAATGGGGCCTGGCGGGTGGTAGATCAGATAGATGTTAAGAGTTTGGGTGTTAGTGAGTGGTATTTTGACTGCTAGTGTTTCACATGAGAGGGCATTGGTAGAAGTGGCTAGTCTCATGGTAAGACTGCACTTATGGATGAAGGCGACACCACCTCCTCTGGAATTGGGGAGTTTTGTCTCAAGATAGAGTAGTTGTCTGGGACTGCCAACCTGAGCATAGGGCCTGCTGCTGGGTGTAACCAGGTCTCAGTGATGGCAAGGAAGTCAAGGTCTTCAGTAAGGATTAAGTCTGCAATTTCTGTAGCATGAGCTACTAGCGATCTGGCATTGAACAAGGCTCCCTTAATTTTGGGACTATGTTTTTAGAAGTAGTGACTATGTTTTTTGAGGTAGTAGTATGGCGCTTGTCCTGTGTAGGCTCTGGAGTGCCCTGGTTGTGGGAGTTATGGAAGGGTGTAGGGTAGCGGTTTTGTAATGGGTTACTGGATTGTGTGGAGAGATTAGGTCGGAGCGGCGACGTTCTAGAGTTATGTGTAGTGTGCAATGAGCTGGCAAGGGGCTCATGGATTTTGGCTGGTCTGGCTCCAAGTTCTAGGTTCCTTTCTATGGTGGAGTGAGAGTGACTAGAGGGTAGCAGTACCTGAGGGTCATTTAAATCTAAGTATGGTGCTCGGTTGTTAAGCCTGGATAGGGCTGGCATGTTGGGTTGGTGTGGGGCCATCTTGATAATGCCGTATTGAGGCTGATCAGGAAGTAGGCAAACAAGTTAGTGGTGAATAGATACATACTAAATGGTGAGGTCTAGAGTAAAGCCCTGGGTAATACCTGCATTTAGGTGACCACAAGTGGTTGGGCTGGTCTACGTGGCACCTAAATAGAGGTACTTAATATGGCTGGGATGCCGAGAGTGGCCTAGGTTTGAGGTGTGGAGGCAGAATTACTGAAAATACGTTGAATAACACCTGGGAGGTAGGACCAATATGGCAGGGTGGCCGCGGTGCCTAGATCAACAACTAGGTAGCGGTGTGGTAAGTTGGCTAAAAAATACATTGGGTGTTGAGGCCTAGAGTAAGGCAGAGCGGAATGGCCATAGTGCCTGGATAAACAACTAGCTTCGAAGTATAGCAGTTTGTCTAAAATGCATGGATGAGCAACTAGATTCGAGATGAGGCAATTTGGCTAAAATGCATGAGAAAACAGCTAGATTCAGGATGAGGCAATTTAGCTAGAGTGCATGGATGGACAGTTGGAGGTTGAGCAGATTTCAGGCAATCTAGGTGCCACTTTAGCAAGAGAGGTTAAGATCTACATATTCACACAAGATGTCAATGCCGTATTTCAGATACAGTTCTATGCAGGGCAAATTTACAGGTAGTCTAGATGCGATTTCAGCAAATGAGGTTAAAATCAACATAATTGCAGCTTTAGCAGGTGAGGTTAAAGCTGACAAATTTGCACATAGTGTAAGTGTCGTATAGCGCAGCAAGTGCCACTATACTTTGTAAGTCATGATGGGCGTCTAAGCCGCTATTTGCATATAAGAGTAGACTATTCAATAGCAGGTTGCTATAGCAGAGTGTAACGCATTATGATGATTGTGCTGGGCGGCGATTGTTCAGAACTGTGGGATAAAGTTCTAATAGAGAGACAGTTAAGCTCGGTTGGACATGTTAGCAGCGGAAGCCATGCCCGAATGATATTGTGGCGTAGGCAATGTCAGAGCGGTCCGATAAGCGGGAAGCGATATAGCGCTGGTGCATGATGTAGAACAAAGTGGCATCATAGCAATGAAAAGGGCGTGTAATGATACAATAGTGATTGAACTTGACCAACAACAAGTGCAGCGACAATACAGAGATAGTCTGCAGATGTTACCTTGTGATGAAGCGAGAGAAAGCGGACAGGGGGTCTGGCAGACGGCAGTCACGGCACTAAACAGGCAGCAAACAGGTGTTGTCCTTGTTCTGTGGTCCTTGATGCTGGTGGGCCAGCTTCGCCTACCAGTGACCAATGGATGGCTTAGTAGGTACGGCGGCCAATCAGGGATCGCATACTGATGTTTTGGCCTCGTTAGGCTCTGGTGGCCAGCATCATGGATCGGGCAGCCATTTTGGAGCGTCTAAGATACCGCGTGTATCTTAATGGCGTTTGTGGACTTGCAGCAGTGATTCATCTGAATACAGGCTGCACGGCGGTCTACTCCTCCTCCAGTGATAGCGGGACAGTGGATATTGCAGATGCAATATTTAAGGAGGGATTTTTAGTATAAGACGGTACGAATTTAGCGCTTACCTAATTTCCAGGGATGGCACAGTGTCCTTTGTGCAGGGTGCCCGCTGCTCCTGCAGGGGCCAATCCTACTCGGGGGAACTCCTGCTCCTGTGCAGTGAGGGCACAAATGGATCCGGGCAGCAAACAGGCGTTGTCCTTGTTCTGTGGTCCTTGATGCTGGTGGGCCGGCTTTGCCTGCCGGTGACCAATGGGTAGCTTAGTAGGCACGGCGGCCAATCAGGGAACGGATACTGATGTTTTGGCCTCGTTAGGCTCCGGTGGCCGGCATCATGGATCGGGCGACCATTTTGGAGCGTCTAAGATACCACGTGTATCTTAATGGCGTTTGTGGACTTGCAGCAGTGATTCACCTGAATACAGGCTGCACGGCGGTCTACTCCTCCTCCAGTGATAGCGGGACGGTGGATATTGCGGATGCACTATTTAAGGAGGGATTTTTAGTATAAGGTGCTACGAATTTAGCGCTTACCTAATTTCCAGGGATGGCACAGTGTCCTTTGTGCAGGGTGCCCGCTGCTCCTGCAGGGTCCAATCCTGCTCGGGGGAGCTCCTGCTCCTGTGCAGTGAGGGCACGAATGGATCCGGGCAGCAAACAGGTGATGTCCTAGTTCTGTGGTCCTTGATGCTGGTGGGCCGGCTTCGACTGCCGGTGACCAATGGGTAGCTTAGTAGGCATGGCGGCCAATCAGGGATCGGATACTGATGTTTTGGCCTTGTTAGGCTCTGGTGGCCGGCATCAATTAATAAACATCTAGAGGAAAACCCAACTATGATATTCCAAAAAGCTTGAACATTGAAGCAACAAGTCAGCACAAGCTTTTTTAAATCTGAGCCTGTAAAAAATCTAAGCAGTTTTCTGAATGTGCCACAACCAATAGGTAGGTTCAAATGTGGAAACTGTAAAATTTGCCCACAAATGTTGAATGGTGTGAAACAACAACAAATGGAAAACACAAACTTATTAATCAGTTCATCAACTGTAACAGCAAGTTTGTCATAAATGGCATCATATGTGTCTCTAACAGAATGTACATAGAGACATATGTACATGTACTTTTTAGATATTGGGACCACAAAGACAGTCCGCCAAGATGGTGGATATTCAAAGTTAAGTGCAATGCTGTCAAATAAAATCGTTAGAGCCAAGGCCCAGTTCTTAGAGTCACCTTTTAATGTGTTGTTTGTGAGGCTGTTGTGGCCTGCTGCTCTTGATGGATTACATTTCATAATTATTTCACAAACACCTTCCACATTTACATTCAATCCCCAGTGGTCTACTCTATTTGTTGGCCTTACTAATTTCGATAGTAGACCAATATCTTCATTTACTCAGTGTACATTTCTAAAATGTTCCATCCAGGCAAGCTCTGGAACTGGATTTACCTGCACCAGTTCTTTGGACCCCTCTAAGCTGTTTACCAGACCCCAAAAGGCCAACACTTCTCTTTTATACATATATCAAGCTTCTTTTCAGCATCCTTTTGCATCATATTCGCTCAGCGCATGTATGACAATAAAAAGCCAATTTCTTTGTGAAAAAAGAAGCACATCATTATTATTGAACTGCTGATATTACTGATTGCAAGCACATCTTAATCCAGTGTGTCGAATCAGCAGGCTTTCAGGAAGAGAGTCTACCTGTTCCAAAAAAGAATTACAAAAATGCGTAGCCATTTTGATGACATCACAAATGATCTCATAATAGAATGTTCAAATTCATTAGTCAATGACTTCACTATGACAAGTTTCATTACATCACCAATGCCATCACACAGAAGATCACATGAGCACAATGGGTAATGCTCTGAACGATGCTGATTGGACGATGCTGATTGGTGTACATTTATAATTTAAGAGCAATCATTGTACTTCACAAGCCTTACTAACTTCTTGGTATCCCTACAGTCGGCGGGCATGCAGAAAAAGGGAATTGGATGTGCCCAGTCAGTGCAACCTTTTCCTTTACATATCTAAAGTGCACGTGCTGCCTTGTTTACTTGTCTGAACGTGCACGAGCTGGTACATTGGAGATTATGTATTCATGTATTTCCTTCAAGTCAATTGAAAAAGCATGACTGTGTCCTGAAAGAAAATGAGTGATGAAAATAAAACGTGGGCATATGTAAAAGAGTTTAAAATGAAGAACTTACAATCGAACCACAAGTCAATAACAATCTTACTACCAATCCCCCAAGAAGGACGAAAATAAGGCACACAAAGCTTAATGTTGTTATGAACATGTTGGCATGCCAGGGCACTATAATGAGAAAGGAAGACAACCCCAAAACTTTGGAATGACGGATGTCCTGCTAGGTGGAATACAGCGGCGCAAAAATGCTTCTAGATGCATGCCATGAATAACCACAGACACAGCCAACTTGAGGGCAAGATGCTCGTCTTTGGAGAATGATTGCCTTATGTCAGACATCAAAGCTTAAAATAAATTCTGCTCTCCAATATCAGCCCCTCCAGACAGTACAGTATGGGGAAGATATTACAGAATTTCTCCAGTCAATGATCAGTCTCGCTGTCTAATGAGACTGAAGTTTGAATGGCCTTAAGTCAAATTTGCTATCCCTCCGTTTAATTTGCCTAATAAAGGAAATTTGATTCTGAACTAAAATAACCTATTTAGTCATATGATTCTTCGTTGACCACCTACTATCTAGCAGGAAGCTCTTACATCAGGTCGAGGATACAAGAGTAGGACACTCAACATATTGGGCATGTATGGAGAAGAAAGATTGCACCAAGATTTGAAGATAATAACACTGCAAGGTAACATTGAGTGATACAGATCCTTATGCAGTGTTCATAAAATGATTGGTAATATTGATCAGCAACATCGCACAGGCAAGGGTGGCAACCTAGAACGACATTTGCCAAAAAAAGGAAGCACTTAAAGTGCTTGAGTAGTGAACAGTCAATGCACGAGGCTAATGAAAGCAGAGGTCCAAGATTCACTCTATAAAACGGTGTCCATGTCTCCATTACCACCAGTAAGAACGCTCCTCTCCATCACCTACCGAGTAGCCATCCAAGATAAAAGCCTGACCAATGAGACTGTAATTGCAGGGAAAATCATTTCCTCTAAAGCAATGAATGGAAAAAAGGATAATTGGGAGAACATTACCAAGAATTGAATTAACCAGAATTCGTTTATTTTTTCAAGTGGGAAGATTTGGCGAGTTGTACATTTCTTTGGGGAAGGCTCCATAAGCAAGAGAGGTATGAACAATGTGTCATAGTAATTTAATGTAAAACATCAGGAGACAGTCGATTACGAAATTGTGAAGAATTGACATCATCACAACATTACCATTGGTTAAGAAGTAGTTTTGTGATATGCCTACAGAGACCTGGTATCTTGGCTATAATCACAGTCTCCTACTGACAGCATCCCTAAAACAAGCTTTCATAGTTGACATATTCCATGCACCAACACAGTCGTGGCATTTTTGTCCTCATCATGGCATGCTTCTTCCCTTTGTCCCCAAAAGCACATACTTAGACACACACCCCTTTCAAGAAAGCATGCGTTTCAGTACAATCCAGACTTTATTGGTCCTTTACACATGCGCAGAGTCCATGTGCACTCCAAATCATCACATCTTCGGGAATCAACGCGTGTCTGCTTCTCATTGTTTGCACGTCAACACTCACACATTCCACCTATGTAGCATTAGCTTGTACATATTTATATTAAGAGTTTTATTTTTTTGCTTGAGGTAAAAAAATGGCGGGCCCACGTACCCATTTTGTATTTACAATAGATAGGGGGCCTTGATTTAAATTAAGGTATATCCCATATCCTACATCAATTTGGGATTCTTTCTCTGTCTCTTTCTCTCTCTTTTTCTGTATGTCTCCATTTAACATGCAGAGTAGTTTTGGAGCACTGAAAGATGGAGGAGGGGCATGGAGCAGCGATAAGACTGTCACCATGCCGTTCACCTCTGTCCCGTGAGTGTGCCGCAATGCTCGCATGCATGAGATTTTCATGCAAGAGTGCAACAAAGGGATTCCTATTGAATCCTCTTTGCTTTGTTACTAGCTCAAGACCAGGCAGATTCCATAGAAATCCATTAGTAAACGCCATTTGCAAAGCTTCTTTGCAGGCCATGTTTACTTTTCCACCAGAAGCATAGTAAACATTTCATATAGCATTCAGGCGGCCCCTACAGCACATAGGTGCATGTTCCGAGAATGGTAGTCTCCTGAATGAACTTCATTATTTATGTAAAATAAAGCTGTATGGTTCCATCTCTCTCTCTCTCTCTCTCTCTACCCCCTCTCTCTCTCTCTCTGTCACTCTCTCTCTCTGTCTCCCGGCCTCTCCATAGATGAGGGACATTTTCAGTTCAGCATTTGCTGGAGCCATCTCAACCACTGTGGTCAGAAGAGCAAATAGAGAAATCTTGAAGGGGTGGGTACCATGTTATTGTATGGTTTAAAGTATTCTGACAGTAGCAATGCATCAACCAATGTGGGGATCAACCTGCCATTTGGAGACAAATATTGTCATTGTGTGTGTCCTTCGGGTATGTGGTGATCACATGTGGCCTTGGTGCTCAGAGAAGAAGTAGGCCATTGGTTCTGATCTAAGTGTGACACTTTCCATGCAAAAACACATTTTGGGAGACAACATTGTGAATATTCATAAAAAAAAATACTTATAAAGTTATTTTTATATTGTCTTAACATTGTAAACTTGTCCCATTTAAAATGTTATAATATTTGTGTCTAATGGGCACTTCCACTGTCTGTTGCAGTTATAAGGAGCAATGCAAAGCACATTATCAGAACCTAAAATAACAATTTTATTAAATAAGGAGAGTTTGGTACGCTTTTGAAATGTGAACATGAGAAAGGGGAATGGGATGAATTGCACCAATGAAGTTTCCTGCTGCTTTGCATAACATAACATTGTGGAAACACATGAATGACCACAGATCTGTATATTTGACCAGCATGTATGTGGTACATTTGGTATATGTGTTCCCTATGTCTGTCCTGCTTATCCTTTCAGAAATAATGTTTCCTCTCTGAAATTAAGAGAGACTCCCTGGATGTGGTACCTGGAATAATTTTAGAAGAGCTTGGGCAGAGTCTGAGTGTCAGGATGTCTGTGAATGTGGGGCTGGGTATATTTCTTTTACCAATGCACAGATATCCTTAGAGAAGTATAAAGATGGTAATAGCGTTCTAATAGCAAAAGGGAAAAAAAGGCACGTTTCTATGTACAGGTTTCTTGGAACATGATGGAAACTTGGCATCTACTAGGTTCCTTTTTTAGGATTCCAAGTTAATAGGTTTTATCCTGGTGCCGCTGTTGCGCGGTTTGCCAAGATGGCAGACTGCTTGTGAGCTCTGCAGTGAGTGGGGTCGTTATGTCTACCTAGCCCAGCACCTGTGGTCTGATTGCTGCTCCGCACCACAATATTTGAAGGCTGGCAGCCCAGGATCCAATAGCAGTAATTTCGACCGAAATCAGTGTTAATAATGGAGCCTGGGGAAGTTAATACGGGAGACCGTGAGATCGTGAGGTGATGTTTCTCACTTGCAGCGCTGAGAAGCCCAGCATATATCCACGGGTGCCGGAATCATGCACCAGTGGCGAGGTGCTATTGACTGCTCGCCAGGAGATGGAAAAGCAGCAACTGCAGGAGCTGACACCAATCGGCGAGGCTGCATTGTTACTGAGCTGACACACAGAAGAAGCTGCTCCTGCTGGAAGCTAGCTGTGAGCGGTACGCTACAATAATCGGGGAGGGCCAAGCAAGCGACGGGGTGAGGAGCGCCACTTGTCCTGGACACTTCGCTGCTGAGGGCCCTGCTTGTGGGTGGTGAATACCCGGTGGCGCTGCGGCACGGATCGCTATGACGGTCACCATTATCCTGCATTCTCAACTGTGGTGAATGCGTATGGTGTAGACAGCTTTGAAGCTGCACGTCCCCAGCACTACTGAGGCCGCATGGTCATCCTGGTGCAGACACTAATGGCATTCGGGGAAGCCACTACAGGAATCACACACTGTGCCCTTTCCAGGCCCCTGGCATAGTGTCACTGCGAGTGAGGTGGCCTCTACTGATGTAGAACAGAGGTGGCCTGAGAGGGGCGTGGAGGAACTGCGGGCCACCTGGCAGCAAACGCGGAGTCTATTGCGGCCCTATGAATTTCAGACAGGCCTTTCTGCGGGGCCAAGCGTGGCACCTGTTCCTTCGTTGTGGCTGCCTGCACGGCACTATGACAAAGGGCTTAGGTGGAAAAAGGTGAGGCACACTACCTTCATTGTGGCTGCCCGCCCGGCACTATGACAAAGGGCTTAGGTGGGAAAAAGGGAGGCATAATAGACCATTTTACTAAGCCGAGCCCGAAGCCCACCATGGAGGCCGGCACTACATCTAATGACTCTGCTCCTACAGGTGGAATATAAACTCTAAACACCATTGACCTTAAGACATGATGGATGCCATGCAACAAGGTTCTCTTCTGTCATTAATAAATTAGACAACATTACAGCCAGTCTCCTCGATTCACACACGGCTGGAGAAAGAAACCCAACGCATCACTGAGGCCGAAAATTGCATCAGCAATACTGTGGATGCAGTGTCTGTCATGATCTCTGCTTCCAAAAGGTCAGGGTTTTCCCAACTCCCTTGGAAGCAGATCCATAACCCAGGTTCCGAGTGCCAACCAGTCCCAATTGGGACCTTTTGGACCCAGTCCTGGCGCCAGTGGCACCAGGCTCATAAATATGCCCAGTCCCAGCGCTGGAAGCGCCGGGCTCATAATGCTTGGGTGGACTTACCTGCAGCAGACCATGCTGCTTACTTGCCTGCCAGTTGAGCCTCTGATCCTCTTCTGTTTGGAACTACTTTTCATGTTGGGTGGGGCAGGAGCCACTCCCTAGATTCAGAACACTGGAACTCTTCTGGAAAGCAGGAACTCTTTTCTTACCTAGGCGTGGCTGTGGAAGGAGACACCTAAGCACTACAGGAGGCTATTTAAACCACACCCGATGGATGAATCTTGCTTTGCGTTATTCTGCATCCTCTGCAGCAGAACGCTCCGAACTTGTACCTGCAAAATAAAAAGACAGTTAGAGCGCATCGTGAAGCAGGCAACAAGCGCTTACTTACGTGCTTCCAGGCGCTTCTATTCATCACACGGGCCCCATCTTCAACTCACTTCAGCCAGTCATCCGCCATCGCCGGAACCCTGCAAAACAAGAGACATCATTCCTAAAGACTTTTAAAGACATTAGAATTACTCGAAACTTACCGTTCGTGCAGTAAACGACGGACAGCAGTCCTCTGAAGTCAAGAGGCCTGCTCCCCTTATCCAGTGAAGAAACTGGTTACAGCACCCTGCCCCGAGGCAGATGGAGAGCACAGCGTTCACTTACCTAAGGTGAGAGCGTTAACCTTTGGGTTCTACAGGAGAAGAGAAAGGGAAGAAGAGAGAGACATTCAATAACCCAGTTCATTAATCCCATATTTTCTATCTGCAGACATTTTACCCTTCGAATCAGACATACAGTGCACAGAGGTCCAGCCCAAAGAGCCAGCCGTGTGTTACACATCACCTTTGAAGATACAGTATACGCCCAGTCAAGACCGGCGCCTCTACGGGAATCAGGTGAGCGTTACAGAACGCAAAGCCTACCACAAAACTCCCGTCCAGGCGCTATGGAAACCTCGGATACCGACCAGCTAGCCCAGTTACTTGGGGAACTAAGGGCAGAAGTGCATGCAGCCCGTCAGGAAACGAACGCTCTAAGAAGGGAACTGATTATTTCCAAGGAGCGAACAGATGATCTCGCTAGACAATTGCTACAGTCACAAGCCGGGCAGACCCCGTTACCCGCATCTGGGGGAAATCTTCCTTCTACATCCTCTATGAATCCAGTGCAGATCAACCTACCTGGGAATGTACCTCTGGCTCCGCCCGAACGATTTTCTGGTGACCCAAAGAGGTTTGCAGTATTTATCAATCAGTGCCGGTTGCATTTCTTATGCCGGCCAGCAGCCTTTCCAACTGATCAAGCTAAAGTAGCTTTCGTGCTTTCGTACCTTAGTGGCAATGCGGCAGACTGGTCGATCCCTCTAGTAAATCAAGATGATCCGGTCCTCCATGATTTTCAAGCTTTTCAGCTCAGTATGGAAAAACTGTTCGCAAGACATTCACAGGGGCAGGCCTTGGACAATGAGCTTCTTTCGTTGCGACAAGGTAATCAAGACCTTTTGGCTTATATTGCGTCTTTCAACAGACTGATAGTGGAAACTCAATGGCCTGAGGACAAAAGGATTACGCTGTTTTATAGAGGTCTACGTGGAGAGCTCAAAGATGTGTTAGCCCAAGTAGTGAATCCCCCACAAGATTGTTCGGACTATATAGACTTAGTCGTTCAAATAGATCACAGACTGCAGAACAGGAAGGCCGATCGTTCCAAGTTTGATGCTCGAGTATTTTCTAAACCGCCAACTCCTTCCAAAGGAGTAGACTCCGGGGAACCCATGCAAATATGGGGCCTGAAAGGTCCTCTAACACAAAAGGAGCGGGAAAGGAGAAAATAGTTGCAATTATGCCTCTATTGCGGAAACTCAGGGCACTTTCTTCGAGACTGTCCGATGAAACCTGCCAAGAAGGCAGTAGGAGCTGCAGTTACCAAAGTTACAAACTCTGAGCAGGGAAACGACCTTGCCCGACAAGAATAGAGGTCCTCTTGCCGAGCGTGAAAACCAGTTCCGTGACCTTGCATTTCGTGATACCTATGGTCCTCATTAGCCCTGATAATCCGGATAGATTACATGCAATTGAAGCTTACGTCGACAGCGGTGCCATCGGCAATTATGTGGATCATGAAATGGTTTTGAGGATGAATCTAACTCTTTGTCCCAAGGCTGTAAAGGACGTCATTACTACGGTGGATGGTACGGAGATAGCCTCCGGGCCAGTAACGCATACCACTCAAGAGGTGACGCTAGTAAGTCAAGATGGACACCATGAGAAGATCGTGTTCGATGTGATCAAGGCCCCTCAGTTTCAGATTATTCTAGGAATACCTTGGTTAGAGAAACACAATCCTCTGATCGATTGGCGAGCAAGAACGGTCCAGTTTCCTGAATGTGTCTCTACTTGTCACCCTCCACCTGGTGTTGCACTGGCAGCAATTTCTTCAGAGACTCCCCAGTTACCTCCCGAATACCTAGAATACCAAGATGTTTTCCGGAAGGATCAGGCTAACTCTCTACCTCCTCATAGGTCTTATGACTGCCAGATAGACCTGATACCTGGATCTACTCCTCCTTGTAGTAGAATTTATGCCCTCACCGAGCCTGAGAACCTTCACCTTCGACAATACCTGGATCAATACCTGGCAAATGGGTTTATTCGTCCTTCCAAGTCCCCTGCTTCTTCAGCTTTGTTCTTCGTTCCAAAAAAGGAAGGAGACCTTAGAACTTGTATAGATTATCGCTCCCTGAACCAGATCACCGTTAAGAATAGATATCCGTTACCTTTGATCCCTGAACTCCTGGGCCAAGTCAGAAAAGCATGCATATATACAAAGCTGGATCTTAGAGGAGCTTACCATTTGGTGCGAGTAAAAGAGGGCGATGAATGGAAGACGGCCTTCCGCACCAAGTATGGGCTATTTGAATATCAGGTCATGCCCTTCGGACTTTGCAATGCCCCGGCCGCCTTTCAATATTTTATGAACGATGTCCTCAGAGAGCTCATAGATGTGTGTGTTGTTGTTTACATTGACGACATCCTCGTTTATTCTTCATCGGAATCTGAACATCGGAAACACGTGAAAATGGTCCTCGAAAGATTGCGTCAACACAAACTTTTCGCTAAGTTGGAAAAATGTGTTTTCAACGTGACTGAAGTTGAATTCTTGGGATTCATATTATCACCTGGCGGAGTGCGTATGGATTCAAAGAAGGTCGATGCAGTTCTCAAATGGCCATCACCATCCTCCGTAAAAGGTGTGCAAAGCATGTTAGGCTTCGCTAACTTTTACCGCAGGTTTATCCCCGAATTCTCTCGAATAGTCCAGCCCATCACTGCCTTGTTAAAGAAAAACAAACGTTTTGAATGGTCTACCGAGGCGGAACAAGCTTTCCAGGATTTGAAGACTAAATTTATCTCTGCACCAATCTTAAAACACCCTCGCCCCGAACTCCCCTACACCGTGGAAACTGATGCTTCAAGCCTTGCCATGGGGGCAGTTCTATCACAAAAGGACCCGGTAACCAATCAGTTGCATCCCGTGGCATTTTGGTCCCGCAAATTCTCGCCTTCTGAAATCAATTACACGATTACTGACAAGGAACTTCTGGCTATCAAGTCTGCCTTTTAGGCTTGGCGGCATTATCTGCTGGGGGCCCGACACACCGTTACTGTGATTACGGATCACCGAAACCTGCAATATTTGAAAACCGCAAAAGCCCAATCCTCTAGACAACTCCGTTGGGCATTATTCTTTGCCGAGTTTGACTTCATAATTACCTATCGACCTGGTACAAAGAACGGTAAAGGTGATGCCCTTTCTCGGATGGGAGTGGAAGAACACTAGATCAACCCTAAACCTGTACCAATCATTCCCGAACAAAGAATTCTGGGTGTAATCGCCGCAGAATCCATAGAGGAAGTTAAGGATAAAGCCAGGCAACTTGTAACTCCAGCAGACATACAGAATTGGCACCTGCAGGGAAAGGACTTTGCAGTAAAGGACAACTTATTGTATTTCCAAGAACGATTATACCTACCCAGCACAGATTTACAGAAAAAAGTAATCTCTTGTTATCACGATTCTTTAATGGAAGGACATCCCGGTATGGCCAAGACCTCAGAAAAGATCAAGCGCTACTTCTGGTGGCCGTCTTGGAAAAAAGATATCAGAGACTTTATAATGTCCTGTGGAGTATGCGCCCAAAACAAGAGTCAAAAGGAAAGACCAGCAGGCCTCTTACGCCCTATTGACATCCCACCTCGCCCTTGGCATACGCTTTCTATGGACTTCATCACCGATCTACCTCCATGCTCCGGATACAATACGATTCTAGTAATCGTGGACTTATTCTCCAAGATGGCACATTTCATTCCGCTCAAAGGCTTGCCAACAGCAGCAACTCTGGCCCAAGAATTTCTCGAAAACATCGCCCGACTGCACGGTTTTCCTTCGGTTCTAATTTCGGATCGAGGTAGTCAATTTATTTCTAATTTTTGGCGAAGTTGCTGTCGGTCGGCTCAAATTGATGTGAGACTATCGACCAGTCACCACCCTCAGACCGACGGACAAACCGAGAGGACCAATCAAACTCTGGAACAGTATTTACGCTGCATGCTGCAACAAACTGAAAAAACTTGGAAAGACATCCTTTGGATAGCCGAATATGCCTACAATAACTCTGTCCATTCGGGAACTGGGAAAACCCCGTTTTTTCTTTTGTACGGCAGTCACCCTCGAACCTCGGAGTTGGATCCCTCCAAGATCTTGAAACACCAGCAGTAGACTACCTGCATTCTACAATCACCCAAGCCTTTAAGGAAGCTGTTTCTCACCTTCAAAGGGCTAAAGAACAATACAAGAAAGGAGCAGATCAACATCGGAAGGAAGCCCCTCAATATCAAGTAGGGGATCAAGTCTGGTTATCCACCAAATATCTACCTCTAAAAGGGCCACGCACATTCAACCCAAGATACCTTGGTCCCTATTCCATCACTACCATAGTAAACCCAGTAGTGGTCAAGTTGGACTTGCCCCCGCACATGAAGATACATCCGGTCTTCCACGTCTCTCTATTAAAACCCGTACAACCTCAAACCCGACTAACTAAATCTCCAAAACCTATCCTAGTTGATGGAGAACTCGAGTTTGAAGTCAAAAGCATTCTGGACTCCAAGATCTCCAAATCTAAACTATTTTACCTAATTGACTGGAAAGGCCACGGCCCCCAAGAGAGATCCTGGGAACCTGCTGAATATGTCCACGCTCCTTGCCTAATCAAAAGATTTCACCGAACATTTCCTGACAAGCCAAAACCCCCGGAGAAGCCCGGTTTGGGAGGGGCCTTGAGGGGGGGTACTGTCATGATCTCTGCTTCCAAAAGGTCAGGGTTTTCCCAACTCCCTTGGAAGCAGATACATAACCCAGGTTCCGAGTGCCAACCAGTCCCAATTGGGACCTTTTGGACCCAGTCCTGGCGCCAGTGGCACCAGGCTCATAAATATGCCCAGTCCCAGCGCTGGAAGCGCCGGGCTCATAATGCTTGGGTGGACTTACCTGCAGCAGACCATGCTGCTTACTTGCCTGCCAGTTGAGCCTCTGATCCTCTTCTGTTTGGAACTACTTTTCCTGTTGGGTGGGGCAGGAGCCACTCCCTAGATTCAGAACACTGGAACTCTTCTGGAAAGCAGGAACTCTTTTCTTACTTAGGCGTGGCTGTGGAAGGAGACACCTAAGCACTACAGGAGGCTATTTAAACCACACCCGATGGATGAATCTTGCTTTGCGTTATTCTGCATCCTCTGCAGCAGAACGCTCATCGTGTCTTCTGCATCTGATCCTGGGCCTAAGGAAAAAGGCTTACCATCCTGAATCCAGTCTTCAGCAACACCTATAAAGACAAGAAAGAACAGGTTAGCATTACGGTCTTCAGTGACAGCTCTTCACTTACCTGGTCCATCGGCTGTCACCAACGCCTCGCGCTGCATTCCGGCATCTGAAAGACAAAGGCTTACCTACTCTTCGTGCGCTCCGGAGGTCTTCACACTGCATTCCGGCATCTGAAAGACAAAAGCTTACCAACTCTTCGCACGCTCCGGAGGCCTTCGGCGCTGCATCCCGCATCTGAAAGACAAAACAAGGTGCGTTTAAAGACATTGGGGAACTTTAATACTCACGTGCCATTACTCTTTTCCACATCCAACCCAGTGGGTATTCCGGCACCCTGCAGCCGCTCCGAACTTGTACCTGCAAAATAAAAAGACAGTTAGAGCGCATCGTGAAGCAGGCAACAAGCGCTTACTTACGTGCTTCCAGGCGCTTCTATTCATCACACGGGCTCCATCTTCAACTCACTTTAGCCAGTCATCCGCCATCGCCGGAACCCTGCAAAACAAGAGACATCATTCCTAAAGACTTTTAAAGACATTAGAATTACTCGAAACTTACCGTTCGTGCAGTAAACGACGGACAGCAGTCCTCTGAAGTCAAGAGGCCTGCTCCCCTTATCCAGTGAAGAAACTGGTTACAGCACCCTGCCCCGAGGCAGATGGAGAGCACGGCGTTCACTTACCTAAGGTGAGAGCGTTAACCTTTGGGTTCTACAGGAGAAGAGAAAGGGAAGAAGAGAGAGACATTCAATAACCCAGTTCATTAATCCCATATTTTCTATCTGCAGACATCTTACCCTTCGAGTCAGACATACAGTGCACAGAGGTCCAGCCCAAAGAGCCAGCCGTGTGTTACACATCACCTTTGAAGATACGGTATACGCCCAGTCAAGACCGGCACCTCTACGGGAATCAGGTGAGCGTTAGAGTGTCATCCTTGGAAGGTACAGGGGCATTGCTAACCAAGGATATGAACCAAATAATGGCAAATTGCGAAGACTTAGAATCAAGATCACGCAGGAACAATGTTCTTATCATCAGCGTTCTGGAAGACTCTCTGAAAGGCAACATGGAGGAAGCCATTAAGGATATGCTATGTGATCGGCTAGGAGACCCCAGCTGGTCACTTCTGTGCATAGTCAAAAGAGCACATTATGCCTCAACATCGAAGCCCAAACCGGGTGACTAGCTAAGGCTGATTATAGTTTGGATAATGAACTACCACGACTTGATACTGCATGCATCTGGTGATAAAAGGAGGTTAAAGTCGGCTCTAGCATTATACGCTTCTTCCCCAATTTTCCCAATTTTCCAGTGGCAATACAACAAGAGAGAAGATCATTTACCAGGGTCAAAACATTGCTTAGGGAACGAAACACTGCACTTGCTATGCTGTTTCCAGTGCAACCCAGAATTCAATACAACAGCAAATGTTCTTTTTTTACATTATTTTTTCACACTGCCGGAAGAAGCAAACTCCTTCATTGAAGCACAAATTCCGGCACCATCAGGCCGGGATGGAAATTACACTTGAAAATCTCGAGGAGCAGGTATTCTGCTGTGACTGATGTTCCTGACTGGAGGCAGAAGTGGTAGAAGTCTTTCGCCAGTTCAGCTAGTAGTTTGGATCTTGTCCCACCTAAGTGGTTTATATATGTCACAGCCGATTTGTTGTCAATCCTGAGGAGTACGCGAGAGCTCACTCTCTCTTTCGTGACCACTTTGATTGCAAAGGAGACTGCCAGTAGTTCCAGGCAGTTTATGTGTAGGCAAAGCTCTTCTTCGCTCCACTTGCCTCTGGTCTCCAGAGACCTGCATCTTGCTCCCCACCCTAGTCCGTGTGCATCTGACTCTGTCGTCAGGTCTGGCCAGTCTCCAAAAATATAACGCCTATTCCAGGCGTCCATATTCTTCAACCACCGTTCCAGCTATGTGATAGAATCCTGGTCCAGGGGTACCTTCTGGTGGTGTCCTAGACCCTGTTGCAGGTGTCTGATCTTCAGTCTCTGAAGGGCCCGGTAATGAAGGGGACCTGGAAAAATAGCCTGAATTGATACTGCTAGCAACCCCACTATGCTCGCTAGTCCTCTGATTGATATCTCCTGCTTTCTCAAGCAGTTCCTGATCTCCTTCTTGATATCTTTCATTTTTCTGTTTGCAGCTCTAGGGTCACTTTTCTGGTGTTTAGCACAAACCCCACAAAGTCTAGCCTTTGAGCTGGTTTTGTCTCTGACTTGTCTCTGTTCACCAGGAATCCCAGCGAGCATAGGAGCTCCTGCACCCAGGAGGTCTGATATAGCAGAGTTTGCCGATCCTCTGCTAGGAGTAGAAGGTCATCCAGGTATATGATCATCTGGATCCCTTTCTCCTGGATCGCTGCTGCTACTGGCTTCATCAATTTGGCGAAAGCCCGTGGTGCTGAGGCTACCCCAAAAGGCATTGTGCTGAAACACCACAGCTGCCGGTTCCAGCGAAATGCTAGGAAGGTTCTGAACTCTGCCTGTACTGGCACCATGAGGTAAGCATCCTTCAGATCAATCCTTGTTAGGCAGTCTCCTTCTCTCAGGGTATCTCGGAGCTGCTGTATACCTTCCATCTTAAAATGTCGGTATACTACCCAGCTGTTTAGTTCTTTCAGGTTTATAACCTGTCGCACTTTCTCTTTCCTGTGTACAAGAAACATAGAGCTGACAAATCTCGGCTTTGTTGTGCACTTATCTATGGCTCCTTTCTGCTGTAGCTGGTTGAGTTTGTGATGCAGACTGTCTAGTTCTGCTTGTTGCATATGTATTTCCCATGGCCAAGTATTTTGCACTGGCTCCTGTATGAATTCTATGTGTAGCCCTCTTACTGTTTGCAAGACCCATGCATCACTGGAGAGCTCACGCCATCTTTCCCAATAGAGCTAAATTCCCCCCCCCACTGGAGGATAGTTCCCTTCTCTCACCTGATGTTAAGCTCTGCCCACAGCCGGTTCCTCTTCCTCTGCATCCTCTAGGGAAGTGTCCTTGTCGGGAAGAATGTGTCCTATTGTTTGGACTCCCAGTACTTTGCTCTGGGATTATGAGGTCTTCTGCCTCCTTGGTAGCGACCGGCCGATCGACGCCGATGATGGCCAGTCCCAGCAAAAACTCTGCCTGAGAAGATCCTGTGTATGAACGAATAGGAGTCCCTGGGATGACTCCCCCACTTCATAGGTAGCTAGGTCGCTTAGTTTGGGGTCGATTTTGAGTAGGAGACCTCTTCTCTCAGATGAGATGGCACAGTTGGTGTTATCAAGAAGGCACACTGCTATCTGGGTCCAGTTTGCGAGGGCTTCAGCGTCAATGTCCTCTCCAGTGTCCCTGGCCTCTCAGCCAGATCCATTATCTTTGCCAGGGGTCCTGAAATATCCAGGAATTTCTCTTGGCAGCTGCGCCAAGATCTATCTATTCCCTTTATTGGATCTTTGCTGGTCTTAGAGACAAATGGCAGCATTTTTGGATCTAAATCCGGTGTCTCTGCCACCTTGCCTGCCAGGTCTGGACGGGGCATTCCGCCCAGAGGCGTTGCCTCACCTCCTTGTCCAGAGCATTTCTGCAGGCCATATACTTGTCACCCTCGGGGAGGGTTGTCAATCGGAGGCTCTCGGGTTCTGAATGTTGTCGGGGTAAAACATGTCGGAATCTTCTTCTGGCTCTTCATCCAGGTGTTTTTCCTTGCAGGTTCTTTTGCCTTCGCTGGGTTTTACCCAATCTTCTTCCTCCTTTTCTTCCCCTTCTTGGGAGGATCGCTCATCCGCTGCTGGCTCTTCCTCCGAGCCTAGGTCATTGCTGCTCATATTTG
This sequence comes from Ambystoma mexicanum, assembly GCF_040938575.1. NCBI lineage: Eukaryota > Metazoa > Chordata > Amphibia > Caudata > Ambystomatidae > Ambystoma > Ambystoma mexicanum. The sequence goes on from NC_090935.1 coordinate 849,288,588, forward strand.
CTTCCCCTGTGTAGGGGGTCTTGAGGCCTGGCACAGCCGATCGGTGCATAAATGTTTCTTTGAGCTTTGTATACACATCAGCAGCCTCTGGGGCCTCATCAGGTACCCGGTATGTTCGACCTGGTGGACCATCAGAGAGCCGTCCTCTTACGGGTCTGGTTACTCCCCTTTGTACCTCTGTTGGAGTGTTCTGTGAGCGTGCTGATCTTTTCTGTGGTGCTTTCCCGGGGCTGGCTCAACATAGGCTGTAGGGTCTCCAGCCTCTCGTGTAGGGGTTTCACCCCTTATGCCACTGCGTCAGCCAGCAAGCTCCCCAGCACTTCCTTAAAGCTAGCGGCAAGGTCTTAGGACTGATCCTCCTTGCTCCATTCAAAATGAGACATGATATCCATACTGTGTACCTTGTACCTTTGCAGTGTCCAGTGCACGCCCACTGCATTGGCTCTCGCGCTTGAGGTTAGGGAGCAATGTCCTGTCTAGTACTTTGATGTACTAGGCCCTCTATATTATATATGATTTTTCTTTAATTATTATTATTTAGTGGCTCTTATTCTCTGTGCTTGTGTGCACTATTAGCAGCTCTGCTGCTGTATTCTCTCTGCTAGTCTCACTGACCATAGCTCGCGTGACTGCTGAGACAATAATTTGACGTCACGCCGTGTAACGTTTTTTGCTCCTGCCGTGTGTCTTACGCGTGATCCTGCACTCTCTCTCCAGGCAAGAGGATCTCCTTGCGATGGGCTTCTGCTGAGCCGGTCACTTTCCTATTTTCTGTGTAAAAGCTTTTAATTGCTTTTCATATAATGGTGCTGGGCTCCGTTCGCTGTCTCTGCTGCGCAGTAATAAGTATGCAACACGGCTTTGAAGCTCTGCCTTTTAGTTGGAGGGGGCTGCTGTGATGCTCTCTTCACTGGCCCGGCCCCCGCAAAGGTGGGGACTGCAGCACTCCTAGACATAGAAGGAGGACAAGCCCCCAGGCGTGCCGAAAATGCGACACGGGGCTCGACTCCCTCAGCCAGTACTTTGCTCTGGGATTATGAGGTCTTCTGCCTCCTTGGTAGCGACCGGCCGATCGACCCCGATGATGGCCAGTCCCAGCAAAAACTCTGCTTATTGACGCTCGTCAGAACGGGGCGGTGAAGGAGCTTGTTCTCCGTTCTCCGAGCTCATATTATCCTGTTCTATCACGCGCTATGCAGGCAAGTAGAAGTATTCGCTAACATCCCATGTATATTCTTCTGACAAAATATATATATATATTCCAGATTTATATCTGATAAGATATGCGCATATTTCGGGTCTACTCCTAATACATATATTCTTATATCTGCCGATCACACTGCTTCCATTGCCTAACATAAAACATGCATTTATCGGAGTAGTTGTAAAAGTGTACTTATCTGCTTGAAGAGCAGGAGTCCAGGAGCAGGATGTGGTCATAAACTGGACTATGGTTAAAAAGACTACCAAAACTGTGGGACTTGTAGTTTTTTAAACAAGAAAAAGAAAAGAGCTGACGAGAAAGTCAGCTTTTCAGTTTTTCTTAATGTTTATGGTTGAAACTGCTGAAGAGTGAATAAAAGAAGTTGAAGCATTAAACTTGCCTCCAGTCTTGTCTTAGAATTATTGTTGACACCACCCTGTAATTTCCATTGTATGGAACCTCAGATGACTTGGAGACAGAGTGGCTTGGAAGCTGTAATTAACATATATTAACTTTATTTATTTTTGTAATTTACAGTGTAGTGTGTTTTGGGGCTAGAAGTGGCTAGTGGTTTTGAAGAAGAACTAAGGAACGCTGTATTGATTGTTTGCTGTTTGTCACTTGTTATTATTAGTTAATATTAAGGTTTATATCTGCTGTGACACAACCCGGGTTAGGGGGTCTAGAAATTTAAGATTATATAGTATACATAGTGCCTGATTTAAAAAAGCACTTTTCAATGGGACTTTACAATTAAAACACACATTTGTAAATCAGGCCCATAGTATCTTATCGTTTTTGTGAAAATAATCAAAGAACAGGAGGTGCGCTTTTTTGTTGGGTGCCTATGAGCTACTAATTTAGCTGCCTGGGGTCTGTTTTAAAAGTGTTTAGTGCTACAGATGATATAAGTGTATATTTGTATGCAGTATTACTTTTAGTGAATTTTCATCTCCTATAGATATGCACTATATACTACTTAACTCAGAGATGCAATTGGTTTCTTGTTTAGCTAGTAGCAATGAATGATGGGAAATCATAATGCTTCAGCTAAACTCAAAGGCAGGACTGCTAAAATGTCTGCCCCCATCACAGAGGCTAATATTGTAATTGAAGACATTGATAATTTGTTATGGATTAGTTGTAGGGTGTACATAAAAAGAACATGTACCTCCAAAAAGCATGGACAGAACTTTGTGTAGCTCTTCAAATGTATCAAACGGTTAAAACAGTCTATGCTACCTGTTACAACTCTAAAAGACCCAACAGAAGCTAGTCTGTGCAATATTTCCTCTATAATTTCAGTATTGAACCCTACACTTCTTTTAATTTAATTAGCTATAGAGAAACACCAAGTGGGAGGTGGGGTTGATGCAGTCCCAGCTGACGTCTATGGCCCCATGATAAACTAAATAACATGACCTGCTTTGTTGATTTGGGTAATGCATCACTAGGGCACCATTTGAGGGAGTGTAGCCCAGTTACAAGAGGTGTGGACATGAATGGGGCTGGAGGTAGTTGTATAGAACTTGTGTTCTAAAGTGCATAGACAACGATCATGTTGTATTTGCTCCAGGGATTGCAACAGTCAACAGGTATTTCCCTACAATTGACTTTGTAATATAAAGTGACAAAATCCATATAAGCCTGGATATCCATGATACATGCTTACTAGGTGCTTGGGAGTATGGGCCAGACATTTCTCCATTGAATGCCATTCAGTCATCTGTACCAGGAAGGAGGGGTTTCCCTTAATTCCATGAGGGGTGGGAACTACAAAATTTGTGAAAATTGTTGTGACCTTTTGCTCAAGACGAAAATTATAATTGAAAGTGTGGCATAGATCAGCGAGCAAATTGGACTAATCAGATTATATTTTGGTACAATGAAAACATGCATGCACATCCTCTTGAAAGGCGCTCAACAACCAGACCCAAATGAGATAAGGCTATCTTTGAATAAAGCAGGGTCTTGTGTTAATTCTGACTTGGAATACGTGTGATTTTAGAAGGATGTCTAATAGTAAGAATCATGACTTTTGTTCTGGCAATATTTCTTCTCAGGGTAAGAAGAAAAATAGAATAACAATCCATACTTCTAATACATTCCTTTCAGTAATAGCCAAGCATACTGAGAAACAACTGCCTCCAGTGATTAGGGCTAAAGCTAATGCAGGTATTTAAAATTAAAACACATAATTGAATTCATACGGTTTTCAGAAAATACTAAAACATTTTTATTTAATTAAAGCTTTTTGTTTAATTTCCAACTCCACCTCCTCAGAGGTATCCTCCTTTTCCTCACTTTTCCCCAGAAGCTCAATGTCTCTAGAGCTCGACTACTGCAACAACCTCTTACTTAATCTCCCCTCATCCTCTAGCCGCCCCCTCCAGCCAGAACAGAATAGGGCTACAGCCCTAAAATCTCTCCACTGGCTCCCGGTTGTGACAAGGATCAAATTCAAATCCCTCTGCATCATCCATAAGGATGTCTGGGGCCAGAGAGCACACTATATCCAACTTCATCTCACCAAACACTCTCCCTCCAGATCTCTTAAATCTTCCAACTCCAACTCAGTGTGTATCTAGTGCTTCTCTAAGCAGCGATTGGGTGGCCAATCTCTTTCTTTAGCTGGCTCCCTTGTTCGAAACAGCCTCCCACATCCTCTTGATATTGAGCTGGATCTCCTCAAATTCTGCAAGCTCTCAAGACTATATTCTTCTCCTCCTCCTTCCCCCTCTGCCTCCCATGATAAACCCCAAAGTCTCTGAGATTGGTGGCATGAGCCCTTATGTCTCCTTCTGGGTCCTGGCCTCCCATCCAATCGCCTTCAGCCTCCGCCCTCCCCCTGCACTTGGATGGAGAAAGGCCTGTATTTATGGCACAGGTACCTATATTAATGTATGGGATTTATAAAAGCAGAGAATATTTCATAAAAAAAAGTTTCACTGTATAAGACACAAGAGTGGGTTCATTCATGTAATACAGGGGGATGATGTAGAAACTGTTCCAAATCCAGAGTTTGTGGACCATGACATATATTTCATGAACAGTGGTTCGGAACAGAAAGAACTGACTGAAGGGTTACTTTCTATCAATTTTAGAACATTACTCCCAATGGGGTAGGATTCAATTACGCTGGTTTACCAACATTTGCTATTTATTCTATAGTGGTAATGGAGCGAAAGCACCTGGAAAAGGGTGCTATTCTCCCCTATTAACTTCAACAGCTGAAGCTATGATGAAGCCAGTGTTATTTTGTATTACTCTTGACTGATAAACTATTCCCCCACTGATATCCACCTTGAGTACACTTCATTCTTGGAAGTTCCCAACTAACTCTCTGATTAAAATTGTTCTTATCGTATTGTGGAACATAGCCAGTATTCGAAATGAACTGGATGACATTGATTTATAAAAATGTTATTCAGGCATGTGATATTATATATTTCCAAGAAATATCTGCCTTAGAACATGCATTGAAAGTAGCCTTTGTTGAAGGCACTTGTGTTGTTTTACCATGGAATGTAAAACAGCCATTCAAACCAAGAGGAAGGATATGCCTGTGGGATTCACCCTCAAAATATCTGAGCTACTCCACCTGTAAAACAATCCTGTACATTTGACATTGTATTATAATGATACAGACTGGCATGCCTGTGGGGGCAGATTTGATGGACACAGCCCTGCCTGCTAACCAGACATTCCGGATTGAAAATAAGCAAAGCCACATTTATTATATTTTAGTTTCCATTAATGAGCTGCCACTCAATCAGAGATTTGTATCTTACTCCTCATTCCCAAAGGGATCATGATCTTTCATTGCTAGTGTTTGGCATTTTTTTTCTTCGTTTGCAGGCTTGAATAAGTATTCAAAAGACTTCAATTCAATAGTCACTGTTTCCAACAGCAGCCAAAGTATTTATTGATAAATGCTAAATATAGAGCCAGATATCCGAGCTCTACTGTGAGATTTTACAAAAGATTTTCTGCATCCTCTGTTGTCAACTATGAGCGACTAAGCAAATCCATTTGTCCCTTTATCACTAGAACAGCCAGGTCTATTAAGTCATTAAACAGAAAGCTACATTCTTACTTTCATAAGGTTTAAAATCTGGTGAAACATCAATACATTGCTTAATTGAGATTGGTAGTATCAGGCAAGAGAAATCACAGAGGAAGTGGCAATTGGCAATTGCTGAAACAAACACACATTTGTATCTTTCAGGTGATTGCAATTATTGTGTTCATTTTTTCCTGACTGGATTTCTTTAATTCCATCTACCCTGACTTCATTTTTTTTGTTTAAAGAGATTTTTATTTTAATAATGAATATACAATACATATATTACAAGGCATTAATTGGCAACGTTCTGTATTCAACCAATAGAACTTACCGAAATTCATAAAAGCCATTATTATCCACAGACAAGTGCTGATATTTAAAAGAAAAAGAGAGATCTAAATATAAATGACTACTGACAATATTGTAGGTTATACAGAAATTAAAGACTTACCCAATTAAGACAACACAATGGACAGAACACAGACACAGGGGGGGGGGGGGTCATATGAAGTTACAAACTAGAAACAAAGGAAATACTTGATTGAAATTGTAATAATTTAAATAGCAAGAGTGGAGTTTGATAGAAAATTTAAAAAATATGTTCCATTTCATTTAATGTTTCTTGAATAGTAGTTGGGTGGATGCTAAACATTTGTCAAGTAATACAATCAAATACAATCAAATTGCTTCCAGTTGGATGTAATTGTTTCAACGGCAGTCAATATCAAAATGTCAAACCAGGAACATGCATAGTTTTCTAGTTTATCCTGTAGCAAAATACTACCTAATAAAAAATACTTACTTTGAAAAGCTAGTTTTAACTTGAACATCAGCATAATTACATTCCATATATTACTCCAGAAAAGCTTACTGAATTTACATTCAAGAAACATGTGTTTGTATTGTTTGTCAAGAGATTATATTGGAATTGTCAAGAAGAGGTAATAAATGTAATATGCTGAAAGAAATATAGTTTTGAGTTAGACTCTCTGATGTACTGTTTCCAAATTAGTTCTGACCTCCATCTTTGTTCATCAGTTTTATCAGTAACAAGAGTTGTATTGAATGTTGATGCTTTCAAATTGTAGCTTTTTATACATTTTAATCTGTTCTGATAGGTAAAATATTACTGTCAACCCAAACCCATAAATGTTCCATCAAAGCATCCATAATCTTAGCAAACTGAGGCCAATAGGAAGGAGGAAGGGCACATTTTCATTTTCAAATAATGACATTGTATAGGAGTCCCATGTTCCAGAAACTGGCTAATAAATGCAATGCCTTTACATATGCAAGGTTTCCAAAAGAAAGACTTCCCATGTATATGAATATTTTTGTAATACCATATATATTGCAATATGAATTCACCTGTTTTATTAAAGTGTGGAAATAACAAATTCAGAAGATAATCAGCAGATATTATGGTAGGGGAAATGGGAAGATCAATAAACATCCAGTAAGCACCAGATAGGCCTAGCCTGACTTTCACTAGACATGGACCATGCTTGAGTCTGCTTCAGTATAAAGGCTGAGTGATAAGATTTAAAGTGTGTGAATTTGATGCCTCAATTAGAAGTCATTGGACCTCATTACACGGAAGGCGGTAAACCATGGTGCTATTAGCACCATGGTTGCCGCCGGTACCATACCGGTACCACCATGGAGGAAAGGGGAATTACCACCCCATTCCAAGGTTGGTGGGGCGGTAATTCCCCCTTTCTCCATGGCTTTTCCCCATTCCCATTTTTGCCCCATAGGGCATAATGGGAATGGGGAAGGCGGTAATTACGGTACCGCAAATTGCGGTACCGTAATTAGCACCATGGTCCCTTTGCAGGACCCAACTTTAACGGCTAGTCTACACCAATATTCAATTGACACAAGATCAAAGTTTGGGCACGAGGAATGTGGAATATCTCTAAAGAATTCATGAAATTTAGGGTTGTCACGTGACGCATCAGATGAATATAGAGTCTGGTTAAACCTAGAAAAGGCCTTAATAATGTATTTATCTAAAAACATTATTGTTCCTCAACCATCCTTAATAACAGGAATTCTTGTTCTTTCTTTTTTTAAATTTCATACAAGATACAAGATATATACAATTTTTATTTGAAAACTGATCAGTCCTAGCTGTATATGTCAATAAAGCTGCACTGTAGCGTTCAGAGGCTATTTTATTATATGTAATCTATAATTCCATAATAAGTTTAAGAATTGAGGCATCAGATGTTTTGTTGTGTAGTTTCTCTGCATTTTGTAATTGTTTTAAAATTGATTCTGATTTGTCTTTTCTTTTTTCTAGCCACCTCAGAAATAATGTGACCTCTGACAAACGGCTTTATAGCAATCCTAGTTATTATAAATCGAGGTATCTTCACTTTTATTCTCAGCAAACAATTGATCAGGAATTTCAATAAGATATCTCATGAATAGTTCATCTTTTAACACGGATGTGTTAATTTTCCATCTATTAGTTCTGTGATCTCTCTGTGCAATTTCCAGGGCAATATATTTTCAAGCATGATCATATAAATTAATGCTATTATTCTTAGTGTCAATTAACTAACCCAAAAGGAATTGGATACAAAAATGTAAAAAATTCTTTAAGAGGAGTTATTGGGGATAGAATGAAATGTAAATTCAATTTCAGCTGGGAGTGAGATATGCCAGTCAATAATACCCATTTCAGATATAAACTTCATCAATCCTTTGCAAGATTTACCATTCTTGAACACATATCAGATTTCCTATCTCGGAAAGGATCATTTATTTCATTACAATCACCACATATAATCCTGTTTGGTACATTTGATTGAAGGAGATATTCTTTGAGATTAGACCAAAAAAGAAAAGTCTGATATGGTAGGGCCATAAACATTCAAGATAGTATACACAACTGAGTTAGCTAACATTTTGACAAGAAACCATCTTCCACGATCAGCCGAATAATACTTGAGGGATTAATTCAAAAGAATCGAAACACCATTCTTTTTTCCATCAGCTGCACTCGAAAACACATCACCAACCCACAACCTTTTTGCATTTGCAGCTTCTAGTGGGGATAAACGAATTTCTTGAAGTCTTTATAAGACGTATTTTCAGATCTAAGAAGAAAACTCTGTTCAGCGCACCTGGCCTACTGTAACAATAACGAATAATAAAGACAAACACAGTACGAGAAATGATAGAGCAAAATCATCGACATGAAACTGTCTTTCATTAGTGCAACAACTGTAAATGTAACTGTGGCTAACTGGAAACATTCACAGCAATTATTGTTGATGCATAGCAAATGGGCGGTGGGAAGCCAGACAAACAAAGCCAATCTCGCCAACCCACTGTAACAAAGAACCATATTTATTTGACTAGAGCCATACATCTGAGGGTGATTTTTCAGATGGTGCTATGTGAAGGATAGCTTGAGTTATTTAGATGATAACGCTGAGCTCATATCATTAGATATATCATTAGATACTGGTGAAGTATCAATGTTTTCCTTTTTGTTAAAACATTTCAAAGTACATAAGATGTTCAAATGTTGAAGTCTGACCCTTTAATATGACTTTAAAGAACCCAGGGTGAACAATGCCAAATCTGGCATTGAGTTGCCTCGAGCTGGTTCTAAATGTTAAACATTATTTTCTGCGCAAGGGGGTTGCATTTGGTACCTCCGGAGAGATATCATTTTTGCAACCATTCCAAATGAAATGTTTAGTCAATTTAACTTTTAACTTCTGTCAGCAGATACATTTAGATGCCCAATTCAATGAGCTTTTTGAATATTAATACTCCTTGAACTAGGAAGGGAAATTCATTTAGGGATCATATTTCCCAGAAAAAAAATCAGTTCATCTCCCTCGACACCTTCATCAAGTCCAACAATGTGCACGTTATTCTGCCCATTCCGATTTTCCACATTTTCAGATTGTTTTTGCAGAGTCTTAACCACATTTTCCAATTGATCCACGCTGTTCATCATTACATATTTGTCTTTCCACTTCTTCCATCCTTGTTTCAAAAGATGACTATCCATCATCCAACTGTGTAATTTCATATTGGTCGCTTCTATAAACGTCTTTAAAGCTCTCAACTCTGATAGTATAGATTGCATAGTGCATCAGCAGCAGTCTCTTTAGGTGGTGGAGAATCACGTTTATGTCTTTATGTGCAGTGCCAGACACCTGTACAGATTATTTACACAAACTCCATTTTTAGAAGGCCATAGAAAGATATTAAGATTGCCAGACCAGAAACACAGCCTCTGAGGAAAAAACTAAGTATAGCACATGTTGGGTGTCATGACCCACGTTTGGACTATTATGCTGCAACATTTGGTGCTCTGGGCTTAGGAAATCCAAGAGGGCGGAAAAGCCCACATTTGCACTAGAATCCTGAAGAACAGCGCAGTCTTTGCGCACAACAAAATAGTCGCCTGACCTGCCACCCACCAGTGTGAGGGAATGGAAGCACCATGGGTAAAAGGTGGTGCCCAATGAAAAACCGCAGGGCCTGTTTGCTCAAAAAGCGCTTTGAAATCACCTTTTTTCTCTGAAATGCAAGCTAAAAATGCCTATTTTAAACATTGCAAGATATTCAAAAATCTCACTGAACACCAGCAGACATTTGGCAAAATGTATTCTTGTGTGCATACTAAATCTGGAAAGAGAAAGAGCCCAAAACAATGTTTATAACAAAACTGGCTGAGCTGTGGATGTCAGCAGCTCACGTGAAATTGGACTGAAAGACATTAAAATCTAAATGTTTAAAATAAATGAGTGACCTACTGTTGAGTGTCACATAGTTTGCAACTGTTAAATGTCATAGTTTTGAACTTAGAATCAGCAATCTTGCTGCATGTGTAAAAATTGCAAGTTTGGTTTGAATGTAGAAAACTGGGAACCAAAGTGACATTTGGCTGAAACCTGGCTTGAAGAGAGTGAATTCTGCCCGGCAACTACCCCCGACAGGAGTTGAAACTTGATCAGCAGCTCTGTTCCCAGGCCTGGCTGCATTCTACTGCCCCTGCCAAAAGGAGATGACACCTCTCTGATTGAATTAGGGGAGGGGCACCTGTGGACTGCAGGAAACTAAACAAAGCACTGTCCTTGGCCCAGGCAAATGTTAAATTAGGGGGGTCGTAAATGGCTTCCTCTTGGAAGGAAACGGGGAGGCGCACTGCATCTGTGAGCAAGCTGAGCTTGGGGGAAGTGGATAAACCAGAAATTCCACCATGTGCTTTGGAAAACCACACCCCTCGGGGCCAGAGCATAATTCTAAAGAGATGGATAATTCATAGTGCAAACTTTTAAAAAGATATAAATAACATCATCAATCTTGTGATTTTTCTGTGCACATTTTAAGAGGTGTTAGGACTCTGTGGTATGTTCTTGGGGATAGTAGCGGAAAAAAAGGTTGGTACTCCAAATGTATGCATGTTAAAAATCGGACACCTTAACATCTGTTACCCATATTCCTTGTGCACATTTGTGTAAAACCTGGAAAGTTTAGAGGTTGTGTTCTTGATGAAAAGGGCAGAAGTCTGTCATAAGTGGACACAACATCTTACAAAGACAGGGATCGGATGGTTTGGTGCTACAGAAAATATGTTAACTGGAAATATCATATTAGAAAAATGGTACATAGATAAATGGGTATTTGGATCAGAAATAGATTTGTGTGCAATTTGACAAGGGGAGGATCCTCTGACCATAAACCTACCTCATCACTCTGACTCACAACCCAGTTCCCCCAATCAAGGGAGAGAGGACGAACTGGCCAATGATAAGTTGAGAGGGTTGGGGATACAGAATGAGCCGACCCACCCACTTTCTAAACACATAAAAGGAGACTGTGCAGGACAGGTAGGGACATTCAATTTCCATTTCCTTGTGGAGCATGCTGACAGACGACTTCACATCCAGAGATCTGGACTGACTCCAGCAAGACAAGACAGAACTTAGAACTCTGACTCCAGAACTCAAAGGAAAGGCCTAACCCACAAGCTGAGTTCTCTTCAGCAGGCCTCAAAACCTAACCAAACTATTCACAGCCGGGCGAGCTGTTTGAATTCTTTGCCAAGAACTTTTGCCAGAACTGTTAGCAGTCCCAGAAGGCAGAATTATCCAGAGAGACCAGAGATCCAGACAGACCAGACCCAGACCAGATCGCTGAGAGCTGACCCTAATCGCTGTGTGCAGAACCAGTACCCAGTGGCGAGAGAACCGCAGCCAATCCTGACACGATCCGTGACGAAGTCGCATTCCTGTCCAAAATATAGTGTGAGTACTCAGCCAGAACTGTGCAAAACCCAATCTCTTAGTTTAATATAATCTAATTCAAACTATTTTAACCTATTGAGAACTGCATCATAGAAATTGTGTCCCTTCTTTTGATTCAAAGCTGCAAAACTGTCATCTGTCATTCTGAACTTTAAAATTTCATTTCGAGAATCTACCTTCACAAAATCGTCCGTATCTCCGGAACCGTTTGTCCTATGAACGAAATTACTTTTATTTTAAAGCTGAGATTCTAAGCTTTCCAACAAGCCCTAAACCGACTTGCTACTCCTTATAGTGCCTCCGTAATTGCGCTCGACACACGCGACTAAATTGCAGCGATTTGGCATTTAAAGTATCTCTCACTCACCCTGAACCTCCTATAGGGAATTAAAAGCAATTTGAGTATATTTTTCACTTCATTGCCACCACATTTAAAAGGATTTTGCCTGTGTTTAAAATCATACCTGTTTTCCTCTAAGCTCGCTGGGGGGAACTGGAACTTTGTATTGCATTTGTGTGTATTCCTGAGAATTGTGTGTGTTACTTCCATCTCCTTATATTGCATAGGGAGGGAGTGAATTGTCAAAGAAAAAGTGATCACATTATCTTTTGCTGAAATCATATCAAGTTTATTTCTGTACTGCCTTTTATTCATCTTTGCATCTCCTTGAAACCATAAAGCATTCGTTGATACCTTATACCCCTGTTCCTAGTCATAAGTCACCAGCACTGTGCTATTGTAGGATTACCTATTGCTGATTACTGCTCATATTCACGTGTGATATCAATTATTCATTTATTATTAAAGTGTGATATATATATATATTGTTTAATTCTCAAATAAACCTTTTAAATTTGCAAAACAAACTTACTTCTTGGCTCAGTGGGGTCAGGGGGATTCTAAGAGAGGGGTGTTATATAAGGGTGGTCATCCAGAGTACACAAACTGGACATACAAATATATAAATAAGGGCTTCCCTTGGGCATCCCAGACCAGGCACTGACTTAGTGGGATTGCTTGATTGGAGTCATTTAATACACACAACACTCAAGTTTGTAAGTCACTTTGTTAGATTACAATAGACAATCTGCATTAACCTAATCATGTCAAGGATCAAGCCAATCCACTGAATAAACGTATTTTACTTAATTTAAGCAGAATTGCTCTCATATGTAGTTAATGCCATTCTGGAAAAGCCATGTCGGCTCCATTATTAGACACCACATGTTACCTCCACAGCTTCATCTATCTCTTCATGGTTAAGTAATTACATTAAAACAAATGTGCCATTAAATCGCCACTTGTGGGACACATTTGTATGAACTTTTTCACATCCCCTCACTTTTCTTTTCTTTTCTTTGTCGAGTCATCTAGCCGCCTCCATCAAGGGACTCAGGAAGGCACGTCCTCACAGCAGGCCAACTGCACTCTGTTCATCATCCGAGCTTCATAGAACTCAAGGCTACAGAGAAGCTTCATAAAAGCTGCCTCGTCTCACAATTGAGCCACGCATTTAGATAAGTGTTATATATGTTTTTTATCTAACAGGACTGAAAGGCTTCTTATCCCATCACAGAGCACATTGGGATTCTATCACCAACGGTGCCAGGCCATGCCCCCTACCCTCAGTGCTGTATTAAGGCTTTCTGCTGCCCTAGGCCCAAATAAGTGCATGTGCCTCCACCAATTTTACTCCACCTCTGGCAGACTCTGCACCTTCAACAGAGTCCACCACTTCATAAAACTCTGTCCACGTTGTCCAAAATACACGCCCTCACCCCATTTCTGTCCCCCATTTTGGCTCCATTATACAATAAGGACGATTTCAAGGTTGCAGAGATTAGAAGCGTATTGTCTCCTCTCTATTAATTGAAGACTGTCATCTTCTGTTATGTTGGTTGAAAGAGTATTTTTAGATCTATGCTGCCTGCTTTTACTCTATGAGAAACACCTAGACTGGTCTGTAATATTAATGCAACATAACTACTTTTCTACATCAGGTCTTTGTCGAATGGTAAAGTTTACATATGAAATGTATGCAAGTGGTACAGGAACATCTTATAAAAATGTGGAATACAAATAACACAATCCCCTTCTCATGGTTACAGCTCTGGTGTTAGCAGGGGGCACTATGTAAATAAGGTAAGTTACCTGCTGCAGCCGGTGCAGCTCCAATCCCTTGGGCTGCAGCACCATTAAAATATGGCACAATCAAAAGTGAAACTTATAAAATCTGCCTGGGCATAAAGACCTCAGTAGAGAAAAGACAGTTGGAGAAGGTTCTTAGAATCTTTGGCTGTGCATTCTCATAATGGAGTAATGGATAAGGGTGACCCTGAACATTCACGTGTGGGAAGAATCAACATTCCTCATAGCTGCACAATGCAGGCACCTTTTTTAACAAATGAAGTGGTACATACTGTTTACCTCATTGCTGTTTGTGCAATTGTTCAAAATACCTAACACTCCAAGAGTAAAACTGAGCAATGTTTCGGTGTTTCCAGCACATTATTACCTTTGGGGGAGTGCTTTAGGCTATGGGTCTGGCCAGCTTGCGTTTAAAATAATTTAAAATGTCTGTTAACTCTGTAGAGTTGGTTGGACTGTACAACGGAAACATGGTTCACCATCACCATCCCAGCAGGCTACACCATCCTACATTGTGACTGCCAAACTCACAAAGGAGGTGGAGTTGCCCTTATATATAAAGACTCACTGGCTGTCCATCCCCTCCCCACCACAGCCCCCCATCATGTGAACTACTCAGCACCAATCTTATACTCTCAACCACCTCGACCATAGCCATGCACATCATCTACTGCCATACAAGCCCCACCAACGCCTTTGAGGATGACCTTGTGCACCTCCTCAGCATGAACATCAAAACCACATCCAAAATACTCCTCCTACCAGATCTAAACCTATGACTCAATGACCCTCCCAACAAAGATGCCCCCTCACTCGCACATTCCCTAGACGCTCTAGGCTTCGCCCAATACATCTCCAAACCTACACATCAACTAAGTAGGTTACTGGAATGGCTTGCAGACCTCAAATGCAACCTTTCCATCTGAGCAATCACCCCAAACCTATGCTTAGACCACCACACCATCACTTTTATGATGCTTGCTACCTCTGCCCAGACCATTATTACCCATTCCCTCCCCCCTACCGTCACAAAAAGGCTCACTCCTCGACTTACACATGCATATTCATAAAATATAATACACCCCAGTGGGGAATGAGACTAGGAGGACGGGTTGCAAGATTTAGATAGGTTTATATAAGTTGGCATCCAGAGAACTCTTCTGCCTCAAGAGCGCTCTGGCAAACATTACAATTAAAGGGAGTTATAAAGAAAAACATTGGGGGTCATTACAAGTCGGGCGGTAGGGGATACCGGGCACTGGTAAGGAGACCAGTGCAGGTAATCCCCTACCGCCTGATTCCGAGGTCCCCTAACGGGAACCGCAAGGGACGTGTGGTTGGACCACACGTCCCTTACAGGTCCCGTTAGAGGACCAGGCCGCTAATTACTGGCCTGCCATTAGCAGGCCCGTAAATAGCACCTTCCCCATTCCCATTGAGCCCTATGGGGGCTCAAATGGGAATGGAAAATGGTTGGTGCAATGGAGACTTACCGGTCCCGCCAGGGTCGGACTAGACCAGTAAGTCCCCATTGCACCACACCGGACTCGGTCCCATTATTGGAGGCAGTCATGGTGCAAATAGCGCCATGACTACCTCCAATCTAGGAATGAGGCACATTGTCATAGATGACGCAAATAACATAGGGTGCTACAATAGTGCGGGATTGGCTGGACAGCATAGATAGATATGTTAGTGTAGGCGCTGCTTCTTCTGGATTGGTTCCCCAGATGGCGGGAGGGTGAGCATCATGAAGTCAAGCTGCATGTGTCCAGGAGGGGTGAGGGTTAGGTCATGGTGAGATAGAGTTGACAATAACTAAGCTGGCATGAGAAACTACCATTCAATACATGATAAATAACAATCGTTAGTATACCTTTGAATAAATCTAGAAAACCTATAAATTGCATGCATGTGATTAAACCATCTTTCATTGGGATTTTTATGGGGTATAAGGCATAGAGGGCTTGTCCTCTGTGATAACCTGAGCGACTAGGTGGTTCTTAGCACATCAAGGCAAGTGGGGAGTTATAATGCCATGTGTTAGTTTTAGGGTACAAAATAGTGAGACAGAGGTCTGGGCTTATTGGGGGCACTGTAGGGTAAGCTGCACAGCAGGGTCACACTCCTGGTACATCAAGAGAATACCTTAGGAGAGCACAGGTCTACATTGGCAGTAATTTTCCAACAGCTGGGCCACGGGTGCAGGGGGAGGTTTGTGGAGATGGATGAGCTACAAGGAATGGTTCGAGCCGGTTCACACACAGGACAGTGATCACAGAGGAAGAGTGAGATGATACATTATGTTATTTGTTTCAATTATCCCAAGTGCATCCATGGGAATGGGAGTTGTGAAGCTTTCAGACAGGGAGGAAAAGGTGGGGGCCATGAGCATGCTGTGCACAGCGCTGCAGAGGGGAGCGAAGCCTTTTTGTAATATCGAAGTGAGGCCTAGTCCAAAGATGGAGTCGAGGGCACACAAAATGGATGCCAAGTGTGTCCCGCAATAGCTCCACTTATGCTAATGTCAGCATATGGGCATTACGGGAACCCTGCCATTGTATGAGCAAGGGGTTCATAACGTGCAAATGGGCGAGGGGGCCCAAACAACCCCTCACTCCCACACATTCCCCCCTTTCATTAAATCTAAAGTAACAAACTAATCCTTATGGTTATTTTCATTTCGATAGTACTCTGCTTCTTGCACTGCTTCATCCCATGCGGGTCTCCCTTTAATTGGCATCCAAGCCCTGCAAACGCTTCGTAAGCTTTGACCTCTCCTGGCGTATTCATCAGGTGTGCAGGTCATACATATTCCCCCATCCCCATCCAGGTCCACTCACACCTCCCTGTACCTTTGTAACTCACATGGCTCTTTAATGTTTGTATGTTATATGTTATCCACCCTGTCCCCAAGCTGATAATATACTGCTGTTAGGCAATACTTAGGGGGATTTGACTCTCCTGTGTGTATTTGAGCATCTGTTACATTCGCTGCCAATGTCAGTTTGCCCATCGTTACTGTAATCATAGCTGAACTAGGCATTGAATTTGCACAACATCAAATGCCTACCTGACACACACACCGAAAAATAGCAGCACAAAAACGATGAGTGTAACAAAAATGTTCATTATCACACTGAGCCAGGATGGTATCCAATTGAAAATGCCATCGAACCAGTTGCTCGGCTCTATTCCTTCTTCCTTCCGCATTCTCTCCCCTAAGCTATGCACAGCTGAGATGACGTGGGAGAGGGTCCCATTGTCTGCGTCTTCAGAAGGTACGAATGTGCAGCAGGCACTCCCGATTTCTCGGTAAACACCACCGTCCATTGCAGTGAGGAGGTCCAGGATGTACCGGTTCTGCATTGTCATTAAGCACAGGGTGCAAAGTTCCACCTTTATAACGTTGAATCCTTCTTCAATGTCATTGGCCAGTTGGATCAGCCCCCAGCACACGATCTGCAGCCATTTGGTGTTTGTTCGTGCTTGAAGTCCTGGCACCAGGAGGGAAGCAAAGACATTTTCAGCAGAGTTGAAGAGGTTATATTTGTCTGGAATATCGTCCAGGAGGTCTGATGACTTGCCTGAGATATAGTTTGTTTGACCGTTGTTTATGAGACACCCTGTCTTGTAATTCGTTTTCAGACAGAATGTCGTATGTGGAAGGCTCTGTTGTTGCTGGCTGGGGTGCTGCTGATATGTCAGTTGAATTTTTCCCCCCTTGGATATAGCTTTCTGGAATCACAATTAGCGCTGAATGCAGTGTGGCCAGGGCACAGGTACCCCTCCATGATGGTGGTAGATGCAGGTATGCTTGTTTGCCACATACCCAATACATGTCCATGAGTGCTGCTGTGCCCTTTTTCATGTCTGGAATAATAATTGTTTTGTTGCATTTTCTATTCAAGCCCATTTGCACCTTTCCCTCGCCATGGAAGAAAGGTTCATGTTTATTTTCTTTCTGTGTTTTGATGGGTTTCTCAAGAGCTGTGACCCATGTGAGCTTTGCAATGTGTTGGGACCAGACCGGAGTGCATGTTTCTTGACCCATTGAAAGTTCTCCTTGGTAAGTCCTCGCAACGCCTCTGCTTTGCACGTGATCGTCTCATCATGCCATTTGTTTTGTGTGAACCGTGTCCCTCTGATGACAAAAAACGGTTCTTTGATACAGATCACTCCTTGCGGCTTACTTGTGCAGGTTTTTTCATTCTGCAGCATTTCTATTGTAACTGTGTGTGACTGGAAGGTGCTTTGAATCTTACACAATATGAGATGAACTAAACATGGGGCATCCGACAACGGCACTTCTAGAGGTATAAGTATCTTAGGTGTGCCTGAGGCATGTGGTATAAGAGAGCAGACATAACAGCTCTCCTTTGTTGCTTCGTTGGCTGTTGCACTCATGTCTGAGTACCATTTGTTTGATTGATCTTGGTGGTGGGGGTCTTCAATCTCGTCTAATCCCAGGCCATGATATGCGTCATAGTTTTTCTCTCCCACCCACCTTTTCCGCCTCCTCCTCCCCCTTCACTATTATTTATCATTTTCACTCTCCGGTACTTTATGGGAAAGAAATCTGCCCACGTTACATTGCTTAGTTCACTAGCAGCTTGCCAATATTGTGGTATTGGAGGGTCTTAGGTAATTGGAGTATCAGGGTTAAAGTGCATTACAGTGCCTTATGAGGTAGGTTCTGTGGTTGCATGTGCATTTGTATATGTTAGGTCAGGCTCACCGAACCAGGAATAATCACCATCGTATTCATTAGTCTCATTATCTTTGTCAAAACCCATAGCAGCAAGTGAAAAAATGGGGGTTTTGACAGTTTGGTTTTTATACTACTTAGGGAGATTATCATTTGCATAGCCATTGTGTTTCCAAATTGTTGTAACTCCAGCCCATATAAAGCTTGAGCCTTCTCGCATCAGGATTAGACCACTTACCCCCCTCTTTCTCATCCCCATTTATGAAAGTAAATACAAGGCAGCAAAAAATAACATCACAGAAAATACTATTGCTGCAAACGCTAATCCACCTTCATAATTGTACCATTTATTTATTCTATCATCTACTATATCACTATCTACATTTGAATCGTCCTTAGTGAGGGCCCTCTTTTCCGTCATATTTCCACCTGAAGGGGCGATATAAAATTGTTAAGTACATTGCAAAAACTTTTCACACTTCTATGCATATTTTCATTTCAAACATGACCACATTAATACCTAATTTCTCCACTAATCACTTTTTCTACCTTTAACTCTTTCATTTCTATTAAACTTCATAAATTTTCTTTGAAAAGATGAACTTCAATTAGATGATTTGAGAAAGTACTAGTGTTAGAAGAATGGAGAGAGAGAGAGAGAAAGAGAAGGAGAGAAGGAGAGGGAGAGAGGGGGAGAGGGAAAGAGAGAGAGAGAGAGAGAGAGAGAGAGAGAGAGGGACAGAGGGGGAGATAGGTATTGCAAACTTTTAACACAATTATTTACATATGTTTCTTAATCACACTATATTCTCTTTTTCATACTTCTCAAAATTATTTTCTTTTGTGCCACGTTACACATCTCTATTTTAACCACTGGCAACTTCTTCAGTCTGTTGTTGCTCACTTTGAGGTGTTGTGCTATTGTGTGCTCTACTCACATCTGAGAGATGCACCCAATATTTCAACCCCTTAACCTTCACTGCAGTGGTAGAGCAGCAAATGACCTTGTATGGGTCATTGAATCATGGGGAGTTCCATCTCTGCACAAAGCTACGCACATACGCATTTTCTCCTGGCATTAATTGTCCTGTGGGGCTGCCTTCGGCTGGTGTTGTATCTGTTTCATTATTTTGTGTGAATGCAAGTGCTAATTGTCTTGCTATACTTCGTACCGCACGTGTCAGTTGGGCAAGGTATTTCTTAAATTCATCCCCCACCACTGTGCCAGCTCTGTGAGCATCTGATGCTCGTCTTACTGGTGACAATGGAGTATGTATGAGCTGTCACATCACTATTTTGTGCGGGCTCAAATGAGGTGCTTACTTGGTTGCGTTCTGAGTTGGAACAGTGCTACGGGCAACCCAGTTCTTCTTAAGTGTGTTACATAACTTGGGCAATTATCTTTTAAGCAAGCTGTTGATTTTTTTCTACCACCCCGTTAGCCTGCCGGTGATAAATCGAACATAATTTGTGCTTTACACCTAACAGAGTGGTCACCTCCTTGAAGAGGTCATTCACAAAATGGGTGCCATTGTCTGATCTGATCACATCGCATATACCCCGCCTGGAGAAAACCTCCCACACCAAAAACTTTGCAGCTCACTTTGCATTTGGATGTGGACATGGCACAGCTTCCACCCACCGTGAGAAGGGACAAACTATCACAATGAGATACTTGCCCCATTGCATCTTTCTCCCATGTCCGCATAGTCTATG